>NC_068951.1:41206142-42406142 GCF_026419915.1 Harpia harpyja
AAAAGAAAAAAAGGCCAGGTAAGTCCCAGTTATAGCTGGTAACAACTGCATACAGGAAAACAGAAAGGGTAATAAAGGTGCTCAATTACCGGCGCTCTTTCGTATTTCCTGGTTATTGTCGTTGATGTCACCATCATATTCTACCTGGGTTAGCAGATTTGGCTGAGACTTGGAAATTGCTTCATGGATCTCTTGACTGTATCGATAGTGAGAGAAAGATGTTAAATTTTATGGTATGAATAATAATCTGACTTCTGGAAGGCGGTCCACCTCTAAACGTCTGTCGCAGCAAGCCGGGACCCCTACTGCTCTAGCTAGGCGAACACTCCGGACAGGTCACTTATTACGTGATTCAGTGGACATGAGTTAAGCTGTGGTAGCTCAAGATTTTGTCAGAGACCTTTCCAGACAAAACCACTTTTGAGCACGTCATCACAGCTGATTTGGTTTTAAGCTAGAAACGTGCAGTTATGTTCAACTTGTGTTCTCTGCTATAAAGTTTTACAGCAACAGGACAGAGAGGTCTCTACAAAATGCCAATATGCAGCGTTCCACCTTTTGGAAGCACTAACGTGTGCAAGCAGTCGCTCACGAGTGCTGTGCTACTTCTCCTTTGTTCAAGTACCTACTTCACGTGAACTGTTCACAGGAATAAGACATGATGAATTGGCTTTAGGCGCAACAGAAACGTTCACGTGAAAAAAAAAATGGGTAGAATTTGGCACGAAGTTTGGAAGTTCATTGCTTAGCTACATCACTCAGCCAAAGAGTGTGACTTCTGGCAATGCTCCAGCCACTTAGGTGGGAACTTGTTCCAGAACTGCACTTCTTCCAAATGCATTTGCTTTTACAACTTGGATTTATGTACACTTGGAAATCAGGCTGCAACGCATCGCATATTCCTATTTTCTGACTTTTCCAAGACTTGATTCTAAATCTGACTTCCTCGTAACTGAGTTTCACAGTTTAATTTATGTATGGGTTATACAGTACAATGCAGCTGGTTCCATGGGAGAAATGTGGAGGAAATTCACCCAATGTGTAGTTTCACTACTTCTTCATACTAACAGCAGCTCTTTGTACAAAAATACGCTATTTTTTAATACTGCGTAATGCTGATGTGAGTGGAAAGACATCTTTTTTTCTCAATTCTTGAAAAAATTCTGTTTTATTTGGGCAAGCGTAGCTACGCCACAACTGGAAGCCTGTTCGAGCTAGCGGAAGAAGTGGATCGTGCTTGGAACAAACCCTTGTGTGGGTATGGACTGGAGGCCTAATTCTGCTCCCTTGAAGGCAGTGATGAAATGCTACATTTTTGCTCAGTTTTAGTCAACAGACTTGAAAGAAGAGCAAAGTCTGATCTCAGAAAATGACAACACACATTAAGTGGATTCAAGTATTTTGAGACAAGTACTCCATGTGACTATTTCAGAATAAAATGAATAACGGTATAGAGAAAAAGGTTTTGCTATCAATTTAGTCATTTTTCTGATTGACCTCATTCACAAATTAACCAAAAAAGTTTTAGCGCTTTTTATTTTAAAATAAGAGCATTCGCATAAAGACAAATATGAGTGTGTCTCTGCAGATTCAAGAAACGTGGAAATGGGTACCAGAGCTTAGACATAATGTCATAGGTAACCAGCTAGCCAACAAGATTATTAATGTAACAATTGCAATTTTTTCGGAAGTACTTTATTAACATTATCTTTTTCTTTAAAAGCAAGAATATTAACAGACACTGACAATTGTGTTTCATATCTTTTTTTTTTTTAAAGTCTTTTGCTTGATCCTTATAGTTTCCCACTTTTAAAATTATGTACTTCTATTCTCATTTTTGTGTAGGTTGCTGGAGGAGTTAGGCAGGGTACCGATGAAAGCATTAGCTTGGCTACACATGGCTACTGGGGTGAAACCTGGAGGTTATCTCTGATCACTGTGAAAATATTTGGAAACACTCCCCTGTGGTGGTGGCATTTTTTTCTCCGTTAAATTGGTTGATATTGTCGTGGTTTTCAGAACAGTGTCAGATGGCTTATTTTTGTGGAAAAATGACGGGAGAAGGCTCGAAGGAACGGAGCCACTGGCATTGCTATAGGAATTCCTTGTCCCACAGTCGTACTGGGTAGTCCGTATAGAGGATGTTGAATCAGTCTTTATATTTTTGAATGCTAAGGATGTTAATCTTAAGTGTGGGATTATTTTTAGACATGAAGAAGTATGTGTATGCAATACTAAGATGTTGGGTGCCTTAAAAAGAATAGATAATAATAGAGGGCATAGCACAATATAAAATATTAATAACTCAGTCATATGTCATATACTGAATCTTTAAGGTCCATTTACTTTTTCTAACATCTTTATTTTTCTACTAGAATTTTCTAAATCTCTCAAGAATATCCTGTATATTCTATGAATTCTGAAGAAATATTTTAGGTTAGCCGAGGGTCAAATCTCTCTGTCAAACAAATACCACTAACTGTGGAGGAATATTCCTGTCCATGGCATGTGGTGTGGCAATTTGGCATGTTGTTGTAGCACTGTGCCAGTTAGGGAGGTTCTCCGCAGTGATGAGATTTTGCAGTAGGGTTTGAATAATTTCAAGCAGGAGTTCCTGAATTGTGATAAATCACTGTTGGACTGGCATAGACCTGAGACGTGCTGCTGCTTCTGATGGCATTGCCATCCCTTCTGCTGATGGTGGGACCTCCACCATTGCCGCTGGGGGCTCCTGTAACTGTAATTTTCAAAAAATCCCAACCGACCGACCAAACAACCAAAAAAAAAAAAGCAGAAGAAAGGTTTGGGAGTCTTTATCCTACAGGGACCATCTCATCTGAAGTTAATGACTTTCCCCAAATGTTAAAGTGGCATTGGCATACTGATTATGGGAAAATGTTTTTTTTTTCTTGCTTTCCTCAGCTTTACTTTGCTTTTTTGGAGACAGTAGCTGGTTTACATGTTACACAACTGTAGGAATGTATTTGTTAATACTTTTTCAGACCATACTTGTTTAAAACAAAGTCAGTCTGTCACAACAGTAACTGTCCTAAACTGAGATGAGTTTTCTAGAAAGCTACGTGAACCTTTGGTTTTGTACTTGGTCTCTAAGTTGTTATATGTGTGTATATATATATAATGTCCATTATCTGAATAATCCTTGAACCAATGTCTGTCATTGAACTTTGGAGGCTTTGGCTTTGCAGATCAAGGCTAATTAATGGGTTGTTTTGTTGTTCTTTTTGTTCTGTAACTGTTTAGTTTGATTTTATTCAGAGTATGACTGCAGAGAGGAAAACATTGCAGTGTGAAAATTCTCATCAAACAATACTTTTTAATAGGTCTTTCAAATTTAATTATTTCTTTTCTTTTCTGTGGAGAATGAAGGAGCTATGCTCAAAAGAGCGTAGGAATTGCCACTCAGGCTTAGAGTTGAAACATGTTCACTTTGCTGTGTCCTCTCATTCCTGAGAGTGGCCAGGACAGTCTGACTCAAAAGGAAGATGTAAGAAATTCCCATTAGTGAGATTACAGGGTCAGGTGTGGCCAGCTAATCTGCTCCACCATTAGCTCTCACCCTGAGCAGTGAGGTACCTGGGGTACTGCACCACCGGAGGTACCAGTCCTGTGCCCACAGCGAGCACGGGAGTGCTGAGCACTTCGAAAAAATCATGTTGTAGTGTTTCGGTGAAAGATTAACTTTAAAAAACTCGATGTCACTAATGGATGCTGGCCATTTAAAAGTTTGTCTCTGTGTTCTTTAGAAAACTCATCCAGAGTTTCTCTGGTGCTGTTAAACTGCCACGCAAGGGCACATCTGATCAGTCATCATCAAAGCGCTGCTGAAAAAGACGTATAGCTAATGCATTCTTCTTAATTAGAGGGCGTCGTTTCTCGTGGCATCACTTCTGTTATGTTTTCTTGCAGTGACCCAAAAACCTGGCTGCTTTGGAAAGTGGATAGTATTGGCAAGCAAAGAAATATGGCAAGTAAAGGTATTTTTTAGATCCAGTTTATGTTAGTGTTTTCTTCAAAGAAAGGGCAAGTCATAGCTATCGGCGCCTTGTTCTGCAGCCCTCACTGAGCATAAGTAAAGGCACTGATTAAGGCAAAGAGTCAGTCATCGTTGAATCCATGTTTAATTCTCCCCTTCGGTTTTAAACCAACAGCATAAGAACTGCGGATGTATCGAATTTATATATCAAAATATATATATATATATTCCTCCTGTGAGCAATGAGGGGCCGTGATGCTACAGCCAGCGATGCCGATGGAAGGAATGGCATTGGCATCGCTGGGAGATGGGTTAAGCTGTGACAAGTGGGAACTGTGCCAAGGCTAACAATGCGAACGGCACCGGAAAGTCAAGCGTCTCTCTGGGTTAGACAGTCAATAACAACATGCAATTCTTGTTGAAACCTCTCTTTTTAGAGCAGGTAAACAAATATCTCACAGAACTCTATTTTTCCTGCATTTGGCCCAAGTTCTCAACCAGCCTCCAGATTGTTGGCATTTTCAGCATTGCTTTTACCTATCTGCATGCACAGATATTCATTTGGCTGACAGTAACTTAGGACACCTCGGTTTGCACATTGACCATGTGCATGAAACGGAGACCAGTTGAAAATATGGTTATCTTTGTTGGGTTTTTCTAGAGAGTGGTGGTTTGCACCTCAAGACTTCATTCTGTAAGATGTATCGACTGGATTGCCTACCTGTAACTCAGCTTTGTAAGCAGCCTCCCGAGGTTAGCCGTGGTGGTATTACATGCCTTGTGCTTTGCCAACCCCTGCAAGCCAGCCAAAGTCTGTTAAAGCCTTCAGAGCACAAAACACTGATAAGATGGATCTCTAACAGGTATGCATCAGGGATAAAGCGGAGATGTTCCATTTGCAACAACCTAAAATTAGTTGCTGGTAACTCAAAGCGGTAGTAACTGCCTCCTATGTCATTACTTCTACTGGAACAGGGTGGCTAACGTATGCAACGGAAACGCTGATACTAAGTGTGTACAGTATATACGTATATATACTGTATGTATATATATCTGTGTGTATACATGTATATGCTAGCACGTTGAAGTGTAGCAGTCAATTTTTGGAACGTTCTGGGAGATTCAGGTATATGGCTTGCTTTGGACCGTTATTAAAAATATAGGCATTTTTGGTTATGAAGCTAAAAATAGATACATTAAGACCTACATTCTCAATGTAGGGCAGTGGAGGCACTTCTCAGACTTATTAGCATTTTGGCCACTTAATCTTCGCAGCACATTGCATGTCCTAGAATAGGTTAGTAGAGACAATGCAGGAGAAATTGCCGCATCTGAAGTCATTCAGAAGCGTTGCCAAGTTTCTCAGGAACCAGAATGGCAGAATAATTAGTATTATATTTAATTCGGGATGGAAAGGCAACTGTGGCAGAGGGAACCGTGGCAGAGGCAACTCAGATTATCTTGGCTCTGGGGGGGAGGGAGAATTTATAACTATAGCTAGCTAAAAAGAAGCAAGCTGTGTGTGCATTTGTGTGTATATATATATTTATATATATGTATATACAAATCTGTGTATGTGTATATAACACTGTGTGTATATATGTATGTATGTATATGCCTATAATGTACAATATGTGTATCTATAGATATGTATACATTTATATAAATTTATATTTCTCTATATAAATATTCATGCAACTATGGGAAATAACATTTCAACAGCGTGTCCTTTTCTTTAAAACCCAACAAAAAGCTGCTTCCATTAATATCATATTAGCACAAATGTCTTAAGTTATCTTTTCTACGTAGAAAGGAGCATTGCTTAGTGGTTGAGCATAAGCCTGGAAGGTTTTTACTATTCCAGAGGACTCTGAGTAAGTCATTAGCTGCTCCACAGCTGTTCTACATTTGTGAAATAAAGTGGTGGCCAAAATGACTCAGGGCTGGTTTGAAAGGCAAGGGAAGGTGGTTGTTGACTGTTTGAGCTTTGGAAATCTCTGTTATGCTCACAGAGTTTGGATGGTGAAATAGCTGCAGCAGTAATTATGCTGGTTGCTGTTAATGTCCCAGCTAATGCTAACGGCTTCTGAATAGAGGAAAAAAAGAGATGAATTTCCTGCTTTAAAGTAAGTTATCTGAAGTCAGATTACTTTGACTCAGTGATGTATGGATTTCCATTTAGGGTTAGGATGTTAGGCTGTAAATCAAGAATCTAAGCTCAGTGAACATCTAGTTCAGGATGTGTCTTTTATGTTATAATTGATTTTAAATCATTTCACTTCATCATCAGAGCAAGCTATACCTTAATTCATGATAAGCTCAAAGAATTTCTCAGCTGGAAACCCATTCATATCAGGGTGGATTTTGCACTTGACTTCAGTGGGGTTGGATCAGATGACAGTGTTTCATTAAGCGCTGACATTAAAACAATCTTGTAGTTGTGCAACTATTAATTAAAATTGTAATTTTGTAATAAAAGCGAGCCTACAAAATGACTTACTAGTTATGTATTCTATGATTATAGTATCTTTCTATTGATAAGACCTTTACGCAGTCGCTGGGTATTGACAAGGGTTTGGATTTTGTGCCGCTGATCGTTACTCTTGAGTTTTGCCCCCGATTTGAGCTGGAACCGGCTCAGCCCCTGGAATAACGCACCGTAACACACTGCGGTTCAAAGGAAAAGCTGAAAAGTAATGATCTCCGTCAGCATCCCCTAAGCCGCCTGCCCCGAATGATTGCTGATTGCTGAATTGCCGCGTGTGTTGTGCTGGAATAAATGTAGGTCACGGTGACGTGGGTTTGTCACGATGATTTTGGCTGCCGTGGGGCAGAGCCCGTGTCCCCCTCTGACCGCGTGCGGGGACAGGCACAACGTGCTCGGGGTTGGTGCCGCTGCAGAGGAATGTTTTTCTGCCTCCAACACCGACGAGGCCTATGCTTTCGTGATTATTAGAGCAGCGTGGATCTGTCATGCTGCCAATCCAGCGTCGTTTGCAAACTGTAATGTGATTAGGAAAGAAAAGGGGGAGAATGGATTATTTCTTTCTCAGTCCTTTGCTTCCTTTAAGGCAGAAGACAAACAAACAAAAAATAATCATGGAAATCAACACAAATACCCAGTGGCTTAAAACATATGATACTGAGTGAAATATTTCTTTCAAGCTTCTTGATTATGCTTTGCCTTATTATTTCATCTGGAGGAAATAAGCACCTTATGAGAAAGTGCTTCCCAATCTCTTTTGCATAAATGTTACAGTGAAACTTTTTGTGATATATAGCAGCCTGTTCAAGAAAATAGGTCATTTCCATACAAATGTCATATTTTTACACAGAAAATATGCTGAATTCATATACTATCTCCTAGTTAAAGCAATCCTTTAGCTGTTTTTGTGATTTCAGCATATTTGCCTGAATGAAGACAACTGGAAGGGGAGCAGAAAAAAATGATTATTTTTTAATTAACTCACACAGCCCTAATGTCAGGCTAACCGCCTGAATACAGTGTCTCTGGGGCATGCACAGGAACATCCTCTTCAAATGGCTAATTTTTTTTTCAGCAAGAAGCATCAGAATTTGAGCACAGTGTATCACAAAGCTCAGAGGGCCGCTGCTTTGCTGAGCATCTGGAGACTTTGGGAAATAAGTTTTTCTGATGTCGCTTGTTAAAGAAGATGCCTAGATGTCCGTATCCTCAGGGGAGCAGCCATTCACACAACAAGCCCGCAAACTGAAGCCAGTAAAGGAATGAAGAAGTTTGCAAATCTCCTCAAACTCTGTGGCAATCTCTTCCTCGCAGAATGAATTTAATCTGTAATGAACCTGGGCTACTCGCACTGTTGCTCTAAAGAAACGGTAAACCAACCCTGCCTTCTATATAGTTGAATTTTGCCGTGCCACTTTATATTTAGGAAAGGAAAAGTGTGGTTTGAGGATCAGACATATGAAATCATGTTGTTGCTGTAGATAGACATCCAAATAAATTACATGACCTAAAGCACGTAGGTGCCTAAGGCTCCACTGGCGTAAATCATTGCAGCTCCATTGCTTTCAGCTCAGCGATGCTCATACCCCTGCACTGGTGAGATGATTCAAAGATGTTTGGTACCCGCTGGTGTAGTGGTTTCTCTGGAGGGCTTTCCATTAGTATTTTGTTAAATAGGTTTAAAAATGAAGATGAATAAGACCAGCTTCTCAGCCAGCGTGGCTTGGGCTACTCTGTGCTGGTGGGGAGCTTGACCCTGTATGTGGCAATCTTCTCCCTTTTCACCCAGCTCGTGATTTTCTTCCCGTGGGAATGCAAAGAGCTGAAGCCATTGCTATGTGATGATCTTTGGTGGCACCTGTATGGCCTGGCCCGTGGACGGGCTGTTAACTCACAAGGACAAGGGTTCCCCAGGCTCCTATGCAACTCCTGCATGAGCATCTATGCCCACCTAAAACCTGCTCCTATCCTTGCGTGTTGAAAAAAACCCCAAACTAGACAAACACAAATTCCCTAAGAAAATCTCCCTTTACCGCATCCTGCTTAAACCAATCCTTAAAGTAATCGTTAAGTGAAAAAGACAGTGGCACTCTCCTAGAACACACTATGAATTTACAGGAATTAGGCTCCTACAATTCCTGTGAAAACAAGATGTCTCAAAGGCTGGTTCCAAAGAATAATTATCTGTTGTAAAGCACTTAATGACTGAGCAGCTTTGGAGCTGAGTACTGATGTTAACAAAAAAGAGCCAAAAAAAAAAAAAAGGCATAACGTTAGATGTGGCTCTTTGGATGCAGTGGCTGAGCTCGCAAAGCTGCAGTTGTGATGGTGATAAAGGAAGGCAATGAGCAGAGACAGGGGCCGTCAGGGAAGCCGTGGCAGTTTTATGGCCAGGACAGAGCACAAAGATACTCTCATTATGACTATTGCCGGCATTTAGATGGGAACGTCTGCTTATTCTTTCGTGGTGTCTCTCCCGAGCCACGAGGCACTCCCTTGCTGTTCAGCCTTTCCCCAAATTTTGCACTCCCTGTCCCTGGAGGTCGTGTTTACAGAAGATGCGTCGTTCTGGAGAGCAGCAGCCTTTGGTTTGAAACACCATCCGGAATCAGCCAAGCTCAGCTCAAAGGCGGCGGCGACCTACAGCTTATGGGTGAGCAGGTGATAAGTGCTTTCCTGAACGGGGACCTGAAATCTCACTGCTTTATTGCTACAGATGTGGTAAACTTCTATATAAGAAAATTGTATAAAAATAAAAAAAAATAAAATAGATATATTTTCACAGTAACAATAATGATAAAGCCCTATATAATATATTTTATTAACAAATAAGCAGGTACTGACCACCAAGGTCTTGTCTGGAACATAAGAGATATCTACCAATTTCTCCCCTGACAAAGTCTATTTTTCCTCCTCTTCCATCTGTAAATCATTTTGGTCCAGACTCATCCTACTTTAATGAGATGCCTTTTGCTCTCCATGCAGCATATGGGAAAGCAAAGTGATCTTAAGAGGTTCCTGCTTAAGCAGAGCAAAACATTCCCAGGGAGAGGTCTATCCCACCCATTAATCTTACCTGGACCTTTGGATGATTGTGTTGTGTCTAAACATTTAGATATTTAAAATTAATTAGAATTTAACTGGAACTAAGCTTCTGTTCCCAATTTCCTATCTCCACAGAGAAGGCAGCGAAAATTTCCTATCTCATAAAAATATTATGAGTATAATGTGTGTTATTAGATGTCCAGATACTCTATTTAATGGAACATTGCATATATATATAACAAATGGAAAAAGTATGTTACTAGTATTTCTTTCTGTAGTGAAGGGATTTTGAGAATTAGGTAAAAATTAAACAAGAAGTTAAATTCTTATTATGAAAATAATTATTAACTTATCCAAATACTGGGCTATGGTAATAAATCACTGACAGCTCTGAATATTCAGGTGACAGTGTTAGGCCCTGATGGAAAAAGATTAAGTTCTGAACAGTTAAGACTGTGATTTAGTTGCTGAAGTTTTTCATCTTCGAAAATTTTCTGCTAAAAAATGTCTGCTTTTAATTGGAAAACAAAATCCTCAAACTGATTTTTTTATGATTATTTGGTAGCTGAAAAAATGTGACTCCTTGAATGTTGTTGCAAACCTAAATTTTTTCAACAGTGTTTTCATCTTAAGAAAACACATTTTTCAACTTAAGAAAACTCTTTTTTGAAGTATAGAGGAGCTTTCTGAAAATAATACTAATTTAGAAGAAAACATTTTTCAACAAGACTTCCTACTAATAGAAGTAGAGCAATATTTTTCCTCTTTTATTACAAAAAATGCACTAACTTTTATGAGCTTTGGTTCATGTAAATTTTGTTTGTAGGGAAAAAATAGTGCCTTTAATCTTGCTGGTATTATGGAGGAAAAAACACTCAGGCACATGAAGGTTTTGTTATCTGTGCTCAAAAACTTTGTCTATCTGTATCAATTTTTCTAATAAAAAATATTACATGTTCTATAACTTCAGTAATTGACTACTTTAAGGAAGAAATAGAGGCTGGATTATAAATAAGGAAATGAAGTACTGAAGGAAAGAATAACAGAGGTATTGCTCTCAAAGGGCTTAAAGTTCCAAAACTGGGCTTGCACTGCCAAGAAGTGTGGGTGTAATCAACAGGGGCTTGTGAACGCATAATCCTTTTGAATGGATATCAGACAATTTACTCACTTCTGTTATTACATTATTCCAAATGCAAACTACGACTGAGTTCATAATCTTTGTTGCTGTCCACCTTGTCATTGCTAAAAGTATTAGTTCTGGGAAAATAAAAGAGCGGGAATAGTAGAACCTCGAGAAAATTGCAGTTACTTTGCTTTTCCAGTGATGTGCAACACTAAAACCAAAAGTTATACTATGTATATCCAAATTAATGAAGGAACAGTGAAACTGAATGAGCAGTCACAGAGAGAAGAAGGGGAAAAATGTCTAGACATGTCTCTCTACTTAGCATTCATCTGTGTATGGGCAGGTCCTTGACTGCTGGGACTGGTTAACACCAGAAATAAGATGTTTTTTCTGAAGTTTGACTCTTTTACAGAGCTTTTTTTTCCACAGGAAGAACGTCACTGCAATATCAGGAGAATGGTCTCAATGACCTAATTTCTTTTTTAGGTTTTGTGCAGCATCTATAGTCCCGAATAATGTAATGGTCCTTGAAGGAGCACATGCAAACAGATTTTCATCTATTTATTTGTGCATGAAACAAAATGTGCACGCAGGCTGAAAATCTGTATGTGCATAGGACAGGTATGGTGGCATACAATATACATATATAAATGAACACTAGCTGGCAAAGTCATGGTCTTAGATGCTCAAATTAGCCCCTGCGAAGACAAAGCACATGCTGTACACACTTGCAGGTGTGGGTAAACGTTAAAAGAATGAACATTGTTAAGCTGTTAATGCATTGGATTTCCTTCTTGACTTCATTACCGGCTGATTTTCAGTACCTGTAATTAATGTGCTTGGAGTGGGTGGATCTCTTTACATTTGCCTGTTTCTTTTCACAGCTAAATCAGGGAATGAGAAAAACTTAAAATGATGATTCTCTGCAAAATGTTTTCCAAGTTTCCTGGTGCCGTGGTGGGCTGGGCGGAGAGAGCCCAAACAGGGAAATGCATTGCTGGAGATAAATAGATGTTTGGAAAAAAGCTGCAATCCTGAAACCTTCCAGAGGAAAAGTTGCTTGCGTTTTGGACTAGTTTCCAATTCTTAACTTTGCAACTCCTTGTAATAGGTGAAGAAAACTCAAATATTCAGGAAGTCACAAGCTCTAGAGCTATGCAGCTGATACCCGGTAAGTCTGGTACCTCTCAAATTGCATATAACCTTCCAGCTCTGTAGTGTTCAGAACTAACATTTATATCAGATACTGTGTGAGTATGATAACATTTAAAGGTTTCAAGTGTATCTATCGCGTTTCTGTGACGATTCACACGTTAGCGTTGGCATTATTTGCAGATGATAGGGAGTCAGTGCTCAAGCGTGAGTTGGCTGTATGTTTTTACTCCTAGTAAAGGCAATCTTAACTTCAAATATATTCTTCTTAAAAGCAATGTCCACTACCATATCTGTTAGAATAACTCCCCATTGTCCCTCAGGCAAAAATAGAAGTATTAATTTTTACAGTGACTGTTAAATAACACGGCATTTTTTAGTAGCCTAAGCTCAAAAAAGCTTAGAAAGCCAATTCATGGGCCTATGGATTCATAGAAGATATCCATGTCCAGTGTCTGAATAAATGCATGTCCCACTCACCATGAAATGAATCCCTTGGCATCATATTTCTCATGCAGAAAATATTCTCAGTGTTTGAAATTGTTGGCTTTTGTGATTGTGCTTGAAGAATATTGCTTCTGATGGAGTATAGATGTTTTTGTTTAGTTTTGTCTGGATATCGTGACATTGTTTGTTCAAACAATAACCCAAAGGTTACTGTTTGCTGGGGTGGACTTTGATTTAGGTGTTCACTGATTGCTGTCGTATGTCACTCCTGGGCACAGAATGCATTTGGTAGAGGTGTACATGCACTGGTTATCTTGAAATGAATCTGCTGAGCTTAAGATGCAATCTACATTTGTAAAGTGAAATTTCCATCAGGTAAGGAGAGGGGAAAAATGCATCCATGCCTGTGATCTGACATATGAGGAAGTCACTGGAAATTTTCCCACGTTCTTAATGACGTCAGAGGATCAGGCCCCTGCTAAATCAACCACAACATTAATTTAGAAATTTATATCTTTATAGCCTTAGTTTATTACAAAGTAAACATCACAAAAATCATTAAATCTAGTGAATGAAAGTGCCAAAAGCATAAATCAATAGAGAAGAGTCTGATGCTGGGAACATAAAGCTGGACAGAGTATGACAGTCACTGATTAAACAATATACTGCAGAGTTCGAGCAGACAGGCATGAGGTGAGTAGCGAAGACACAGCCCTGTTTGTATCAGATGATTTGTTGAATTCTGGAAGAGGGAGATACTGGTAAAATGTATAGTCATTGCAGCCAGTAGCTGGAGCTGGTCCAGAGAATAGAAGAGCTCTCTGGGTCGGTCAGGGTCACCTAAAAGAGCACAATGACTTGATGACAAAAAAATTAAGCACTCTAATTCAGATTTTGAGGATAAATGAGTAAGCGTTGTATATTTGTTGGGAGGCGGCATCTAGCTTCTTCAAGGAGAAGTTAGTAATATTTTAAGCCTTTTAAGTTCTCTTCTGCTTGAGTGGCTGGTGAGTAACTGAAAGCTGAAAGCCAGCTTGTGGCCCATGCAATACTGGTGGCTAGTTTCATTTAATGCCTAGCTCATTAAAAATCTAGCTCTGAAATCACTACATGTCTTCATAGCTTCTTAAGCTGAGTGGCCCAAATCAGGTATTTTTGAAAAATATGAACCACAGTTTCTATTCCTTTTTTTGAGTAAACACCCTAGAAAACGTTTTTTAAAATGGAACTGAGAAGAACAAGTACTTCTACAATACTTCTGGAGTAGAAAAGTGGGAGCCAAGTGCAGGCTCTTAAAGACTATTCCCTCTTGTATGCAATTAAAAAAAAAAAAAGCAGTGTTTACTATCTGCTCCAGAACCCTCACAGTAGCCTGGATATGTACATACCACAGCAATAAGAGAAGATTGCAGTTTATTGTGTTTGGGAGAGAGGATACATCCAAAATCCACAAGCGAACTTTTCAAAGGAGGCTATTAATTACCTTTTGCATCAATAACAAGTTGGTTTTTGAAGAAAAAATGTTTAATTTGAGAAAAGTACTAAAGTGGATTAAATACAGGCTCAGGAAGGGCAGGAAAAGAGAAACTGCTACTGGACAGAGAAGTTTTGAAACAAAAAAATGCATCAATCCATTTCTATTAATTTTTGGGGGGGGGGGTTAAACTCAGAAGAGATGTGGTATATCTTCAGTAATGAACCTGGCTGATGGATGGCAGAGAAAAGAAAAAATATATTCAAAGTGATGTGCATAGATTGGATTTGATGCCTCTAGGTTATTACCACATGCTTTGCAAAGAAGGTTAAAGTAATAGGCTGACAATATAAAAATACAATCAGAAGCCAAGATTTTTAAATATAACAGTTTGGGGGGGGTGACTAGGTTTTTTGATGGGTAACTTGGTACACATTTCTGTTTATCCATCTCCTAAAATCTCGTGAAATGTGACATATGATCACAAGTCATTACAGTCAGTTTTGAAAACTGTGATCAGAAGTTATATCTAATTTGGTCATGTATTATGGCTGAAACATGGAAGACTGGGGCTGGCTGTATTAAGGAGAGGTGTTACTTGTGGAAGATCATATTCCTTTCCTGGTGGATACTGTTACCAGAATAGCAAGTGTAGACATCAAAAATTGCTGCAACGGTTTTTCTCTAATTACATAAAAAAGGATAGGCGAGTGCTTGCTATTGAGCTGGTCAGGTAAGCGAGGAGCTGGCAACTGGGACCTCCTGCCTTCCTCCCAGCCCTTGATACTGATTTGCTGTGTGGATTTAGATAAATCCTTTAATATCGTGTTTGTAGTTCACCTCTCCGTAGAATGCTTATCTCTGTGCCATGAAGGCATGGTGGAAATATACAGTGCTGCTGCCTATGTTGAGAAATATTTATAATATATTATAGACTGAGCTAAATGTTTGCAATGAAATCCCAAAATACACAAAACTCTAGACTTGTTGTGCACTTGCTGAAAGGTTAGCACTAGGGAAGATCTGGGCAATACCTTCATCAAGTTCTGCTAAATATTGTAAGAGGCACTGGAGAAGTCACATACAGGTATTTTCACTTTCAGCTGACATTTTAAACACATCTCGTGTGGCATGGGAAATAAATAGTACCATTGCTGGGCACTGGCACAGCTCTATAAAGAGAAGATTCCCAACAGACCTCAGGTGTCGTGGTTTAACCCTGGCTGGCCACTAAGCCCCACGCAGCCGCTGGCTCACTCCCCTCCGGTGGGATGGGGGAGAGAATCAGAAGAGTAAAAGTGAGAAAAATCATGGGTTGAGATAAAGACAGTTTAACAGGGAAAGCAAAAGCCACGCACGCAGCAAAGCAAACCAAGGAATTCATTCCCCACTTCCCACGGGCAGGCAGGTGCTCAGCCATCTCCAGGACAGCAGGGCTCCAGCATGCCTAACGGGGACTTGGGAAGATAAATGCCATCACTCCAAACATTCCCCCCTTCCTTCTTCTTCTCCCAACTTTATATGCTGAGCATGACGTCATATAGTTTGGAATATCCCTTGGGTTAGTGTCCCAGCTGTGTCCCCTCCCAACAACTTGTGCCCCCCCAGCCTGCTCGTTGGTGGGGTGAGAAGCAGAACAGCTCTTGCCTCGGGGTAAGCTCTGCTCAGCAGGAATGAAAACATCCCTGTGTTATCAACACTGTTTTCAACACAAATCCAAAACACAGCCCCATACCAGCTACTGTGAAGAAAATTAACTCTATCCCAGCCAAAACCAGCACATCAGGAGATATCAGAAACTTCAGGATCCGCCCTTGAGTTTCATGTGAGTGTAATTTAAAG
The DNA here is from genome assembly GCF_026419915.1 of Harpia harpyja. Taxonomy (NCBI): domain Eukaryota; kingdom Metazoa; phylum Chordata; class Aves; order Accipitriformes; family Accipitridae; genus Harpia; species Harpia harpyja. The sequence goes on from NC_068951.1 coordinate 41,221,711, forward strand.
CAGAATTTACCTACAATGTTTTTCTGAAATTAAAAAGTAGCATTTTGTTCTGGTTTGAGAGTGAAAATTGATTCCTGTGGTTTCTATAGTTCAGAAACCTTTGCTATGCTAGACACCTTACAGAGAGAGAATATTTTATCCGGCAGTGGCTGGTATCCCACATACCTTGATACACAAGTACAGCCTAAAAGAAAAGATCAGGCTCTTGCTTAGTGCTCCTGTTCAGGCTTAAGGAGGCAGTTAGAGAGAATGCTGAGATCAATCTCTGAATCTGGTGAAAAATTGCCCTGGATGGAGACATTGTGTTCATATTTACCAGTGTATGAGATATGTCCACATTTTTGTTGGATTAATTGGCTTGGATTACCTGGAGCTGCTTCTGAGTAGCTTTAATGGAGTGAAGACCAGATATTATTTTATCTTGACAGAGCATTTAGAATTTATTGTAACAGAAGTATCAAACCAATTTTGTTGTAGTGTTTTACCTCAAGTATCTTTTTAGCAATAGCAAGAAGTTGGGAGTCTGCAAAGAACCCGTGAACCCTGGTCCCTGGTCCTTGATGTAGCTCCTTATCAGTGCCCCTCATTGCCAGTAGTCTCAGCATCCTCAGTATAAGTAACCTTAGCCCACTGTCAAGTTTATTATGACACTACATATTTCACATTAAATGTTATTTACTGTAACTCTGCACATAAATGACTAACAGCATTATTGGGAACTGTCCTTTGCATTCCTTCTGTCAAATACAGATGCAGATCACATTTACGACTCAAAACACATGCAATGTAGATTCATAAGTTATATAAGAAACAACACAAAGTAATGAGAGATGTGTCATCTTTAGTTTCTCATTTCAGAGGCAGTGGTATGGCATGGAGGAATTATTTATTATCCCAGCCACTGGCTTTCTTGTAGTCAATAGCTTATCACTTTGCTTTAAGTCTGCAAATAGGAGTAAAGATGTTTTGCAAGAAGGAAAACAGGAAGACAGCAGCTTGGCCCAAGCTGGGGTGGGCTGCTTGAATTTTGGAAATCTAGGTCTCAGCCTACATCAGCCGCTTGGAAAAATCCTGTAGCTTTTGCATGTCTCCCTCTCCTCATCTATGGAACGCTGTTAACACCTTTTTTAAAGCACAAATCGCTGTACGGAAAGCATAACATAAATGCTTGGGAATTAGTCGCATCTGCTTTAAAGGGGACACGCTGGTCCCCAAGAGCCAGATACAGAAATACTGTGGGCCTGAGTATCACCGAAGAGCAGAGGTACAGAAATGGGGAGCGGGGAGGGAGAAGCTGAAACGGGGACTGGTGACACCGTGGCCAGGGTGGCTCTGCAGCAATGCTGGGAAATGTCCACCAATAAAGAGAGTGAGAAAGAGCATGGGGGTTTCTATTCAAAACAGCGTGCTGCCAGCTGGAGTGAGAAATGAAAAAGAGAAGAATGTTTTGGATCTGATTAATAACTTAGCCTGTCTTAGGGGTTTGAAATAATGTTTGCGTCGTGTTCAAGTGCAATAGTGGGAGATGAAAAGTCCCTGTTCTTCAGTGTAAAATTAAATCACTGTGAAAATGACTCCTTCCCACCTTCGGTGAAATTTGTGGCCAACGTTTCTGCAGGCGCTTTCCCACCTGTGAGGTACCCTATGGGATATATCTGTGAAGCAACAGTACATTCTCTAGGTGCCAAAGAGAAGGGCGAGGGCTAGCACAGGCACCCGCAGTGCCAAGGGATGGGGGAGCATGGCTGGCAGGCATCAGCAGCGCTGCCCGTACAGATCTGCACCATAGCCTGGACGTGCTGCCACAGATGATCTTCTTTGTTCCAGTATCGTGGAACCTGTGTGTACTTCTTAGCCAGACTGAACAGATTACATCCCTCTCAGTCAAGGCAAGTACATGTCTGCAGGGAATACTGATAAAACTGCATGCAACATGCATGTTTGGAGGCTAAACTTAGTCCTCGGTTACTGTGAATGTCAGCTTGCATCATCAGTAAACACTGAATGAAATTAGGCTAGAAGGTATTATGGATAATTGTGTTTTATTTTAAATATTTTGTAGAAGCAAATTTGAACTGAAGATTGCAGAATAGTCCTTAAAAAGAGCAACAAAGATGTGATGCATCCCCTCTTTTTGTGTTTACTTGAGAAACAAAAACCACTTAACGGTAGGATTACAAGCAGAAAGACATTCTTCAGATTATTGCTTTTCTAGGGCATGGTTCCTTGCATGATTTTGTGTGGGCACACCCCTGTGGACATACAAAGCCCCGCAAAGTGAGGTCTGACTACTGCATAGCAATTCATAGAAACAGGCTGTAAGAAGAATGCTTTCAATGAAATAAGTTTCTTTACAGCCAGTAAAGCAGTTTGCAACATTCAGAAAAACCACTGAAATGATTTCCTTGTGGACTTGCTTACCATTTTATCATAATGTGCCAGATTGTGCATGTTACTGATGAAAAAGTAAAATTCACAAAAGTTATGTAGGCAAAAAATGCTCAAAATTACTAGCTGTGGTTTAAAAGCTTGCAATCCTAAAGGTCAGGTTTCAGTTGTTTTTGTCTCTTTTGTAATAGTATTTAGTATTATTCAATAGAATTTCCCATCTGCAGGGTTGGAAAACCTCAGTAGATGATGTGGATTTGTGTGTGACCAGAATTTCCAATCAGGGTAACTAAGCAGTCAGAGTGACTAAAAGACCGATGCTGTATTGATCATGAGGGTTATATTTCAGTGACTAGAATAAAGAATAAACTGTAATATAAAGCATGTATTCAACAGAAAAATGCATAGACACATACAAAATAGAGAAGAAAAATAAAACTTTAGTTCATGCAAAGTTTACACATTTGTCAATTTTTTATCTGAATTTAGAGTGCTAATTTGTGAGAACTTGATTGTCTGAAAATCCAGAATATTAAAGCTTTCAAGAAAATAATATTGATGTAAAACCTATAGAGTACTTTTGGAGCATTTGGATGCTCTGACTAACTGTGTACAAGTTGTTGGATGTCACAATTTCTTGCATTATTAATAAAAGTAGTAGCTTTGCATCGTCCTAGTTCTAATTATTTCTCTAAATATCTCCAGGAAATAGAAGCATGAAAAAGCAAGCATTTAAAAATACTGGGTAAGCATCTTTTGGAGAATATGCCTATAAAATGAGTCATGCTTATGTTTACACGTTTATATTATTTTCAAATAATAAAATAAGTACAAGTTACAAAATGGCCAAATCCAGGCTGTTACTGTGAGGTCACGGTTATGAGTCAGTAGCATCTTGCTACATGAGAATCTCCACTAACTCTTGTACTTGTTTATGGATGGACTTTTGAAACTAAACTGAAAACATACGTAAAGATCATGTGATAGGTCAGGAAAAGAAACCACACAAACCCCAGACCATTTCAGCAGCACTGCAGCAGTTTTCAATCAAATCAAAAGTTAGTCACCTCTCAAAATTCACTCATTTTTATATGTGAACTATGTATAAAAAGGCTTAACAATTTTATTTATATATACATAAGTACAAGTATATATAAAACATACATATTGCAATCATTTTGCAGATGTCCTCAGGACCTCAAAACATCTGTGGGTCTTAAACTCTTCTCCAGAAAGATCAAAATCTGTTAAAAATATAATCTGGCTCATAGTCACCACAGAGAGCCAAATTCTGCTCATTGTCTTCTTTTAAGATTTGTCACTGTTGCATGAAGTCCCTGACCGGGCATTTTACTATATAGTACTGATTAAGTTCTATGTTATTGTCTTCAGGACCACACTGTGGACTCTAATTTCTTTAAAAGGCTGTAGTATTGGGTTTGTGTAGCAAGGTGTTGGTAGTGGGGGGGTTACAGGGGTGGCTTCTGTGAGAAGCTGCTGGAAGCTTCCCCTGTGTCCGACAGAGCCAATGCCAGCCGGCTCCGAGATGGACCCGCTACTGGCCAAGGCTGAGCCCATCAGTGACAGGGTTAGTGCCTCTGGGAGAACGTATTTAAGAAGGGAAAAAAACACCTGCACAAATGCAGCTGGAGAGAGGAGTGAGAACATGTAAGAGAAACAACCCTGCAGAGCCCCACGTCAGTGCAGAAGGAGGGGAGGAGATGCTCCAGGCGCCGGAGCAGAGATTCCCCTGCAGCCCGTGGGGAAGACCCCGGTGAGGCAGGCTGTCCCCCTGCAGCCCAGGGAGGTCCACGGGGGAGCAGATCTCCACCTGCAGCCCGGGGAGGAGCCCACGCCGGAGCAGGTTTGCTGGCAGGACTTGTGACCCCACAGAGAAAGGAGCCCACACTGGAGTGGTCTGTGCCTGAAGGACTGCAGCCCGTGGAAGGGACCCATGCTGGAGCAGTTTGGGAATAACATTACCCTGCTCTGGTTTGATTGGCAATAAATTAAGTTGATTTTCCCCAAGTCAAGTCTGTTTTGCCCATGATGGTAATTGGTTGAGTGATCTCTCGCTGTCCTTATCTCGACCCACGAGCCCTTTGTTATATTTTGTCTCCCCTGTCCAGCTGAGGAGGGGAGTGATAGAGCGGCTTTGGTGGGCACCTGGCCTCCAGCCAGGGTCAACCCACCACAGCTGCACTTACGGTTGTTTCATCATTTGTTAAATATCATAATAAGAAAGTAAAACCAACTTCTTGTCTGTTTAAGACAGACATCTTTTGCATCTCCTTAAAAATTTCTCTACATTGGATCACATACTTTACAATATAATTGTAATACAGTCAATATAAAATGGGTAACAGTTATTCCATTTTAATTTACAGAGATGTAGCAGACTGTCCTTACTGAAACACCACCATAACGAGCTGAATTACTTTGATGTTAATTTTCAGAAGATGTGACTTTGATGCAAAGCATTGAACTGTCAGGAGAAAATTCCCAATGTACAGTCTTGGTTTATAAACAAGCATTTGCTACATCAAATGCTCACTACATTTACACCCGTGTATTGTTGTTTAACATTTTTTCCTTGGAAATAAACATATGTTCAACTGTGTTTAGCCATAAATAGATATGAGTTAGAAGGAAATTTCATCCCCCACTTGAAAATTTTACTGAGGAAACTGTATGCTTAATCTTCTACTGGTAAAGTCTTTCTTAAGATACTATATAGAAAAACCTGAGCCTTCTCTCCACTGTGTGTTTTACCAGTTTTATCACTGGTGGAACTAATTGCAGATTTCAGGTTTTCAGTGGAGCTCACTTCCATGTCTCCTGATCGTTCCTTTTTTTTTTTTTGATGGAGACTTCATATATTTTCCAGAGTATGTGAGATAGAGGCTTACTTTATTATGAACCAAAGGTCAGGAACACATGAAATTTTCTAACTAGATTTTTCCCAACGGACATAAACAAATTGTTCATTGTAGTTGGTGAATTAAAAGTGCACAGCACTTACTTACAATACCAGAGGCCCTTTTTCTTCAATCTTCAGATCGGAATTATTTGGGTATTATTTATCCTCAATTTATTTTTTTCCCTTTCCAGTCGTAAGCAAATGACACATGACACCCCAAAAGCTCCAGTCTTCATGTAAGATAAACATGCATAGAACGTAATAAAAACCAGATTTTTAATTATAAAATTATTTTAACAGAAACTTGAAATGTGACAGGGATCTAGCCTTGAGTTTGGGCACACAGATTGCAATGCACTTGTAGGAAATATCTTGGGTTTAATTGTATGTATAAAAAATCATATTCTGTATTTAATTGTTTTCTTTACAACTCTCTGAATTTTGTGTAAGTACCACACAAGCAGAAAACTGAATGGAAATGAGATTCTAAAACACAAATATCAAATATTTCACTCAGTAAAACACTCCAGTTGTGGAGAATTTGTGCAAGTACAGATGGATTGAGACTGGAGTCCATATGGGGCTTTTCAGTTGCAGTGATAACTTTTTGGGTATCCCCAAAACGCACAAAGAAGCACTGAGCCTAAAAGATTTCTATAGTTTCTAGGCCAGAACTTCAAACTGAAGATCTGAGTCTGGACAGGGAACTGTAAAACATCAAGACAGGCAGTGATATTCTCCAAAAATTGAATCTCCAGTGTCTCAGTCAGGGTTGCTGTTGTCTGAAGGGCTTCCTGGCTTTATACAGCTTTTGTTGAAAGTGGGCCTGCTGTGTAGAAGGACACACGGTAGAGGTCCTTCTGACTTTGGAAAATAGCTGAGTGATTCTTCCAAGACTGCTGTTGCAAACATTTCAGTACATTTCCAGTTTTTCCTTTTTAATCAGAAGATGCAATATATGTTTTTTTGAAGAGGAAGCAAGAACTTAATCCTTTTTGAGCTGGCAATATTTTTTTACTAATACTAGATCCAACTATATGCGTTTTGTAACAATTAATTTATTCATTCTGGCAGGGGCAAACATCCCTAGTAGATATTGAAGAGTTATGGTAATTAACAAAATAGATCTCCAGCAATGTTGTCAAGTAAACTGCAGATTCTTTTCCGAACAGTAAAAGTATATACCTGAAAGATGGAACTAGCTCATCAGTTATAGCAATAGCTGACCAAGCAGCGACTTATTAAATCAACAGAAATAACTCTAAAACCTTAGGCAGTAGAATGTGCTTATCTGTTTGCATCTGCTGTTTTTCCTTATTTTCAAATGCTTAAAATGCTAATTGAGAAGCAGACTTGATGTTCCTCCAAGTCTCTAAGCAAAGCTTAGTTACTCATTTTGCTACCAACAGCAACTCCTTCAGGGGAAGAAAGAGGATCATGTTGCAAACCACATGCACAAGCAGTCAGGGTGAGGAAACTCTTCCTTCTCCAGCAATTGCTGCAATGCCACGAGATCTTCTGGTAGAGCCAGAAGATGTAGCTCCTGCACATTGTGACAACAACCATCCTTGAGGAGGTTCTGCCAGCTCTCAGGTAGGACTAACAACATTCCTCATCAACCATTCCTCATCAAGGAGCAGAGACCCAATTTAAAGATGTTAGAGTCAACAGCCGAAAGGCAGGTACAGACCTCAAGGATAACACTCCCATCCCACCCTACATGGATGACCATGACTGCTTAGGTCAGACTACAGCACCTTTAAGAGCAAAGGGAAAGAATAATTTCAAATATCTGCAAGACTTATTTGCAGTATTATTTGTGCTTTAAATAAGTCTGAGGTTTAGTGCTGCTGCATGTCTTTCAGATCAACCAGCAACAAAGCTTTGGGCCTGTAAACTCCAAGTTGTCCCCTTGCTGCTGCCAAGGAAGAATGATGGGAAAAAACACATGAAGCTCATTTCTCCAGAACTTGAACTCATTGACAAGAACAACATAAACAAAGTGTCTTTGGCCACACAGCCCTGTATTAAATATGTATAGATGACCAAAACCCACCAAGAGATTTCCACTGTACAAGCCGAAACTATGAGTTGGGCCAAGGGGAACACCCACATAAAAGAAAAGCAACTGAGATTGGAGTTGCTGAGGAAAAGGTTTGTTACTGTCTCCTGGATGTCATTTCACATGAGAAAAAAGAAGAGGTAGTTCTGTCCTATGACCCCAATGATTCTCCACCTCAACTGTTGGTACATGCAAGGTAAATTCAAGAAATGTATATGTATCAGGCATGCTCTCTCTCCTCTCTGACAGTGCATTTAAACAGCTTTCACCTTCACTCCTGGGGTAGGATTTATTTTAGAAAATTAGAAAAAAGTGTCTGTGTTAGTCTCCAGATAGGAAAAATCATGTTAAGAACCAACAGTTCATTGTCTAAAAATAATTTGCAATTACATAATGTTTTCCACTTTCAGAGCAATATTCATGTTAATTAGGCCTTTTAACACCTTTTTGGAGTTTAAATTTAGTTTAGGATTGGTCAAAAAGTTGTTCTGGTTCTTTCTGTATGTGACTAGAGTAGTTGGCCTTGGTCAAATTCCTCCTGTCCAAGTACCTACGACATCATCATCATTTGCTGCTAACTGATGCCTTTTGGCAGTGATCACACAGGCTGAAGGTGGAAACGGCACCTGAACTGTCCCTGCATTTTCAAACCAGCCTTCTGAAGGCAGGGTTCAGGCATCTGGTCCCTCTGCTGTGCTTTCTGTCATGTGCAGATGCCAAGTCTCAGCCTGCTGGTCTACTGCAAAATAGCAATAATGGATTTGTTTTTCCTTTGTTTCATTAAAGAAGTTTCAAGACAAACAACTGAGTATTTAAATGCTTAAAAATGTTACCATTTCCCTTTGAACTGATGTGGTTGTGCAGTTTCCCCCAGCAGCCCCAGCATTTTGGGAGGGATGCCAGCAGGGCAGGCTACAAGCACTTTTTCTCCGAGCGCCATGCACATTGGGGGGTTTCAGCTGAGCAAGCCACCAGTAAATTCGATGTGCTGATTTCACCTCACCCTGAGGAAGCCAATTTTTTACTTGCTCCTTTTACTGTGGAAGGAAGAAAGGGACAAGAAAGCAGCAACTAAAGAAAAAGAAAAGATCCATCAATGTCACCAGTTCAGGGCCAGGTCACTCGACTCCAGAGCAAGAGCCATGCCTGCAGGTGTGATACTACAAAGCGTGACTGCTCCCTGGGTGTGTGAAAAGCAGCTTTCAGAAAGCTGTTAGACACCTGAAAGCTCCAATATGAACAGTGAGAGCTGAAGGTATGAGAAATGTCTGAATCCTTACCTGGAGCAAATAGCAAATCTGAAGACAAGGCTAAGCCCTCTTTGTGCAAGAGGTAGGGACGATGACAGGAAGGAGGTTAGTGACATGTCTCATTTAGTCTTGCATCACACCAGAACGGTTCTGACACTGGGTTGTTTCTATAGAGACTAAGCTGCAGCAATAAGCCCTTGGCTGCAGAAAGGAGTGACGGCAGCTCTGAAAATCAAGAAGCCTTGTGCAGTAATCAGGAGCACCATGCATGAGCAAGGACACCATGGACTAGTGGCAGCACAGGTGACAGGAACCACTTACTTTATCATCTTTCCAGGAAGAGGTGATACATAAGCACAGGTCACCAGAGTGCCTAAGAAATATTCTCATTTGTGATTATATTGCCAGCCTCTGGAGGCTGCAGCTTCTAGTTCCTGACTTGCAATCTTGGGCGAAACAAGTGACGAAACAAGTCAGGAATTACAAGTGAGCGTAATAATTTTTTCTCTCAATAGTCTTTTCAAAAATCAATACAGTAAATATGTATAATGCTGGATATGTATCTGCCTCTTCTTGGGTGAGCAAAGCTGGTATACCTGGCTATGTGATTCCTTAAAACCTCAAGCTTGGCTTGATAACAACCAAACCCCCCAGACCTTGTGTCTGGGCTTCTGGTCTGTAGAAGCTGCAGGTCACCAGCAAATTGAAACACACCTTGCTCCCAGCCAATCAGATTGGACAGTTTGCCTGGCCAGCCAATCAGCATGCACATAAACACTCACCAACAGGGCATGCTCCACTAAAGGAGAAGGCACTTGGGTGCTCAGCAGGTTCACGGGGGCCGTTCAACCCCGATGTTTCTTGCTGCTGTAGGACCTACATGTTGATACACAGCTCTGAGTTCTCTACCTGTGACACACTGTAGCTTTTCAAGGTCTTAAATTAGAAGACTTTTGGGAGTGTTTAGAATACAGGTGCGTGAATGCTTTTGAATTATTACTCATGTGCTGCAGTTTTGGGGAACAGCATTCAATGGGCTATGTTGTTCCTTCCAGTGACCTGTTTCCACTACTGGGTGATGAAATGTGCGATCATCTCCTCCCCGTGGTGACCCTTGCTGAGTCAGCTAGCAATGCCCACCCTTCCACACGCAGGTGGCTGCAGCAGCTGAAGATTGTTGTGGCAGCCATGGAGTTATGACCTGTTCCAGCATGACCTTCACTGTGACGTGAAGGGTCCTAACAGCGCTGGTGATTTTAGTACTGTCCCCTATGTAATACATGAAGGCTGCTGTTGTATGGGAAAGAATTCTGGCGTTCTAGGAACTTATTTTAACAAAACAAAGCAAAGACCCCCAAAAGCCAGATGTGTTCACTCCTAGGTGATCACCAAGGAAGTACAGGGATGGGGCTTATTTGGTATAAACGATAGAACTGTCCTCGGACTCTTTTTAAATCACAGTCCACGCCTGTGACAATCACATCTGGTTGAGTAACTCCTTCTGGGTCTTTGCTGGCAACAGAAATATTCTCCTACCCCAGTATTTTAATTGATTTGAAAAGTTAAGGGAGATGTGGATTAACTTAATAATCTTTTTTATATATTTGTGATCCAAATCAGAACTTGAATTCTCATTAGAGAATGAGAAGGTTGTGCAGTAATTCATTCCTATTTGGCTTTATTATGGATTTTTCTCATTTAAAGCTCATTACGAAAACTTTACCATATATAGCAAGCCTCTATTTAAAATGAAGGTACCCCTTGTCCTCTGTTTTTTCTCCATGTAATTAGGATTTCCCTTCAATCCTATTTGTTTAAATATAATATCTCTCCTTTTATTTTCTTCATGTAATCTGCCTTTCATATGTACCTGAATTTGACAATTTGGGTCTGGGGATTCAGATTGCAATCTTTGTCTGACCCACACTAAGCACCAGTTATGTTTTCCTCAAGATGCTGTCTGCAGTGAAGAAGGACAGCTTCCTGGGGCAGTGCTAATAGGTAAAGACAAAAAATTGTTTTTCTGTGTTACTGACATGTATAGGCAGAACCACTGGCTGTAGTTTCTATACCAAGTGGTATCTTAAAAATCACAGGGACTGAATAAAAGAGCCTATGGTTTGCTGTCGCAGAAGTTTCATTTTTAAATATTGCAACTTTTTTCTTCTATCTATCCGTGGACTTGAAAGCCTGACTTGAAGAGGAGAATGTGTTGTGTTTGGCTTTTCTTTTTTGTGCAAAAAGAGTGCAATTGCTATCTTATTCTGAATAACACATAAAACCCCTTGAAAGAATATTTTTTTCAAACTGGAGTATGTTTGTACTGTACCAAGGCAGGATCTCGTTTTTTCATGACTGTTTCCACTGAAGCCCAAAGCAGAACATGGCCCCCACAGAAAACACCACGTAGCTAGAAATGTCAGCATGCCCTTCATCCTCCTTTTAGTAATAATGAGGAGACAAAGTAACTGATATGGATCCAATCCATGAAAATAAAAGTAGCAGATAGGAAAGTATAGAAATAGCAGACAAATACAGAAAATGTACTTGTACAGTGAAGCGTATTTGAAATAGCCAATGCCATTGGGCAAATATACTGATGATACCTTTTATTTCAGAAGTCAGTTGATTTTACACTGCTTGTGCAAAACCTACAGCTTAATCAAAGGTTCAAACAACATAGAGGAGTCTTTTTTTCCCAGCCACCATCCTTTTGGAGCAAGTACAGTACTGATGCTATGTGAGAGTCTCATTCCCATAAATGCATGCTTTAAATCTCCTTTATGTTTTTTGCGTTAAAGTTGGGAAGAGGGATATCTGAGGATTTTTGTTCAAGGTTTGGTTCAAGGGGTAGGTCTCACTGGCTTAATATCAGTTTCAATGTGAATTGAATGAATGAAAATTTGGTCAATGTTTGGTTTTGATAAGGCTATAAATAGGCTAATTTAAACGGTGATTTAATAATTTTTATTTATTATGATTTTTCTTTTTTTTTCAAATCATTGTAACCTGAAGGGCTTCTAGGATATTTTGGAAGTTCTGCTGAAAACAGATAGCAGTTCAAAGGAAAAAATGAATGTATAGTCATACATTTCCTGAAATATAGCCCTTAAGGAATTTAGGCAACATTCTAGGACCATTTTACAGAAACATGTCTCTTCAGATATTAGCATAATATTTCATTCGGAGCAGTTTGGTATCTAGCATAAAAATAAGCTTTCTGAGTAATGCCACAGTTGAAACAAAGGATACTGTAATATCCTCCATTTTCTAAAGGGATCTTGGTTCATATGTTCAAGAGTAATTTATCTTATGGTAGGAAGAGTGTCTCCACAACAAGGTTACACCAGTAGTAAAGCTATTCCTTCCTTGGAGCAATTTTTTTTGTGAATGTGAGTGATGCATTGTTAAATCTGTACAGTTAATAAAAGATTGAACCATGTTTTTAAGGAAGTGTTGATAAAGAAGCAGTATTAACTGTAACTAAGTTCCCACAGAGCTGCTGTTGTTTTGGTAATTTAAGGGGTATTTCTTAGGGTACTTCTTGTATGCTGGTCACTATGAAAGTAACTGCCAGCTCATCCTGGCCCTAGCATAACCCATAGTTTTCCTGTTTGCCCAAGGGTGTTGCAAACACTCCTTTCTTCTGCTGGCAGTGGAGCAACCTCGGCTCCTTATGGGAGCTGCCTAAGCACCTATCATAAAAATTACCCTGCTCTCAGGAAAAAATGTTATCAGTATGCTGCATGGCCACTTTTGCATCCTGTAGAGACACCAATTTGAGACTACAGAAATGGTGGGATTGAGGTTTTTTCCTCAGTTTGGCTAGTTCCCTGCTCCTGTCTTTCCATCCTCTCGCCGTGTCTCCCCTGCCTTTTTGTCTTTCAAGAGCCATTGTCTGGTGCTGATCCTGTGCGACATGTAAGGGTCTGATCCTTCGCAGATCGTGACTCTGTTCAGACCCTCCTGTGCACCATGGGGTCACTCAAGTTGCAAAATCATTTAGCTGCAGGCTAGACTGGGAGCTTTTCTCTCCCAGCAGCCATCAAAGAGGAGAGGATTGCCTGGCCGTAGTGGCTTTCTACCCCAGACCGAGTCACTAAGGTATTTTCCTCCCTGTTTGATTATATGACGTATTGGCAAGAGCTTGAGTCAAGGAATTGAGTGTTAAAACGATTTGCTACACAAATAGTGCAGTTTGGACTCATGATTTTGCAGTGGTGTTTAAAGGAGAGCAGACTGTATGAGAGAGCATCTTAGAATGGAAATAAAGTGGCCACAAGGTAATATACTTGAGCTGGGAGATTTGTCATGTGGAGAGCGTAAACATATCTTAAGGGCAAGGTAAAAAGCCCAACATATATTAATGGGATAGAGCAATGCAAAAATTTATGGTGCTGAGCCTGGCGGTGACAGTGATATTAAAGAACCTCAAATGAGCTGCAAGATACACAAGTCTTCTGGTTAATGAATGATGGTGTTAACACCTCAAGGTGTAGAGGGACGGGGTCTTTGTGTCTTCCTCGAGCATGTAAAAACTGCATCTAGTGATTTTTGGAGCCGCTTCTAACAATTTTCAGGTACTGTACCTTGGCTGGGTTTTTGTGGTGTTTGCTGTACCCATGATGTGACCAGAGTGTCAAGAAAGAAACACTGTTGACAGAGAATGGCAGCCCAGGAAATGCTCCGCACCATGTACCTTTGTATCGTTTGCTGCTTCTGTCTGTGAACTCGCTTAGGACTCAAGGAAGGATGAGCATACCTATTGAGCTCACAGAGGAAGATCCAATGGGCCGATGAAAAGGATCACATTTTCTAATCCAGACATCTGGAAGAGGGAGAATGAGCTGTAACCTACTGCACACACCAGTTCTTCAGCGAGTAGAAAGCAATTCAGTTCAGCAAAGTCAGTCAATGCATACGGATTTGCAGAAGAGGAAGGCTGTTTTCTCTGCACTGGGTGTAAATACAACTCTCCCATAAGTAACAGTAAAAATACCAGTTTGGTTTTTTTTTTTAAAAAAAAAGCTTCCAGCTGTTGTGTTTAGAGAGAAAACCTTGAAACCAGTATGATCAGAATCCTTAAGGATTTGTGAGGAATGTGTGTGTAAAACAGAAGGATCTGAGGGGATTATTTAACATTTCAGGATTCTAATCCTTCATAGTAGCAGCACAAACATTACCACTAGGTGCAAGGCTACAGTTTAGAGGTCACTGTGCAGGTTAAATGACATGGAGGGGACTACAGTAATGGAGATGGCATATGTAGTTATTCCATATGTATGCTTTGGAAAATAAATACTGAATTTTAAGGTTAGATCTGTTGTGAGGAAGAGACAAAACTCAGTTACATATTAAGATTTCCTATTTCAGTTATTACTGAAACTTCTTCCCTGTAAACTGTTTTCCACAGTAATCTTTTGTCTTTTTCATATGCTTTTGACATGTATTTTTAGAATACCATTAGATCTGTTTATAGTAGTATTAAAATTAATAACTTACCGTTCATTCCTTTGTCAGAAATTTGATTGTCTTACCACTATTTCAGTAGGTCTTTTCCTCATTTGGGAGCATTTAGTGACTTCTGGCAGCTGCCCCCTTTGGCTGGGGCTCGGAGAGGCCCGTGCAGGATCCAGGCCCTGAGCGCAGCCATTTGTGTAGAAGGAGGCCTCGGCTGGATTCGTGCCACCATTAACCGTTCCGTGTTCGGTGGCGATGTGCCACAGAGCAGGTGGGATGGCTTCCAACTAAGAGTGCCGGGGAGGGAGCAGCCAGCGGCCCTGTGAGGGAGGGACAGGCAGGGCGGGTCGACAGGCCGCGGCCTGGGGTGATGTGACAGGAGGGGATCACGGCATCCACAAAATGGCCTCTCGCTCTGGAGGTGTGCCCGGAGCCTGGAGAAAAGCAGGTGTCACTCCTTTCTTCAGAAAGGGCAAGAAGGAAGAAGCAGGAAACTACAGGCCTGTCAGACTCGCCTCCATCGCTGGGAAGGCGACCGACCTGGAATCATGTATGTACCCGCCACTGGTAGATCGGTTAGCAAACGACGCGGTGACCCGATGACAGCAAAGGATAAAGCCTCGGGTTTGGTGTTGAGCTTTACAATCAAGAGCAGCAGGTGAAGGAAGCAGAGGGGCTTTAAGGTATGTCATTCCTTCTCTTGCATCCAAGTTACTTCTTAAGGCTCCTAGTAGACGTGTATTCAGGCAATGTTAAAGGGACCTCAGGAGAGGAACCGCTGGAGTATCATTTCCTCATTGTGAGGAACAGACCTTAAAATGTGTGCTTTTCAATATGCAGTGTAGTTGCAGACTTTAAATGCAATATTCCCTGGGGGAGCAACAATAAACATACTGTTAAAAACGGCTGCAAATTTTGATATTAATGGAGAAAAATATGAATAACACTATGTTGTTTACAAAAGCTTCTTTATTAATCACCGTACTGAAAAGCACTTAGTTATCTAAGTACTAGCTTTACTCTTCTGGGGACTGTTGATGGGCCAGTATTGCTTTTACTCCTGGTTCATTCCTGTGGCTGTGGGATTTCCATGAGTAGGGGTGCAGGTGAGGTGATGGGATAAACTTCACTGACCTTGGTATCTGCAGGGTTGTTTCTCTCACATTTTCTTCTCACAACTCTCTCTCACAGCTGCTGTGCAGCGTTTTTTGTCCTTTCTTAAATGTTGCCACAGAGATGCCACCAGCATCGCTGGTGGGCTCATCTTTAGCTAATGGTGGGTCCATTTTGGAGCTGGCTGGAAATGTCTCTGCCCAACATGAGGCAGTCCCTGGTCTCTTCTCACAGAAGATGCTGCTGCAGCCTCCCCCTACAAACACCCTGCTACGTAAACCCAATACAAATATGTAAAAGTGTTTTGCTATATGTCAGAGCAATGCACATGTATTCCCACACTTCCTTGCTTTAAGTAAAAAGAACCAATTTCTCTGTATTTAAGGCTGTTTTATAAGGTTAAATGTTTTTAACCAAATGTTAAATGCAGTAGCAGCTGCCAATGTATATTGATCTGGATGCTGGAGATTAGTTTTAATTAGTTTTATTGCTGGTGTGCAGTTCAATGTTAATGGTACCGTGTTGTTCTTCGCATGGGGCTGAGCAGGTGGCTCTGCAGCCAGCACAGCCCCCTTGGCGCAGCATGCCTTGCTCCACTGTGCCTCACAAAAAAGACAATAATGGGAAAAAGACGACTTTTACATAGCAGTTGAAGGCACTGACTCCATCAACATACGCTGCCTCATTTCAGTTGTGATTTCAGCAGCAACCAGTGTACCATGGGTTTATACACATGACATATTCTTCCACTTTACAAACAAGTAATTTACCCTGTTAACTATGTCTTGCCTTTTCCAACTGTCATGAGCACGCTGTCAGAGCTCATTAGAGGTTTTGTCAAGTATGCTTTTAACAAATCAACATCCTCCTTTGTGAAACAGGATACAGTTTGTGTTTGTTCTAAAGAAGGAAAGAAAACTTGCAGAAAAAAAAAAAAGGAAAAGAAAATGGGAAGAGGATTTTGTTTGTTTTCTGTTTCAGGAATTTCAGTAAGAAACTCCATAGTTAATCTCAGGAGAAAGTTGTTCTTTGTGTGTGAAGTGGTCTGCAGGGAAGAAAATACATTTCTCCGTGATAGCCCACTAGTGTAATAACGCAGTAACCTGCGCTGTGCGAGTTATCCTGCGTAGGAGATTCATTGCACATAGTCCTTAAGAAGTGTGTTATTTAAACCTTGGGATTAGGGGTGACATGGTTTAAAATCTGAATAATTTATAAATTTTGCTAATTTATTAAATTAGTAATGTAATTTATAGAGTTTTCAAAGCTGTTACTTGTGTTTTCCTTTTACCAATGGTGTTTCTCTGGGTCTAGATGGGCAAGAGGAAGTTCAGTGGGCTGGAAATCACCCTGATCGTCCTCTTCTGCCTGGTGGCAATCATAGCCTGTGTCCTCATTGGGCTTTTAGCATCAGGACAATCCGGAGTCAAAACTACAGGCAAGTACTTCCCGTTGCTGCTGTAGGACCAGAGCAAAAACCCTGAGTGGGAACTGCTCAGCTTTGCTTGCTGAGACTGTTGTAAATGCCACAGAGCTTTAGGAACTAATCGTTGGCATCACTTCTGTCACTGTTTGATTCAGGCTTTTCAAGAACATGGACATTCAAGTGGAGGAGAGGAAAAAGAAAATGTTAACAACACAAGTGTTTCTCTGCTGTCCTTTGCAAAATCAGTGTTTTTGTTGTTCTTGGTGTTACGGTTATATTTTTCTTATTAACCAAAGGTGAACTGTGGTCATTCCTTCCTACAGATAACATGAATAATGTTATCTGTAATAATTGTAAGAAATAAATAGCATGTCCAGGAATTTATGATTATAAAAAAAACTTTTATCCCTTCCTCCAAAGACTGATTTTTAATCTGTTTGTTTATTTTACATGATTTCAATACTTTTGTATAAAAAAAAAAAGACAACACTGAAAAAAAGAAAAGGGATCAGGGGGACTGTGTGGGAGCAGACATACTGTGTGGAAAAAAAAACCTATAGCCATAAAAACCTTTACTGGTACATTAGAAACCGCGTGTCTTACAGGGGTGTGATGCAGAGCACCCTGCTTTACATACAGTTCCCTTTTGTGTGAGTAATTCTGTTTACACGTGGGGATTGAAGCAAAAACTTGGAGGTGAGAATGGCAGTAAAATAAAAATAATTGCTAATCCAAAACAAACACTTTGGTGTTTTAGTAAAACTGCCCATACAGACTAATATCTGCATATATGCTGCCTGTTTCAGTCTCAAAATGAGTAGGAGTCTGCCTGAGCAAAAAGTACAAGTGTGTATATTGCAGATAATGCAAACAGGCGAGTCTGTGTATTTGTGTGCATCTCAGCCTGAGACAAGACTTCTACACTTCATAGTTCTCATTCCAAACATATGCAGTGTTCCAAAATATATGTAAAGTAGCTTTCAGTGTTGGGAAAAAATGAAAGCAACCATCGGGCATCCTTTTGTCAACTAAAGTTGCCAAGAGGTCACCTTAAATTCGGTCTGACAAACCTGAAATCTAATGGAGCATCTTAATGGAGCTTTAAGGTGCTTTTACCTGATGCTCTAATTCCAGGTCCTGTGGAAGAACAGTATTTCAGGGGAAGAAGCACCTGTGAGAGCAGCAGCACAGTACAATTAAGGAAAAGAAAAGTCCTTCCAGTTTTAATTCGGCATGTATTTTCACAATAGGCAATGCATATTGAGCTAAAGTGCTGGGAATATCCTAAGTCAGAACTGTATGTTTAATGCTGGAAAATGTTTGAATTAGGCATTAGTTTTTAAAAGCCCAACACTTCTGTTGTTAAATATGTGCAGATCACTGATCCTGAAACACCAAGATTCGAAGTCCCTCATGAGCATGTGCGATCTTTCACTGGATCCGCAGCCTTCAAATTAAACTACAAAGTGGATGTCAAGCAGAACCCCTTTGGCATTGTGGTGACCAGAGTGAGCAACGGTAGAGTGCTGTAAGTAACGTTGGTGCTTTTTCTGAATGACACAGATCTCACTGGTTTTCTCTGAAAGCCCATGTTGCCACGCAAGCAATGTATGTCCAAGGTGCCATGTGTGAGGTGCCCCCTTGGACATGTAATCTACTTCTCTTCTTTTGACTGATGGATGTTCTGCAAGGCCTTCTGCGAGGCCTTTGGAAACAGATTCTGGGATATGGAGCGCTCTGTCTAAAAGGTTTTAGGTCTGGCTCTCTGTTCACTTTCCCCCAACACTAGGGAAATCTTTACAGTTACTTTGTTCCATCAATTTGGGGAATTTTTATTATCCGGAGAACTCCTTGCCAGTGCTTCAAATCAAATGGGAATGCTCTTCATTACATCTTTTATCTCATTTTTCGCAATCATGGTGAAGCTCTGAATCACCAAAACCAGGTTGCCCTTTAGACCTATGGTATCCAAGAATAGCTGGTGCAAACCACTGATAAGCTGGTCATGTAGTGCTGTGAGTAAAATATTTGACGGACTTGTACATTGAATGCTTTCATCCCATTTAGGTTCTAAAAATAAATAAATAAAACAAACCTACGAACCTAACAGTGTGGCTTTGAGGCCTGTTAGAAGGGGGAAGTGTCAGGATGAACATGCTTATTAAATCAGTCCAAGAATGATTACCTGTCAGAGTGCTAGGTCAGTTGGATTATCAACGCTTCAAGTTTAATTAATTAGCGATTACTTTTGTGCTCTTATTAGTATTGTTTTCTTGCTTAGAATCCTCTATAATGATTGATTTGTAATTATAGAGAGCACAAAAGATGGACTTGGTATTCAGTAGTGCATGACTGATTAAACAGGTATGTGGAGGGGGAACAAGAAACCTAGTCCAATAGAACCATGTTGAAACAGTGCTCTGGAAGATTGTCTGTATTTTCCTTCGTCTTCTGTTTAATTTGATAAAAGCGGTTGCATTTTCTGTCTGTAAAGAAAAAAACCACAATGATGCTTGACTGAGTTTGAGTATCTTCAAGCAAGCTGTTGTTAGCATGAGGTAAGGGCAGCCCCTCACAGATAAATGCTTGATAAATTTGTTTACACAAGATGAGGGCTTTCCGCCAACTCCTAAACAACCACACAAAAGGGAGACCTCTTTGGAGAAGGAAGAGAGGGGACCAATGTGCTATCACAGTTCATGACAAAAATCCTAATTACCCAGATAGTTATAAAACCTATGACCTTCCATCATCATTTGTTACACTTGAGCCCCCCAAAAGAGTTAGAGTTCTGACTGACCTGTTACCATCATCATTTGCAAGACAACCTGAAAGACTGCCATAGTTTCATTGGAAATACAAACTTTCCCCCCCCCCCCCCCCCAAAAAAAAGGTAGTTTCAATGCAGTCTTTGAGCAGATGGGCAAGATAGTCCTTGGCATCATTAAAACTGGACAGAAACACATCAGAAGAGGATTTGACCTATGAAGCCTCTGTCAAGTGCCAGTATTTTTAACTTTAAAAAAAAGAAAAAGTAATATGAGCAGATTAAAGTTGTAGTAAGCCCAAACTGCCCTGGTTTTGTCGCTTGTTTGTGCAGTGTTTGTAGTTGCTAATGCACCGTGTATTTATTTAATAGTTTAAGGACCTCTCTAGGCATAAAAGAATTTACTGATAGTTATGTACTCATAGTGATAAATGTAGTTATAGTGTACTAACAAATCTGAAGTGATAAAGTCCCTTAAAATTAACATGGCTGTGTTTACATAAAGTCAAGAGAAAGTTACATTACTCTCCACTATATGAATACCATGACTGTTAAATATGACAAATATCACACAAAAATACAGTTGTAAAATGAGTTTCTAATTAAAACTGCATAAAGTGAGTAGATAAAAGCATATGCCTTTGAAATGTGTGTGATGTTAATGCACGTCATGGTAGATTTTGGTCATTTTCTCTGCTTTTATGAAAATAAGTCATTTTCTCTGCTTTTGGGGAAAGACTGCATTTCTGCAGATCCCTGTAAGCTCTTGGTTTCATGAAGCTGAAGACAACCTTCAAACTCGAGGAACAGCTTCATTGCAATTGCTCTCTGCTTCAAATGTGGTTTAACTCACAATTATGTTCTATTTATGGTTGTTTCATTTAAAAAGTGATGACTGATGGAAACTCAAACTGCTTCTGGGTACGGGTCGATTTTGACACATTTACCAATTGGAAATGTTCAAAATCTTAGAGGAATGAAGGAGGAAAATGAACATGATTAAGGTCAAAAGGAATGAAATGTAATGTTTTGATTGATTCCATGAGTTGTGGGAGATCCTTACCCAGGATGATATTTGGTGTTGCTAAGGAAATGCAAAGCGGTCCAACCGTTCCTGTGTGCTTGGCTTCTTAGGGAGATATTTAATCCTATCGCTAAAATAAATGGGACCAAAATCCCAGCATTCTTGTCATGATAGAAAAAGATCCTATTTGGGTGGTGGTGTGGGCACACACCTGCCTGTAGAAGCAGAGCCCTGTGCACAGTTCCCTCCATCCATCAGGAAGGAGGATGCCTAAGATGCTCAGCGAAGCCTTTTTGGCAGCATCGGGGACCGGAGGCGGGGGTCACAACCTGAAATGTTGCTGGTCAAGGGAGTCTAGAGTCTGGTTCACCATTACAGCTGCAGTAGCTCAGCAGAGCTAAAGGAAGGAGAGCGAATCAATGAGTCCATTGCCTTGCAGTGAGCTACTCCTTGGTGCACCCCATGGCAGGAGTCGGGCTGCTTCCCGCTGCTCGCTGTCTCAGCACTGCTCAGATTTCCCCAGCATTTCCCGAGTCCTCCCCGTAGAAAGGAGGAGTGAAATTAGGTTTTGCCCAGGTATTTGAAGATCTTGTAACCCTTGTTTGGAACAGGACTTTTTTGTCTGTAATGAAAGGAATGGTAAAATGTGCAAAACTAAAATAACAGAAGAAGCTTTATTGATGGAATTGACTTTTACTGTGTGTTTTGCTAATAGATGTAAAGGAGGAATATTGATCTCCACCTTGTTCCATTTGTACAGATATATACAATAGTCTCTGTATCTATGTTCAACACCACCAACTTCATGTTCCTTAAAAAGCTTAGCAGTGGCTTTATGCAGAACTTGCCACAGGAGATGTGATAGCCATCAAATGGGATTTGAGCCATGCTAAGGATCACATTATCACTTCAATCTGTGCTCGTCCACTCTTGGGTTATTCGAGAGCTAGCACAGAGCGGTAGTCTGCCTTTCCCTGTAGTGACTGGCCTAGCAGGACTCAAGAGCGGGTCTTGTTCCTTTTTCCCGGCAAGAAAAAGCTGCAATTGATCTGCAAATTCTGATGGAGTGGATTATTTTTGTGTTTCTGTCCACCCACAGAAATTTTCCATCATCTGCCCCGTTACTGAGAGTGGCCACAGAGAGAGGATTCAGGATTCAGCGCAACAGATGCAGGGTGGGAAGCTTTGGTGGAAGAGGGGAGCACAAATGTACCCCTGAAAATAGATGGGCCACTTGTATGAGAGGTTTCCATAGGATCAATAGGCACCGCTCATCTCCTCATCTGTGCAAGGGTCGCTCTGCTCCAGCCCTGCACCATCCCACCTCCCTCTCCTTCAGGTGTCTGGATGGAGACCTGAACCTGCTATCCAAGTCTAACTAAAAGGAGTAGAAACAATTATTGCAACAACTCTTGGTAAAATACTTCTTTTATTTTTTTTTTTTTAAATGGTTTCATCAGGTTTGATACTACCATAGGACCACTGCAGTATGCTGACCAGTTTTTACAGCTATCAATCAAACTACCTAGCAGCAACATCTATGGCGTGGGAGAGCACGTGCATAAGCAGTACCGGCATGATGTTAACTGGAAAACCTGGCCCATGTTCAGCAGGGATATTGGCCCCTCTGGAGTAAGGACTGGTTTTATTCCACCTCATTCTTTGCAGATGACTTCTGTAATCCAAACCCATTATGCAGTAGACACATTAGTAATATTCATTGAGTTTTTCCCCAAGACTTGTCAGGCACTGCGTGTTATTACTAAAAGCTAGATGGTACAGATAAACATTCCCTGATTTCTGATTTTTGTTGATGTGCGGTTGAAAACCAGTTGATAGACATTAATGTATGAGAGTCTTCAGTTTCTACTGATAAAGAAAATAAATAAGAGTATGTCCTAATGCATTGCTGCATGCAGCATTCAGTACAGATGACACATGCTCCTTCAGTTAACATCCTTGTAGCTTGGCAAACGGTGGAAAAGCAGCTGTCTCTTTACAAGATAAAATATGTCTGTCAGCAGTTATTTGTTTCTATAGTCTGTATGTCTGTCTCTTTCCAAAACGATTTCCAGGGCACCCATTTTTCAATAATTATAAGAGAAGACTCTTACATCTGCACAGAGACGTCCTTAGGCTTTGATCCAAGTTCTCTTAACAGTTGCGTACACAGGTACACTGCGTTGCTCTGTCAGTTCCTCACTGCAGTGATGTGGTAACAGAGATGATACACCAAGTATATGTGGGTTAAAGTCAGGAGAGGTGCCGATTCAAGCCACAATACTGATTTTCTGCTTGTTGCTTTTTCCAACTTTGTATTCCCAGAGACAGTCTTTTCTGTACTTTGGGGATGTAAACAATCGAATCTTATTGCTATGTTCATGAATATCTTTTGCTTTGACTAGGGAAACATTTGCTAAAGCTTCTAAGTGCTCACTTATGCTAATGCTATGCAAAACCCATTGAAAACCCTACATGTCAAGTACATAATCAACACATTCTGGACATTTTGGAGAAAGAAATCTATGTAGAGCATGAATGAAAGAATATTTGTTAACATGAATGTTTTTGGTTTGTTTTTTTTTTACTGGAGTTCCTAAAGTAATTTATTTATAACTAGCTAATGAACCTTGAATAAACACCATTTGTCACTGTTACCTCAGCTTCATAAAGCAACAGTCCATTTGCTTTACTTTGAGAGAGCACTTCAGTGTTTTGCTGAAATAGGAGCTATACTAAGAGAAACAAGGGGGAGAGACCACTGTATGTAATTAATTAATAATTTGGAATTCATACCCCTTGCCTTGAGACACCTTCTCTAGGAGTTTTTTCTGAGAAGAGATCGCAACGTTGAGTTGAGGTGTGGCAAGGTGAGCACTGTCTGACTGAGCTCACTGGGGACGACTGTTAGTGTTGGACATTGTTATGAGCTAAGATGTTAAAATTAATTAGGTATCTAAAGATGCAAGTAGATACTTCTGCAAGTGAGCCATGGAGAGGTGTATCTCCTTTAAGCTGTCTCTCCTGTATTTGTGGTACCTGTCTGTCCTCCGCCATTAGCTAGCAAGGAGGGGTCACAGAGGGGAAGGTCCTGGCTAAGAATGTGAGAACATTAGAGCACACCTGTAGGACAAGCGTAAAAATTGCTGTTCCTCAGCTGCTTCCTCTGGCAGCATGGCTGTTCCTGGGTCCGCTGGTGGGAGGCTCAGGGGCTCCACAGGACCTGAGCCTCCTGCTTCTTGTCTAGGTCCAGCTGGAGTTATGACAACTGTAATTATATATTGGCAGCCCTATGTGTCACTGAAATAAACACACACATCCCGCCCATCCCACTTCTGTTTCTCCTGTTTTCTGAGCCTTCTACCTTTTCTGTGTTTTGAGTATATTTTTTATTTTCTTTGCAAATTTGATGGCTGTGGGGGAAATTGACAGGAGAAACTAATTATGCACTGTCAAGATATAATTACTAGAGAAGGCAATGCAGAGTATGATTTGGCCCAGTGAAACATCATGAAGCTTGTTTTTGTTTTCAGGACCAAACTCTAAATTAGCTCATATTTGTCTCACTATAAACAAGCTCTATTATAGAAATAATCCTATTTATTTTCTAGCTCTACTAAATATTCCTCTTATAAA
The DNA here is from genome assembly GCF_026419915.1 of Harpia harpyja. Taxonomy (NCBI): domain Eukaryota; kingdom Metazoa; phylum Chordata; class Aves; order Accipitriformes; family Accipitridae; genus Harpia; species Harpia harpyja. Next base: position 41,245,757 of record NC_068951.1, read on the forward strand.
CTGCCTCTTCTTAGTAATCAGTATGTTGATCTTTGAAGATAGTTCCTACCTGAATGGCTGTATTGAGTGTAGACTCATTAAGCTAAACTAACAGTGAAGAGAATCAAGTTACGCTAATTTCAAATTGCTCAAGTTCTGTTTCTCGTTAATTTGTTCTGGGTTTTCTTTTGCAGGTGAAGAAGCACAACTATGACAACAATTGTTAAAATTTCTGAGGTTTTTGTTGCGAATAACAATGGAAAAAAACATTAGAAAGGAAATAAAAAAGAAGCAAGGCACTCTCTTATTTCCATAGATTAGACATAAAAATGATTACCTTGCAGGATTAATAGAAATATAGATTAGATGTAAAATCTAATCTATGGTGAAAGGTGATGAAAGCACCCTTCAAGTTCTATTGTTCACTTGATGTGCATATATATTACCCAGAAATAGTACTGCAATATATGCAGACTTGCCTGAAGATCCATCACATCTGCTTGCTTATGTTATCTATATATTTGGGGAAGATTCTTCTTTTAATGGGAAATGTTCTCATAAAGGAGAAGAATGCCAGGAAAGAGAAAACAGAAGTGTAGGAAAGTGTCGGGATTTTTATTTCTGTTGTTTGCTGTACTTTGATAAGTTTCAAGTTCTACCTGTGATATATTTTGAAATATCCCAGAACAGATACTGTTATTAGATTTTAACAGCTTACTTTTTCTTTTTATCCTTTAAGGCAATGCATAACTTATACGGAGTTCAAACTTTCTTCCTGTGTTTGGAAGACAGCACTGGAGCCTCCTTTGGTGTTTTCCTAATGAATAGCAATGCCATGGGTAAGAAAGCTTTCTCTGCAGCTCTGAGCATTGCAGTTAAATATCTTCTTAAATGATCTGTTGGTTTGGGATCAAAACTGAGCTGATGTAGATGTCGTTTTTTAAAAATACTGTAGCATGTAACATCTTATAGAAAGTTGTCTTCAGACATCTGATGGCAGTGATTACTGTAAGCATTTAGTAGTATTTCACGTACACAATGTAAGCCGTGAGTAGCTCACAGTTAACTTGAATATTGCGATGGAAACCTGAGGGTCAGAAAGCTATCTGGAGCCTGTGCAGTAGGCTGAGTTAATCAGTGAGTTAATAATTTTATGCTCTGAACAAATTGAAGCACATTATCCATCGGTGTACTAAATTCCACTCCCTTAGCAAAGCTGCATTTGTGGAGGTGTTAGCAGTAACAGATGGATTCTTTTGCTATTTGTGTGTTGTCATGAAGTACACAAAGCTCAAGAGCAGAAAACATCACAAAGCGAAGATGAATCAAACCAGCAGCCAGGAGTAGCATTTTGTTTTTGTAGTAGAAATACTGGCCTTAGTGCAAACATTAAAGAGAAAAAAGGGCTTGAATGTCAGGAATGTGCATTAATGAGAAGATTGGAAGTACTCAGAATCAAAATGTGCTTTAACAGTTATATTTGTATTCCTTTATTGAAGATATTCTTGATAAGCTCATGTGTTCCAAGACAATTTGCATGGATGTAGTGCATAAATAGTGGAAACATTATGATGTCCACAGTCTTTATGAATATTCCATGGCCATATCAACACAACGCTAAGGAATGTGTCTTAAAATCTTTACAAAAAGATTTCAGAACAGTACATGTTCTGCATTTTCCAAAACAGCAAGAATTTTCACTTCTAAATTAATCCCCTTTAGAAAAAAAAACCCCAACACCTTTTTTTCCATTTACTGATTTTTGGTTTAGGCCACTTACTTTGATTAGGGGGTGTGTGTGTGTGTGTATGGTGAGATAAATGTGGGTAACGAACATATTATATATATTCCAAGCTACCTGTTACTTCCAGTAATTTTTAAACACTAGTCATCGATGTGAAACACTTTGGTGTTTTCCTTATAATTTCAAATGAAATAGAGACATCCATTTATAAGGGAAATAGCCAAATTCCTTTCCATGTTTTAAATTTGTATGGCTTTTGAGATTTTTTCCTAATGTACGCATATTAGCATCAAACAGAAAAGTAAAGGTTTGGAAGAAACAGAATGATGGGCAGTGTTAGCTAGTAGTCAGTTCAACACAAAATTGAATTAGAAAGAAGAAAGGTACAAATGTGTTGAATGGCTCAGTCATTGAAGGTGGGCAAGGAGGGACATGCAGCACAAAACACAGCGAGCCTGAAGGAGCAGGACCTCCAGTCACACAGCTCAAAAGGCAAACACTGTGCAGCTGTGCACCATTGAATTTCTGCCTCTCTGAAACAGCAGCCACTTTTCACAAGTTTGGCAGAGTGTTTTTTTCATGATGAAAATATTAATAATCCGATATTTGTTTTCAGCCTCAGGATCCGGCTGTGTTTGGACCTGATTCAGTCTTGGTGAAAACCTCCAAGTATTACTTGAACATTCGCTACACTTTGCTGCCCTACCTGTATACACTCTTTTATAAAGCTCATACTCAAGGAGACACAGTTGTACGGCCAGTTTTGCATGAGTAAGTTTACTCATCAGCCTTTGTGATAGTTTTTTATGAGGAATAAAAAAATCTGACACATTAAATGTTGTTAGGGACTTTCTAAACACTGATGTAGTCTGTGAAAATGCACATTGGAATATATATAGACAACTTCTCAATTCACGAAATACCATTTTGGAGTAATCAGAAGAGTAATCAGAAACCATCTGTAATTTCTGCATATACGCATATATTATTATCAGTCACTCTTAGGAGTTGCTATGAGATGTGATTGTCAGCTAATCAAATTATTCTCCACCATCATATATACATATTAGAATAGATGTTTCCTTGCCTGGAAACTCTTGAATAAGCTGTGTCAAGAACACACGCGCACCTATATGTTCACACGTGTGCAGAGAACACTAACTGAACTAGTAAGACCTTACCTTCTCGTCTTCAGATTGCCTCAGATCAAAAAAAAAAAAACCAAACCCAAAACCAAAGCAATTTTGATATGACACTCTTCAGTCATGATTCTAGACAATCTGGTTCTAGACAATCGGTACCCTGAAATATTGGGATTGCTGATGGTGGTATAGTTCATAAAAACCCAGTTACTGCTATATCCTTCCCACGTGCCCAGGTTCTACTCTGACGAAGTGACATGGAGTGTGGACAGGCAGTTCCTGTGGGGCCCTGGGCTGCTTGTTTCCCCTGTACTTGACCCGGTAGGTTTGGCTGTTTTGGTATCTCTCTCATAACCACTTCATGGGGCACAGGGCCACGCTGAGTGACCAGTTCCAGCCCTTTTCTCTGGCAGGGGACTGCAGCATTACATCCCCAAGGTACACTATTCCTGTCGCTCCTTTATTGCTCTGATTAGAAACCACCTCCCAGTTCTGAGCCTTTGCTGTTCAGTCTTGTGACAATTCTGTTATTCAGCTTAAAGGTTATAGCTCCTCTACTATATACACATTTCTTGCTGAAATCACACTCCCCCTTGGTTTTTTATGCTGAATAAGCTGCACTGCAAAAATAGGCTCTGCCATTTCCCTGAGGATCCCAGGAAATTTGCTCTGGTCCCATTCTAGTCTGAACTCTTCTGTCTTGACCAGACCTGTAAACTCTATTGGCAAAGCGATTGCAGAGGGCCTTGTTTATTAGCATTAACACAGCTCTATCTCCAGTGCAAACATGGTTTTTTGCTAGATGCTTAGATTATATTTATTTTTTCATGGGTACATCATATTACTGACTTATGGCTGTTGATGGATTCCTAACAAGCCTCGGTTTTGCTTCTTCTTTATTTTCTGTTTTTTTCCCCCTTCATGTATTGCTTCCAGTGAGGGAGCACACAGCATATTTTTATCACTGCCGAAATGGAAAACCTTGCACTTTGTGCTATTAAATCCCACTCCTATTTTCCAGTCCTCTAGGGAGTCAAAGTCATCTGGACTGTTACTCTGGTTCACCTCAACTTTGCATCATGTCTGAATTTCCTTCAGAATCAGCTTGTCTTGCTGCATTTCAGCTTGTCTGTGGTGCAACAAGAAAACAAATAGGTCGTGGCTTATTCTGTGGCAGAATCTTGTAAATAATGATTGTTAATGCCAGTAACACATATGCCGTGAAGAAGCACAAAACGTTTGTTAAATACGTAAAATGAAAGCAAGAACCTGAAAGATGCCAGCCCAGAAAAATGTGAAAATAAAGAAGATGATACAGAGATCCTTGTGGCTATGATCTGAGCCACTGGATTTGAAGCACTGTGACTTTGGGCTGCATGCAACGAGCTGCCGCATTGTAGAGTGGTGATTCAGTGGTCTCCCAGTAGATTTGCAGAAATTGTACTTGGATTGCTCTCTTCCTTTCTGGACATCATCATAAAAACCATTACAGAAAACAGCGAAGAGGCAGTGTGAACTTTAGTTTTATTGGAAAATTTAGTTTATTTGATTAAGTTCCTTTCAAATATGAAAGTCGTTTCTTTGTTCACCTTTCAGGGTGTGGATGTAATTCAAGCATATATTCCCGATGCAGTATGGTATGAGTATGATACGGTGAGTAAATGCAGCAGATACTATGGGGAGATTTTCTAAATGGCTATGTGAGAAAATAAGATTGTCAGCCCTGCTTTGGTGACAGAGACCTGAAGAAAAGCCCGCAGGAAGGAAATGGTGAGACAGGGGATGAAGGTTGGTGGGGTAAGTGCATGAATCAACGCCTCAAGAAAGGACACAGAGGCGTGGAACATAGTGCAGGAGATTGGAAGACAGACTGAGTGCAGACTTTAGCAAAAACTGTATTTGAAATAAAATAAACTACAAATAATTATAATTATAATACACAAGAGTCTGCAATTATTCTTTACTAATCTCATTTCTGCAAATAAGTTTCCCGCCGCTGTGATGATCCTTTTGATGGGTGAAAAAGGACATTGCTCACGTCAGATTCCCATATTCACGTCAGAGTTCCAACAGGACTTGCTCTCTGGGTTGACTGAGCCAAAACGAAATGGTGAGAGATGCTGAATTATGACATTAGATCATATTGACTGGTGCAGTTGTTTCATCTTTATGTGCCCATTGGCACATAGATATTTACATAACTTAAGCCTTTTCTAAAAGGAAGCATTACGATGAAACTCAGGACTTGAGAAAACGTTCCCAGCAGCGAGTAATGCAACATACCCGTTCTCTTTTACATCCCTGTCAATAAGGGGGCAAAAATGTCAGTGAGAAAGCAATGGACCGATATGTACTTGCAGCAGACAACCTGGGACTCCATTTGAGAGGAGGCTATATTTACCCTGCTCAACAACCAGCTAACACAACAGTTGCAAGGTATGCTTCAATTCTGAATGCTTTTATGTTTGGGCTTTCTTTATTTTTTCAAGACTGGGCTCAGGACTTTCAGGTTACAAATCAGTAGCAGCCTGTTGTGTTTAACATTTTCACCTTGAAATATGGGAATAACGGTGAGCCACACCTCACTTCCACAACCGTTTACATTACAGGTTCAATGATTAATTACAGGTTTAGTTGCACAGCATTTTGTAAACTTGCCATGTATTTTAATCCGTTTACATGAAAATGAAAGGCAACCAAGGGCTAATCTAAGGCAATTCTCAAAGTATTGCAACCCCCTTGAGTGTCACGTTCTTAACATGAACATGAAGGATGTATTAAGACCGTTTAGATCTTTGTTATACATGTAAGACAGAAAGCCTCTCTTTCCACAGCCGCAAGAATCCCATGGGACTTATAATTGCCCTGGATGACAACAACGCTGCTTCTGGGCACTTGTTCTGGGATGATGGAGAATCCACAGGTGAGCGGTTACCAATAGTGAAATAAGTATGATTAACAAAGCATTATTATGTACAAGTTTCAATCTTCCTGCTGATTTCATGGAGCAAGAATAAGACATTATCAATGTTGTAACATGCTATTAATACTTGATCGTTACCTTTTCACCACTTTTAAGTAGAAAACTGTAAGTATTATTAATTTATTGTTTTTTGTGTTCAGGTTTCACTATAGCCTTAAATATGTAAAGGTTTGGTGCATTAGCATGCTGACTGTTAAACCATGCTGTCAAGATAGATATATATTCTGGTATATATCCAAATTAGTTTCAACGGGTGCAAGAACACACATAATTAGTGTTCGACACTAAGAATTGATAGAAGATGAAAAACTAGCACTGTTATTAAGTCTCTGGAATTACTTAAATTGCTTGTGAAAACAGTAGAAATTTTGTTAACTCAAAAGTGCTGTATTGGAGCCAACGTTTTTTCTGCCATCTGGTTTCCACGGGATACTGGTGCATAAGCACGCGAGGAAGCGTGTACGGGCTATATTTGTCACGTTGCCAACCTCGCCTTTAGTAAAGCTGCCGGAGAACTTGTTTCCCCCTGGGACAGTCACTATGATTATGCCAAGGCCTGTCAACCTCATTGCTTGTGATCAACTGGCGTCAGTACTACTTACCTCACGAGGTTTTCTCTGTCAAACGATTTACAACACACATACCTTTTTGCTTAGTGTAAGATTAAGGTCACAACTTAATTCAACTGAAGTTGAAATTTAAAAACAAACAAACAAACAAGCAACTACAACACAAACTTTTAATATAAGGTTAAATTCATTTTGGCTTTCAGTAAAGTTAATGCTTTTGGAATACGTGCATGTCTAAGGCAAGCAGAGTTCATTCTAGAGCAATGGAAAGAGCATTTCCACTATATAACCGTAGATATATTCTTCATTTTAATCTGGAGGTGAAGGAAATTTTGAAAAATGAAGTATCTTGAACTGTGGGTTTTTCTGTGGGGTTTCTGAGGATTTAGTTTAGGCATCCTATTTCCATTAAACTAAAAGGGTTTGGGGTACTTAAATCCTTTAGGCTGCTTTTGCAGCCTTTGTCCTTTATTGTATACTTCTTAGAAAAGTCAGCAAGCAGTTCAAAAGGTTATCCTGAAATGATTTTTTTAAGAACTTTTACAAAATACTCAGGCTTGTACTAAAATGATTTAAGGACTTGAATTTTTCAGATTTTATTCTTTTATGTGCAACAAACTGTAACGGTCAGAACTAAGGACTTTGGTTTATGGCATATGCCAGTTAATACTGTTGCATTTCAAGCAGACCCGATCTTCTCTAATTCACATCCTACTGTATCTATAGACTGCTGTCAGTGGCAAAAGTGTCAGAGGCTTCTTTAGCTACACTGAAATAAAAAGTAGATTAGAAAATAGGATAATCTGCAACAGTTAAGAATGTACAGATAAGAATGAAGTTGGAGTAGTATTACCATTGAGGTAAAAATAAATAACGCTACAATATTATGTGCATGTTTAATTTATAATCCTGAAAATTAGGTCCACATTCTGCACACAATTGTTTATGGAGGTATTTTTTCTAACCATGCAGGTCCACATATGGTATCAGAATTGGTGCATTCTTACCTCTGTCTTCTGATACAACTAACCGTCTTCTAGATACTTAAGCAGTCCAGTTTCTGTGGCTTATCCTCCAGTTGCTAAAAGCTTCCTTTATCCTTAGTCTTAATCTTTTTTTTGTCATTTGTGCAGGGCCTGGTGCTCTGACTAAACTTCCATTAAAGCAGGCAACTCTTGGGATTCCAAATTTCATCCCTCCTTTCCTAATTGCATAGCTACCTTGTCCTTTACTGGAGGTCACTGTCCTTCTAACAAAAGCAGCAGAAAGGAAAATGTGATTATGTTTCATTTCCCATGCCTCAGCTGACGCTGCAAGGTTTCACCCCAGGGGAAGCTTGGAACAAGCACCTTGGAGGGTGCAAGGTGAGGAAACACTCGACTCCATTGACCAGAGCACCTCTGTCAAAGTCCTCAGCTTCACTCACCGGCCTCCTTGAAGTACCAAACTCCCCATCAGATATTTCCTAGTAGGACATGTACATCAGAAATCTCAGCTCAGAAGTCTGTAGTCTGAAGGGGTTCTGCACCCTGTGGGAGAAGATGTTGCTGGAGGTTATTGTGCAGTTTGTTAGTGGGACAACTACAGAAAATGCCAAAAAGTAACACACTTGAACTCTAGATATAAAGTGATGGCAATATTAGAAAAAAAACCCCAAACCTTAGAAAACTTTGTGCATTTGACCTGTAGAACTCCCTTTTGTTATTTTAAGTATAGCAAACATATCTACTGGGAAAACTTTCAAACCTCTGCTTTTTTAAATTTTGTGGAAGTTTGGGATGCTTTTAAGAAATAGAGCTGTGATTTGGCTGATTATTGCTGCCATAAATATTGAAGGCCTTGGGTGGTCGCTATATGTATGGGTGACAGCTATATGTACTCCTTTGTCAAGGCCTAAAATAACGAAGCTATTATTGTTCTCACTTCTGTTGAGAAACAAAACAATAAAACATCTTATGATTTTATTTCCTGCCCAAAACTTACAGGTTGCAGTCTTTTCAGGGAACCCATTTACAATTTGCTTGCAATGACAGTATTTTTCTTTTCATACATGGAAAAAAATGCCAGATTGACTCAACTTTTGTATTTATTTTTCCTGGTTGTGTGTTATTTCCTCTCTTACGGTTCTCTGGCAGAAATTATGACTATTATTGTCATTTTTGCATGAAAAGCGCTTGTTTAGTGTATTTAAAGGATTAACTTTGAGCCATACATCTATATTTAAGAGAAAATATGAAGGAATAACAGTAAAATAAAAAATTAGTATATTTTAGAAAAGCTTGTATCAATAAATTGTTGGAAAAATTTGGTAAATTTGGATCTCCTAGGAGACTGGCCTAAGAAAAAAGAAGTGGAAGACAACTGTCAGTTCCTCAAAGAAACAATGGTAGGAGCAAAACTGAAATCTTTCAGATGGAAATTGTAGTGAATGCTTAACACGGCTAAATCATCAGCTTGTCTTTGGCCTGAAGAAGAAAACGTACAGGGAGAGCAAACCAAGTCAAGTTACTTACATATACTTAACCTTAATATACATAAATTTATGTGTAATTTACATTCCTTCATTCCTGTGGAAAGTGGGTTTCTGGCCAGAAAATCTGTTCTTAGGGTTATAGTGGAAAAGCAATGAATAATCGTTCCTCTTAACTTTGGTGGGCCTTAGCTAGAGAGACCAATCTGCTTACAAATTTCACTCTTCTGCACAGATTTAGGGAAATAGGAGACCAGAAGAGAGCAGCAAGAACAGTTACAGGTCTAGAAAACATGCCTCATGGGAAAAAGTTGTGTTATCTAAACTGCAAGAGAAGAAAGGCAATACTAAAGAGATTTTGAAAATGTAAAATTACAATGGCAAATAACCTTCCACATTCCCAATGAACAGGGAAAACGAAAAGGCTTTAATTGTTTTCTGTTAGAAATGGGAAATCCTCTACCACAAGGGTTAAGGTAATGAATCTTAAATTCTGAGCTTTAAAAGAATACGAATAAGAATCAAAACCTGAGAACAACGTGAAACCACCATTAAAACTGGATAAAATACACTAAATATTTTGAGTTGGCAGCATGTTAAATATAGAAACTCATTTTTTCCCTCATTAAAAAGTATAATTCTATATTATTTTGCAGTTTGTACAGAATCCGCTCAGTGCAGCTTCTGAATGCAGTAATAATAATTAACAATTTATTGGTCTCTAGCAGTGGCAGAGTCCTGTTTTTAATGCCATTACTTTCTGCACTGCCAGTGTAACTTCTTTCTTTACCTTTTAGGTACAGTTGAGAGTAAAGCCTACATTTACTATGAGTTTACAGTTTCCAATGTAAGTATTTTGTTTTAAAAGATTTTATTTTCATCTTTTATTTTTATCAATAGTATATTCAAAGAGCTATCTTTTCTCTCTCCTTATTCTCCTATAATATTTACTGAGAAGCAAAATATTTGACAAAGTCAAAGCAGAGTCACGTTCAAATTACTGTAATTGAAATGAAAAATGAAAATCTGCTATTTGTCTTTTCTTCTCCTAGTTAATATACATATCTAAAGAACTCCTATTTCCTTTCACATAATAAACTCAGCAGCAATATTTATTGAATGGGAGAACTATAAAGCATCAGTGGCAGTTAAAACAGAGTAAAAAAGGAGGTGAATGTAGTGTTTGTGATTCTCAGAATAGTGGAAATTTGAAAAAAATCTTTGTATACTGTAAAGATACAGCTGACTGTTTCCAAAGAGTGAGGGGAAGACCTATGACTTGTCTGAACCCATGGAAACTACTTAATGACTAAGTTTTAGGGTTTTATTTTTTTTTAACTGAAACTGCCTTGGCAGGGTTAATTTATGTCAGAGTGGAGTCCAAATAGTGTTTATATTCCGTATTGACTGGAGCTATCATACGACAAGGATCCAAAGTAATATGATAACGTATTTTTGGTATAAATATTAATGAAAGGTTTAATTATTATCCCAGTCCTGATCCAATACAAGAAAATGTGAACAGCTTGGCTGTGTCTGGAATTATTTCTCTAAACTAATGACATAGAAACGTTTCCAGAATCATAGCCTTCTCTACATAGTGGTTACAGTGGAAAAAGTAGTCTGGCACATTTGTCAGATTTAAATAAAATGGGGGCACAGACATCAGCTGGCCTGTACTAGCAGATTTTATTTACCTCACTAAAACTAAAGTAGTTGGCAACCATATAAGCTCTTCCAAAGTGTATCAGAAATTGAGGAAAAATGTAGTATTTTTATGAAAGACAGAAAGAAATAATATTAGAGTTATAAAAAAATAGAATAGGCTTGAGACCTGCATCTTCAGCTACCTCTTCTGCTTCACTGGTACAGTGGCCTGCAAGGCTTATCCCCTTTCTCTCACCTTCATAGTCACTGAAGCACACTTTAAGTCAAACTCATTCCTCTGGATCTCAGTTTGAGAGGAAATGCTTGAATCCCTGGAAATTTTGGTTCATATGTGAACTTAATTGTTTATATCCATGTTGAGGAGGTATTTCCAAATCATAATCTCCGACATGCAGTGCTTTGCCACATAGTTTTATTTATTAATATCCCATGGCTATAAACATATGGGAGCAGCGTGCTCTGGCAGGGTTGAACTTTAGAGGGTCCCTCCAACTCAATTACTCCATGCTCCTCTAAATCTAAATTTTGCAGCTTGGACATATCTCCTAGGCATGAAGCCCCAAATTCTCTGCTAGCTGCTCTTGGACCCGCAACAGCTGAACTGGCTGATGGACAGTCCTGATCTTGTTGCACTCTTAGGAATATTTTTTGTAATTTTGGGCATTTGGAAATGACTTTTCATGTGAAATCGAACTCTGGTCCTGTTATGGACTGGGTATGTTTTGAACGCTTGCTCAAGTTGAAAGGCGCAGTGAATGTGGTGACGACAAATGAATAAATATTCGTTAGCAATTAAGATGTGCGGCGCAGGCATGGTTTCATTTGAACAACTAGGCAGGATTGATGGTAAGTATCCGGAGGTGAAAGGCTAATGCATTAACCTACATCAGCTCATCTAACCTCAGACTACCTAGTTTGAGTGTTTATGTTCAACTGTAGCAGGCAACTGCAAGTAATTTTGATCTTGCTGTCAGGAGATCTTGGATAAATAGGATGTAATTCTCAGTGGATGTTTTAAGGATAATTTGTGTGAATAAAGCCAATGGAAAGCTCTCATCTGATGTTGCCTGAATATCTAATGGGCTGGGCACATCCCTTTAATATCCTCTCATTAACATTTATCTATAGAGTAAAATACTTGAAATACTTACCTTTCTTAGCCTGGCTTTATTTAAGTACTGGTGTAAAGTATACTAATTAGTGATTATTTATTAATGGTTTATTAAAGTACTTATATTGCTTAATGTTGTATTTAGTTATTATGAAAAGTTTCTCAGGAATTGTCAGGAAGTTAATATTGAGACATGGACCTTCCCCCCACCCCTCCCAGGTTTTTGTTTATATGGATGGTGTGGTGGCATTTAAAAAGAATTGCAGTATCTTCCAAACTAGCATATACTCTTTTTAAAATATGTAGCAAATATTCTGTGTCTACATTCTTATGGCCAAAACCTTCATCAGTTTATTTAACATTCCTGAGAAATCTTTCTTCTCATTCTAATACCTTCAATTCTTCAGTTCAGCTAGAAGTGGAGTTTGATGTTCAAAAGTTTGAGCAGCAGTGCTATAGCTCTTGCAGTTGGTATTATTTCAGGCACGTTACTGCTCAGTCAGTTAGCGCAGTGATCCCGCCAGTGCTGCAAGCCGGGTGGAATGAACCTGAGCTGCTGGAAAGGATGTGCAGGAGAAGGTGAGGTGGGACTGCGCAGGTCTGAGCTGAAGCTGTGCTTCCACGGTTTCACTGCAATAAATACCGCCTGCAGTTGGAGCCAGCTACGAGAGAAAAAACACACCCGCTCGTGCATGTCCACGCCTGCGGCTGCATCACTGACTGTCTCAGGACAAGCAGGCAAAGTCTTTATTTTGAGTTTAGCAGCTTTGAAATCACTGACCCTGAGCAGACACAATTTTCAAGGTACGTTTTAAAGACACTTTCCCCAAGCCTGGTACTAAAGGAACTTACTGCTCACCTAGCTGGGGAGCAATTCTTGGTATACCAGTTCTGAGGACTTCATCCATATAAATGTTATGTTGTGCAAGCTTAATTGCTGACCTGAATTATGAAATAAGATGGCAGTAACAGTAATTAATGTGCTGCTCTGTCTATATTTGAGTCCGTAACAAAGACAGTGTGATTTCTGACATAGTTTAATTTGGATGCAATTACTCACCATCGAGCATTTCCTTGTCCCAACACATTCAAACACAACATGTTGCCTTTCCAGCAGAGGTTTCTATTATGAGACAGCCACCAAGGCCATCGCGGGGCGATGCTCTGCATTGTAAACGGGAGCAGCCAATCCAAAGATACCGCTCGGGTATTCATTCACAAGGCAGAACGGAGAACAGGTCTGAATATTTGGATCAGCTGTTGGGAACAGTAATTACTCAATGATAGCCTCACATAATTACTGTAATTAAAATATAAAATACTTTTTGTTTCTAGGTTTTGCTAGGATAGCCTGGTTTACTCCAGGGTCGATATTGGGTTTGCCATAGACTCTACATCCAGTGAGGGAAAATGAATATCGTTTTTTAACAATGTTAATTTAAGAAGGGCTCGATTATGTCCTCTATTTAAAACAAATGGAGTAGTAGCAAAAAGGGGAAACGGTGACTTTTAAAATGCAAACTGTGTGCATAAAGCTTTACTTTTAAGAATTTATTTTCTCAGTTCCAAGGCAAACATCGTTATCTGTTCCTTTCCGAATAGCACCCCAGCCTGCTTTAGATAACGTCTGATCTAATGATAATATATCTGTGCTGTTTCATTTCCAATTCAATAAGTAAGCAAGGAACAGTGTTTCTTTATAGGTCTTAACGACCTTAAAGCCCTTGGTAACTTTGATATTACCATAAAGAAAGAAAATATCAAGGCTGCTTGAATTTTTGACTGAGTGGATGTTATATTAGGCAGCGTGCCATCGCAGCGCTGCCAGTCAAGGCAGGAGTGAAATTGCTGACAGGACAGGAAGGAATGTCCGACACCTCTGCTGTCAGCCAAATCACATGTGATTTGGGCATTGTAAGTAGACAACAATTTAACACTGAGAGAATAGTACCATTGTTTCTGTGTATTAAGTATGAACTGAAATGTAGTGATATATTTCCTTCTCTTTTGAGAGGTGCCATAACAGAAACGACTATGATAAATTACACAGCTTATACAGATATCCTCAGACTTGAAATTTACAGAAAAATGTGAGTATAGAAAAAAAAAATACATATATGTACGTACATATATACATCTCAGCTCCCAATTTATTCTTTGGTACTAACTGAAGGATTACTTGTGCAACTGAAGACATGTTGTAATAATAAGTTATTCTAGTAGTAAACCATCTAAACAGGAAGATCGTATGCACGCAAAACTCACAAAAGCCTGTAACTTAAGAGTGAACAGCAATTTTTTATATAACAAGTTGATGTAATTTTGGTTCTCCATCGGTTAGACAGAGAGAGCTTCTGGGTATTGGTTTAACGCTATTGTTTCGTAATGAGGCTTTTGCATAGACTTGAGAAGTAGAGAATGTGAACAGAGTAACCATTTGGAGGTAAGTTTGGGCTTTGTGACATGAGTAATCGCTTTTCACGGATGCAGCTTTGGCTCAGTCCTGGAGCAGAGAGCTGGCACCTCGAGTCGGCAAAACACTTGGGCCGTGCTCATCCTTGAGCAGTTCTACATGCACCATTCTCTTTCTTTACATTTGAAATTTTAGCTGCAATTTCCAAAGCATTGCTGAAGTAGAGTAAACCAAGCAGAGGCTGAAAATGTTTGGTAGTATGTTACAAAGACAGAAAAGATACTAGAAAACTTACTGTTTGTCCTGGAAGAAATAATTACAGCACATTAGTCTAGTTTAATTACTACGATAGTTTAAGTGACTTGTGTGTTTTTGCTGTAATTATAGTGTCACTAAAGCTGCAAATCCTGTAGAAAAATAAATAAATAGTGCCATTGCCTTATTGAAGCAGCTGTTTAGGCAATTATTGTGGAGCTAGCACTGGAGAGCCGTGCGATTTAATCAGTGTAGCTTTCTAACTAGTATTGTGGTTTAGTATTTTGCTGTAAAGATTCACAGTACGTGTGCAAGGCTGCAAAGGAATTCTTCTAAGAAAGTGGAGCAGTAATGCGTCCACGCCAGTCACATGGCATAGACCAACAGCGTATGCTGCAAAGGTGCTCATATCCTTGGTGGTGCAACTAGGAAGCATAAATTCCCCTGAACTCAGCAATTTTTTTTTTTTTTTTTTTCCCTAAAGCTTACTTGGTTGCCTTTGCAAGTACTTTGTGGCAATGGCCAAGGCTTTATTTAAGAAAATGAATTTTTTTTTTAAATTATTTGAGGAATGGGGTTAATGGTTGAATATATATTATCTATGTAACCATTAGCATACCAAAGGGGGAAAAATGTAATTAATTATTTTTCCTTTCATGTATGATGGAGTTCAGTCTCTTTGGAATATCTTTTGTAAGCTAATGACTTATTACCTTACATTTAATTATCTTAATGCTGTACATGATTTTCTAGTATTCCAATCAGATCATTTAAAAAATTTCAGACAGGAGCCAATATCTGTGGCTTCTTCAAAGACTCCGAGTATGAGCTGTGTCTTCGCTGGATGCAGCTGGGTGCATTCTACCCATATTAGAGAAATCACAGTCAGAGAGGAACAAGGGTGAGTCACAATTTTTTAACAGGGCCTTTGCAACACACATGTAGAGACCAGCCAGAACATCACACAAGCTGGCCTGCCTCCAAAAAAGTACATTCCAAGCAAAACAGACAAGAAAAGAACATGTTTGGCTCTTTATCAGATAAAAATTGTCTTTCTTTATACGCTAGGTCTGCTGTAAGCCTCCCCCTCTCCTGGGAGGTTTTATGCCCACAGAAGGGCTGCTCTGGGATTTGGAGCACTTGAAGGAAGCATGCCCTCAGTTTGCTTTGACAGAGTCAAACTCCTACATATTTTTCCCTGCGTGCCATTTTTATTTAAATGCATTACACTGGCAAGACTGAAATAGAGCGCTTTTATGGCAAACGCACTTAAAGGAGCAAAACTGACCTTGGTGCTCTCAGCCCTAATTGTCCATAATTATACAACAAACAAGAAAATGGAACAGTGTAATAAGATTCTGGAGTAAGACTCGGCAATTTCAGTACTTTGCACATTTGCCACCATCAGATATTGTATTTCTTTTAAGAGTAAAGGAAATAATTGCCTAAATGTAGGTCTGTGCTGGCTAAGGACTATATTGTAGAAAGCTGTAAAACAAGATAACTGGAAAAATAAAAAAAAATGGAAACAGCACTTCTATTCCAGTTAAAGCTTCAGGTCTAGCAGAGTAGAGCTATTTATACGGCATATATCTAATGGATTAAAGTCTCCTTTTCAAAAACTGTGGGCTTTATCTTGCAGCGGCACACCTTTCGATAGGACTTTTAAAGCCTTTAAAAATGCAGATTCAGGGTTATCATGTTGCTTCCAGTCTCACCCAATTTGCCAAGGTATTGTTCAATACATTTAATAAAGATTGGAAGTGCTCCCTGACATCAGTCATTAGTGCTTCAGTCTCTTCTTGCAAGTCCCGAGTGCTGCCCTGCAGAAAAGAGGGATAATAAATTATGTACATTGGGATATGTCATGCCTTCAGGACACTTTGCATTAAACATTTTTTACAGTACTCCCCCCCCAGGTTTTTCTCACCTTCCCTCTTTCTAGTTCCCCTCTCAGGGCTGACAGTGATACCTACTGTTTTTAGTGTCACTTACTCCTTAATTGAAGAATAAATATATTAAGGTGCTTTAGTTTGGAGGAGAAATTTCCTTGGCTTTTTCTTGCTATGTTGATTTTGATGCACGTTTGGTAATTACTAATACTACTAGGGTATATGAAGTCTTGTGAGAAATATAAAATGAATGAAAAGAGATGCTAAATCTCTTGTAAAGTGGAGTCTCTCGTAAACATTAGCAAATTCTTTGATGTGTACTTTGTTTTTTTCTTTCCCTTTTTTTTTTTTTAAGTTTTCTGAAGAAAACATCCAGCTTGACTAACAATGACCTGTTCTCTTTCAGAGGCAAGATCCTGTTTCCTGGAACTCAACATTTGAGGACATTTCCAGGAACGTGCTGAATATAAGATACACCCTGTTACCCTATCTCTACACATTAATGTATGATGCCCATGCCCATGGCAGCACTGTGATCCGCCCCATGCTCCATGAGTAAGTGCGACTCCTTTGCTCTACTTATCAGGAATTTCCACTGAAACTTCTGTCATTACGACCCTCCTAACAATAAAGATTTCTCTTAGTTACAGCATTTTTCCTTTCAACACAAAAGCATGAGATTGAGAATAAGAACTTTCAATATCAAGTCTCACTTAAAGAGCACTCTTAAAACCATTAGATAGTTACTCCTACAGTAACAAGAGGATTTGTGGTAGCAACTCCTAATTAATCTGTCTAGCAAAAAAATTATTTCATTCTGAAAAAACGCTGTAAAGCAAGAGCAATTCAGGAGAAGACTTTTTTTATTTTTTCATACATAGGATGAAGATATTGGCTTTAGGGGACAATTCAAACTTTTACCAGCTCCTTTGGAACGTATCAACCTGCATATCCGAGGCGGATACATCCTCGCTTGGCAAAGACCTGCTAATACAACTTTTTACAGGTAAGATGAACTGAAAATTTAAAATTTAGTTTTGCACAATTACATATAAATACTACCAGGCCTCAGAGAAACTGCAAACTACGGGAGCCTTATGGCTGGTTTTTCTTTTTGGTTTCCTCCTACTGGTCTCCTTTAAATTTAATAGTCTGGGCTTAGGAAGATGAGTATGGGAGATCAACTGAGTGGCATGCAATATTTCTTTAAAATTTCTAACATTTGATACATATGAAATGTGATTAGCTGAGGAAATTGAGGAAAAATTATTGTGTTTTCCATAGCCGAAAAAACCCCATGGGACTCACTGTGGCTTTGAATGACACTCTGTTTGCAGACGGACAGCTTTATTGGGATGATGGGGTTCGCATTGGTATGTATGGTGCTCCTTGCCTTCATCAAACCCTTTTTTTGCTGTGAGGATGGTCGAACACTGCAACAAGTTGCCCAGAGAGGCTGTGGAGCCTCCACCCTTGGAGATATTCAAAGCCCAAATTAAACCAGACAAAACAAAACCCAAGGATATGAACTGGGGAGAGGTGAAACAAATTACAGCAGCCCTTGGAAAGCAAATAATGCTCAGTAGCTGACTTAGGCCTTTTTTGTCTGCAGTTTTTAACAGTAATGCAGTTGTCAAAGTGGCAACTCCGTGCTGTAAGATACTGCATCGTTTAGCCATTGCTTTGGAAAAGAAGTGCTGGTGGTTGCTTCTGCCTTAGAAGTCCTCAGTGTGGCGAGGGGTGTTCGAGGAGGAGCTTTAGGAGCAGATGGAAATGATGGACTCTGGCCAAAGCAATCACATTTCTGGAGGGCGTATCTGAACATGCCTTCAGAGAAAAAAAATGAATTTAAACCTTCAGATTTAGCATTATAGTAAAATGATTCTTCCTGATTTAAACCGCATAATGCTATGTTTTATAGAGTTAATATGTTGTATAAATGAAATTGTGCCCTGGACGAAAGGCAACACACAGATAACAAAGATTTGTCCTCAAACCTATGGGAACCATAACCATGGATTATGTGGGAAGCTTTAACTAATTTCCTCAACATTACTAAATTTAAATCATCTTCAGATAAGAGATACTTAAATGTCATTGATCCTTTCCATCCAGAGTGTATTACCCTTGTAATAACAATAAGCTATCGCCCAACATTACTGCAAGTAATGCAGAAAATGGTGTTATTTTGCATAACGATGTGTAGGGAAGTTTGCAGGATGCTGTTAGTGTATTTTGAGGTGCTTCACCTACATACACCACTGCCTGCTAGCACTGGAATTCAGAAATGATGGCTATGTTTATGGAAGTCTGATGATAAATGAAATTAGCATAGAGTACAAGGTGTGTCTCACCAGGATGCCTGTGATCTGTTTTCAGTAGTGTAGAAAGGCAAGAACCTACAATGCCCATGATTATCAGCACTACTTGGAGTGCATTTAGTGCTGAATAATAGGATTGATAAAATATACGACAGCGATTTCTATCACGGTCACGTGTAATTGAACAGTGAATAGAGGTGGACGTGGGAAACAACTCCCATGTCGTCTTCAGTGGGAAACATTTTTCTCTTGCTGGTCTTAACACCCTTGATCTTCCTAACACTGTTTGTTTGCCTTCTTTTGTATCTTACCTCTAAAAGGTTCTTATTTCGTCCTCATTTAAATAGCACACAGTCCTATAATGAAAGTATTTTCCATCTAAAAGCATATGTCTTCTGGAAATACAGAACTTTATTTATGTATAGATAGACATACCATATATTTGGGTATAGTATATGGACACAATTCTTGAACCGAAATTTTGATAATCCCACTTCTTCTAAAATTATCAGCATGGGTTTCCATCTGCATGGGTTGTGCCTGTGCAGGGCATTACCCCCTCCCGCCTGCCCCAGCAATAAATTGAAGCACTCCTAAAGGCAGCTGCACTAGATGTGTGTAACTGTAGAGCTGTTCGAGATGGCACTCCTATGGAGCACCTTTCAAATATGAACAGAACTGCTGAGGCATTCAGTCTTGCCAGTTTTCCGACAGAAAGAGGCTGCCTCACCTCTTCTGTTACTGGGATCTTACCACCCTTCCTTTGAAATTTAGTATTCTGTTAAGTCTTAGTTCTTTCTCTCTTTCATGGAAAGCCAGAACTATGTAAGTTTTGTACCTAACCAAAAAGATGACTTAAAAATGTAAAAGGGAATGGAAGTGTTCCGTTCTGCTGTTGACTTTTGGATGGAAAAAAAGGTGGGGGGATTCATATGCACAGCTGAATTACAAGTTTTGCAGCCTTTTTTCTTTTTCTTTCTCTCTTTCTTTCTTTTTTTTCTTTAAAGTAACAGGAACATCAGCTCTAAAAGGGCCTCTGAATGAAGGGAAAGGATCAGAGCCTCACAATCAGACATCTAAAAACCTAAACTGGTTAAACTATGTTTGTAGCGATACAAACACAAAATTAAAGGAAAACAAATAAATTCTTGTAACCTAAAATGAGAAGCCACTATCTCTGTTAAACACAGAAAAAACAGTGGATCTTCAGGGCAGAGTTACTAATTGTTTGTTTTGTTTAGTTATTTCACAGCTCCTGACAATCACCAAGCTTCAACTTAAATTAGGCAAAGACCACACTATGCAATGGAGCTAAAATGCCTGCAAAATAACATTGGCCACACCACTGAATTTTCTCATTGTTTTAAAACTATCTTTCAACTTTCATACAGCCTCTTTGGTATCTTAAAATACTTTTAAGTTCATATTAAGGCGTTATGTGTATAAAGCAGTCATGTCTCAGTATTCCTGAAAGTTACAAGGTCTCCATGTGGTGCAAAAATCTTTATTTTAAACAATATGGCACTTCAGTGTAACTTCATCTTTCAAAACTGAGAAATGAATGTAAAACTCGGTGTTTTTTCACAGTAGGATTTCTGGCTGACTTCATGTGTGCCAAATTTTGTAAACAAAGATACAGTTGGTATTACCTACATGGATTTGGGGCCATAATTCTGCCCATAATTTCTTTGTTTCAGGGCCAGTCTCACATTGTCTATGATGAAGCATGGATGATCAAGTTGGATGATCCTACGTGGTTTGCTTCTAAGTTAGAAGGTAACTCTTGCTTTGGTATGTTTTTCTTAAAAAAGCACAGCCAAACATTTTGCTTTTTTTTGTGTGCCGAACCACAGAAATTTCATATTATGTAGTCAAAACTCTGAAGACACATAAAATTTTGCTATTAAATACACATGAATTGAATGAATAAAGATTTTGGAAATGTTTGGTTTTAATAAAGCTATAAATAGGTTAATTTACATAGCAACTTACTCATGTTTAATCTTCATGATTTTATTTTTTTTTAAATCATTGTAACCCAATGGGCTGCCAGTGTATTTTGGAAGTTCTGCTGAAAACAGATAGCAGTCCAAAAAAAAAATGAGTATAGAGTCATATGTTTCCTGAAATATAGCCCTCAAGGAATATAGGCAACATTCTAGGACCATTTTACAAAAATATGTCTCTTCAGATATTAGCATAATATTTCATTGGGAGCAGGGTGATACCTGGCATGAAAACGAGCTTTTTGAGTAATGCCACCATTCAAACAAAGGATACTGTAATATCCTCCACTTTCTAAAGAGAACTTGGTTCAAATGTTCAAGAGTAATTTATCTGATGGTAGCAAGAGTGTCTCCACAAACCTATTTATCATTTCTGAGCTAGTTTTACCCTTTTCTGATTTGTTGCACAAGTTTCTAGACTTTCAGTTTTGAGAATTTATCTCATTCTAATTGCAATAATCACCTAGGTAGTAATATTGATTTGACAATACCTCAAGTTTTTGACTCAGACAGTAAAACTTAAGTTATGCAATAATATTTTATGGTGGCTAATGCTATACTGCTTCAACCTGGTACAAATACATATACCTCATAACCGTTATATTTTAAGTTAGATGTGCTAAATAAAGTAGATCTTTTCTAGCAAAAGGGGACAAAAATTCCTTATATCCATGAGTCATCATTGTCTAACAGTATCCGATTGCCCTTTGCTTTATTATTTTTCCACTTTTTAATGGCGTTACATAACCCTCTTCATCAACTCTTTGAGACATTTATGTCTAAGGCATTTTTTTGCCACAAAATTCTTTCCTGTCTTTCTCTCTCATGTTTATCACCTCTGTATTTCCACCTGAACACTTGTGACCCCAAATGCTCAGCTCATTTTCAGTGAACCTGAGATGTTTTCTTGTGGGTGAGTAATAATTTTTTTGTCAATAGTATCACACCAGTTTGGGCATTTTACTTATTATTTTGCCATTGAGATTGCCTTCCTTTGGACACCAGCTGCACTTCTTCCGATTCACACAGAAAAATCTTTCATTTAACAAGGTCCTTATTTAAAGATCTAACAGTCTGTAACGCATATCCTTCCATCACTACCGGACATGCATTCCTGTTATAATTACACTGTGATCCTGCCATGGCTGTGTAGTTAAGAGAAGACTTCATCCACCTACAATCCCAGTTGTATATATCCTTTCCAGGTGAAATATCAGTAAGGCTACAGAGAGGGTGCCTTCCTGATCCTCTAGTCTTTTATAATGGACAGAGTCTAGACACGAGCTGGTGTTTACAGCAATGAGACTGTAAGGATTTCGGTAGTGATACTGGAATAAAAGGGAAGGAAGCAGCGGTGGAGGAGCACCCCAGCAGGAAATCTGGGGAGAAAAGAAAGTCAGTCTGAGGTGCAGCACCATCTGTGGGTCCCGTTAGCATGGTTCCTGGGGAAGGAAAGTCAGTAAGCAAAGGAGACGATTCTTTTCTAATAAACTAAGTGGAAGATTTCCCTAGATCCCTCTGGAGGATACAGTGATCCTTACAACCGCAACTCTGAAACTAGTACCTTTGGAAAGATTTTGAGGAATTTCTGGATTTCATAGATTTAAAAAATAAGAGATTTATAGGGTATATTTGGAGAGCTTGTATTTTTTTCTACCACTATTTGTTACTAAACTGTTGTTAATAAACTAGGTACACTTTTATATGTCCTTGTGCAAACTGATTTTTTTTTTTAAGTTTAGTTATGTAGATTTTTAATAATCTACAGATTATTTAACAGGTAGAACCATTTTCAGTGGTTATGATCTATCTTTTAAAAGCATTATCTTACAGAATTCAGAATTAACACAGTTACTCCAAGTAGCACTTTCCTTTGGGAGTAGTCTTTCCTTTCTTAGAATAGTTCCATTCAGAGATCCCTGTTCTTCTTCAGCTTGTGTCTGACGTCATGTCAGACAATGGCAAAGCTATTATAGTACAAGGAAGTGTCTTATGTTACAGTCAGGTGTTTGATTTGAGATAAATATTATTGGAATACAGCTTTGGGATAATAGTGCTGTACAGAACTTGAATCAGAAGAAGTACTAGAAGTGACTCCATGTATTCTGAAGCTCACATTTTTTCCTTCATACATAAAAAGATATTGAAAAAAAATTTACATAAGACTTGATTCATCCTACACTACAAATAGGAATGACCCCATATCTATTTTAAAAGACTATACCTATTTTTAAAGACAACCTTACCTTTTCTCTTCATCCTTCCTATGACACAACAATACTATGAAACTACTAAGTATGACAAAATATAAACACATTAGCATTGGGAGATCTTCTTGGTGATGCTTCAGGGAGAAAAATGTCATATTGCTTTCCTAATTTTGAAGATCTTTCTGGTAAAATTGCCCAGCTGTGGGACCCTTTGTTACAGGAAATAGGATTTCAATAAGAGGTGCAAAAAAACCTTCTCAGGCCAAAATTAGGTAAAGTTACTCCTTTGTGAAAAGGTGTCATGTACTGAATTCATTAGCTCTCATATTTCTTTCATGATAAATTAGGACTGTTATACAAAGTTTTATATTACTATAGTAACAACTTCATTTGCTTTAATTTCTCAATGTATTTATTCATTTTAAAATTAATTCGGATTAATTACATGTGTTCACAAAAGTGTATTAGCAACTGAAATGAAATTATTTATTCAACTCCAGTAAACTTTATAGACAGTACAAGGTCATTCTGGTAGTCAAGCTATTCCTTCCTTGGAGCAAAGTTTTCCTAGAGTGAGCGATGCAGTGTTAAATATGTAGAATTAGTAAAAGAGTGCTTCTTTGTCGATGCTTCCTTAATAAAGGGATTCAATGTTAACTGTAAGGATAACTATTTACCAAGGCCCTGCAGAGCTGCTATTGTGGTTTTGGTAATTTAAGGGGTATTTCTTAGGGTACTTCTTGTATGCTGGTCACTATGAAAGTAACTGCCAGCTCATCCTGGCCCTAACATAACCCATAGTTTTCCTGTTTGCCCAAGGGTGTTGCAAACACTCCTTTCTTCTGCTGGCAGTGGAGCAACCTCGGCTCCTTATGGGAGCTGCCTAAGCACCTATCATAAAAATTACCCTGCTCTCAGGAAAAAATGTTATCAGTATGCTGCATGGCCAACTTTTGCATCCTGTAGAGACACCAATTTGAGACTACAGAAATGGTGGGATTGAGGTTTTTTCCTCAGTTTGGCTAGTTCCCTGCTCCTGTCTTTCCATCCTCTCGCCGTGTCTCCCCTGCCTTTTTGTCTTTCAAGAGCCATTGTCTGGTGCTGATCCTGTGCGACATGTAAGGGTCTGATCCTTTGCAGATCGTGACTCTGTTCAGACCCTCCTGTGCATCATGGGGTCACTCAAGTTGCAAAATCATTTAGCTGCAGGCTAGACTGGGAGCTTTGCTCTCCCAGCAGCCATCAAAGAGGAGAGGATTGCCTGGCCCTAGTGGCTTTCTACCCCAGACCGAGTCACTAAGGTATTTTCCTCCCTGTTTGATTATATGACGTATTGGCAAGAGCTTGAGTCAAGGAATTGAGTGTTAAAACGATTTGCTACACAAATAGTGCAGTTTGGACTCATGATTTTGCAGTGGTGTTTAAAGGAGAGCAGACTGAATGAGAGAGCATCTTAGAATGGAAATAAAGTGGCCACAAGGTAACATACTTGAGCTGGGAGATTTGTCATGTGGAGAGCGTAAACATATCTTAAGGGCAAGGTAAAAAACCCAACATATATTAATGGGATAGAGCAATGCAAAAATTTATGGTGCTGAGCCTGGCGGTGACAGTGATATTAAAGAACCTCAAATGAGCTGCAAGATACACAAGTCTTCTGGTTAATGAATGATGGTGTTAACACCTCAAGGTGTAGAGGGACGGGGTCTTTGTGTCTTCCTCGAGCATGTAAAAACTGCACCTAGTGATTTTTGGAGCCGCTTCTAACAATTTTCAGGTACTGTACCTTGGCTGGGTTTTTGTGGTGTTTGCTGTACCCATGATGTGACCAGAGTGTCAAGAAAGAAACACTGTTGACAGAGAATGGCAGCCCAGGAAATGCTCCGCACCATGTACCTTTGTATCATTTGCTGCTTCTGTCTGTGAACTTGCTTAGGACTCAAGGAAAGATAAGTGTACCTATGGAGTTCTGTCCTAATTTGAGCTAGGATAGAGTTAATTTTCTTTCCAGTAGCTGGTATAGTGTTATGTTTTGGATTCAGTATGAGAAGAATGTTTTCAGTTGTAGCTAAGCAGTGTTTGTACTACATCAAGGATTTTTCAGCTTCTCATGCCCAGCCAGCAAGAAGGCTTGAGGGACAAAAGAAGTTGGGAGGGGACACAGCTGGGACAGCTGACCCCAACTGGCCAAAGGGGTATTCCATACTACATGACATCATGCCCAGTATATAAACTGGGGGGAGTTGGCCTGGGGGGCGGATCGCTGCTCGGAAACTAACTGGGCATCAGTCAGCAAGTGGTGATCAATTGCATTGCACATCACTTGTTTTGTATATTCCAATTCTTTTATTAGTATTGTCATTGTATTATTATTATTATCTTTATTGTTTTCTTTCTTTCTGTTCTGTTTAAGTGTCTTTATCTCAATACATGAGTTTTACTTTTTTTTCCCTGATTCTCTCCCCCATCCCACTGGGTGGGGGGAAAGTGAGTGAGTGAGTGGCTGCGTGGTGCTTAGTTGCCAGGTGGGATTAAACTACAACACGCTCACAGAGGAAGATCCAACGGGATGAAGAAAAGGATCACATTTCCTAATCTGGACATCTGGAAGAGGGAAAATGAGTAGCAACATTCTACTGAACACGTCAGATCTTCAGTGAGTAGAAAGCAATTCAGTTCAGCAAAATCAGTTGATGCGTAAAGATTTGCGCAAGAGGAAGGCTGAGTTTTCTCTGCACTGGGTGTAAATACAACTCCTTCTGCGTCGTCTTTTGTAGAAGGTGTGATGTGCAGCACCTACACAACAACATTTGCAGCCTCGCTGGCCCCCAAAGCTTTGTTCAAAGTCTGGCACTATTTGATGTTTTCATGTAGACTCCCACTTGAGATTACAAGTGACTGTAAAAATATCAGGGTTGTGGTTTGTTTTTTTTTTAAAAAAAAAGCTTCCAGCTGTTGTGTTTAGAGAGAAAACCTTGAAACCAGTACGATCAGAATCTTTAAGGATTTGTGAGGAATGTGTGTGTGAAACAAAAGAATCTAAGGGGATTATTTAACATTTCAGGATTTGAATCCTTCATCATAGCAATGCAAACATTACCACTAGGTGCAAGGCTACAGTTTAGAGGTCACTGTGCAGGTTAAATGACATGGAGGGGACTATAGTAATGGAGATAATATGTCTTTGAACTTTGAGGTTTCCCACGTCTTGAATGGTGTGAGTATGAGCTGATCCATACTGCCTGCATGAACACTCGTGTCACTTATGCAGACCAGCCTGCCTGCTGAGTGGTTACTAAATTACCATATGGAAATGAAGGCATAAGGAAATTAGATTCTTGGCACTGATGTTATTCACGTCTTTCAGTTATTATTACAAATATATGAATATTAAATATTCACCTTTTCTTAAAAAAGCTCCTAAGCCTTTAATCCTTTTGTTTTCTTACAATGAACATCTATTATTTTTACTGGAAAGAAATACAAAGCTGAATAATACCCTGTAATAAAAGGCCTAAATAACTAAAAAGCTGGCGAGGAATCAGTATATAATAATGGTGGCTTTGCTTTGTTTCTTGCTTAGTAGCAGCAAGAAGCACAGGCATTGGCTGGAGGACCATCTGCAGCAAGGACAAGGAAAGTCATAGAAACAGTCAGCAGACAAGCTTTGACAAAAAAATGCGAAGGGTCAAACCAGTGATTTCATTAAGCAGCTACTTTCAGAATTATCTTTTCCTCACTCCAAAAGCTGGGAGACAATCTGTCATTTCAGCTTTTGTTCAATAATAATATGAAAAAAAAGGTAATAGGTTAGGAATTGTGGATAATGAAGTTAGGACTTAATAAGGTATATTTTGAGAGTTATTTACTAACTGGAGTTTTTTATTTCTTTTATGTTATTGTCAGTATTGCAGCTCCATAATTTCACCTTAAAATACTTGGTATCTTTTTTTATTCTTCTAATGAAGTGAAGATATTAACCCTCATTTAAAAAAAATAACTAAAGTTTCTGGCCTTCCTGGTTGCAAGAAAGAGCAAAAAATGTGTGTATGCAACTTCACAAGCCAAGAAAGTTAGAGAGAGTCCCCAGTTTGGGGTTTGGGGGTTTTTTT
This sequence comes from Harpia harpyja, assembly GCF_026419915.1. NCBI lineage: Eukaryota > Metazoa > Chordata > Aves > Accipitriformes > Accipitridae > Harpia > Harpia harpyja. The sequence goes on from NC_068951.1 coordinate 41,272,632, forward strand.
GTTTGTTTTTTTTTAATAGCATTAGAAAATATATCAAATACTATTTTGGATCTGCCTGATGTATGACTCAAGAATCTTTGGAGTTGGCAGACTCTTGGGCTTCCTAGTGGTCTGTGCATATGCGTCTTCAAACTGGCACAAGTAGGTAGTCATATAAATATTTATTTTATGTTAGTGTGCATTTTGACAACCTAAATACAGACTGAGGTGATTTGGGCCTTTAAATCCAAGGTTCTCTTTCACCTGTGGTTGAATTATTAGACCCATGCTTTAGTTAAGCACATACATATGTGAATTTACCAGTTTCTAGAAGGCAAAAAATTAATGACATGCTTTGGGAGGTTTAAAAGACAGTTTTCCCTCTTTTGTAAGGAATCAAAGGAGGGGAGGAGGACTTTTTTTTTAAAGAGGTTTAATACCTGATACATGTCTTTTTGTTTCCTGAAACCAGTTCTTCAATTTTTCACCAATTAGGTTTCATATGAAGCAATACACTGTTTTTATTCGTGAAGTCTATCCTAAAGTTAACATTGTTAGCTACAAATGACAGGTTCAAATCACTTGCTTGTAGGACACTTCACATTTTTTTATATCCCTAATGCTATCTCATTACAGCTTAAAAAATAAAAAAGCAGATGATAGATTTTGATCAAGTAACTGTGTCAAACACATTTTGATATTTCCACATCTTGATGCATGAATGGCCAAAGAAAAAATAAGTTTTTTTCAAGTAATCTTGTAATTCCTTTCTCATCTGAAAAGGTCAACAATAAATATTGGCAATACATATGTTTTGGCTCTACTAAGACATTTGCTACATTTGCTATCTTGAAGAACGGCAGTTATTAATTTACAGGCATAATCAAGTGATTTACATTCATCATTATTGTTCAAACCATCATGACACTTCTTCCTTCTACATCAGACGCCTTCTCAGTTTCTGCTTTTTGTGTTCACTAGCTATAAAAAAAAGAATGAGAGGGCTTGGGTTTTTTTAGAAGCCTTGTAACATTTTTGCGCTGATTTCAGGTCTTAACTGAAGCATCACAAGCACCTGAGAAATGTGTACTTCACTAACTACAGTAAGACTTTCAGCAATGATTGCTATATTTTAGAGATTCACAACAAGTAGTTTCCTCTTTTGCACAAAGAGCTGCAAAATTTCTTCGCCTTTCTACACAGTGTACATTCAGTTGGAATTCTTATCTTTGTAATCACTATCATGGCTTGTGCTGGTCTCTAACTTTACCTAATAAAAATTCATAAATAACACTGGGATTCAATTTTAGACTATGTTGATTACCTCCGCCATACTTTGTTGTCTCAGAAGTGTTATTTGAATGAGGATAAAGGCCCATGTTTTAGACACACAGAAAACTATTTATCTACAAAAAGATAGTGTTTATACAATGTCTAATTGCGTTCTTTTAGAACTACGCATACTTTGAAAATGAACTTCAAACATGCTTACTTTTCCATGACAATGAAATTATTCACTTGACATTATTTCTGTATCTGGTTAGTAAACAAAATCAAAATCTTTTGGCTGTCAATTGCTATAAAATGAAAACTACTTTTGTCTGAGACCAAGCTCACAGTATCTGATCTTGAATTGTGAGGTGCTTCGGGAAAATGAGAAAACTTTGAATGAATTCAAATTCATTCTCTCCAGAGTCTCTTTGGGGGAAAAAATGTTTGCAATGCATTTGTGAGGCTTCCCAGTTCTTTGTCTTGCTTGGCCAGATTTGCATTAATCTCAGTTTGGTGTTTGAAGCAGACTCCAGGGCAGGTACATATTTTTTATTCTTATTTTTTTCATTAGGAATTTTCTTGCTCAGTTTCTCCTTAAAATTGATTCACAGTTGGGTTTTTTCCCTAAACATAGGAATCTTCTGTGTCCTCTTCAGCAGCCGATAACGTTGCAAAGCTGAACAACAATGTGCCTTCACGCTCAGATTTGGAGCTGCGATAAAAATTTCCCAGGGAGCTCTGGTAAGGCTTCTGTATAGAAATTTTGATAAAAAAGCTGCTTCACACTGGTTTTCAAAGCTCTAATCTGGACCCTGGTTATTGAAGCTTAAAAGAGGTAAAAGATGCCTATGGTGTGGCAAGCATTTACTTTGTTATAGCCATTAATGAACTTTCTGAAGGTGTTTTCTTCACAGTCCGTCTTCTTACAGAGCTCACAGGTGCTGGTAGAGCCCTGGAGGGTGGTGGTGTGACAGGCAAAGCTAGTCTGTGAACCACATTGCTCATTCCAGATGTTCACTGCAGTCTTGAAGAATGCTAATGAACTGGTTAAGGTTTGTGCTGAACCTTCTTCATGTTGAATTCCACCAAACTCATCACACCTTATGTTGCTTGCTGGTGTTCTGCAAAGGTCTGAGGACTTTATCCAGGTTTCCATTGACTCATGTGATAAAGAAAATAAGGTACAATCTATAAAAAATAAAGGGGAAGAGGTATCAACCTAAATTATCTTTTGCTCCTGTTTAGCAGCGCCAGGGTAGTTTAATAATTCAATGCTGATCAAGCCAGAAAGAACATGCAATGACTTCAGCTGAAAGGCTAAGATACTCTTTTCCAATTAAGGAGTCCTAGTCTCTAACCTCTGTTTCAGCACTGTATGTTTTATTCACTGTTTATGTAAAATAGAGAAATAACCCTGAAAACACGCAGTCTTCTCTCCAGATGAATATAAGAATGGGAAAAGTATAGATATAGTTTCTCTTAGCTCTCTGTTGTGGGCTGGGATTGTTCTAATGAAGTTTCTAAAACCTGATCTTTTTTGGTATGAAGAGGAGCTGTGCTTCTATTTTTGAAAGGTTTTTATTTTTAGTTGAACACTGGAACAAATCTTCTGTGATTTCAGTGTCAAAGAGGAAGGTTTGGGGGGCAGGAGTAACATGCATGCGATCTGCTTGTTATTTGATGGTGGAATTTTATCAGGGGGTTCCCAGGAGCCCTTTAAGAGCTGTGCTGAACTTGGACCAGTTTTCTGCTTGTGTACGTCTGCCTCATTAGTTTGCCAACATGTCCTGAAATTCTTGGGAGCAAATTCATCATCAGTATAAACCGACTTAAGGCAGCAGAGTTACAGCAGGAACAGATTGGGTCTCCTGCCAACAACCTGTTCAGTCGTATCACGTAGAATCCAAGACTCTCACCAAAATGTTGATTTGACCCAATTATTTAACTTTTGCCCAAGCAGGATATTTGTTTTGTCTCAGGAAAAGTTAAGTTATTACTGAATGTCTGCAGGATTTGTAACATTCAGATATATGCATATATATTTAGATATAAACTATAGTACAACTGTGCCCGTACTGCCAGGGAGGGACTTGTGCGTGGTCCCCCTGTCCCCATACCTGGGAGAGGAGCCCGAGTACGGGAGAGCCATGGGGTGCTCCTGCCAGAGCAGGTAACTGGGGACCAGTACCTCAGGTCACAGACCACAAGGCATTTGTTAGCAGGGTATAGCAGCCAGAAACCTCAGGGGCTGTAAGGCTTGGGATAACAATCCAGTGACTCCTTGGAGAGGCTGGACCCTATTCTGTTCTTTAGGTAAAAAGCTCTATATATCACTAATCAAACCATAATTCACTTAATGTGACCTCACAGTGACATATATGTTTCTTTGAGGCCCTGCAATATTCTATTCACACAAGAGTAATGCAAATCTGGTCAGATCTGAACTATGTAAGTTGTTAAAGCAGAATCTTCTCGCAGCTCTCACAGAAGCTTTCCTGTGTTTGCCTGGTTTTGTCTCATGTTGTGTCTTGGTAAGACCATCACCCTGCTTTCACACAGTGCCTTTCATCTAAAGACTTTAGAAGCATTCACAGAACTATTTTTATCTTCATTACCCCCATGGAAAAATCATGAGGCAGGCAGATGATGAGTGCATGATGATTGGCAGCTGACAGTCAGCTAATGAGTAGCTGACCTGGGTGTGGAGCACAGACCTATGGCTCTTTGCACTGAACAGTCACTTGTGCTTCTGTACACAGAAGGGTGATAACAGCTGATGTCTCCTTCTTCTTCTGGAGGAACAAGGGCTGTACCTAGTATTTCAGAGAAGGAGGAGACCTCAGTTGGCAGCTACCTTGTCATGTGCAGAAGGTGGTAAATCAGGATAGTTGCTTTTTCTCAGGCTTAAGAGAAGAATCTTTGAGCACAGGGTTCCCCATTGCTGCCTCTAAAAACTGCTCAGGCTTCTTCCTTCCTTGACTATGACCATAGCTGCACTGAATAGCTCCCAGTTTGCTGAACTGTGATTGAAGAGTGGTTTCAGCCATGCAAACATCACGTGTGGGGAGTACAGGAGTGTGCTCCTGTTGGATCTGTGATAGATATCCTTCCATGGTGGTTAATGATTATGTTCCTGACTGAATTGGTCATCTGCAAGCAGCTTCTTGCAGGAACTAAGGGCTCCAAACTGTAACTTAAAGTAAATGTTTGGTACTGAACCAGTGAAAAAACAAATCTCATGAAACCATAGAAAAAAGGCAAGTGATTTCTTTTTCCTAACATGGTCCCTTAGCTGAAAACTCAATTATTAGCACAACTGTCTGAATGAATACAACTGGCTAACAATGACCAGCTAACAAGTTTTTCAAGTTGTATGTGATTTAATTGCAAATGGACCTGTTAAAAACTAAGAGATAAATGTCTCTCTGTAAATTACTACTTTTCTAACAGTACCTAATTTCTAGCTTGTTTTCCTACACTATTCTCTACAGTCTAGTCCATATTCCTGGGCTTCTAGTATTCTGCTTACCAGCTGTCAGAAATGAATCAGCTCTTAGTTCCTGGAAACCAAAGCAGGACACAGCAGACACCATGCTGTTCCAGCACTTGATTTAATAGAGTTCTTGGTTGTCTTTATGGTCTCTCAGTGTCCCCGACTGAAGGGCCTTCCCCATTCCTCCTTCTTGGAGTTTGATATCACATCTCAACCTGAAAAACCTGTTGTTGATATCCTTTGTAGACTAATGAAAATACACTCAGCTAGGAAACCTGCTGGTTAACCCTCTTGTGAGATGTTTTTGTTCAGTGCTTTTACGCTCTCAAGTTCATAGAAAATGCTCACTTGGTGATTGGTAATACAAGTTTGTAGCACCGTGAATTCAGGAAAGCACTTAAGCAAATGGTTATATTGATGGCAGGGTGATTGCAGACATGTTTAAATGAAACACATGGCCATATGCTTTGCTGGACCGAGTACTTTCCTGGAACAGTTAAATGAAGATACAAACCTTGGAAAACAGATATACATCAAACAAAACTCCCAGGCCTCCCAAACCATTGAAATCTTCATAATCCATGTGAAACCATTAGTTCTCAATATGCACTCATAAAGCAGCATATTTAGCAATATTGAGAGGGATGTTAGAATTACATTTCCAGAGCTTACTCGCACACATGAGGACATGCGTGATGTTACAATGAAATGGAGAGGGTGGGATAGCTAAATAATAGGCTGCATTTCAAAAACAAAGTCATTGAGAGTGGTGGCATTGATTTGTATAAAGATGGATGGTTACAGGAGAGCCCCAGTGCTCTATATGTGTGATTGATTTTCTTTCTTTTAAGTGCTGACTAAGGAAAAGAGGACCATTCCCTTTGTGCTCAGAGAGGACACATCTCATTCCTGCACTTCACAGTCGGAGGTGAGATATTGAGGAAATTGAATAAATTTGTGAACAGTTCAAAAAATACAAGTGGCAATTCTCAGCTATTTCTACATTACTGAAAAATAACTTGTAAATACTTTAATAGTATGAATTGAAAGCTTTCCTTTGGAAAATAAAGATTTAATGTCAAGATTCTATCTGTCAGTTTGAGAAATAGACAAAACCCAGTTATGTATGAAGGTTTCATATTAAGATTATGATTGAAGCCTCTTCCCTATAAACTCTTGTCCATGTTAATCTTTCATCTTTTTCTTCTGCTTTTGACATTTATTGTTAGTATCCCATGAAATCTGTTTATATTAATATTAAAATTAATATTTTATAATTAATTCCTAAAAAAATTTTAATGGTCATAAATTGGATTCTCTCCTGCAACTATTTTAATAGCTCTTTTCCTCATTTGGGAGCATTTAATGACTTCTTGTGGTGCTTAAAGCAGAAATGATACACAGAGAATGTGAAGGTTCCATAAAGGTTCTAGTAACAAAGATATGGAAAAAGAAGAGAATAAAAACTCATGTTTAGTCATGCAACATGGATAAGCTTATTGGCATTTTATGGCTGCTTTTCTCTCAGCTGCAGAATGTGATGCATCATATTGAACCAAAATGTTATTAATTAACCAGCCATTCCTTGGCTGCAATAATCACAGTAACTATGTTTAGTTCAAAGAGTTTCCGCAATCTGCCTGTAATTATGTATGTACCTGCCATTGGTAGATTGGTTAGCAAATGATGCAGTGACCTGATAACAGCAAAGGATAAAGCCTCGGGGCTGAGCTTTACAATCAAGAGCAGCAGATGAACGAAGCAGAGGGGCTTTAAGGTATGTCATTCCTTCTATTGCCTCCAACTTTGTGGAGACCTTTACTTCACTTCTGAGTACACATCACACAAAAGAACTTACATTCATTCCTGTGGCTGTGGGACTTCCATGAACAGGCGTGCAGGTAGTGTGGTGGGTTATACTTGGAAGAAATAGGAGACAAGAATATACAATAGCCTTAAACTGTTATTTCACAGAAAAAGAAAGAGCTCCTTCTAAAGTATTTTTCGTTCCTTTGGGTCATCACTAAAACATGTAAAAGTGTTTTGCTATATGTCAGAGCAATGCACATGTATTCCCACACTTCCTTGCTTTAAGTAAAAAGAACCAATTTCTCTGTATTTAAGGCTGTTTTATAAGGTTAAATGTTTTTAACCAAATGTTAAATGCAGTAGCAGCTGCCAATGTATATTGATCTGGATGCTGGAGATTAGTTTTAATTAGTTTTATTGCTGGTGTGCAGTTCAATGTTAATGGTACTGTGTTGTTCTTCGCATGGGGCTGAGCAGGTGGCTCTGCAGCCAGCACAGCCCCCTTGGCGCAGTACGCCTTGCTCCACTGTGCCTCACAAAAAAGACAATAATGGGAAAAAGACGACTTTTACATAGCAGTTGAAGGCACTGACTCCATCAACATACGCTGCCTCATTTCAGTTGTGATTTCAGCAGCAACCAGTGTACCATGGGCTTATACACATGACATATTCTTCCACTTTACAAACAAGTAATTTACCCTGTTAACTATGTCTTGCCTTTTCCAAGTGTCACGAGCACGCTGTCAGAGCTCATTAGAGGTTTTGTCAAGTACGCTTTTAACAAATCAACATCCTCCTTTATGAAACAGGATACAGTTTGTGTTTGTTCTAAAGAAGGAAAGAAAACTTGAAAAAAAAAAAAGGAAAAGAAAATGGGAAAAGGGTTTTGTTTGTTTTCTGTTTCAGGAATTTCAGTAAGAAACTCCATAGTTAATCTCAGGAGAAAGTTGTTCTTTGTGTGTGAAGTGGTCTGCAGGGAAGAAAATACATTTCTCCGTGATAGCCCACTAGTGTAATAACGCAGTAACCTGCGCTGTGCGAGTTATCCTGCGTAGGAGATTCATTGCACATAGTCCTTAAGAAGTGTGTTATTTAAACCTTGGGATTAGGGGTGACATGGATTAAAATCTGAATAATTTATAAATTTTGCTAATTTATTAAATTAGTAATGTAATTTATAGAGTTTTCAAAGCTGTTACTTGTGTTTTCCTTTTACCAATGGTGTTTCTCTGGGTCTAGATGGGCAAGAGGAAGTTCAGTGGGCTGGAAATCACCCTGATCGTCCTCTTCTCCCTGGTGGCAATCATAGCCTGTGTCCTCATTGGGCTTTTAGCATCAGGACAATCCGGAGTCAAAACTACAGGCAAGTACTTCCCGTTGCTGCTGTAGGACCAGAGCAAAAACCCTGAGTGGGAACTGCTCAGCTTTGCTTGCTGAGACTGTTGTAAATGCCACAGAGCTTCAGGAACTAATCGTTGGCATCACTTCTGTCACTGTTTGATTCAGGCTTTTCAAGAACATGGGTGTTCAAGTGAGGAAAAAAAAAAATCACTGTAAGCGCTGTAAAAAACCCAATACCACTGTAAAGTACTGACTCTCAGTGTTACTGTTATGTTCTTATCATCACCCAAAGGTGAATCATGGGAAATCCTTCCTACAGATAATATGAGTAAAGTTACCAGTGATGAACATAATAAATAGTGTGACTCAGAATTTATTTTCATGAAAAAAAACTTGTCTCTTCCTCCCAAGACTGGAATTGTTTTATAAACATAGCACTGGTATGATTTCAAAATTTTTAAATATAAAGAAGACAACACTGAAAAAAAGAAAATGGGATCAGGGAGACAATGTGGCAACAGCCAAATTGTGTGGAACATAGACTGTAACCATAAAAACCTATAGTGTTTCCTGTATTGGTACATTAGAAACCACTTGTCTTACAGAGGTGTGATACAGAGCACCCTGTTTTACATACAGTTCCGTTTTGTGTGCGTAATTCTGTTTACACATGGGGATTGAAGCAAAAACTTGGAGGTGAGAATGGCAGTAAAATAAAAATAATTGCTTATCCAAAACAAACACTTTGGTGTTTTGGTAAAACTGCCCATACAGACTAATATCTGCATATTTGCTGCCTGTTTCAGTCTCAAAATGAGTAGGAGTCTGCCTGAGCAAAAAGTACAAGTGCGTATATTGCAGATAATGCAAACAGGCGAGTCTGTGTATTTGTGTGCATCTCAGCCTGAGACAAGACTTCTACACTTCATAGTTCTCATTCCAAACATATGCAGCGTTCCAAAATATATGTAAAGTAGCTTTCAGTGTTGGGAGAAACTGAAAACAACCATCGGGCATCCTTTTGTCAGCTAAAGTTGCCAAGAGGTCACCTTAAATTTGGTCTGACAAACCTGAAATCTAATGGAGCATCTTAATGGAGCTTTAAGGTGCTTTTACCTGATGCTCTAATTCCAGGTCCTGTGGAAGAACAGTATTTCAGGGGAAGGAGCACCTGTGAGAGCAGCAGCACAGTACAATTAAGAAAAAGAAAAGTCCTTCCAGTTCTAATTTGGCACGTATTTTCACAATATTTTCACAATATGCATATTGAGCTACAGGACTTACTGAAAACTGGATTAATGTATACCTTAAGAAATAAAATTATCAATGTCACCCATATGTTCAAAAACTTTAAAGTGAAGTTGTCCTACCTTTATCTGAAATAGTGGTGTGCAACTTTTCAAAGGTAAAAATAAATCACAGTAGCGATAGTTTACACTCATTTGAATCTGTATTAATGGTTAGAGTTTCAAGATGGTGAGAAACAGCCAGCAGAAGCATTTACTGAGTTAAGAAGTAATCAAGTTATTCCTACATTTTGGAAATCCTGGTAATAACCCATTAATTTATTTCCTTAACAGAATTTTCACCAGAATGTCCGAACATATTAATAGCAGAGAGAATTGACTGCATCCCGGATCAAGTAGCAACAAAGGTCTGAAAACATTCTAGAAAAAATTAGAAAATAATCTTTATCCCATAAAGCCTCGGGCTTAATTATAAAAATTTAATTTGTCTCTACTATATCAGTTGTTTTCTTAACCTTTTAAAATCTGTGATTGCCTGAACACTTTGCAGCAAAGTTTAACTCCTTTATAACCCATTTCAGCCCATTGACGGAAGGTCTGATTTTTCTAGCCACTGTAGCATTTTGCTGTCAAAAGTTGAAGACCACTGCCAAAGTACTCCCCAACAGTTTGGTTTTGGGATAGGTGGAAACAAAATGAGTCAGACATCAAGCAGTTAAAAAAAGGCACTCTCTACTTTTAACAACTTTGCCTGAACAGTTTCTTTTTGTCTGATGGTCAAGTACTAGCATTTATAATGGCAGAAATAGCAGGTGAAGATACACTTTAGCCAGGTGCACAAGACTTTTATAATATAAGAGACACGGTCACAATTTCCTTTCAGAACGCATTTGAATCTCAGTGTCTTCCTTTCTTGGTTGTGGTGTCTTTCCTGGGAGAGCGCAGAGTTTAGAAATGACCTTTTGTCTTAAGATTCTGTGAGTTAAGATTCCCAGTGAAAAGTATCATCTTAATTTTTCAGTGCTCTCATATTCAGAACATTTTTGTAGTGGTTGGTCTTGAAAGGCTATTATTGTTATTTTTATCACTATTATTTTTCATCTTTGCAATGGATGTTTACATTTTCTGATGGAAGCTGGTAGATGCCTGGCATCTTTCTTTGGTTCGGGGGCAGCTTAGGAGAAAAAATAGTGAATATATTATGAAGCATGAAGTTTATGTCATTCACAGAGGTATAAAAAATTATTAACCAGCTGTCTTAATCTCTGAGGAAATTCCCAGTCTAATTCCAGAAATGACAGTTGTTAAAGCTTCTGTCATGCCATGGGTTTTGCTATGATATATAGTTCAATAAAGTCCTGTGGGTGAACAGGTTAGTAAAGGCTCAAATCACAACCTATTCCTCTACTCTTTCGGTTCACTCACCCTCCCAGGAGCTAGCACACCACGGTAAGAGCAGTCATGCAGATCACTTCAATCTTTAATTACTACCTTCGAACCAGTCACCCCACATTAAGTGCTGCACTCATCATCCGGTGAGGGAAGTTGTTTTGCTCTGGTTGCAACTGGAAGCCTTATTGTAAGTCTGTCCTTGCTTTTTACCATCACTGATTAGAAAGAATTAAAAATAATCAAATTATAGATACCAGCAGAAAAGTAGGGCAAGATGCAGTTTTGAATGTTGGGGTACCTGCTCTGGAATTAGAGGTAAAATAATGATTCCTGAATCTGTTCTTTCCTTAGTGAAGACCAGGCAGCAGATTTCACAGGATTAGACATAAATATCACCTTTAACCTGTGCCCTGATGAAAGCTGTTAGGTGCCAGAGTCCCACCCCAGTGTGCCCATTCATTCCTGTATAAATTTTCTCCTGGAAGCATTTTGGTTGTCCCTCTTTAGGCTATTCTAATACAGCAGACAGCAGAGCTGTAAAACTACAGGTACCTGCTTAGGATTACATAACTCTTCTGTAATGGTTTCCATTAGTAGTTTTCAGAAAAAACAGCAGCTGGGAAAATTATGATTTGCCTAAGCTCATATAGCAGGTTAGTGTCTGTCTTGATTTCTTTATTCACTGAAGTGTCCTAGATGAAGCCAGAAAATGAGTAGGATTGCAGAGGATAGAAGTATGGAAAGCAAATAGATATTTATTAACCGATCACAGGGTTGACAAAGATAGACATGCTGAAAGACAGTAGATACTTCTTAACTATTCACTGCTGTGGAAAATTGCCATGAAGTTTGATTAGGCAAGAAGAACGCACCAGTAAAAAATGAACTACCACGAGCAGAGCTAGTGTAATCCATTATTGGACTGATACCTCTGAAAGCTTGGGGGAAGGGTGTATTGTTGGGTTTTGTTTTGATTTGTGTGGGTTTTTTCCCAAAATATCCTGCTGGCAGAGGTTTGTTTGGGTGCACATAAGAGAAACATTTTAGTTCAGCACATAGACAAGCTATTCTTTTAATCCTTGGTGTTCAGTTCAATGTTCAGAAGCCATCTCCTAGTGTACCCCAACATAAACTGTTTCCTCGTATCAACGATTATTTCTCTTTGGCTTTATTGGGTATTGGTATCTATTATACTAGTTTTATAGCTCAGATGCTGTGATCGGCTCACATCTTTATTTACACTAAACGAAAGCTTTTATAACAGCCTCTCCAGTGTCTTTGGATGAACTCTGCCCCTTTCCCTGTGTCAGGCATAACCGATCTTGCACTTCTCTATTTACTTCCTTATGCAGCAAGTTCAGTGTACCTCAAAAATACAGAGCTATAGCTTACAAATCCACTAGAATAAGATTTAGCTAGAAGAACATCACTGAACTGTAAAGTAACTGCTGCTGAAAATAGTCAACAAGTATTCATGAGAAGTAGCTGGGGAAAAAGAAAAGCATGCTTACGAAGTTGGGCACGCAGATGCTTGAACTACCAGGCTTTAGGAAAATCTGTTGTTCAAGCTATTCTGCATTGCATGGGATAGTCACTGGTCGAGGAAGGGATAAGAGGATGGAGGTAGCAACTCTTTTCTTAAGTATTTAGGATATTGCCCTGTGTATGAAGGAAATGAAGTAAATTAAGAAAGGGAGCAAAGCTGTGATCTCTGCAGTCTTGGAGGGGATTGGTGCTTCTTCTCATTTAGTCTGAAATAGTTTATACAACGGGAAATAGGGAGCTCTCATGGTGGGCATTGGGAAGGTGGAAAGTGAGCATGGGTTTTTCACAGCCTTAGAAAGTGCATTGATTTGTGGATCGATGTGGAGGAAAATGAGTCACTGTATCTCTCCTCCAACTGTGGTTTTTTGCTTGGAACCTAATGAAATGACAGCAGACATGTTTTCTGATGTGATGAGTCCATGACAGAGAGACAAGCACTTATCTATTTGGTGAATCTGGGTTTTATCTTGGGTGGTTTTGCAGAGATTTCTGGGCTCTGTGCAATCGCTACCGAATAAACGCACTAAGACTTCCCAAGCCGGTGGCTCTGTGAGCTCCTTCTGTGCTTTCCTTCACCACGTGCATGATTTCTGGGCTGGAGCTGGCTTATCTTTGCTCTGTTCAGAGGCTGAGAAAAGCATTTGACCTGCATCAACCAGGCTGGGCTCTATAACCCAGAAACAATTGTCGCCAAGGACAGCAGCAATAGAGATTTTGGACCGTCTCCACCTGTTTCAAGCTGCAGAATGTTTTAAATAAGCATGGCACAAACACCAAAAACATTTGAGCATAATCAGATGAAGGCAGAAAGAGCTTCTGTTAGTAGGCAGGTAGAGGGAAAGGTCTTGAAGATCTGCATGTTGGATTTGGATACCTGAGATCACTTATGGACACTGCCCTTAGCCTTCAGTGAAGCTTGTTGTGTTACTACTGCCCTTTGCCCTAAGTAATAATTTGGGGTTTTGATGTGAGAAAATGTGTGGAAACTTAGTGATGTATTACCCAAATCTTATCTTCAAACATAAAACTCACGCAAACAGTACATGAATAAGTTAATCTCTAACAGCAAAGCAAAGGTACTGTAGTTTATTAGAGTACTGAAAGGTAGTGTAAAGGTTGGTGCTACTACACTGAGATATATGCTTTAAACAATAGGTTTAATTGCTTGGGGTTTTTTGAAAAAAAAGTTGATTTATCTCAATCTGATGTTCTGCAGAAGCAATCTGAATATTTCTGATATTGGAAAATTACGTTAAAATGTAGGTATTATACATGATGATCAATTATGCATATGTAGATTTTTAACCAGATGTTTACCAGATGTTAAGCCAAGTGTAACTTTCACCCTCTCTCCAGTGTGTGATTTTTGGCCAGACTATACTGCATCTGTCACAGCTCAAATATTTCAATAATTCTTTTTAGATGTTCATTTTGCCTGTGGATCTTGTGGTTTTAAGAAAGAATGAATGTCTATTAAGCAAGTTTCTACTCTGATTCCACAAAAAAAATCCTTTCTATTTAGTGTATTCTGTGCCATTGAATTCACTCAATAGAGTTTCAGAGAAGGAGTTGATCTGATTGCAGATATTATTAAGGTTTCCGGTGTTTGGGGTAAAATACACACCATGTGCATTTTAACTGTTTTAGTATAGAGGATTTATTTGTGTGAAATCAGCTCATCTGTGCCTCTCATGTCCTTGAATCAGAGCACCTGCATCCTGCGTGGCTGCTGCTGGAGTCCTGAGAGTGATACCAGTGTGCCCTGGTGTTTTTTCGCTTCAAACCATGGGTACAAAGTGGATGGGTCAACAAGATCAACTCAGGCAGGTAAGCTGCAGGCTGAGCTCCCCAATTTATGTGCGTGCCGGTGTCCGATTCAACACGATAACATTGCAACATGTGTTTTCTTCCCAAGGATTTGAGACTACATTAACAAGGCTGCCATCACCTTCCCTGTTTGGAAATGATATCAACACTGTCCTCCTCACAGGAGAGTATCAGACACCAAATCGCTTCCGGTTCAAGGTTAATCTTGCTGCTGTGCTGCTTTAAGGTTCATGTTCTGTGCAAGATTTTAGGCTGGCTGTTCCTGTGCAGTGAGTTAGGAGGGGTGGATTAATCCCTCATGACTCCCACTGAACTACTTGGCTCCTCCTTTCTTTGTCCTCCCTGCAGTTGCAATGCATCAGGTTAACAAGCATTTAGCACAGTGGGATTTCTGCATGAAAAATTACTGAGACCTTTGAGAAGCTCAGCTTTTATATTACCTACCTTTTTTACTCACCATAGGAAAATTATGGGGATAAATGTATTTACTTACTTTTAATTTATGGCCTGGCCATATCTCTCAATCATTTTGACAGACAACATTAGTTTTTTGAATGATTACTGTTTTCTATGGAAAACTCAACAGTACACACTGTGAATGTAGGGTACTGATGAGTTCTGGGATGGAGCAGGGCTTCTTTTGTGGGAGACCTTCCTCTTCTGGTGGGTTCCTACTAAGCCAGGGAAACACAGGGTCAAGTATTATGAGGGAAATGGCTGAAAATGAGTGATGAAAGTTGGAAATGAAGGCAGAAGAGGAGACTGGAATGGGGGTGGGAATATCCTAAGTCAGAACTGTATGTTTAATGCAGGAAAATGTTTGAATTAGGCATTAGTTTTTAAAAGCCCAACACTTCTGTTGTTAAATATGTGCAGATCACTGATCCTGAAACACCAAGATTTGAAGTCCCTCATGAGCATGTGCGATCTTTCGCTGGATCCGCAGCCTCCAAATTAAACTACAAAGTGGATGTCAAGCAGAACCCCTTTGGCATTGTGGTGACCAGAGTGAGCAACGGTAGAGTGCTGTAAGTAACGTTGGTACTTTTTCTGAATGACACAGATCTCACTGGTTTTCTCTGAAAGCCCATGTTGCCACGCAAGCAATGTATGTCCAAGGTGCCATGTGTGAGGTGCCCCCTTGGACATGTAATCTACTTCTCTTCTTTTGACTGATGGATGTTCTGCAAGGCCTTCTGCGAGGCCTTTGGAAACAGATTCTGGGATATGGAGCGCTCTGTCTAAAAGGTTTTAGGTCTGGCTCTCTGTTCACTTTCCCCCAACACTAGGGAAATCTTTACAGTTACTTTGTTCCATCAATTCGGGGAATTTTTATTATCCGGAGAACTCCTTGCCAGTGCTTCAAATCAAATGGGAATGCTCTTCATTGCATCTTTTATCTCATTTGTCGCAATCGTGGTGAAGCTCTGAATCACCAAAACCAGGTTGCCCTTTAGACCTATGGTATCCAAGAATAGCTGGTGCAAACCACTGATAAGCTGGTCATGTAGTGCTGTGAGTAAAATATTTGACGGACTTGTACATTGAATGCTTTCATCCCATTTAGGTTCTAAAAATAAATAAATAAAACAAACCTATGAACCTAACAGTGTGGCTTTGAGGCCTGTTAGAAGGGGGAAGTGTCAGGATGAACATGCTTATTAAATCAGTCCAAGAATGATTACCTGTCAGAGTGCTAGGTCAGTTGGATTATCAACGCTTCAAGTTTAATTAATTAGCGATTACTTTTGTGCTCTTATTAGTATTGTTTTCTTGCTTAGAATCCTCTATAATGATTGATTTGCAATTATAGAGAGCACAAAAGATGGACTTGGTATTCAGTAGTGCATGACTGATTAAACAGGTATGTGGAGGGGGAATAAGAAACCTAGTCCAATAGAACCATGTTGAAACAGTGCTCTGGAAGATTGTCTGTATTTTCCTTCGTCTTCTGTTTAATTTGATAAAAGCGGTTGCATTTTCTGTCTGTAAAGAAAAAAACCACAATGATGCTTGACTGAGTTTGAGTATCTTCAAGCAAGCTGTTGTTAGCATGAGGTAAGGGCAGCCCCTCACAGATAAATGCTTGATAAATTTGTTTACACAAGATGAGGGCTTTCCGCCAACTCCTAAACAACCACACAAAAGGGAGACCTCTTTGGAGAAGGAAGAGAGGGGACCAATGTGCTATCACAGTTCATGACAAAAATCCTAATTACCCAGATAGTTATAAAACCTATGACCTTCCATCATCATTTGTTACACTTGAGCCCCCCAAAAGAGTTAGAGTTCTGACTGACCTGTTACCATCATCATTTGCAAGACAACCTGAAAGATTGCCATAGTTTCATTGGAAATACAAACTTCTTCCCCCCCCCCCCCCCCCCCAAAAAAGGTAGTTTCAATGCAGTCTTTGAGCAGATGGGCAAGATAGTCCTTGGCATCATTAAAACTGGACAGAAACACATCAGAAGAGGATTTGACCTATGAAGCCTCTGTCAAGTGCCAGTATTTTTAACTTTAAAAAAAAGAAAAAGTAATATGAGCAGATTAAAGTTGTAGTAAGCCCAAACTGCCCTGGTTTTGTCGCTTGTTTGTGCAGTGTTTGTAGTTGCTAATGCACCGTGTATTTATTTAATAGTTTAAGGACCTCTATGCATAAAAGAATTTACTGGTAATTACGTACTCATAGTGATAAATGTAGTTATAGTGTACTAACAAATCTGAAGTGATAAAGTCCCTTAAAATTAACATGGCTGTGTTTACATAAAGTCAAGAGAAAGTTACATTACTCTCCACTATATGAATACCATGACTGTTAAATATCACAAATATCACACAAAAATACAGTTGTAAAATGAGTTTCTAATTAAAACTGCATAAAGTGAGTAGATAAAAGCATATGCCTTTGAAATGTGTGTGATGTTAATGCACGTCATGGTAGATTTTGGTCATTTTCTCTGCTTTTATGAAAATAAGTCATTTTCTCTGCTTTTGGGGAAAGACTGCATTTCTGCAGATCCCTGTAAGCTCTTGGTTTCATGAAGCTGAAGACAACCTTCAAACTCGAGGAACAGCTTCATTGCAATTGCTCTCTGCTTCAAATATGGTTTAACTCACAATTATGTTCTATTTATGGTTGTTTCATTTAAAAAGTGATGACTGATGGAAACTCAAACTGCTTCTGGGTACGGGTCGATTTTGACACATTTACCAATTGGAAATGTTCAAAATCTTAGAGGAATGAAAGAGGAAAATGAACATGATTAAGGTCAAAAGGAATGAAATGTAATGTTTTGATTGATTCCATGAGTTGTGGGAGATCCTTACCCAGGATGATGTTTGGTGTTGCTAAGGAAATGCAAAGCGGTCCAACCATTCCTGTGTGCTTGGCTTCTTAGGGAGATATTTAATCCTATTGCTAAAATAAATGGGACCAAAATCCCAGCATTCTTGTCATGATAGAAAAAGATCCTATTTGGGTGGTGGTGTGGGCACACACCTGCCTGTAGAAGCAGAGCCCTGTGCACAGTTCCCTCCATCCATCAGGAAGGAGGATGCCTAAGATGCTCAGCGAAGCCTTTTTGGCAGCATCGGGGACCGGAGGCGGGGGTCACAACCTGAAATGTTGCTGGTCAAGGGAGTCTAGAGTCTGGTTCACCATTACAGCTGCAGTAGCTCAGCAGAGCTAAAGGAAGGAGAGCGAATCAATGAGTCCATTGCCTTGCAGTGAGCTACTCCTTGGTGCACCCCATGGCAGGAGTCGGGCTGCTTCCCACTGCTCGCTGTCTCAGCACTGCTCAGATTTCCCCAGCATTTCCCGAGTCCTCCCCGTAGAAAGGAGGAGTGAAATTAGGTTTTGCCCAGGTATTTGAAGATCTTGTAACCCTTGTTTGGAACAGGACTTTTTTGTCTGTAATGAAAGGAATGGTAAAATGTGCAAAACTAAAATAACAGAAGAAGCTTTATTGATGGAATTGACTTTTACTGTGTGTTTTGCTAATAGATGTAAAGGAGGAATATTGATCTCCGCCTTGTTCCGTTTGTACAGATATATACAATAGTCTCTGTATCTATGTTCAACACCACCAACTTCACGTTCCTTAAAAAGCTTAGCAGTGGCTTTATGCAGAACTTGCCACAGGAGATGTGATAGCCATCAAATGGGATTTGAGCCATGCTAAGGATCACATTATCACTTCAATCTGTGCTCGTCCACTCTTGGGTTATTCGAGAGCTAGCACAGAGCGGTAGTCTGCCTTTCCCTGTAGTGACTGGCCTAGCAGGACTCAAGAGCGGGTCTTGTTCCTTTTTCCCGGCAAGAAAAAGCTGCAATTGATCTGCAAATTCTGATGGAGTGGATTATTTTTGTGTTTCTGTCCACCCACAGAAATTTTCCATCATCTGCCCCGTTACTGAGAGTGGCCACAGAGAGAGGATTCAGGATTCAGCGCAACAGATGCAGGGTGGGAAGCTTTGGTGGAAGAGGGGAGCGCAAATGTACCCCTGAAAATAGATGGGCCACTTGTATGAGAGGTTTCCATAGGATCAATAGGCACCGCTCATCTCCTCATCTGTGCAAGGGTCGCTCTGCTCCAGCCCTGCACCATCCCACCTCCCTCTCCTTCAGGTGTCTGGATGGAGACCTGAACCTGCTATCCAAGTCTAACTAAAAGGAGTAGAAACAATTATTGCAACAACTCTTGGTAAAATACTTCTTTTCTTTTTTTTTTTTTTTTAAATGGTTTCATCAG
Source organism: Harpia harpyja (assembly GCF_026419915.1). Taxonomy (NCBI): domain Eukaryota; kingdom Metazoa; phylum Chordata; class Aves; order Accipitriformes; family Accipitridae; genus Harpia; species Harpia harpyja. The sequence goes on from NC_068951.1 coordinate 41,291,293, forward strand.
GTTTGATACTACCATAGGACCACTGCAGTATGCTGACCAGTTTTTACAGCTATCAATCAAACTACCTAGCAGCAACATCTATGGCGTGGGAGAGCACGTGCATAAGCAGTACCGGCATGATGTTAACTGGAAAACCTGGCCCATGTTCAGCAGGGATATTGGCCCCTCTGGAGTAAGGACTGGTTTTATTCCACCTCATTCTTTGCAGATGACTTCTGTAATCCAAACCCATTATGCAGTAGACACATTAGTAATATTCATTGAGTTTTTCCCCAAGACTTGTCAGGCACTGCGTGTTATTACTAAAAGCTAGATGGTACAGATAAACATTCCCTGATTTCTGATTTTTGTTGATGTGCGGTTGAAAACCAGTTGATAGACATTTATGTATGAGAGTCTTCAGCTTCTACTGATAAAGAAAATAAATAAGAGTATGTCCTAATGCATTGCTGCATGCAGCATTCAGTACAGATGACACATGCTCCTTCAGTTAACATCCTTGTAGCTCAGCAAATGATGGAAAAGTTCTCTTTAACAGCTGTCTCCTTAGGAGATAAAGTATGTCTGTTACCTGTTATTTTTTTCTATAGTTTGTATCGCTGTCTCTCTATGAAATGATTTCCAGGGCACCCATTTTTTGATAATTGTGAGACTATTTATTTGTCGCTATTTACTTCAGTGTCATAAAGCAACAACCCACATGCTTTACTTTGAGAGAGCACTTCAGCGTTTTGCTGAAATAGGAGATATACTAACAGAAACTAGAGGGTGAGACCACTATATGTAATTAATTAATAATTTGGAATTTGTACTGTTCCCTTGAGACACCTCACTATCCTCTCTGGTTTGAAGATAGTTCTTACCTGAATGGCTGTATTGAGTGTAGACTCATTAAACTAAACTAACAGTGAACAGAATCAAGTTACACTAACTTCAAATTGCTCAAGTTCTGTTTCTCGTTAATTTGTTCTGAGTTTTCTTTTGCAGGGGAAGAAGCACAACTATTACAACAATTGTTAAAATTTCTAAGGTTTTTGTTGCAAATAACAATGGAAAAAAACATTAGAAAGGAAATAAAAAAGAAGCAAGGCACTCTCTTATTTCCATAGATTAGACATAAAAATGATTACCTTGCAGGATTAATAGAAATATAGATTAGATGTAAAATCTAATCTATGGTGAAAGGTGATGAAAGCACCCTTCAAGTTCTATTGTTCACTTGATGTGCATATATATTACCCAGAAATAGTACTGCAATATATGCAGACTTGCCTGAAGATCCATCACATCTGCTTGCTTATGTTATCTATATATTTGGGGAAGATTCTTCTTTTAATGGGAAATGTTCTCATAAAGGAGAAGAATGCCAGGAAAGAGAAAACAGAAGTGTAGGAAAGTGTCGGGATTTTTATTTCTGTTGTTTGCTGTACTTTGATAAGTTTCAAGTTCTACCTGTGATATATTTTGAAATATCCCAGAACAGATACTGTTATTAGATTTTAACAGCTTACTTTTTCTTTTTATCCTTTAAGGCAATGCATAACTTATACGGAGTTCAAACTTTCTTCCTGTGTTTGGAAGACAGCACTGGAGCCTCCTTTGGTGTTTTCCTAATGAATAGCAATGCCATGGGTAAGAAAGCTTTCTCTGCAGCTCTGAGCATTGCAGTTAAATATCTTTTTAAATGATCTCTTGGATTGGGATCCTAACTGTAGTGTTTAGCGTATGCGACATAAGCAGTAAGTAGCGCACAGTTATCATGAAGATTGCGCTGGAAACCTGAGGGACAGAAACCTATCATCTAAAGCATGTGTAGCTTTGTGCAGATGTGCAGGACACTGGAATCAGAGACTAAATTTGGAGTTAGCAATACTTGAACTTAAATGCCTTTTATTCTCTTTAGGTAAGCATGCATATATGTATGCTTTACAGAGCTCTTCACACCTCTTGAGGCTGGAAAGTTGTACTAAAAATTTAAAGATAAAAGTTTGAGGCATTGGATTTCTTCTGATTCTCTTCTCTGTAGAATGTAAAGGAATGGAAATATGGACATTGAAAAGAGTCATCTGAATACATATCCTCATCATTGCAAGTTCAATTAATGGGATTGTGTTCCTTAGGTGTATTTGTTTTTTTTTTCCTTAAGTAAATTTTCTTATCATCAATTAGAAAATTACAAAGGTGTTTTAGAATTAGCTGGTATTCAAAATTGGTTTTGTGCGCTCTTGTCCGGCAGAGTTTGTGGTGCAGCCTGCTCCAGCTGTGACCTACAGAACCATTGGTGGGATCCTTGATTTCTATATCTTCTTGGGGAACACTCCAGAGCAAGTAGTCCAGGAGTACCTGGAGGTACCTTTAGCTCCTCCAGGGAGGAGGAGAGATTATGCATTCAACATATTTTTAATAGTGTTTGGGATTTTTTGGTGGGGTTTTTTTTCCGCCTCTTTATTTGACAGTATGTCTTCACTATGTTATCTATTAACTGAAAATATGACTCAGTATATATTTAACTAAGAATAACTGTTAGTATGTCCCTAATGTGACTGCTGTCATTAGCAATAGCTAGCTGGTGTTAAGCTGGGGTGTAGATATTTTTAGTTGGCCTGTTAAGGACAGCTGAAATGTGAGCACTACTCTTGCTGGAGATGCTGGAACAGAGACCATGCAGCAGCTCAAGGCCCATCATCAGTCTGTATGGCCCAACTGATTTACACAGTGGTCATTGGAGCTAGAAATGGTCTACATGGAAAAACTTATGCTTCCTTGCTGGGGCTTACTCTTGTTATAAGGACAAATTCCTGTTCATATGGCAGTATTATAGGGTAGATAATGTGCTTACATGTATGTCATGATTTTATGGTCATAAGATATCACTGGTATCTTCTATGCTTCTTGAGATCTGCTTAGGTTTCATTCTTTAAAGAATGGGGATTGTTCCAAAATATTTGTGTTTCTTAAAATAAAGAAAGAATCATAGAAAAGTATTGCATTTGGGAGTGGGCTGCTCATTTCACACACTCAAGCTTAGTGTATATTATTCAAATAGATTTGGAGAGTATGGATCTAGGGAAACAGGCACCGAGGTGACGCACGCAGACTCCACTGACGATGAGTGGGATTTTTGCTCTCAACTTGCAGCTCGTGGGACTGCCAGAGTTGCCTTCCTACTGGAGCCTGGGCTTCCAGCTCAGCCGCTGGAATTACGGGTCTCTGGATGAGGTGAAGAGAGTTGTGGAGAGGAACAGGGCGATTGGACTCCCTTATGTAAGTATGGGGTTTGAGGAGGGCAGCAACCGCACAAAGGCAGAGCTCTGCAGGAGAAATGACCCAGAGATCCTGACCTTCATGTTCTGCAACTGGTTCATTTCACAACAGTTTAAATTAGTAAATTTCTAACATATAGGCTTCTGGTGTCAAAGGGTTTTGTGCATTATAATGGTAGACCCATTATCAGAATGTGGGACATGGTAGGGCTTAATTACAATACGTTTTATTTGAACACATTATTGTACTGCTTTTTCAGTTATACTTTCCAACTATATCCACTTACCTTCTCATGATACCTAATCCATGTATTATTTTTTTTAATTGTCCTGTGGACAGTTATGGAACTATATATTATTCTTAATCGACAGCCAAAGGTAAAGTACAATTAATTTTTAAAATTAGATTTCAGATTACATTAGCCTGATGGCTTAAATAGAATGAAAATACTCTAACGTTAAGCTAAGAGTTGAGGAAGAACTGTTCAGATTTAAAGGGATAGCTCTTGAAGTCAGGCAACTGCAATGAAATAACCACACGTCCAGGGGCTATTTGAAAGGGTGCCAATATACACTTTAATTTAAATTCTGTTAATGTTGAATGCAGCTCTTCTTAGGCACAAAAGATGTGTCAGTACCATTAATTAAGGCTGTAAGTATGAGATGAGAGGCACATTGCAAGTGGTCCTGACAGCATACTTTCTGCCAGGCTGCAGTAAAGTCCCAACAGTAAATTCACTATAGGACAAACAGGAATTGTCAGAATAAATTGTCTTGGACTAATATACAAAATCTTTACATATCACTTCTCATGTTAGAGCTGAACTCCCTTCCCTTTCAGGATGCTCAGATCACTGATATTGACTATATGGAGGAAAAGAAAGATTTTACTTATGACAAAGTGAAGTTTCGAGATCTCCCTAATTTTGCAGCTTATATGCATGACTATGGACAAAAATATATTATCATATTGGTAAGCATTTAACTATTTCTTTTTCCCATGTAAATACTATCATTAGAACTATTTATTATTATACTTTGCTTATTCTATGCAGTTATTACATTTATTGCCTAACATTCTAGTAGTCTGTAATAATTGATGGAGTGTATCCTGGTTTCTTCCTATTTTTTTGTTTTCTAATTTTTTTTTTTTTAGGATCCTGCTATTAGCATACAAAATCTAGTTGATGGGAGTCCATATGGAAGCTATGTCAGGGGAGAGAGCAAAAAAGTCTGGATTAATGAATCGGATGGAGTAACAGCATTACTTGGGGAGGTAATTGCATTTTCATGCATTTGAACTTGGTCTGTTGTCACTGTTATGGTTTAATTTAGGTCAGGGGGCTGCTTTTAAACTCTCATTTTTCTAAGTTGCTTCTTTCAGTAAAATTACCTGCCAGTGAGAACTAAGTTTATAAGGTCTCACTTAGGATATGATACTTTTCAACCTTTCTTGATTTTTTTTTCATTTTTTTTATGTTAAACAAAAAGGAAAACTAAAGTAGTTTAAGGCTCAGGGACAATTCATCAGCCAGCTCCTCTTTATTTTCAGTAGTGACTGAAGAGCCAGCTCCCACATTACCCCTTTCATTTATAATTTTAACTTCTATTGAGAAATTTTTCTGTTGTGTATTGTTCCTTGTATGACTTAAAAGCAATTGAAAACTCCAAACTTTAGAAACTCATACTCTTTCTGCCTTCCTTCAGCATGCAAGCTATTGTCACTCTAGCAGTTTGTCGTTCAAAATCGTCATCAGATCATTATATTATCACTGCCCTTGATGGCAAACTGGGGGGGTCCTGGTGGACAACAGGCTGAACATGAGTCAGCAGTTTGCCACTGCAGCAATGAAGGCAAATCAGATCCTGGGCTTGACTGAAGGAGTTAGGTCTTTTCTCCCTAGAGAAGAGAAGGCTCACAGGAGACTTCATCACAATATTCCAGTATTTAGAGGGCAGCTACAAAGAGGACAGAGGCTCTCTATTCACAAGGAGCCACATGGAGAATATGAGGGGCAACAGATACAATTTGCACCATAAATTTTTTACAATGATGTGTCATGGTTTAACTCCAGTGGGCAACTAAGCACCACGCAGCCGCTCACTCACTCCCCCCCACCCAGTTGGATCAGGGGGGAGAATCAAAAAAAAGTTAAACTCATGGGTTGAGATAAAGACAGTTTAATAGGACAGAAAAGAAGAAAATAATAATAATAATGATGATGATGATGATGATGATGATGATAATAATAATAATACAATACTAATAATAAAAGGATTGGAATACACAAAACAAGTGATGCACAATGCAATTGATCACCACTCGCTGACTGATGCCCAGTTAGTTCCTGAGCTGCAATCTGCCCCCCAGGCCAACTCCCCCCAGTTTATATACTGGGCATGATGTCATGTTGTATGGAGTATATCCCTTTGGCCAGTTTGGGTCAGCTGCACTGGCTGTGTCCCCTCCCAACTTCTTGTGCCCCTCCAGCCTTCTTGCTGGCTGGGCATGAGAAGCTGAAAAATCCTTGACTTTGTAAAAACACTACTTAGCAACAACTGAAAACATCAGTGTGTTATCAACATTCTTCTCATACTGAACTCAAGACACAACACTATACCATTAAAACATAACACTATACCAGCTACTAGAAAGAAAATTAACTCTATCCCAGCTAAAACCAGGACACAGTGAGAACAATCATTCATTGGAACACCCTCCCCAGGGACACAATAGTCCCCAGCAGTGGAGGTTTTCAGGCTGTGATTGGACAGGGTGCTAGATGATCTCATCTGGGTTCCCTTTCCCATGAAAGATGGGACCAGATGATCTTTCATGGTCCCTTCCAACCTGGGTTGTTCTATGATTCTAGGAACTCTTTTTAATATCATTAAAAGTTTAATTAATTACTTCCCTTCTCATATTGCAGGTGTGGCCAGGGGAATCTGTGTTCCCAGACTTCACCAACCCAGACTGCACTAGCTGGTGGGTGGAAGAATGCAAACTGTTTTATAATGTAGTGCCGTATGATGGGATCTGGATTGTAAGTAATTCAGAACTCTCTTTTTTATTTTTATTTTTAAAAATAGGCAAAGATAGATGTTTATCACAATCAATTTGCATTGAATTTGAAAGGGATGTTTACTATAACTAACCTGAAATCAGTGCAGGATGTGTAAGTCTTCTGGTGCTGAATTTGCAATTCAAATTTGAATTTTTAAATTTTAATTTGAATCATTTATCATGGCATTTAAATGATCAGTGTGCTGGTTTTTGGATGTTCAGTGACACTTTAAAATGCTTCAATTGATGAACTGTTGCTAAAGGCAAATGCCAGCACATTTCTATATTCAGAATGGCAATATTTGGAGACCTGCATACCTGCTTAGTGAATGTGTGCTAAACAGGTCCTGAATACAGGGTATAATATGAATAATCTATGTATCTATGCTCCAAGTAGCTCATGGAATTTCCGGTTAATGAATCTGCAATTGCTACTCCATTTAAGGATTTGGAAAAATCAGGCTCCTTAGACAGGTTCTCCCACAAAAGGACTAAAATACAGTCTGGTGCAGTGGATTTTAGGTACAGGTTTTGGAAATCAGATGAAATTAAGAACCGTTTTGACTGACCAGATTAGTTTTTTAGAGGAATATCCTGTAATAAAGCTTCTAAAAGTGGGTGCCTGAAGGAAATCTGTACTTAAACTTCTCAATCCCTCTCTCAGAGCATTCTTCCTTTTATTCTTTTTGTGTTTTTCCTACTTCCTTTTACTTAAAAATAAAGAAATATTTCAAAAGAAAACAAGAACCTACTGAATATTTTGCCATGCGTTTTAAAAAGCTGTAACAATTTTAAATTAATCTGTATGGCAAAATACAGTCCTTCAGCTGCTATGTGTGTGGTGGGTTGACCCTGGCTGGAGGCCAGGTGCCCACCAAAGCTGCTCTATCACTCCCCTCCTCAGCTGGACAGGGGAGAGAAAATATAACGAAAGGCTCGTGGGTCGAGATAAGGACAGGGAGAGATCACTTGCCAATTACCAGCACTGGCAAAACAGACTCGACTTGGGCAAAAAATCAACCTAATTTATTACCAATCAAACCAGAGTAGGGTAATGAGAAATAAAACCAAATCTTAAAAACACCTTCACCCCACCCCTCCCTCCTTACCGGGCACAGCTTCACTCCCAATTTTCTCTCCCTCCTCCCTCCCAGCAGCGCAGGGGGACAGGGAATGGGGGTTGGGGTCAGTTCATCACACCTTGTCTCTGCCGCTCCTTCCTCCTCAGGGGGAGGACTCCTCACTCTTCCCCTTCTCCAATGTGGGTCCTTCCCACAGGCTGCAGTTCTTCACAAACTGCTCCAGCGTGGGTCCCTCCCCCGGGCTGCAGTCCTTCAGGCACAGCCTGCTCCAGCGTGGGTTCCCTGCGGGGCCACAAGTCCTGCCAGCAAACCTGCTCCAGCGCGGGCTTCCCACGGGGTCCCAGCCTCCTTTGGGCATCCCCCTGCTCCGGCGTGGGCTCCTCCCCGGGCTGCAGGTGGAGATTTGCTCCCCCGTGGACCTCCGCTCCCCCGTGGACCTCCCTGGGCTGCAGGGGGACAGCCTGCCTCACCGGGGTCTTCCCCACGGGCTGCAGGGGAATCTCTGCTCTGGCGCCTGGAGAATCTCCTCCCCTCCTTCTGCACTGACCTGGGGCTCTGCAGGGCTGGGGCTCTCATGTTCTCACTCCTCTCTCCAGCTGCAGTTTCTGTGTCCCAGCAACTTTTTTTTCTTTTTAAATATGTTATCCCAGGGGCACTACTGCTGTCGCTGATGGGCTTGGACTTGGCCGGTGGCGGGTCTATCTCGGAGTCGGCTGGCATTGGCTCTGTCGGACATGGGGGAAGCTTCCAGCAGCTTCTCACAAAAGCCACCCCTGTAGCCCCCTGGTACCAACACCTTGCCATGCAAACCCAATACAATGTGATACAATGAGTTTCTTTCTTATTTTTGCTGACTCTGTGGTTCCATCAAGTGAAGCTATGAAGTGTAAGACTGCACAGCTCTCTTACAGAGAACAAATAGTTTGAGTGAAGGAATTTGACTCCAGTGCCTCCATGATGAATTTGCTCTCTTCTTCCATGCATGCTTGTTCTGCAGCACGTTCAGGGATGCACATAGAAATGCACTTACAGCACTACCAAATAAAATATTCATGGAAGGAGACAGCACAATTTGAAAGTATAATGGTTTGGAAAGTATTATAAAGGAGATGTTTAAGAATATCTAGTCACCTTGTGTATTTTGACAGTAACAATGTACATTTTCTGGTTCTGCATTTCTCTCCAAACACACGCTCCATACCAAAGCCATTTCCTTGAGAGATGTGTGGAGTTGGTCATAGGTAGGGACAATGTATACATGACCACCTCTTGCAGTTTCTTTCTGTGGAGGGATAAGATGTAGCTCTTGCGACATGATGCTCACCTGCATATAGAAGTCTATATTAATACAGGAATGAACCAGACCAGTATCTGAGTTATATCATTCTTGCCTAATTGTATGGTACAAGTTCCAAGTAATTATTCCTTAAAGGATAAGAGAATAGAATGTAAGACTTTGTTGGAAAAATATACTTGAGGAAACTTTATTACATTCTGCATCTTACCGTTTCAGGATATGAATGAAGTATCCAACTTCGTTAAAGGCTCAAAAAAAGGTTGTGCGCAGAATGACTTAAACTATCCTCCTTTCACTCCCAGTAAGTCCATCTACTTTACCCAGAAAGCAAAATAGCAAAAAGTTTATGAATTACTGCACAGTTGGCTACAAGGATGCAAAGTGATTTTAGGGTAGTTCTTATGGGTGGGGTTTGAACATTACTATTGACAGAAAATACCGGTATACTTTGGCCCTTGTCGAAGGCGTGGTTTATATAACTGGCTTTTTTCCCTTTTTAAATTATTACGGAATATTGTTGTTGCCTTAATTATGTCTGATAATCTAATGATCTTCTTTCACTATCAGTAGTTTTCGAGATGTATACAGAACTAAAATGGAGTTCATAGTTTATATTAAGTCATAGGTTTAAGTAACAATTGCCAACGTGTTGTCAGATGATGATTCAGAAATTTAGAGTGTAGTTATCAGTTATTCCTTGAATGGGTGCAAAGCTCAAGAGTAGAAAAGGTCACAGAGCAACAATGAATCAAACCAGCAGCCAAGAGTAGCGTTTTGGTTTTGTAGTAGAAATACTGGCCTTAGTGCAAACATTGAAGAGAAAAAAGGGCTTGAATGTCAGGAATGTGCATTAAAGAAAAGATTGGAAATATTCATAATAAAAACATACTTTAAAAGTGATTTTTGTATTCCTTTATTGAAGGTATTCTTGATAAGCTCATGTTTTCCAAGACACTTTGTATGGATGCAGTGCAGAAGTGGGGGAAACATTATGATGTCCATAGTCTTTATGGATATTCCATGGCCATATCAACACAGAAGTAAGGAACGCATCCTAAAATCTTTACAAAAAGGTTTCAGAACAGTACATGGTCTGCATTTTCCAAAACAGTAAGAGATTTCACTTCTAAAGGAACCCAGTTCCTGGAAAATACTGTATTATATTTAAGCCAATGCAGCTAAGGCAAAATCTACTAACTAAAGTTGGTAGTAAAAGCCACACATTGGTTTTCAAGTGTGTATAGAAAGATTATTTAAAATTAATGTCTTGAACTTCACTAAAATACCCCTGGTTAACTGTAAAGGAGTCCACATCCCTGGGATGAATAATTATTGTAAATCAGTCAGTGTAAATCTGTCATATAAAACTATTGATGTCTCAGTCGTCTTTTTTCCTTTGCATAATTCCAGTCTCATTTCCTTTTAAGAGTCATCAAAGCATTGTTTCCTGGAAAACGAAGCTTCCTTATTTCAAGGTCTACTTTTGTTGGATCAGGAAAGCACACAGGACACTGGCTGGGAGATAATGCAGCAACATGGGATCACTTAAAATGGGCAATACCTGGAATGCTGGACTTTAACCTCTTTGGAATTCCTTACGTATGACATTAGTTTGTGACAGCCTTTCAAAACATATGGATAAACAGTAACTCTGCCTCTGTGATAACAGATATCTAATAATACGCTATCTAGATAACCATCTTAGCTTTTCAGCTCCAAATTAATCCCCTTCAGGAATCTGGATTTAACATTTTTTTCCAATTATTGATTTTTGGTTTAGGCCACTTATTTTGATTACTGTAGCTGTGTGTGTACAGTGAGATGAATGTGGGTAACAAACGTATTATCTTATATATTCCAAGCTACCTGTTACTTCTAGTAATTTTTAAACACTAGTCATCGATGTGAAACACTTTGGTGTTTTCCTTATCATTTCAAATGAAATAGAGACATCCATTTATGAGGGAAATAGCCAAATTCCTTTCCATGATTTGAATTTGTATGTCTCTTGAGCTTTTGTCCTATTATATGCATATTAGCATCAAACAGGAAGGTAAAGGTTTGGAAGAAATAGAATGATGGGCAACGTTAGCTAGTATTCAGTTTAATTTTTTGGACAACTTCGTTGAATTTGAATGAATGAATGTACAAATGTGTTGAATGGCCCAGTCACTCTGGCTAGCAATTAAGGTTGAATTAATGCATCTCTGAAAACTAGAAGTTTTGTGTAGACATTAGACGTGCAGCGTACTGTACATCCAACACATTCTGTTTTATTTTTAAAGATTGGAGCAGATATTTGTGGTTTCTTTGACAACACCACAGAAGAACTTTGCAGACGATGGATGCAAGTAGGAGCATTTTATCCGTTTTCCAGGAATCACAATGCTGAAGGATTCATAGTAAGTTGTGCTTTCTCTTACAAAATGCTCTGTTACCCAACCACATTCCTTTTAATAGTATCACTAGTAATCATTACTATCACTGACAATTATGTAGCTGACCAGTTTGAAAATGGGAGAACCTTAAACTCTCTTTATGAAACCTTAGATCTGAGAGGTTTGCTTCATACAAGTTAATTGAGATTACACTTAATTGGCAACAGTTTCATGACCATCATGTGCCTATCACCAAGGGCAAGCACTCACTGCTCTGTGGCCCATCAGACTGACTCTTGGGAGCCCTTTAGCATGGACCTGAGTGCATCCCAGGATGAAACACAGACTAACCCTGATGTGCCCTCCTTGCAGATGGGCAAGGAGGGACGTGCAGCACAAAACACAGCGAGCCTGAAGGAGCAGGACCTCCAGTCACACCACTCAAAAGACAAACACTGTGCAGCTATGCACCATTGAATTTCTGCCTCTCTGAAACAGCAGCCACTTTTCACAAGTTTGGCAGAGTGTTTTTTTCATGATGAAAATATTAATAATCCGATATTTGTTTTCAGCCTCAGGATCCGGCTGTGTTTGGACCTGATTCAGTCTTGGTGAAAACCTCCAAGTATTACTTGAACATTCGCTACACCTTGCTGCCCTACCTGTATACACTCTTTTATAAAGCTCATACTCAAGGAGACACAGTTGTACGGCCAGTTTTGCATGAGTAAGTTTACTCATCAGCCTTTGTGATAGTTTTATGAGGAATAAAAAAATCTGACACATTAAATGTTGTTAGGGACTTTCTAAACACTGATGTAGTCTGTGAAAATGCACATTGGAATATATATAGACAACTTCTCAATTCATGAAATACCATTTTGGAGTAATCAGAAGAGTAATCAGAAACCATCTGTAATTTCTGCATATACGCATATATTATTATCAGTCACTCTTAGAAGTTGCTATGAGATGTGATTGTCAGCTAATCAAATTATTCTCCACCATCATATATACATATTAGAATAGATGTTTCCTTGCCTGGAAACTCTTGAATAAGCTGTGTCAAGAACACACGCGCACCTATATGTTCACACGTGTGCAGAGAACACTAACTGAACTAGTAAGAACTTACCTTCTCATCTTCAGATTGCCTCAGATCAAAAAAAAAAAAACCAAACCCAAAACCAAAGCAATTTTGATATGACACTCTTCAGTCATGATTCTAGACAATCTGGTTCTAGACAATAGGTACCCTGAAATATTAGGATTGCTGATGGTGGTATAGTTCATAAAAACCCAGTTACTGCTATATCCTTCCCACGTGCCCAGGTTCTACTCTGACGAAGTGACATGGAGTGTGGACAGGCAGTTCCTGTGGGGTCCTGGGCTGCTTGTTTCCCCTGTACTTGACCCGGTAGGTTTGGCTGTTTTGGTATCTCTCTCATAACCACTTCATGGGGCACAGGGCCACGCTGAGTGACCAGTTCCAGCCCTTTTCTCTGGCAGGGGACTGCAGCATTACATCCCCAAGGTACACTATTCCTGTCGCTCCTTTATTGCTCTGATTAGAAACCACCCCCCAGTTCTGAGCCTTTGCTGTTCAGTCTTGTGACAATTCTGTTATTCAGCTTAAAGGTTATAGCTCCTCTACTATATACACATTTCTTGCTGAAATCACACTCCCCCTTGGTTTTTTATGCTGAACAAGCTGCACTGCAAAAATAGGCTCTGCCATTTCCCTGAGGATCCCAGGAAATTTGCTCTGGTCCCATTCTAGTCTGAACTCTTCTGTCTTGACCAGACCTGTAAACTCTATTGGCAAAGCGATTGCAGAGGGCCTTGTTTATTAGCATTAACACAGCTCTATCTCCAGTGCAAACATGGTTTTTTGCTAGATGCTTAGATTATATTTATTTTTTCATGGGTACATCATATTACTGACTTATGGCTGTTGATGGATTCCTAACAAGCCTCGGTTTTGCTTCTTCTTTATTTTCTGTTTTTTTCCCCCTTCATGTATTGCTTCCAGTGAGGGAGCACACAGCATATTTTTATCACTGCCGAAATGGAAAACCTTGCACTTTGTGCTATTAAATCCCACTCCTATTTTCCAGTCCTCTAGGGAGTCAAAGTCATCTGGACTGTTACTCTGGTTCACCTCAACTTTGCATCATGTCTGAATTTCCTTCAGAATCAGCTTGTCTTGCTGCATTTCAGCTTGTCTGTGGTGCAACAAGAAAACAAATAGGTCGTGGCTTATTCTGTGGCAGAATCTTGTAAATAATGATTGTTAATGCCAGTAACACATATGCCGTGAAGAAGCACAAAACGTTTGTTAAATACGTAAAATGAAAGCAAGAACCTGAAAGATGCCAGCCCAGAAAAATGTGAAAATAAAGAAGATGATACAGAGATCCTTGTGGCTATGATCTGAGCCACTGGATTTGAAGCACTGTGACTTTGGGCTGCATGCAACGAGCTGCCGCATTGTAGAGTGGTGATTCAGTGGTCTCCCAGTAGATTTGCAGAAATTGTACTTGGATTGCTCTCTTCCTTTCTGGACATCATCATAAAAACCATTACAGAAAACAGCGAAGAGGCAGTGTGAACTTTAGTTTTATTGGAAAATTTAGTTTATTTGATTAAGTTCCTTTCAAATATGAAAGTCGTTTCTTTGTTCACCTTTCAGGGTGTGGATGTAATTCAAGCATATATTCCCGATGCAGTATGGTATGAGTATGATACGGTGAGTAAATGCAGCAGATACTATGGGGAGATTTTCTAAATGGCTATGTGAGAAAATAAGATTGTCAGCCCTGCTTTGGTGACAGAGACCTGAAGAAAAGCCCGCAGGAAGGAAATGGTGAGACAGGGGATGAAGGTTGGTGGGGTAAGTGCATGAATCAACGCCTCAAGAAAGGACACAGAGGCGTGGAACATAGTGCAGGAGATTGGAAGACAGACTGAGTGCAGACTTTAGCAAAAACTGTATTTGAAATAAAATAAACTACAAATAATTATAATTATAATACACAAGAGTCTGCAATTATTCTTTACTAATCTCATTTCTGCAAATAAGTTTCCCGCCGCTGTGATGATCCTTTTGATGGGTGAAAAAGGACATTGCTCACGTCAGATTCCCATATTCACGTCAGAGTTCCAACAGGACTTGCTCTCTGGGTTGACTGAGCCAAAACGAAATGGTGAGAGATGCTGAATTATGACATTAGATCATATTGACTGGTGCAGTTGTTTCATCTTTATGTGCCCATTGGCACATAGATATTTACATAACTTAAGCCTTTTCTAAAAGGAAGCATTACGATGAAACTCAGGACTTGAGAAAACGTTCCCAGCAGCGAGTAATGCAACATACCCGTTCTCTTTTACATCCCTGTCAATAAGGGGGCAAAAATGTCAGTGAGAAAGCAATGGACCGATATGTACCTGCCAGCAGACAAACTGGGACTCCATTTGAGAGGAGGCTATATTTACCCTACTCAACAACCAGCTAACACAACAGTTGCAAGGTATGCTTCAAATCTGAATGCTTTTATGTTTGGGCTTTCTTTATTTTTTCAAGACTGGGCTCAGGACTTTCAGGTTACAAATCAGTAGCAGCCTGTTGTGTTTAGCATTTTCACCTTGAAATATGGGAATAACAGTGAGCCACACCTCACTTCCACAACCGTTTACATTACAGGTTCAATGGTTAATTACAGGTTTAGTTGCACAGCATTTTGTAAACTTGCCATGTATTTTAATCCATTTACATGAAAATGAAAGGCAACCAAGGGCTAATCTAAGGCAATTCTCAAAGTATTGCAACCCCCTTGAGTGTCACGTTCTTAACATGAACATGAAGGATGTATTAAGACCGTTTAGATCTTTGTTATACATGTAAGACAGAAAGCCTCTCTTTCCACAGCCGCAAGAATCCCATGGGACTTATAATTGCCCTGGATGACAACAACGCTGCTTCTGGGCACTTGTTCTGGGATGATGGAGAATCCACAGGTGAGCGGTTACCAATAGTGAAATAAGTATGATTAACAAAGCATTATTATGTACAAGTTTCAATCTTCCTGCTGATTTCACGGAGCAAGAACAAGAGTTATAAGAATAAGATTTATAGGGTTTTTGTGTTCAGGTTTCACTATAGCCTTAAATATGTAAAGGTTTGGTGCATTAGCATGCTGACTGTTAAACCATGCTGTCAAGATTGATATATATTCTGGTATATATCCAAATTAGTTTCAACGGGTGCAAGAACACACATAATTAGTGTTCGACACTAAGAATTGATAGAAGATGAAAAACTAGCACTGTTATTAAGTCTCTGGGATTACTTAAATTGCTTGTGAAAACAGTAGAAATTTTGTTAACTCAAAAGTGCGGTATTGGAGCCAACGTTTTTTCTGCCATCTGGTTTCCACGGGATACTGGTGCATAAGCACGCGAGGAAGCGTGTACGGGCTATATTTGTCACGTTGCCAACCTCGCCTTTAGTAAAGCTGCCGGAGAACTTGTTTCCCCCTGGGACAGTCACTATGATTATGCCAAGGCCTGTCAACCTCATTGCTTGTGATCAACTGGCGTCAGTACTACTTACCTCACGAGGTTTTCTCTGTCAAACGATTTACAACACACATACCTTTTTGCTTAGTGTAAGATTAAGGTCACAACTTAATTCAACTGAAGTTGAAATTTAAAAACAAACAAACAAACAAACAAACAAGCAACCACAACACAAACTTTTAATATAAGGTTAAATTCATTTTGGCTTTCAGTAAAGTTAATGCTTTTGGAATACGTGCATGTCTAAGGCAAGCAGAGTTCATTCTTGAGCAATGGAAAGAGCGTTTCCACTATATAACCGTAGATATATTCTTCATTTTAATCTGGAGGTGAAGGAAATTTTGAAAAATGAAGTATCTTGAACTGTGGGTTTTTCTGTGGGGTTTCTGAGGATTTAGTTTAGGCATCCTATTTCCATTAAACTAAAAGGGTTTGGGGTACTTAAATCCTTTAGGCTGCTTTTGCAGCCTTTGTCCTTTATTGTATACTTTTTAGAAAAGTCAGCAAGCAGTTCAAAAGGTTATCCTGAAATGATTTTTTGAAGAACTTTTACAAAATACACAGGCTTGTACTAAAATGATTTAAGGACTTGTATTTTGCAGATTTTATTGTTTTATGTGCAACAAACTGTAACGGTCAGAACTAAGGACTTTGGTTTATGGCATATGCCAGTTAATACTGTTGCATTTCAAGCAGACCCGATCTTCTCTAATTCACATCCTACTGTATCTATAGACTGCTGTCAGTGGCAAAAGTGTGAGAGGCTTCTTTAGCTACACTGAAATAAAAAGTAGATTAGAAAATAGGATAATCTGCAACAGTTAAGAATGTACAGATAAGAATGAGGTTGGAGTAGTATTACCATTGAGGTAAAAATAAATAACGCTACAATATTATGTGCATGTTTAATTTATAATCCTGAAAATTAGGTAGAGATCCTGCAGACAGTGATTCATGGCGGTATTTTATACACAATCTTTCTAACTATGCATACATGTTTTCAGGAGACATCTTCATGTGAATTAACCTCACCACTGAAATGGTGCATTTTTACCTCTGCCTTCTGGTACAACTAATCACCTTCTTCTAGATACTTAAGCAGTCCAGTTTCTCTGGTTTATCCTCCAGTTGCTAAAAGCTACCTTTATCCTTAGTCACAATCTATATTTGTTTCATTTGTACAGGGCCCGTGGCTCTGACAACTTCCATGGAACCAAACACCTCTTGAGATTCACCATTGCATCCCCCTTTCCTAATTTCATAGCTACCTTGTCCTCTACATTATGCATTCAACCTGTAGAGCTCCCTTGTGTTATTTTAACTATACCAATCATATTTCCCAGAAAAGTTTTCAAGCCTCTACTTTTTTTAAATTTTGTGGAAGTTTGGGATGCTTTTAAGAAATAGAGCTGTGATTCAGCTGATTATTGCTGCAGTAAATATTGAAGGCCTTGGGAGGTTGCTGATATGACAGCTGTATGTACTCCTTTGTCAAGGCCTAAAATAACGAAGCTATTATTGTTCTTGCTTCTGTTGAGAAACAAAACAATAAAACATCTTATGATTTTATTTCCTGCCCAAAACTTACAGGTTGCAGTCTTTTCAGGGAACCCATTTACAATTTGCTTGCAATGACAGTATTTTTCTTTTCGTACATGGAAAAAAAATGCCAGATTGACTCAACTTTTGTATTTCTTTTTCCCAGTCATGTGTTATTTCCTCTCTTAGAGTTCTGTGGCAGAAAGTATTGTCATTTTTGCATGAAAAGCACTTATTTAGGGTATTTTAAAGGATTAACTTTGAGCCATACATCTACATTTAAGAGAAGCTAAGAAGGAATAACAGTAGAATAAAAAAACTAGTACATTTTAGAAAAGCTGATTTCAATGAATTTTTGGAAAATTTGGAAAATTAGATCTCCTGGGAGACTGGCCTAAAGAAAAAAGAAAAAGAGAAATTTCAGTTCCTTAAAGAAACATTAGTAAATATTTGAGTTGCTCACTGTAGTCTCTGAATGCAGTAATGCTAATAGTTAGCAACTTATTAGTCACTAGCAGTGTACAGTCCTGGTTTCAATGCTGTTCCTTTCTGCACTGCCAGTGTAACTTCTTTCTTTACCTTTTAGGTACAGTTGAGAGTAAAGCCTACATTTACTATGAGTTTACAGTTTCCAATGTAAGTAAGTATTTTGTTTTAAATGATCTTATTTTCATTTTTTATTTTTATCAATAGTATCTTCAAAGGGCATTCTTTTCTCTCTCCTTATTCTCGTATAATATTTACTAAGAAGCAAAATATTTGACAAAGTCAAAGCGTAGTCATGTTCAAAATACTGTAATTTACTGGGGTGAAAATCTGCTATTTGTCTTTTCTTCTCCTAGTTAATGTAAATATCTAAAGAACTCCTATTTCCTTTCATAAATAAACTCAGCAGCAATATTTATTGAATGGGAGAACTATAAAGCATCAGTGGCAGTTAAAACAGAGTCAAAAAGGAGGTGAATGTAGTGTTTGTGATTCTCAAAATAATGGAAATTTGAAAAAAATCTTTGTATACTATAAAAATATATATCTGAATATCTCCAAAGAGTGAGGAAGACCTATGCCTTGTCCGAACCCACAGAATCTACTTCATGACTAAGCTTTAATTTTTTTTTAACTGAAACTGCCTTGGCAGGGTTAATTTATGTCAGGGTGAATTCTGGATAGTATTTCTATTCAATATTGACTGGAGCTATCATATGACAAGGATTCCAAGTAATATAACATAATTTTTTGTATCATAATAATAATATTTGCTAAATGTGTTCTTTTCCTTGCCATGGTGAAACAACAGGGCAGCAACTGAGAGAGAATGCATAGGAAGACAGGAGTGGAAGCAAAGGAATAGAAAGTGGAAGCACATGCATTAGTTTGGGGTTTTTAATCACATGTAATATAATTATTTGTGATAAGAAAGCTTAGTTACTATTGCAGTTTGAAACTCTTGTAGCCAAATCATCAGTTGACCGCGGTGATGTTGAATTAAAAATTAACATAACCTTTCATGTGGTGAGTAATAAGGAAGTTATACACTGGCCTATGTGACAGCCATGGTACAGTTCCGCTGTTTGGACTCTTAATCTAATAATAACTGATGCGATTCAATAGGAACTGGTATTTTTATATGAGGAAAAGTGAATATGAACCTTCGCTTGTTAGAACCCAGCAAGATCACAGTCGAGTAGAGGTTATCATCTGCCCTGTCACAGACATGTGTCAGCCTTTTCTTATTTCCAAAACAAGCAAAAAAAAAAAGAAGCTGAAACACAACTATGAAGCGTATTATGTACATGGTAGAAAAGCATTATTGTGATAACAATAAGCAGGGCAATAATTGGTATGTTAGGGAAAAGGTATTGGCTTACTTTATGCTACAGTATGAAGATGTAATTAGAAAAAAAAAGTTAAATCACAAGGATTTTTGGCAGAATTTCTTTTTTTTATTATGAGAATGTGATCACTATTATATTTCAGAATGTGCTACAAATGACTGCTATAAACAGCAATTATACTGATCCAAACAACTTGAAATTTGAAGAAATCAAGATATTGGGAGCGCTCCAGGAAATAACGGCAGTCACTGTATCTCAGAACAATGTTGTGGAAAGTTCTCTACTTAATATCACCTATTATCCTTCAGAAAAGGTAAAACGATAACAGAAAAATGGGAAGTAAACGTCTTTGAAATTGCATCACCTTTATTTTATATATTGCAAAGGACAGTACTCAGTACTAATGTTGTTTCAACAGAATATCTCATGTATTTTATTACAGAACAAAAGTACAATTGCATTCAACTCAGCTGCATAGAAAGTGCATCTAAGTTTTGCTCTCAAACCCTCAGTGCAAGAGGAAGTTTAGTTATGCAGTTATTCACGTAGCAACATTTAGTTTCTAAGAGGAGGAATAGCGTTGTGATTTTGTTTGATATTGGAGGAGGGTAACAAATACTTATGTTTTAGATGAATATTTATGCATTGATTTTTAAAACAAAATCAAGGACACTGTTTAAACCTCCTTTATCACTTTATACAGAGTTTTGCACAGGATGAATACAGGAAAGCAGCAACACAGTGCATTTATGTGCAAAGTGAGTGAACGTGCTACTGCTAGTGGGAAGCTTTCATGAAAGTGCTTTCCCACACTAAGGATAGTGCTGACATATTGCTTTGAACTTGCATTGTACAGCCTCTTTCCTTATTACAAGCACCTGAGTTACCTGTTATGGTATCTTAGTTACTGAATCAAAATGAAAATATTTTAACTTTTTCTTATCTCTTCATTCATATTTCAAAATGTGAACGAGCTGTGCTATTACCTTTATTCCTCTTTGCTTCCAAGGAAGCTGTGGGATTGACTCAATTTTTTTAGATTAATAATCTTTCAGATTTTATCTGCAAGAAGTTCAGTTGTGTGTGTTTGTAAAAGTGAGACTATATCAAATGTTACAGGACAGGGGGTTTTGTGAGTTGTCATGTAGCAAAATGTATTGATCCCGAGGACTGGCATCTCTGCTGATGGAAGGAAGGATGAATGTGATGTGGGATTTAATAACTGTTTATTGTTTAATATTTATAGGTTGCTCATATAACGGGACTTCAGCTTGAACTGGGAAAATCTTACACAGTAAAATGGACTCAACAGCTGAGTGTCAATGAAAGGTTTAATTGTTATCCCAGTCCTGATCCAACAAAAGAAAAATGTGAACAACTTGGCTGTGTCTGGGAAGTAAGCAAAAATTCTTTCTCTAAACTAATGGCATAGAAACGTTTCCAGAATCATAGCTTTCTCTACATGGTGGTTACAGTGGAAAAAGTAGTCTGGCACATTTGTCAGATTTAAATAAAATGGGGGCACAGACATCAGCTGGCCTGTACTAGCAGATTTTATTTACCTCACTAAAACTAAGGTAGTTGGCAACCATATAAGCTCTTCCAAAGTGTATCAGAAATTGAGGAAAAATGTAGTATTTTTTGAAAGATGGAAAGAAATAATATTAGTTATGAAAAAATAGAATAGGCTTGAGACCTGCATCTTCAGCTACCTCTTCTGCTTCACTGGCACAGTGGCCTGCAAGGCTTATCCCCTTTCTCTTACCTTCATAGTCACTGAAGCACACTTTAAGTCAAACTCATTCCTCTGCATCTCAGTTTGAGAGGAAATGCTTGAATCCCTGGAAATTTTGGTTCATATGTGAACTTAATTGTTTATATCCATGTTGAGGAGGTATTTCCAAATCATAATCTCTGACATGCAGTGCTTTGCCACGTAGTTTTATTTATTAATATCCCATGGCTATAAACATATGGGAGCAGCGTGCTCTGGCAGGGTTGAACTTTAGAGGGTCCCTCCAACTCAATTACTCCATGCTCCTCTAAATCTAAATTTTGCAGCTTGGACATATCTCCTAGGCATGAAGCCCCAAATTCTCTGCTAGCTGCTCTTGGACCCACAACAGCTGAACTGGCTGATGGACAGTCCTGATCTTGTTGCACTCTTAGGAATATTTTTTGTAATTTTGGGCATTTGGAAATGACTTTTCATGTGAAATTGAACTCTGGTCCTGTTATGGACTGGGTATGTTTTGAACGCTTGCTCAAGTTGAAAGGCACAGTGAATGTGGTGATGACAGATGAATAAATATTCATTAGCAATTAAGATGTGTGGCGCAGGCATGGTTTCATTTGAACAACTAGGCAGGATTGATGGTAAGTATCCGGAGGTGAAAGGCTAATGCATTAACCTACATCAGCTCATCTAACCTCAGACTACCTAGTTTGAGTGTTTATGTTCAACTGTAGCAGGCAACTGCAAGTAATTTTGATCTTGCTGTCAGGAGATCTTGGATAAATAGGATGTAATTCTCAGTGGATGTTTTAAGGATAATTTGTGTGAATAAAGCCAATGGAAAGCTCTCATCTGATGTTGCCTGAATATCTAATAGGTTTTGGGCACATCCCCTTGAAGGCAGCCAAAGACCAGAGAGCAATGGGATTAAAAGGGAGGAAGCTTTAGGAATTTCAACAGGCCAGGACTAAGCCATGTTATGGGATTGAACTGAAGATCACAGATACAGGGAAATTAAATCCACCTTCATTGTACAAGGATTCAGTTTCCTGACTGAACCATTTCTACAGCCTTGACTGGATTGTTTGATTATATCTGATTTAGTGTAGAGATCAATGGGTTCTGTATTACATCTTTATTGTTCACTAGTTGCATTAACTTTTTCCCCATATTCTACATTTGACAGATATCTGAAAAAAATGGGAGCTTTGCATTCCGTGCTAATAACTAACAAAAAATACAGCAGGCCAGCATAGCTCACTAACCTGTAAGTTATTTCTGTTTGCAGCAGGTAACATCAAACTCGGACATTCCACCTTGCTATTACAGCTCCGACAATGCTTACTCTGTAGACAAAGTAGAATATACCTCGTCAGGTTTCACAGCCAACCTCACCTTAAACAATGCCAAGACCAGAGCTAATGAGAATTTCACTACACCGATTAGTACACTATGCTTGGAGGTGAAATATCACCTCAACCACATGCTGCAATTTAAGGTAATGTCATTCCAGAATTTCTATAAGTATGTAATGTCCCATTGTTAAAAATAGTCTTATTTATGGAAATTATAAGGGCTTTTTGTGGTCGATTTTATATTACACAGACAGTAGCACCCTTGCCTAAATAGGTTTCTCCTTCTGAGCAATTAGTTGTTATTGCTCTTAGCTTACATCTTTTTTTGTCCTAGAACTTTGTATTCAGTTTTACAATGAAATTATATGAATCAAAGTTATAATAATGTATATGTGTAATGTCAACCAGAAACTATGGAACTGAAGACAGTTTACTAATATACAGGTAAATTTATCCGTAAACATTACTGTGACTGTACAATTTATTTTTACATTAATCATTCTACTTCTGAAATCTTTAATACACAATTGTTTAGACTATAACTTATTACTGTGCATTTAATAATACTGAAATAAGTATGATGCCTTAAAATGGTCAGGCATCAAAAACTAACTTCTGTCAGCTTTCAGAATACAGAAAACTTTAAAAAGAATCCCTAAGTTGACTAAAAGATGAATCAGAAAGATATTTACCATACATATATATATATATATATATATCCCCCTATATTTTAAATATAGGTATATACTTTAAATTCATATAAATAATTAGACAAGCCATTCCTGATCCAAAATAAATCCTTAAGGTTTGGTGGGTTTTTTTCCCCAAACCAAATGCTGTGAAAGAATTGGTTACAGAATAAGTATTGAAAGAAAATACTCATCTCAGCAAGTGTTTTCAACAATTTTCTATCATCAGATTCAGATTTCTATCACTACAGGTAAGATTTCAAACAACTCATTCACTGAAATTAATTGATTTTTACTTCATAGATTTATGATTACCAAAATGCACGATATGAGGTTCCAGTACCACTAAATCTCCCGAGCTCCCCAACAAGCACAGACAAGGAACGACTCTATGAAGTATCAGTTCAGAAAAAACCATTTGGCATACAAGTTCGGCGCAAAAGCACAAGAACACTTATGTAAGCCATAGTCATTTTATTTCACTTGGTTTTGTTAGATCTTTTCAAGCCAAATAATTTTCTTGTGTACTACTTTTTAAATACCTTAAGACTGGCTTTTGTATCCTTCCCCTGAGCCAAATGCCAGATGCTGCTCCACCACTGCCTTGTATGAGAGCACTGACCAGGTGGAGGACGGAGAAGGTGCCCTGAGCAATATCCTATCTTTTCTCACCATTATCTAAGGTTTCTCCCCTGTCACTTCATAGTCTGACACTTGCTAAAAGTCCTCTACAACATGTTGAAGTGCGGAACATAGACAACTCCAAAGGCCATTTCTTGTGTATTTCCCAAGTCCCTGGGAGGGACAACAATTTTCTGTGCTTCCTAAAATTTTCCCCAGGTGACCACAGCACTGATCATTAAGGACTGATCATTTGGTTCTGTTTTGGGGAATGGTTAGGAAAAAAAAAAAAGAAGAAAGTAGTGTCTCAACTATCTTGCAGATGGATTTTGGTAACATGACAGCTAATAAGTCTGATGGGAGCTTCATTTCTTCCCTTGATAAAGCTTAAGTCACAGCTAGAAAACAGAGAGCAATGATGTTAGCAGTTGCATGTCTTATGTTTTTTATTTAAAAAAAATCTTATGTTATTGTTTAAAGTACTCAAAGCTTAATTGCAAGCTGAGTTACTTTTTGCCAGCCAGAGTAATCATTCAAACTGCAGTTCAGTCTCCCAGAATGATGTAATTCTTTGGCAGAGCACCATCAAGTTGCAGTTTGGTTTCCAACTGTAAAGATGCTGATTTACAAGAAATGACACCTATGAATACAGTTTCAGTGTAATCTACACAAAAAGTCCAGTGAACTATAAAAAGCACCTTATTTACTGTATTCCATGAGGCACCAAGGATCAGTCTGGGAGGAAAATATGATCACACTCTCCTGAAACACATTTTCTCACTAAATTGCCAAAATATGATGCAACTTGCCGTGCATGATGCCTGTGCATAATATATATCTCTCTGAGAGACACAGAGGACTTTGTGTCTCTAAACTGTGTATCAAATTCTTAGACATCCCCATTTCATGTGCTTTAAGTTTTCTCGATAACCATAACAGTTTTATTCCACCTTTACTGAAGAGTGAGATTTTCAGAGAAAAAGAGTAGCCTACAAAAAGTGTCTACCAGCTAAAGACAGCACTGAAGACACTATATTCTTGGTTTTATTTTCCTCTTTCCATTTTAGCTGGGATTCGCAGCTGCCCACCTTCACGTTCAGTGACATGTTCATTCAGATTTCTACCCGCTTAGCATCCCAGTATATATATGGATTTGGAGAAACTGAGCACACCATGTTTCGACGTAACATGAGCTGGCATACCTGGGGAATGTTCACAAGGGACCAGCCTCCTACTGTAAGTAGAAATAAACGTGGCTTTTGGACCAATGAGCCTAATGTGCGGAGGTGTTCAGCAGGACTTTAATGTCCAGTGGATGTCTGCTGGTACTGGACACACCTATTGGCTTTGATCATATTTCTCGTGGCTTATAATTTGGACGGTGTCTCAATGGCAATGGTCTTCTCTAAACCTATTCTTTGTGACCAGCAAGACCAATGTGTGGAGCTCAGGCCCTGAGTCAGATGATGGAAGACAACAAATGGCTTAGAAATAGCAGCACATTCCTCCTTTTTTTATTCTTCTCAGCTAATTATTCTGAAAGCCAGACATGAGTCAGGACAACTCCTACTACTTTGGGATTAGTTTAGTACTTAGAGAGGTAAATCAGAAATCTTATGTGTATGTGTATACTTGTGTTATTTCTTATGAGATGATAGCACAATGTTTGCAATTTGCAGGGAATGATCAATGAAATAGTGTTGGTTAGTTATAACTCTAATTTCCAGTTCAGGTTTGAATATATTTTTGAGTAAATGAAAGATAACAGAATGTCACCAGCATCTCCTGATCATATAGACACCTGCTACTGTTTGAAAAGAAGGGAGAGTTTTGTCCTGGGAAAGCACTTTCTCATTAGTGAATTTTAAAGGCAGTAATAACTCTGCTTTCCTTCCTGCCTGGTCAGTCTGAACAAGACTGACTCAAATTGTGAAGTTGAAAATGATCTTCTGTGGGTATGTTTTGCAGATATGTAGGGTTTAAGTATGTAATTTTGGAGTTTATTTGTTGCATGTTTGGCAGTTGTGTGTCTGGTCTTATTAAATTTATTAATAAATGTAAATAAGTGAATGCTTATGATGTTTCCCCAGTAAAATGTATTTTATTTTGTTTGCAGTACAAGTTGAATTCCTATGGTTATCAGCCATTTTACATGGCTCTTGAAGAAGACGGCAATGCCCATGGAGTTCTCTTGCTTAACAGCAATGCAATGGGTAAGAAAACCTTCACTTTATTTTCTCAATGTGTTTTATTTTCATGGTCAGTGTTTTGCAATAGTGGTGAATCCAGGCATACTTTTTCATTTCACTTCCTCTATTTCCAGATGTGACGTTCCAGCCAACCCCTGCCCTGACGTACCGCACCACTGGAGGAATTCTTGACTTCTACATGGTTTTGGGTCCAACGCCAGAGCTTGTTGTTCAGGAATACACTGCAGTAGGATTCTTAAAAACTAATGCTGGTTTTTGGTTGGTTGGTTGGTTGGTTTTGTTTTCACCTACTCACCACAAATATTCTTTCTTATTTTTAGCTGATTGGACGACCAGTCATGCCACCCTACTGGTCTTTGGGATTCCAGTTGTGCCGCTATGGATACAGGAACGACTTGGAAATCACCCAGCTGGTGGAAGGCATGAAGGCAGCTGGGATTCCCTATGTACGCTGGCAGCACTTAACATTTGAGCTCATGCCTGAACTTTTGGCTTCATAGTATTAACTAAGATTAGTTAAACACAAACTCAAAAACCAACAAAAAAACCCACCACCATGGCAGAGTAGAGCAGACTATGTTTTATGCCAGAGCTGAACATCTCTGCACATTCTGGGCCATGTTAAATGTAGGCCTTCACCTGCTTTATCTTCTTTACCATTCATACCAAAGAAACACCCAGGTGCCTTAGTCAGTCATGGGCTTTTGCCGTGCTGGCTATGAATGAAGAAAAACAAGCAGGAAAGAAAATGAAGCAGCATCATTTCAATGGTATATTGCTCTGTGTCAAGTCAGCTATGATTTGACACAGGTTGTTGTTGGGAAAGTTGGAACAGCACATAGATCTAACAAAATTATACTGTAAATTGAGTGTGACTCTTCATTTTAAATGTAATTAACACCACTATTTTGTTACAGAACGACCGTTTCCACTGTTTCCTTATAGATATGGTACCATATGTGCAGTTTCTGTGTACATACAGCTATGTACAAATCCAGGACTTTTTTCTCTATCATGTATTAATTTCTACCCTCAGACTAGATGCAGTAGTGAAAGGTTTATTTTGTATTGGACTTGCTGATAGGTTGTATAATATTCATTAATAGCTTTAGCTTAAAGTTACAGCTGCTTCCAATATTACAGTTCAAACATTTAGTAGCTTACTTATTTTGGCAGATTTTCAATAAATATGTATTTGGCAAAAAAAAGAAAAAAATTCATTTTACATTAATTGTTCTTGTGAACTGCAGGATGTCCAATATGCAGATATTGACCATATGGAAAGGCAACTGGACTTCACCATTGGCACACACTTTGCTGGATTACCAGCTCTGATTAACAGAATAAAAGAAGAGGGAATGAGATTTATCATTATCCTGGTCAGTTTTGAATACTGCTTTTAAATTTCAATATACCATTGCAGAATGCAGAATATATTCAACAGCATTTCTAAACTTGTTTTCTGAGCATAAGGGTTAACAGTGTTTTTAATTGTAGGATCCAGCCATCTCTGCAAATGAAACCAATTATCCTACCTATTCAAGAGGTGTGCAGGACGATGTCTTCATAAAATGGCCCAATACCAATGACATCATATATTCCAAGGTACTCTTCTTAAAAAGTTGAGGACAGTAGAGGCGTGCTGTATCCAAGTGAGCATCATGTCAGCCTAGACTTCAGTGCTGTCCATAGGGGGAAAGTCTGCTAATGGTATATTCATGCCTGGCTGTAAATGACACATTGAATAAATACTACAAAGTGAATTGTCTTCAGTTTGTGTTGTCATTCATACAGGTATCAGGGAAGAATGGTTATATCTGTCTGTTGCTGATGCTCACTTTATATTCAGTGCGGTTTAATTATTTTTAAATGTCCTTTGTCCTATTAGGTCTGGCCATTTCTTCCCAATGTTCAAGTCAATGAGTCACTGCCTGAGCAAACCCAAATACAGGTAAATGTTGGTATGGCTTGGTTATGGACTCAAATGTAGACGGAGTAGCACATTAATTAAGGAAAATAGGAGCAAACTAGCTGATAAATCCAGTGGGAGGAATAAGGTGCAGAAACTGGCTAGCCTTCCTAACAGAGCCAAAGTTGTTAGTGAACAACTAATTTTTTTTTTTTTAATTTTTTTTTACATTAATTTTATTTTAAACAAATTCCAACATTTTAACAGTGAGATGCTTTCAATCCTGTATCTGTTTTGTTTTCCTACTATTTGTACAGATCTATGGAGCACATGCTGCTTTCCCAGACTTCTTCCGCAATTCCACAGTGGGGTGGTGGAAGAGAGAAATCCTGGAGTTCTACAACAATCCCACCAACGCCTCGAGAAGCATCAAGTTTGATGGCCTGTGGATTGTAAGTGTAGAAATGCATTCGATTTCTGGGTTTTTTTTTCTCTGCCAGACACGAGCAGAGAGGGCCACATTTCACAGTATATGTACTGCTGTTGAAGCTCAGAGGGTATCTGGCATTAAATTGCCATTAAGTAAAATAAAAAACATAGGTGGGAGGGAAAACAAGCAGAGCACCGGGCAGAACCTGA
Organism: Harpia harpyja; assembly: GCF_026419915.1. Lineage (NCBI taxonomy): Eukaryota > Metazoa > Chordata > Aves > Accipitriformes > Accipitridae > Harpia > Harpia harpyja. The sequence continues at coordinate 41,319,490 of NC_068951.1, forward strand.
GCCCCCAGCCAAAGGCACCACTTTGGCTCTAGGTTCTACGCTTGCACTGCCTCGGTATATCGTGACTTTCTTCCTCCACTGCGACACTATTTGCAAAGGAGAAACAGAGCCCCGACTCACCGTTCTTCCCTCGAAACACTTTGTGGCTCCCCATCCCTGCAGCGTGCCACATGTGAATGTGTCAAGAAAACATGGAATGGCAGACGGAGACTGCAGCTGCAAGGGCTCCTGAGGACTGCTACAAGGCTGCTTGTTTGTACTTTAGAATTTAGTGTGGTTTGTAGGTTTGAAGCAAATACAATCAGGTTTTCCTTTATGTTTTTAGGACATGAATGAACCAGCAGCTTTTCTGAATGGTGCCATTGACGGTTGTAGAAATGACCTCCTAAATATGCCACCATATATACCTTGTAAGTCTGATCACTCCTTAAAACAGTTTTAGATCATTCTGGTTACTACATAAGTTCTTATATGGTATATGTGGCATAAATGCCTAAAGTTAGGTATATAAAACCACAACTCCTAACTGAAAGTGGACCTTTTTTTCTGGGATTATGGGCACACTTCAACCCCATCTATTTCCGTGGGAGCAGTAACTGCATGGCATTTTTTAAAAATAGAGTTATTTTCAACTACTTGCATATGGATTTTGATACCTATTTTATATCTAGGTGCTTTGCTTTAGGCATGGTAGAGAAAGTAGTTCTCTGTTTTGCAGTTTTCTCAGATGAATACTGCAATTAATTAAAAATTTAGAAAATATCCTTCTGTCTCCTCTCATTACCATTTGTGTATACAGTCAAATACTTGAAATACTTAGCTTTCTTAGCTTGGCTTTACTTAAGTACTGCTGTAAAGTGGTACTAATTAGCAATTATTTATTAATGGTTTATTAGCATACTCCTGTTGCTTACTGTTGACTTCAGTTATTATGAAGAGTTTCTCAGGAATTCTCAGGAAGTTAATATTCAGACACAGACCATACCCCCCACCACACCCTTTTTTCTATTTATGTGGATGATATGACAGTGTTTACAAAGATTTGCAATATCTGTTGAATTTGGATATATTCTGTTTACTCTGAGCCTCTTCAGTAAGAGCATCTGTAACTAAGCTATTAAAACACTTACGGACCCAGATGCCTACATGTGAATATTAGAAATATTCCATTTTGGAAATGCTATTTATATAATTTTAAATAAATAAATAACAGTATACATGCCTGAAAGAGACTGAACACCTAAGAGATTATGAAAATTAAGAAAAAGAAATCAAATCATTATTGAATGTTCATCATTCAAAAAGAAATATTTTTGTTCCCTTTCCATCAGATTTGGGATACCGGTCAGATGGATTAACTGTCAAAACTCTGTGCATGGAAGGTCAGCAATATCTTCCAGATGGTACCCCAGTTAGACACTACGATGTCCACAGTCTTTATGGATGGTCACAAACAAAACCTACCCTTGAGTAAGTGAAGTTTGAACACTTTCTTGTTGTCTCCAAAATATGTTACAAAGGAATGTTCTGTGTCTACATTCTTATGGCCAAAACCTTCATCAGTTTATTTAACATTCCTGAGAAATCTTTCTTCTCATTCTAATACCTTCAATTCTTCAGTTCAGCTAGAAGTGGAGTTTGATGTTCAAAAGTTTGAGCAGCAGTGCTATAGCTCTTGCAGTTGGTATTATTTCAGGCACGTTACTGCTCAGTCAGTTAGCGCAGTGATCCCGCCAGTGCTGCAAGCCGGGTGGAATGAACCTGAGCTGCTGGAAAGGATGTGCAGGAGAAGGTGAGGTGGGACTGCGCAGGTCTGAGCTGAAGCTGTGCTTCCACGGTTTCACTGCAATAAATACCGCCTGCAGTTGGAGCCAGCTACGAGAGAAAAAACACACCCGCTCGTGCATGTCCACGCCTGCGGCTGCATCACTGACTGTCTCAGGACAAGCAGGCAAAGTCTTTATTTTGAGTTTAGCAGCTTTGAAATCACTGACCCTGAGCAGACACAATTTTCAAGGTACGTTTTAAAGACACTTTCCCCAAGCCTGGTACTAAAGGAACTTACTGCTCACCTAGCTGGGGAGCAATTCTTGGTATACCAGTTCTGAGGACTTCATCCATATAAATGTTATGTTGTGCAAGCTTAATTGCTGACCTGAATTATGAAATAAGATGGCAGTAACAGTAATTAATGTGCTGCTCTGTCTATATTTGAGTCCGTAACAAAGACAGTGTGATTTCTGACGTAGTTTAATTTGGATGCAATTACTCACCATCGAGCATTTCCTTGTCCCAACACATTCAAACACAACATGTTGCCTTTCCAGCAGAGGTTTCTATTATGAGACAGCCACCAAGGCCATCGCGGGGCGATGCTCTGCATTGTAAACGGGAGCAGTCAATCCAAAGATACCGCTCGGGTATTCATTCACAAGGCAGAACGGAGAACAGGTCTGAATATTTGGATCGGCTGTTGGGAACAGTAATTACTCAATGATAGCCTCACATAATTACTGTAATTAAAATATAAAATACTTTTTGTTTCTAGGTTTTGCTAGGATAGCCTGGTTTACTCCAGGGTCGATATTGGGTTTGCCATAGACTCTACATCCAGTGAGGGAAAATGAATATCGTTTTTTAACAATGTTAATTTAAGAAGGGCTCGATTATGTCCTCTATTTAAAACAAATGGAGTAGTAGCAAAAAGGGGAAACGGTGACTTTTAAAATGCAAACTGTGTGCATAAAGCTTTACTTTTAAGAATTTATTTTCTCAGTTCCAAGGCAAACATCGTTATCTGTTCCTTTCCGAATAGCACCCCAGCCTGCTTTAGATAACGTCTGATCTAATGATAATATATCTGTGCTGTTTCATTTCCAATTCAATAAGTAAGCAAGGAACAGTGTTTCTTTATAGGTCTTAACGACCTTAAAGCCCTTGGTAACTTTGATATTACCATAAAGAAAGAAAATATCAAGGCTGCTTGAATTTTTGACTGAGTGGATGTTATATTAGGCAGCGTGCCATCGCAGCGCTGCCAGTCAAGGCAGGAGTGAAATTGCTGACAGGACAGGAAGGAATGTCCGACACCTCTGCTGTCAGCCAAATCACATGTGATTTGGGCATTGTAAGTAGACAACAATTTAACACTGAGAGAATAGTACCATTGTTTCTGTGTATTAAGTATGAACTGAAATGTAGTGATATATTTCCTTCTCTTTTGAGAGGTGCCGTAACAGAAATGACTATGATAAATTACACAGCTTATACAGATATCCTCAGACTTGAAATTTACTAGAAAAATGTGAGTATAGAAAAAAAAAATACATATATGTATGTACATATATACATCTCAGCTCCCAATTTATTCTTTGGTACTAACTGAAGGATTACTTGTGCAACTGAAGACATGTTGTAATAATAAGTTATTCTAGTAGTAAACCATCTAAACAGGAAGATCGTATGCACGCAAAACTCACAAAAGCCTGTAACTTAAGAGTGAACAGCAATTTTTTATATAACTTGATGTAATTTTGGTTCTCCATCGGTTAGACAGAGAGAGCTTCTGGGTATTGGTTTAACGCTATTGTTTCGTAATGAGGCTTTTGCATAGACTTGAGAAGTAGAGAATGTGAACAGAGTAACCATTTGGAGGTAAGTTTGGGCTTTGTGACATGAGTAATCGCTTTTCACGGATGCAGCTTTGGCTCAGTCCTGGAGCAGAGAGCTGGCACCTCGAGTCGGCAAAACACTTGGGCCGTGCTCATCCTTGAGCAGTTCTACATGCACCATTCTCTTTCTTTACATTTGAAATTTTAGCTGCAATTTCCAAAGCATTGTTGAAGTAGAGTAAACCAAGCAGAGGCTGAAAATGTTTGGTAGTATGTTACAAAGACAGAAAAGATACTAGAAAACTTACTGTTTGTCCTGGAAGAAATAATTACAGCACATTAGTCTAGTTTAATTACTACGATAATTTAAGTGGCTTGTGTATTTTTGCTGTAATTATAGTGTCACTAAAGCTGCAAATCCTGTAGAAAAATAAATAAATAGTGCCATTGCCTTATTGAAGCAGCTGTTTAGGCAATTATTGTGGAGCTAGCACTGGAGAGCCGTGCGATTTAATCAGTGTAGCTTTCTAACTAGTATTGTGGTTTAGTATTTTGCTGTAAAGATTCACAGTACATGTGCATGACTGCAAAGGAATTCTTCTAAGTGGAGCAGTAATGCGTCCACGCCAGTCACATGGCATAGACCAACAGCATATGCTGCAAAGGTGCTCATATCCTTGGTGGTGCAACTAGGAAGCATAAATTCCCCTGAACTCAGCAATTTTTTTTTTTTTCCCTAAAGCTTACTTGGTTGCCTTTGCAAGTACTTTGTGGCAATGGCCAAGTCTTTATTTAAGAAAATGAATTTTTTTTTTAAATTATTTGAGGAATGGGGTTAATTGGTAAATCGGGTCTGCATGCCACTCATTCACAGTCATACCTCTGGGCCCTCAGGACCTCTTCGGAGTCATTGGCAAACCACAGTCTCCCCTCCCAGTACCAATGATGCTGAGCAAGGTCATAGGGTTTTAGAGCCAGAGCATCCTGAAACATCCATGACAGTCCTTGCCTGGCGCTAGCTCTTCCCTTCTGTACCTCAAACCCAAGCACCTGTATGTTTCCCGCCCTGTAGGTTTTTGCCTCTAATTTAGAAAAGAGAAGTCCCACCATCCTCAAAGGTTACTAACCTCTGGTCGAAATCTTTTCTGCTTATGAGGAAGCCAAATGTGATCAGACCAAGAGCTCAGCTAATGCCAAGTGAGTCACACACATTGGTAGTCACTCCTTAGCTGTAAGGCCTGTTACCTGCCCTGAGCAGAAAACAGCTGGTTTAATGTGTTTGGTTCTAGACAAATCCATGTTAGTCATTTCATATGGATATCATGTCATCTTGGTGTTTCGGAAGTGACTATAGATCCATGACTTACTTTTTTGTTCCCGTACCTTTTTTGAAACTAGAGTTATACTGACAGGTCCAATGTTCCTGGCACCTCTATTTTCCCCCTTATGATCTTTGTTGTATGAGTTTTACTAAATCATTTTCAACAGTTGCTGCAAGTTTTCAGGTACTTCAAGAAAGCAATGATGTGCCCTGGAACACATCATGGGGCCCATATAAAATGTGCAAGTTGGGCTACATTTGTATTTTCCCACACAGTAATTAGCCTGAGCTGGAAATCTGTATTTTAGCACCTCCTTGATGGCAGTTGTCTTTCCAGCTACAGGTCGGCTGACACTGCCAAGTTTCTGCGTACGTCTGAATCATAGTGAATTACCATAAAAAGCACATCTGGATTGGATGTACGCATATTCATGCATACAACAATGCTGCCCTTCGCTATGAAAATATAAGCCCTTATGTTTACTTTCAGAGGATCTTATGTGATAAATTCTTATGTACTATTTCTCGTGTAATTTGGTTTTCTTGTCTATTTTCAACGTCAGCGCTTTGCAGAGTGCCACCAAGGAGCGTGGGATCGTTATCACCCGTTCCACATATCCCAGTAGTGGAAGATGGGCAGGACACTGGCTCGGTGATAACACTGCAGCTTGGGATCAGCTAGCTAAATCTGTTATTGGTATGTAGAAGGAAAAGGATCTGTATTCAATTTACTGTGGGCAGTTATTCCTTTTCCTTCATCTACTTGCTTTTCGTATTCATGTGGTTTTAGCTGAAATGAGCACTTTAGTTCAGGAACCAGAATTCGTGGTCAATTCCTTTTTTACTTCATGTTCTTTGTGTCTGCACCAGGTGCTGGGAGCTCTTTTATTCCCTTGGGAGCAGCCCCCTTCATGCCCTGTGTCCTGCCACTCATTTCTTTCTTTGCTCCTTACTGACCAGCTCCCATCTCTTTCTGTAGCAGAAAAACATGACATATTAGAGAAATCGTGGGGTTTGTGTCTGTTTTTTTTTTCTTCTCATTCAGCATTACAGTATGTATTATCTATGTAACCATTAGCATACCAAAGGGGGGGGGGAAACCAGCTGGTAATGTTGAATTGTTTTTCCTTTCAGGTATGATGGAGTTCAGTCTCTTTGGAATATCTTATGTGAGCTAATGAATTATTACCTTACATTTAATTATCTTGATGCTGTACATGATTTTCTAGTATTCCAATCGGATCATTTTAAAAATTTCAGACAGGAGCCGATATCTGTGGCTTCTTCAAAGACTCCGAGTATGAGCTGTGTCTTCGCTGGATGCAGCTGGGTGCATTTTACCCATATTCGAGGAATCACAATCAGAAAGGAACAAGGGTGAGTCGCAATTTTTTAACAGGGCCTTTGCAACACACATGTAGAGACCAGCCAGAACATCACACAAGCTGGCCTGCCTCCAAATAGCACATTCCAAGCAAAACAGACAAGAAAAGAACATGTTTGGCTCTTTATCAGATAAAAATTGTCTTTATTTATACGCTAGGTCTGCTCTAAGCCTCCCCCTCCCCTGGGAGGTTTTATGCCCACAGAAGGGCTGCTCTGGGATTTGGAGCACTTGAAGGAAGCATGCCCTCAGTTTGCTTTGACAGAGTCAAACTCCTACATATTTTTCCTTGTGTGCTATTTTTATTTAAATGCATTACACTGGCAAGACTGAAATAGAGCGCTTTTATGGCAAACGCACTTAAAGGAGCAAAACTGACCTTGGTGCTCTCAGCCCTAATTGTCCATAATTATACAACAAACAAGAAAATGGAACAGTGTAATAAGATTCTGGAGTAAGACTCGGCAATTTCAGTACTTTGCACATTTGCCACCGTCAGATATTGTATTTCTTTTAAGAGTAAAGGAAATAATTGCCTAAATGTAGGTCTGTGCTGGCTAAGGACTATATTGTAGAAAGCTGTAAAACAAGATAACTGGAAAAATAAAAAAAAATGGAAACAGCACTTCTATTCCAGTTAAAGCTTCAGGTCTAGCAGAGTAGAGCTATTTATACGGCATATATCTAATGGATTAAAGTCTCCTTTTCAAAAACTGTGGGCTTTATCTTGCAGCGGCACACCTTTCGATAGGACTTTTAAAGCCTTTAAAAATGCAGATTCAGGGTTATCATGTTGCTTCCAGTCTCACCCAATTTGCCAAGGTATTGTTCAATACATTTAATAAAGATTGGAAGTGCTCCCTGACATCAGTCATTAGTGCTTCAGTCTCTTCTTGCAAGTCCCGAGTGCTGCCCTGCAGAAAAGAGGGACAATAAATTATGTACATTGGGATGTGTCATGCCTTCAGGACACTTTGCATCAAACATTTTTTACAGTACTCCTCCTCAGGTTTTTCTCACCTTCCCTCTTTCTAGTTCCCCTCTCAGGGCTGACAGTGTCAGTTTTTACTGTCACTTCTTACTCCTTAATTGAAGAATAAATAAATGAAGGTGTTCTATTTCAGAGGAACTCCTTGGCTTTGTCTTGCTATGTTGATTTTTCTTTTTAAGCTTTTCTGAAGAAAACAATCCAGCTTGACTAACAATGATCTGTTCTCTTTCAGAGGCAAGACCCTGCTTCCTGGAACTCAACATTTGAGGAGATTTCCAGGAACGTGCTGAATATAAGATACACCCTGTTACCCTATCTCTACACATTAATGTATGATGCCCATGCCCATGGCAGCACTGTGATCCGCCCCATGCTCCATGAGTAAGTGCGACTCCTTTGCTCTACTTATCAGGAATTTCCACTAAAACTTCTGTCATTACGACCCTCCTAACAATAGAGTTTTCTCTTAGTTACAGCATTTTTTATTTAAGAAAAAAAAAGCATGAGATTGAGAATATGAGCTTTCCATATCAAGTCTCACTTGAACAGCACTAGTTCTCCATTTTTCATTATGCAAAATCGAACATTTTCTTCTCTAGGATTAATATTTAAATTTTAAAGCTCACCTTTAACCTCTTTAGAGGCAAGGAACAAAATGCTGGGCATATGTAGAATCAAAAAAACAAATGTTGCAAAAAAAGCTGGACAAAAACTTTAAGCAAAAAAAGAGGGAATTCTGCCACAAATCATGAGAGTTTTGCAGGGAAAAATGGTGCTTTTTTGTGCATGTCCAAGCTAAAATAGCAGGTTTTTTAAAAAAAAGTTATTAAACACATAAAGCCGCCTTTGTTCCTTGTCAGGCGGGGTAGTACCTGCAAAACCTTTAACTTCTGCTGTGGAGTTAGATGACGTCTAGTATCTACGTGCATGTCTTGGCTGAGGTACACTGAGTTGTTTGCATGTAATGACTTGCTTTTTTTCAAAGCAACTGTCTAAGAAAAAAGTGGCACAAATTAGAAAGTGGTTCCTAGTCTGTCTACTACCTAATCTTATTTTTGCTAATACCGGCCAAGCACAACAGACCTTCTGAGTGTTGTGATCTAAATATACTGAAAAGCAAATGCAAAGAAATGGCAAAAAAAAAAAAAGCTAAGTAGTAGCTCTAATAACCCTAATGAGTTTCACATTAGGATCTTTATGTATCCTGGCAAGCATTAATTGACCTATGAATTATTAACACTAGGATAAAGATGAGGAAATAGTAGATACTAGGAACAGTAGATTCAATTACTGACCAAAAAGAAACACTTTGGAAAAGTTCAGCACCCAATGTCTAATCCTTATTCTGTTACCTTGCAGGTTCGTGGAAGACAGAACAACCTGGGAAATATATGAGCAGTTCCTCTGGGGACCTGCACTACTCATCAGCCCTGTGATGCAACAGGTACGTTTTTAAGCACTTAGGAAAATATTAAAGTCATTATAGCTAAACTTCACTTTTTGATTTAAGGTACCTAAAACATGTATGTTTAATTCCAGAATGCTGTAACAGTGCACGCTTACTTACCCAATGCCCGCTGGTATGATTACTACACAGTAAGTCATTTTAAAAATTATATTTCACATGTCTTCTTCACGGTGCTGTTCAGACAGCATCAGGGTGTGCTGAGGTATGAACCTTCTCTCTCCCTTTTATAAACCTGCATTCAGTATCAGTTCTTAGCAATATAACATCTACTTAGCTGGTAGAAAAATCCTTGATTCCTGTATAACAATAACACAACCATAGTTAGGATGAATTAAAAGGTGAAATAATACCTTTAATTTTAAGTCCTTCTATTGACTTTTTTAACCCCCAAATGATATACATAATGTCCTTGTAAGGAATGCTGGAATGGAGAAAGACAAAACAGGTTTAGCCACATCATCTTTCACAGAAAATAAGAAAAGATTTGGTAATACGAAGAGCAGGCATCAAAAATCACTTCATTAATCACAAGTTTGTATTTCACCTGACTGGCCCCTTTGGTTCAGCTGCTGTCACCTATGGTCAAGCCAGTCTTTTATGGATCCAGAATTTCAGAGTTTCTCTTAAAAGCACAGGGTAGTTACTCCAGCAGTAACAACTACTACTTAATCTGTCTAGCAAAAAATTATCATTTCACTCTGAACAATCCCTGTAAAGTGAGAGCAGTTCAGTAGAAGACTTTTTATTTTTTCGTACATAGGATGAAGATATTGGCTTTAGGGGACAATTCAAACTTTTACCAGCTCCTTTGGAACGTATCAACCTGCACATCCGAGGCGGATACATCCTCGCTTGGCAAAGACCTGCTAATACAACTTTTTACAGGTAAGATGAACTGAAAATTTAAAATTTAGTTTTGCACAATTACATATAAATACTACCAGGCCTCAGAGAAACTGCAAACTACGGGAGCCTTATGGCTGGTTTTTCTTTTTGGTTTCCTCCTACTGGTCTCCTTTAAATTTAATAGTCTGGGCTTAGGAAGATGAGTATGGGAGATCAACTGAGTGGCATGCAATATTTCTTTAAAATTTCTAACATTTGATACATATGAAATGTGATTAGCTGAGGAAATTGAGGAAAAATTATTGTGTTTTCCATAGCCGAAAAAACCCCATGGGACTCACTGTGGCTTTGAATGACACTCTGTTTGCAGACGGACAGCTTTATTGGGATGATGGGGTTCGCATTGGTATGTATGGTGCTCCTTGCCTTCATCAAACCCTTTTTTTGCTGTGAGGATGGTCGAACACTGCAACAAGTTGCCCAGAGAGGCTGTGGAGCCTCCACCCTTGGAGATATTCAAAGCCCAAATTAAACCAGACAAAACAAAACCCAAGGATATGAACTGGGGAGAGGTGAAACAAATTACAGCAGCCCTTGGAAAGCAAATAATGCTCAGTAGCTGACTTAGGCCTTTTTTGTCTGCAGTTTTTAACAGTAATGCAGTTGTCAAAGTGGCAACTCCGTGCTGTAAGATACTGCATCGTTTAGCCATTGCTTTGGAAAAGAAGTGCTGGTGGTTGCTTCTGCCTTAGAAGTCCTCAGTGTGGCGAGGGGTGTTCGAGGAGGAGCTTTAGGAGCAGATGGAAATGATGGACTCTGGCCAAAGCAATCACATTTCTGGAGGGCGTATCTGAACATGCCTTCAGAGAAAAAAAATGAATTTAAACCTTCAGATTTAGCATTATAGTAAAATGATTCTTCCTGATTTAAACCGCATAATGCTATGTTTTATAGAGTTAATATGTTGTATAAATGAAATTGTGCCCTGGACGAAAGGCAACACAGATAACAAAGATTTGTCCTCAAACCTATGGGAACCATAACCATGGATTATGTGGGAAGCTTTAACTAATTTCCTCAACATATTACTAAATTTAAATCATCTTCAGATAAGAGATACTTAAATGTCATTGATCCTTTCCATCCAGAGTGTATTACCCTTGTAATAACAATAAGCTATCGCCCAACATTACTGCAAGTAATGCAGAAAATGGTGTTATTTTGCATAACGATGTGTAGGGAAGTTTGCAGGATGCTGTTAGTGTATTTTGAGGTGCTTCACCTACATACACCACTGCCTGCTAGCACTGGAATTCAGAAATGATGGCTATGTTTATGGAAGTCTGATGATAAATGAAATTAGCATAGAGTACAAGGTGTGTCTCACCAGGATGCCTGTGATCTGTTTTCAGTAGTGTAGAAAGGCAAGAACCTACAATGCCCATGATTATCAGCACTACTTGGAGTGCATTTAGTGCTGAATAATAGGATTGATAAAATATACGACAGCGATTTCTATCACGGTCACGTGTAATTGAACAGTGAATAGAGGTGGATGTGGGAAACAACTCCCATGTTGTCTTCAGTGGGAAACATTTTTCTCTTGCTGGTTTTAGCACCCTTGATCTTCCTAATGCTGTTTGTTTGTCTTCTTTTGTATCATCTCACCTCTAAAAGGTTCTTATTTCATCCTCATTTAAATAGCACACAGTCCTATAATGAAAGTATTTTCCGTCTAAAAGCATATGTCTTCTGGAAATACAGAAATTTTCTTTAGTTATGTATAGATAGACATACCATATATTTGTGTATAGTATATGGACACAATTTTTTAACTAAAATTTTGGTGTGTTAAATAAGGTGAATAGTGAATACATTTTATTTTATTCTTTCTTTTTAACAGATGCATATGAAGACGGTGTATATCTGCTAACATCATTTACTGCTAATCAGGTAAGTAACGTTAGCTTACATTTTTTGAATAATCATTTTAGGTGATTATTATTATTATATTTTAACTATAGGTATTTTAATTTGGGACTTCATAATGTCTAGATATCCCACCCTAACATTAAGTTGTGCTCATGATCTAATCGACTACAAGTAATATGATTAAACTGTCAAGAACAAATTTAAGAATGATTCTGAAGTTATCAATTATAGTGTATTGTTAAACAAGATGTACATTTATCGCACTGTAATTCCTGATATAATTCTGAAAGTACAAGTTTATTTCATGTTTTCTAAAAAGTGAAAGCACATAGCAAAGCAGAATATCTGGAGCACGTAGATGGGTCAGAACAGCCATGCCAGGAAAAGCAGCCCTTGCTGGTGAGAAGGGAGATGGAGGCTGCGAACAGGAAGCTTTAAGGACAAAAGGCTTTGACCTTGGCTTAGAGCTACAGAGAAATACCTCTGCCTAGCAAAGAACTCGGGTTTCTTCTCAAGAATGGGCACCTAAAATTGCTCCTAATCCATTTTGCAAGTTCAGGGTCCTCCTTGCTGTTATCTGTCTTGTTGTTCAAGCTATGTTGCTGCTCCAAAGCATCTTTTTTTTAGTGTACTTGCCCATTCACTGTAGAATGAATTTATTGTGTGCAATCTTAGTTCTGGACGGAAACAGCAGAATCCACAGTCATTGGCAACCACAAAATAAATCACTCTAAAATGGCAATGAGGGGGGAACAGGACCTGCCCCGTTCATGAGTCCTACTCATGCCCTCCCATCGATGACAGACCAGAGATGTGTTTGTGCTTATGAGTCGTAACCCCCAGTCCCAGTTCTCCAGGCATCCTAGGATGTGTGCATTGACCCCATTCTACAGAAACATCTCAGCATCCCGTAGGAGATGGTGCATTTTGCTGCTGTGGCCATACCACTTTGCGAGAGCAGCCTGATGGGAGAGCCGAAAAAGCGGCTGAGTCCCAGCCACAGCTTTGCACAGCGGCTGGTGCAGAGTCACTGCGTCAGTTCAGGATTGCTTTTTCTCTTTGTTCTTCAACACAGAAAAATCTGGCATGCATTCCTGGGTAACGAAGTCAATCAACAGGAGTGTTTAAGTACTGGCATTTCTAGGATGCTGGGTTTCAATTTTTATCATAACCGGTTGAATATCTGGAATTAAATTAAGACTGCAATTATATGGATTTTTGGTTTAAAAGAAATGCTTTTTCTATTGTAATAGAAAATACACTTTGTTATTTCATTAGTTTTCCAGGGTGCCAGAATGTCTTCTAATTTTATCCACACTATTCTTTCTTCTTATTTAATTCTGTCTTTGTCAAAAAATTGGATGTTAATTGCTAAGGAAGAGAAGTTTGGTTTGCTAATATTCTGTATTTCCAGTTGCAAGGCCATTATAAAATGAATGCACCTTTTCCTGCTCTTACAAAAAGTTGGCAAAGAAAAGCCTAATTAAAGAGGTCTTGAATCAACCAACAGCGAAAAATACTCCCACTAAAAGTAATGCCTAAGCACTAAATATGCAGAATCATATCATAGCACTTTTTTTCACTTGAGCTGTGAACCAGCAGGCACCATCTTTGGGCTACTTAACATGGCATTTGCTCTCTGGAGACCTACTGGAGCTGGGTACAGCCTAAAGAAACCGTGTGCCCATAATCTACTTAAAAATCACAGCAGCTGGAAATGAGAGAGGACCTGTGAGTGCTGAAGGAGATGATGGGGGTGGAAGAGCTGTTCTGGGAGGGCATAAAGCAGGGAGAGCAGAGCCTGGATCAGGCCTCGTAGAAGCTAGCAGATGAGGCTGCGACAGTGGAGGAGGGGTTTGTCCATGCAGCACTTGCTGCTCACGTCAGGGGTTTAAGAGCATCTCGTCGCTTCGCTCCTCACATCTATCAGCCGAGCGGCAATTAAAGACGCAGCAGAGCCCAGGATCTAACCAGATTAACAGTGTGAAGAAAACCGAAGCCTTCAACATTTGGAAAACAAATAACAACATACAGGTATTTAAGAACAACAACAACAAAAAATTAAATAGGAAGAGAGGAAAGCAAGTGAAAAGCTGAAGTGGACTTGTACCAGTCTAATGACAATCTCTGATGATAGTTTTTTTTCCTTTTCCTTTCAGAATGTTTTAGATATCACAGTTTTGCATCATGGTTACACTGATCCAAACAACTTAATGTTTACTGAAATTAAAGTCCTGGGGGTGCCCACCAGCGTTAAGCAGGTGACCGTATTGCAGAACGGCGTGACAATCGCATCCTCTCACACCATGGACTACAATAACACCAAGAAGGTGAGATGCCATTGGCAGGGTAATGCCACCTTCACAACTGCCTATGTGCTCTTAAACCTTTGGAGATTCAGCTGTAATAATACCATATTTAAAATATATTTCAGCAAGATACATAAGCTACCTTCAGGTAATGACTATATAATACACTGTTTAATATATAGTAAATATTGTGCAGTAAGTGTGGTAAAGGTTTTAAGCATAGAAATTACTGTTGAGGAATGCAAACTGCTTCTGACAGTGGAAAAGTGGTGGATTTTGGTTTGTGCTTGGTTTCCACTCTTCTTAATAGCTTACTTGCAACCTGTGAGATCTGAAGGAAGGAAAAGCAACTACAAGTATTTTCATAGTCTCTACATGACCCTGTTGTTGTCAGTCTTGTCCGACAACATTTTCATTTCCCAGCCGTTTGCCTACCACCATTTCTTATTCCGTCATGTCAGATTTCGGCTGTAGGCATTGCAGCACAGGGTTCCTACATGAACAAGTCAAATTCCACTTCTTCTAAAGTTCTCGGCATACCTTCCGGCAACTTCAGAGCACTGAGGTTTCCATCTGCATGGGTTGTGCCTGTGCAGGGCATTACCCCCTCCCGCCTGCCCCAGCAATAAATTGAAGCACTCCTAAAGGCAGCTGCACTAGATGTGTGTAACTGTAGAGCTGCTCGAGATGGCACTCCTATGGAGCACCTTTCAAATATGAACAGAACTGCTGAGGCATTCAGTCTTGCCAGTTTTCCGACAGAAAGAGGCTGCCTCACCTCTTCTGTTACTGGGATCTTACCACCCTTCCTTTGAAATTCAGTATTCTGTTAAGTCTTAGTTCTTTCTCTCTTTCATGGAAAGCCAGAACTATGTAAGTTTTGTACCTAACCAAAAAGATGACTTAAAAACGTAAAAGGGAATGGAAGTGTTCCGTTCTGCTGTTGACTTTTGGATGGAAAAAAAGGGAATTCATATGCACAGTTGAATTACAGTATGCTCCAAGATTTGCTGCTTTTTAAAAATTCCTTCCTTTTTTTTTTTTAAAAGAACAGGAACCTCAGTTCTAAAAGGGCCTCTGAATGAAGGGAAAGGATCAGAGCCTCACGATCAGACTTCCCAAACCTATGCTGGTTAAACTATGTTTATAGGAAGAGGAATAAATTCTTGTGACCTAAATTGAGAAGCCACTTTCTCTACTGAACACAGAAAAAGCAGTGGATCTTCAGGGCAGAGTTACTAATTGTTCGTTTTGTCTGTTTTATTCACAGCTCCTGATGATCACCAAGCTTCAGCTTGAATTGGGCAAAGACTACACTGTGCAATGGAGCTAAAATGCCTGCAAAGTAACATCGGCCACACCACTGAATTTTCTCATTGTTTTAAAACTATCTTTCAATTTTTCAATTTTCAAAAAGTGCCTCTTTTTGTCATCTGTGAATACTTTTAACTATAAAAACATACTAGTTACAGTCAGTTCATCTTAAGGTATTATGCGTATAAAGCAGTCACATTTCTGTATTGTTGAAGGCTAACTACGATGTCTCCATGGGATGCAAAATCTGTATTTTAAACAGTACAGCACTTCAGTGTAACTTCATCTTTCAAAACTGAGAACTGAAAGTAAAACTCGGTGTTTTCTCAGAACTGAATTTCTGGCTGACTTCATGTGTGCCAAATTTTGTAAAAAAGATACTGTTGGTGGTGTTACCTGCATGGACTTGGGGCCATAATTCCACCTATATTTAACTTTCATCTTGATTTTAATTATGCCTATGCAAGTCACTACTATGACATATTTAAGGCCAGATGAAGTAAATGTTTTCCAATTACTGATTTAGCATGAAGCGATGTTTCAAGTTGTTGATCTATAAAATACTAAGACACTTGCAAGTCATTTGAAGGTTTTTTTGTGTGACTTTAGCCAGACGTTTGTGTTCCCCAGTGTTTTGATCTCAAGTTGTAAAATTAGACCTGAAGTTTCAAGGTTAACTAATGAACGTTGGTCTCCTCTGAGTGTTTATTTCACTGAAGGAAATGTTGTTGTATGTTTACTATAATAGTAATTCATGTTAAAGACTCTTTGTATCCCAAGAGTGCAGCATATGATCTAAACAGATTGGTAAACCATGTTTACAATTAAATTTGATGGGAATAAACTGCTGTCAGAGGTAGTAGTAATCTCTAGTGACTGTGCTTAAGATTCATTTAAAGGATTCCTCTCTGCTTTAAAATTCTGTGGTAAAAACAGCTAAGTAGCCAACATCTCAGAGGTGGATCAGTGTAATTATAGGGCTGAATGTATTGAAACTTCCCTGTAAAGAAATTGGCAATCCAGAGAAAATGATCATTTAGGACTGAAGTCACCATTTTGACAAATATTTTTGTCTGAAGGAACGAACTACGCCGTTTCTCCAGAGCGAGCGATGACCAGCTGTGTAAGTAAGCAGACACAAGGACACGTCCCACCGCTGCGGAGGGGAGGTGCAGGTTACTGAGCCTCCCACCCATTCTCTCTCACGCTGCACCCTACTACTTCGTACCCACCCGACCGACGCGTGAAACACTAGGTACAGCCAAAGGCTTCCAAGAGCTTATTTTTATTATTAGTTTTATTTGGGGAACCTCATTGCTCTGTTTTCTCAGCTTTGAGAGGCTCAGCATGTCAGCTGAACTACCTGCGTTTCGGCCACAGGGGAAGGCTTCTACTGAGTCCCCAAGATAATAATTCATGAGGAATCGCGGCTTCAAACACGCGTCGGCCACCTTAGGCAGATGCTCCCTGCTGTGTCTCTTCCATCCCGCATCCCCTCCCGTGGTTTGCACAAGCCCGTGCAGCCCAGCAGAGCCTGGCCCACAGCTCCCTTCTGAAATACCTGCGCAGCATCACTGTCCTTAGCTGGAGACCAAAGAAACTACACGCTGAACTCGGGGGCATTTTTTTTTTTTTGCAGGTCGATAGTAGCTCTTCATGCAGTGCTCCTCTTTGGGTCAGACACGTGCACGTGTTGTGAAACATCTGCTGCAGCAAGTCCCGTTAATGTCCATGGGCCGTGCTGAGTAGTGGGATAGTTTTCAACAGAATTAAGTGAGCGGCAGCAAACATACTACTTGTGTTGAGGACAGGATTTTTTTACTATAGCTCTCTGCGTAGTTTGAATTTCTAGCACTTAAAAAAATTACTCATAAAACAGTGTAATACCACCCGGAGGTTTGATGCAATCCTGCTGCCCATTGCACCAGGAAATTCTCACCGAAGGCACAGTATTTTCCCTGAAAGCCATAAAGTTCTGTTTTCAACATCCTTTTTCTGAACTTTATTGGCTGCTGTCCTGGGCATTCTTAAAAAACTAAATCCAAAGAAAACAGTACATGAGGGAAGTCATAAATTTGTTTGGTATATTAAAATTTTCGGCTAAATTTTCCCGTATTAAAATACCAGAGTTACATTATGAATAGCATATTGTTGTAGGTTAGCCCCGGTAGGCAGCTAAATAGTGTCAAAGACCCAACAGACTGCTGAAATGAGGAGGGCGTATTGAAAACACCGCCCCGCATGCGTCCTGGTCTGAAACTGGTACTGAGCGTGGCCAGAGGCAGGATACTGGGGGAGAGCAGCTCTTGGCACTGAGCCGGTCCCTGTTTTGCATCTGTGTCACCGTTTGGGTGGGTGAACAAAAGGAAAGCCCAATTCTTAGGAAGACGTCTTGAATTTTTAATTCCTTAACAAACTGGAAGTTTAACCTCAACCACTTTCAGCAGGGTTCTTCGTGTCATCGGTACAGCTGAAATCTGCCTCGTAGACAGACAGAGATATATAGAGAGAGAGAGTGTGTATTTATACATAGGTATGTATATATATATGAGCATTTTATATACATATATATACACACACACATCATTGTATATATGCATACACACATAGGTATACACGCATTTATTTATCCATGATATATATAGACCTAAACATAATATATGGATACACACACACGTATATATATGCATCTATATCCACGTGTAAATACATGTGTTTTATTTAATCATTAATAAGTGGGGTTCCTCTTTACTGAGTCTATTTTAAAATTTTAATAATGTTCAGGTTTCAGGGGAAATACACCAGACGACAGCCAGATGCAAACAGGACCTTAGGAGTGTACGTTTTTTCCTTGAAAAAAATGTTCAAGTTTTACACAGCTCATCCCAGAGCTGATCCAAGCCTCATGGGAATCAATGAGTTCCTTTCTGTGGGCTTTGGATCGACTCCTGAAAGATTAGGTCTGTTTTTTAAAACCTGCGTCTCCTGCCCCTGGCATGGGTCCCGGCACGGGTACAGCTTCATTCACCAGAGCAAAAATGGCCTTTGAATCCGTTGTTGCAGACCAAAAACACAGGCTGGAGATTAAATCAAGGTCAAGTAACAGGTTAATGAACTTCATAAAACTGTCTCGCCTAGCTGTGTAATTAGGAGTTGTAATCAAACAAAAACTTTGGCATTCCAGTTGCTTTAACCTTGGCACGCAAAGAACTTGGGTAACGTAGCAACGTACAGCAACTGCACTTAAAAGCTACTGGTGGTTGCGCAGATCCCTCCAGTTTTGGCTAACATGCTTCTGCAAGACGAACAAATCTGTTATCGCTGTACGAGAGCAGCAGATACAGAGAAAATGCCCAGTGGATCCCCCTCCAGATGACAGCTTTTCAGGTACTAGCCGATAATCCCGACTGGTTTAAAGAATATAAAATATTTCTTTATGCACATAACGAACGGTTAACGTTGTGGTTATTTATCGCTGCACCAGTGAAGGTGCCGTACAAGCCCGAGCTGTGCTCCAGCTCCCCAAATTAACCTGAGCGCAAGGCCACCGGCCAGCCAGTGCCGGGACTGCTAGAGTCCAGGTCCATAACTCCACCACAAATCGAGAAGAAATTACATTTCCAATGACAGGCAGCACGACCTTCAATACCTCGCAGTACAGAAGAATTTCCTATCCCATTATTTTTAATTCATCAGCCGGCCCGGCAACCAGCGCGTCTGCCCTCGTGCACTGAGCCCACGCAGCCGACCCGAAGGAGAACGCGTTCTGACCAAACGTGGCACGTCGGCTTGCAAGGCCAAGGTGGGTTTTTCGGGTGAATTCCCACCTGGCCTCTGTGTCCTCTGCTAAGAAAGCTCTGCTTTTGGTCTTAAAGAGAGAGAAAGCAGAAAAACTGCCAAATTGGGTTTTCATTTCACTCCTTTTCCTTCCTATTTCTCAAACAGCAAGTGTATCAGACCTCTCTGCAGGCTCCTGCACCATTTAGTAGTTTATCTTTGTATTTTAAAGAGGGTTACATGGCTGTAGCAATGTGTAGTAGTCAGATCTAATTACCTTTCTCGTGCCTGGAAAGTGGAAGGATCCAAGAATCCTTCAATAATACAACACATGAAGCGCCAGCCTGGAAATAGCTGGGAGCTTTCTTTCTAGCAACCGTAACGTGATGAGCGCTATCGAGGTGACAGTTCTGTAAATTACATCCTTGCCAGATGAGTAGCTGGAGGACATTTTCAGAGGAACGCCCTGTAATAACCAGAGGGTGACTTACCTTAAACAGATTCTGACTCCAAACCTATGGAAACAATAATGAAATACCGGTGTTTCCAGGATGCTTTTTGGTCCGAGCCCAGGTCTCCAGGCTGCAGGGATAATTCCTGCGGTATCACACCTGATCTTACTGCTATCTGGGAAGATGACAGAAGATACAGATTTCAGTGGTGGGTTTGTTATAGCATATGCTACATAAATAGTGGATTTTATAATATTTCTGGTTCTCACGGACTAAAAAGGAGTCGGGATGCTCTCATTTTTTGCCTTTTGGAAGATGCTGTGGTGTGATTGTCCTTCCTCCCATCTCATATTGCGGCTGAAGGAGATTAGCACCGAGCTGTTCAATACAAGATCTCCTCCCTTAGCTTCGATCTTCCTCCATGAAACTACTGCATTTTGAAAGAGCTCTTTCACTGCTAAAAAGAAGTGCCCGCTTATGCCAACTTACGGGAAAACCGCCACTAATTGGTGTGGGAAGGAAGTTTCAAAGAATCATCTCACGATTGTCTTCAGTGTGACTCCAAGGGATTTCCAAATGATGCACGCACTTACTCTGAAGGACTTATCTCGGGTACAACGTATACGAGTGAGTGGATGGGCTGTCTCGGGGTGGAGTATCTCTGTTGAACAGGAGCAGATATCCTTGCGCTAAAGAGACATTGATGACCCCGAAATTACTATTCCACTAATGTAAAAGACAAAACCGTGTCACACTTGGCTGTGCTTGTTCTAATGAAGCTGCCACACGCACGCAGTTAATTGGATTTTTTTCCTTGGAGCTTGGAAGTAGCAGCTGGATGGCAACATCTGGCACACGGCGGGAGCGTGGTCTGGCTTGTGAAAAGTCAGCGGTATTTCACCATTCCGGATAGCACGGGGAGGGTGTGAAGTTTTCAAATGTCTTCACTGCTCCGGCGCAAGGAGCTCACCTCTACCTCCCCTTCGGGACGAGGAGTTCTTTCTTGCCGACATTTTATTTATCTCGAGGTGGTGAGCAAATTAGCACGGTCACAGGTTTTAAAGCTTGTCCCCACTCCAGTGGTAGGCGCTAAGACTAATATTTTAATTCTATTTTATAAAAAATGCAAGGTTTTTTGGTATTATCAGGTGATGAACTTTTTGCCTTTCCTTTTGCTAAACCAGGAAATTTTGGTAGGAAGCTACACCAGTAATGAAGAGTTTGTACATTCCTCTCTACATTTGCTGAAAATACGAATCTCATAGTGTTCTGAGGATTAAGTCAAGCTTGATGGTGTTTTCACTGCTATTAGTAATATGAATATACTGCAATATGAGTTTTTGAATGATGATGAATTGAAACTGAGATGTTAAAAATTAATCTAATGCAACATAACACTTCAAATTATCCTATGTGGGAAGGTTAAAAGTGTCTAAACACACATTTGGCATATGCTACATATATATCTAATTCGTAAGTGTGTGTATAAGTGTATACGCTTAAACACACACACACTATATATTCTTTAAATTATTAATATTTTAAATTCTATTATGTAAAATAAGGGTATTTTTACTTATTATATGGTTATTCTCAAATTCAGAGTAATTTCAGTTGCATGTTTAATGCATATGAGGCATTATGCCCGTTATAATAATTATGTAATAAGCAATTTAGAAATGCTCCCTGACCAGTGGTTCCCTTTTAATAATCTCAGGAGACCTTTCAGGCGGATATAGTGCACCATTTACTCCCACTGATATAAACCCTATATTCAGGGTCAGGCCATAAAGCAGCTGATACTAATATATTCCAGCTATTTTTAAAAATTGAGACAATTTGCATTCAGCACTCGGTGCAGGAAAGGCAAATAAAAGTGACATTCAGGCGGGATGGCAAAAAGTATTTGTTAAAAACATTATTTGCCATAAATTGCCTCTTAAAAATACCATGGGGTTGGAGAAGAGCAAGAATCTGGTCTAGATGAGTCCCTCCGGGTCCGTGGCTTTCTCTGCTGGCATGGGAAGAGCTGTGCTGGAGGATCTACTGTGTAACATAGAAAATGTTCAACTTCTATGCTGATCTGAACATCCAAACCTGGGGCTCGTCAGGACACAGCCCGGGAGTTGGAATTAAAGCAGATGTGTACAGGAGTTGATGCGAGAGCCTTCCAATTCCCTATATTTGTGGATTGTTCCTGTACGAGGTGTCACGAGGACAGCTGAATTCACTTTGAAAAAGCCGGTTAAAAAAATAACCTCGTTCTGCTTTTGATATTTGGATAAAAGTCTAGGACTGAGGAGTACAATCTGATGTTTTGAATCCAGAAGAGCTGCTGCCTAAAAATTACAGAACTTTGATGGCTTGTGTTACTTCCTCATGAATACGAATGTAATGGAGAGTAACACACTGTGACTTGCAATTTTAATGTTTGAAATGAAGCCAGCAAATGGAAATTGGAGAGAGAGTTGGGCTCTTTCTCAAGCCTGACCATTTTGCTTCATTCATTTTGTTATTGCTTTCACTAATGTATTTAATTCTATTGGTTATTATTTTTTTTAACAGATTCATGAGAAAATAGTATTTCTTAACAATATTTACACTGTCACATATATAAATGTTATCTGTAAATGACACTTTCTGCCTCCTCTGAAAGGACTACACAACTCAGTACATTCATTTAAAATAACAGCTGCAACATCTCTTGCCTCCTCTCCGTTGTCTCCTATTTGATCTACACAATTCCTCGCAACACCCCGACACCTGTATCTTATCATTTGTGCTGGGACGTTTCGATTAGAACAGACAGAAAAAAAAAAAAGCTCCGGGCGGATCTGTCCTGTTAGGAAACCCAGTTGGGTTTGCTGTTTAATGGTGACACTGGTACCCACCGCGCTGGGATTAATGCGCTCCGCTCCCTCCCCGTCACCACTTGCTGGGGATGAGCGATGCCAAGGAGGGACCTGGCCGGCATTAGCTGACCCAGACACTGCCAAAGGGTAAAGCTAATCACAGCCAGGTAAAGGGAAAGGTTTTCCTCCTGCGTTAATATCTCTAAATAATATCTCCTTGGGTGATAACGTTATAACAATGTTTGCAAATCCTAGGAGAAATAGTAGCCCTCATTAAAATGATTTGCTAGCAACTTGCAGCCAGTTCAGAAACTGCTTTTGATGCGCTCATTTTTTTGCCATTTCTCGCGCCTTATCGCTGTGGTACAGGAAAGGGCGCGTGCCTGGGGCACTCCTGTTTTCTTCTGCGTCTTGGCTTAGGACAGTTTCTGGTTGTTGGTTTCAGACGGCAGCGGACTCTGAACTCCTCAAAGCCACGACTTAGGGCTGCGGAGTTGGATATTTTTCTGTCGCCTACCGACCTTTTAAAAAAGGAAAGCAATCCGTGGGTCACTCTACCCGGAGACCCTTGGCTGGCGAGCAATGGGAGAGCTTTCCCCTCTCCTCCTCCTCCGCCGTCTCACCCTTGCCAACTCTCCTTTCCAATTCCCGGTGGTCTCCCCCGGCTCCCCCCACCGCTGCAGAGACCGAGAGGGTGAAACGCCGGCTCGGCAGATGCCTCGTGTTTGGATTCACCGGGCAGCCCCGTCCTTGGGTGGGCAGCAGCCCCGGCGTCCGCAGGCTGAAGGCTTTCTTACAGCAGCCCGTCAGTCCAAGGTCTTTCTGAGGTCTCGAAATGATCCGTTTCCCTCACATTAAATAATGAATGAAAAGAAAATAGAATTTCCTGCACTGCATATACAAGCTCTCAGATTAATTTGTTGCTATCCAATATTCCCGGATTCATTTTCCGTTGCAGCAGGCAGTGACGCTCAGGAAGCATGTTTTGTTATTTTTCATACCAGGCAGCTCTTGCTTCCTCTACAAGTTTCCATCTGATTCCTTTAATGAAATACCTCTCACAATTGAGCTAATCTCCCCCCTCGGCAGCTCCTCTTTTTCTCATTTTCACTGCCAGCCTTTGCCTCCTGTTCAGCACTCTGTGCTGCTATCGGGCTTGAGAAAATGCTTTTACGGGTTCTACCTATTCCATCTCTAACTTTAGAAAACGAAATATTTTCATGCCACCTCTACACACTGCAATTTTAAACGGATCTAATCGGTTCTGCCCTCTACCTTTTATAACTAGAAACATTTTCAAACGAAAATTGAGATATCCCATCCTTCAGTGATAGCCTAATCTCTCACTCTCTTTCCATATAACACTTCAAGCCAGGAAAAAAGTTTGCCTGACTTTGAGAACTTACCCACAGCACAAAAGCCTTTTTCCAAGAGTTTTAATTGAAGCTAAACATCTATTTAGGTTACAATGTCCTGTCTTTAACTTGAATAGAATAATTCCTTTTCTTGTATTTAACCTTTGATCAGCTACCTACCTTTGAACTCTTGGATAACTAACCCCTTCTTGTTATCCTTGTCCCATTTCTCCTGTAACGCTTGTGTAACTGCACCCTAGAAATCAAAATAGAATTCCTTTAGGTGAAATAATAACTTTTTTTTTTTTTTCACAGGGACAGTTTCAGTCACTTTGTCCTTTTGTTTCCGAGTATAACCACTATAGAGGTCTGGGATATAATACTGTAGGATGTTTGTACATTTTAAAGTCAGTGTTGAAAAAAAAACCCCAACGAACTAAACCTGAATCTAGTATCGATATTCCAGAATACGTCTGAAGAGTCAACTTCTCTATGACGGACTTTGCCCAGCCTACTCCATGGTCACTTACTGGATTCACCTCCCTCCTCCACCCCCCCATCGCCCTCGGAGATCAACCACAACCGGAATGTCACCCCCTCCCCGGGCAGGACTCTGGGCAGGGGACGAGGGATCGATCGCTCTCTCCAGTGAGATCGACCGCTCTCTCCCATTTTTCAGAATTACACCTGCTTACGTCTCTTTTTTTCCGCCTCCCTCCGATCACGCAAGCGGTCCCGGGTGATGCAGGAGGGCAGTGAGTGACAAGCGGGTTGTTTTTGGGGTTGCAGCAGCCTTTATGTACAAAGCTGAAGTGGGTTTCTCCTACACAACCGACTCGATGACTGCTGTTGCAGTGAGGGGGAAAACCAGCTCTCAAATTGCAGAGACGGAACTGTTGGAGTAAGGCAGCAGGCAACTCGTTTTGTCACTTCGTCATCTAACTTTTGATGTAGGTACCAACCCTAAACTACCCGTGTCTAGCACTTACAGAGAGCTGGAGTTAAAAAATTTTAAATATTCCATTTCGGAATATATATACTTGCACATATATCATCAAATCCGCCCAAGTTAATAGTATCACCCAAAAGAACATGTGGTTACACAAGTGATTTTTTCAAAATTAACATAAAAATTAACATGTCAAAAATTGTGGCATGGTCTGAATTTTTTTAATATCAGTAGTGTATAGCTTAGAATGTTCTAAACTAGTAATCACTTTGTTTCAAGTGCTTGCATTAAACGATTTCTTGCTTCAGGATAGACACAGGTAACAATCTTTCTTATTAATACTTGTCTCCAAATGAATTCAGAACAGAGAATTTAATTTCTGTATTCATAATGCATGGATTAGTAAACAGTTATCAATCCCCTTTTCCCAAATAGTTTCAAACTACACAGCTCTAAGTGATTTATAATTCATATGGCACTTGCAGACTTGGCGCACATACAAAGGTGGGTTTTTTCTTTTCCTTTTGAAATGTCCTTTTTCATCACACATCCCACCCTTTTTTTCACTATCACATCCCAAATGAAGAATAAATGTTTTCTTAACTAGTGTGCACATAAAAAAAAATAAAAAGCTGATTATAAAATTACTCATGGATCCTTCCACGTTGGGAATGGTGTCTCAGCAAATCAGCGAGTAGAACTGCACGTAAGGGCAAGATACCTGGGAGGATGAAATGAAGTGGAATGAAACTACTGACTAGAGTTTCGGAACATGGTGTTTTCTGACACAGAATTTATTACAGGCAAAGCTAAATATTTAATTTCAGGAGGTACGCTGCATACAGCTACAGGCACCACCATTCTCTCCGTGCCTATCTTCCTTTTCCCCCCAACACGTGAATGTGTATCATCAGCCTCTGAAACACTGCCAAGGACAATTTATTCCCTGTGCACGTCTTCGTTAATGCAGCACTAACACACAGAGGCTTACTTCAAAGTTTCCAAACTTTGAAACAGGAACGTGGAGAAGTTCTGCTACTGAAATAACCCAACACTCTCGTTCATTTTGAGAACTGTTCCTCCATAGATTAACCTTATTTTCCCTCTCTTGAGTGGCAAGTTCACAAGGAAACCATAACATTAATGAACGGTGGTGACAGACCTGGCATGAAATTGCGGTTATTTGCCATCAAGGAAAGCTATGCTCGTTCCTCACGGTCAGGGTTCCTGAGGATGCTCAGCTTCTTGCAGGCTCTTTCCACCTCAGCACGTTCTGCACGGCAGCACCTAGTGAACGAAGCAAAAAGAAATGGTTTTAATAAAATAATCTGAAATTAAATTATTTCTGAAACTAAAGGACATTACCAAGATGACCACAAAGAAGGATCATCTTATTGAAACTAAAAATACGTGATAAATAATACTGCTAAGAGGGTAACTGAGGCGAGACTCGGGAGAGTCTGGGACTGCAAAGTTCAATTAAATCCTTTTTTTGAGCATCTTTATGCTGGTTCTATTGTGCATCAAAAACTCAAGAGACTACTAGTTCACGTGCCTTATTTCACTGGGGCAACACCTCTGTGCTCAGGCAACAATTTATAGTGTGCTTTAAATATGAATCAAGTATACTAAGGCTGCTCAAGTATGGTAGTGCTGGGTGGCATTTCACTCAGAAAAACCTGCCTATACAACTGAAGGCCGTAAAAAGCACGTGAGACTGTGAGGAATGTTGATTTGCTGTTATAAAAATATCCATAGTTAAAATATTTTACCTGACCCTGTGATTTTTATACCTGCAGACACGCTTGTAAACATGATTTAGCCAGGCTCATTTTAAACAAAAGTTATGTGCTAAGGTGAAGCAGGCTGTGCGTCCCTGCCTATTATTTTACAAGAGGGAGCTTGAAGAATACCTGAGATTTTTTTTTCTTTATTCTCTAAGATGAAAAATAGGCTATTTAACGCTTTTTCTCCCAACTATGTGAATGCTCCAGGAACAGGACAGGACAAGCAGGTTGATAAGCGGCATCTCCTTTACGTTTGCATCCCAAGCGCGTGCTGGTACGTGGAGGGTGATGGCCCTGCCCGGGCGGTGGGTCACCTATTACGGACGCATTTGACAGATGCTCGCGGGAGCTGGAGGTACCAGCGCCGTGATGTGCGCCAGGAGCCGGCCGCAGAGCATCACGTACGGCTCCTTCTGGTACGAGGCAGCCAAACTAGTAAAGACGTCGATGAGTCTGGTGGGGATCCTCTGCCCATGGATAACTAACCCCCAAATAAATGGCACAGAGACATTCAACATATTAGAATAATTTATAGCACTGGATATTATGTCCAGGAGAGAAAACAAACATCTGCGTAGTTCAAACTAATGAGACAATCTAAGTCTCAGTGTTTTTTATTTTGCTTTGATGGTTCCATTAAAAAACTAATTTGCAAATAATTTAAAAATATTATGCATATGTATACATACGCACACACACATATCCCACACTGCTATACAAATATACCAGTATTATTACTCCACACAAGTATTACACAACTGCGCTGATGCGACATTATATACCTGTTGCCATGGTAAATGACTGAATATTTTGGAAATGGGTTTCCTTTCCTTCCCTGCACTGGCGGAGGTGGAGGCAGAGCCCCGGGGTGCGGTGCTGCTCAGCACTGGCGTTGCAAAGAGGAATTCAGAAAGGTTGGTGGGAAAAGGCAGCTAACGTTCACCAAAAGCGATTCCCCGAAGCCTCAGCAAGTTACGTTTCTCTGGCATTAATACGAGACCAGCTAAACGCGTGGTTTTCACGGGATCAGTAAAAATATCACTGTATTTTCTCAGCATTTTTTGGACTTGGATCTTCTCATAGGGTGTAAGTCAGGTAGGACTTCACTGAAATCTCTGGAATTACCCTGAAAAAACCTAGCAGAAGAAGATGCCCATGTCTTTTCTAGCAGTGGACTATTCTGACTGCTTCTCGAAGTTTGTTGTTTCTCCTTTGTACACTGAAAACATTTTTCAGATCGGCATTCCCTTTACTGGATGTATCTTATGCCCTGTTGTACTGACTTCCAACAAGCTTAAGTTCTTGATGCTTCTTCAGACATTTTTATGCTTTTATGACTTTCAAAAAATGAATATTGCCATCAGCCAGTGCAGGCTTTCGCTGGCAGCGCCACATGCATGACCAGAGTGATTATTTAAATACTCTCTCAGTACCTAGAAAATAGAACCATTCATTAATATCTTATGAGAAGAACTTTGGGTCAGGCTTTTTGCCTCTTCATAATGCATTTTAATGCATTTCTTATTGAGTCTTCCATTACAGGTCTGGCGAGGTAATTCATACTTTCCTTCTATTCAATATTTCCTTGCAAGAGAAGAACAAAAGCTGGAACTCTCTACCTACTGCTAGATAATTCCTGTGAGATTTTTTTATTTATTACTAATAGATGTTAGATAGGGAATAGACTTTCCACCATACCATAAAGCATATTTAGGAGAATACAGATACATATATGGGTCAAAAAGGAAATTATTTTTTCCTTAAATAAAGGGGGAGCAAACCCCAAAGAAGCTTTTTTTTTAATGACTATGCATGGAAAATGTCAAACTTTGAGGCTATGTATTTCCAACATACATTGATTCAAAGTTCCTTTACATATTGGGTAATGAATCATAATATTCTTTTTGTTGTTGCTGCTGTGTAGAAACAACATCCTGGAGAGGAAATATTTTCAGCTGCTAGAAATGTGGCTTTCACATTCATGTATAGCATATAGCTATATAGAATGTGTCTGTTATGATAAATATTTACACACACAGACACGCACCTACATATTCCGCAGAACTGATTATGTCAACAGGAAAATACTTAAGTTACTTGACAAAAGATACCATTTTTCTCTTTTTTAATATATAATGCATATAATAAAAAATATAACATATTGTAATGTACTTTCAAGCATCTATGAAGAACACTATTTTCATACTATGGTGACTCTGTAAAAAGTTAACATGTTTATAGAGATTGTGCGTATTTGTTTTTATGAGTATTTATGCTTAGAAAACCTGCAGCTATCTATATGCCCTGTATTCACGTACATATCTTTCCAGCTATCTGTTCAGCTGTGTAGATGTATGGATATAAGCAGGGTGGTTCCTTTGTATTTCTAAGATAATTTTAAATAATGATGAAATTTAATAAATCAGTACATCTGTAGTAGCAAGGCTTAAAATACTACATTCTTAATATTTTGGTAATTATCTTCAAGAATGATGACAAAATAAAGACTTCATTTCCTATAGCCTGATACTTTATCTTTTTTTTAACATTTTTTAATTTTTTGAATACATAAAAAAACCCCACCTTCAGTTTGTTTCACTGTTTTGTAAAAGTAAAAAATAGCAGCTACACACTTACTGCAAAATGTGTGTGAGAATATCATCCTCATGCTTAGGTGCTCACCAGAGCTAGCATTGGGTATCTGCTGAAAATATGGTTGTGCTGCAGCAAATCCACAGCAGTTTTCAAACACGCTGCAGCCAAACAGCGGAGAGAACTGTTGTACACGGTGGGAAAATGCTGCTGAGAAACTTTAATCCCTCAACCCCTTTACTGCAAGTATCATGCTTTTATTCTTATTTACTTTATAGGTACCTTATAAATATTTAATTTTAACAGGACCCATGAAATAAAATGAGCTTTTAGCACAAGGTGACCGAGTGGTTATTTGGTTTAACTTTCAGGTACAATTAAAGCTTTTATTGCCATCCTACCGGACGATCATAGACACAGTAAAATATGCAAGATGGGGGGAAAAAAGTTTGCACGTAGTACTGTGGAAAAATAGGAAAACCAGGAAAACTTTTTTTTTTTTTTTGAATTCCAAGTCACATATTTTAACAATAGGAAAAAACCCATTATAGTTGAAACCAAAGAATTTCAACTTCCCAGTCATCTTTTTATTGTCAACTTCAGAAGTTTCCAAAGCCTAACAACATTACTTCAAAAGCATTTGGTTTAAATGTACGCTAGATAATGAAAGAACATCTTTTAAGAATATTTTCAGACACATAAAAACCCCCAGCAAACTTACACGACTGACATTTTGACAAACGATGTACCAAAAAAGATCTGGTCACAGAACTAAAGATGGTGGGGAAAGTGACACTTTCTCTCCCACTAATTGACAACTTGGGAAACAAACACATGAAAAGAAAGACATTATGATATTACTCTAGTGAATACAGTCTGTCAGCAAATGCAGCCTGTTTATTAGCTTGAAATAAGCATTCATTTTGATCTCAGGCAGGGTACAGCGACGAGTTCTGGAAGCAGAAGGAATCTATCTGCAAGGGCTCGCAGCACAATGTGCTTGGAGAAACAATGAAGGTGCGTTTGAAGGCCCATTAGACAGCAGCAAGAGAAGCTGAAAAGGCAGCAATTTAAATATTTTTAGTGCTCTGCGGCTTCTTTCTTATTTAACAGCTTAGCAGGGCTGCATATATTACAGACGAGTTGGAAATAACTTCAAGATGGGAAGTTGGGAGAGTAATATGTTAAAGGCATCGCTCAGCCACTCGAATGACTCCGGATTCAGGACAGGATAATTCAGAACAGAAAACACTTCCAAGACTTGTGTTTGGAGAAAAATCCAGAAATCCACCATTTGATGTCAAGTATTTCAGACCCAACCAAGTTACACGGAACTGTTCCCTCGTCTGACCGTCCTGGCAGTCCTGTGGAAAGGTGGAGCTGGGAATCTCCCAGAATTGCCATCCAGCAATTTTGCCATCCAGCAGCAGGAGGAAACAAGACTGCCACGGACTTGAGTAGCCCGCTACCCCAAACCACTAAAAACGACGTGTGTTTTGAATGTTACTGGCTCCTGCCAACACATTTATTGTTCGCAGTTTGGCCGTAAGAAGATCTACCGGCTCTGAAAGTCCTCCCGCTGCACCCATTTTTAAAGATAAAATGAAGGAACTAGGGAAAATGCAAAAGAATGTAATAAACGTGAGATCCCAGAACTTAATAATGAAACAGCCAAAGTATTACTACAAGATAGAAATGGGAAAGAAGGAAAATAATATAATAAGACTCCTTTAAAAAATGCAGAGAAGAAAACACAACAATTTAACTTCAAGCATGGCCTAACAACTTTATGACCACCCACCCACCCCGAAGTCAAATGTGCAGATTTTAGGGCATTCAGCATCAGATCAAATTCACTCTTAAATTCAATTTCATTAACGACTTGGTTTTCAGACCCCTACTACAGCACTCTATGGTGCAAATATAGGGAAAGGAGTGGGGGGGATAAGAGTTTCTGTGAAAATGGTCTCCTGCTCCGTATTTCTCTCTTACAATTCTAGAAACCTCAATAAATGTGAACTAAAATGTTAAAACGCTAAAAAATTCGCATGTATAATTTATTTCTCACATAGTTGATTGCATCTCCGTAAAAATGTGCAGAAAGAATAAACGAAATTTCGATGCAATTGTCCTTTTCCATTTTTGCAAGTACCACCACAAATGGGGACGGTGAAACCTCGGTGTTACTTGATGTCAGATAACCCTTCTAGTGACTGGGTCCAAGATCTTTACTCAAGTTAAAAGTCTCTGTTTCCATAACACATTTTTATTTTCGGGAAGAGAAAAAATACTGTGAGACAATAATAATTCTATTAAAATAAGGTGTTTGAAATGAAGAAACCATACATGAATGTTTAGCTTTATCTGAAAAGGAACTGTACCACTGACATTAGCTTGAGAGCTGAGCTGTACTTTCAAGGATTTTACCACTAATACTTAAAGAAGTAAATAGCAAAATTCCTTTTTATTTTTACTTGTCTATAATTGTGTTCAAACAAACAAAAACCCCTGGGTTTCAAGCATTTGTTGTATTGCCTGTGATGTCCTCAGTGGACAGTCTTCTGCTGTTGAACTGCAGCTTTACACTATCTGTTAAACTAGACATTTGTCTGATTTTGAGAAACAATGGGCAAAACCTGAATTGTCCGTTGTTCATTTCTATACCATGATATTACAATTACAATGTTAACAAATATTTCTTAAACATATTTTTTTTTTCTTGCTTAGATAGTATTAAATTAGCACTGAAGTCAGGAACACCTGGTTTATTTATGGACTGGTGAACACCTTCCATTTACTTCAGCAATAACCTTCACCATGATACTGCGGCATCCGACACATCTTAAAAAGAAAAAATCTTCCCTTGACTTTCATGCATATTTACACAAGTTAATGGTGATATGCTCACCAAACAAAGCATTAAAGTACAAACTGCTGCTTAAAACTGGAGGTGCCTTTGATCAGAGAGAAGTCCATGCAAGAGAGCAATTTCCCATCTACTTTCCAGCAGCAACTGCTTTACCGCAATAGTTATTTCCCCGTACAGGTAATGGGGTGGCTTCCCAAATGAGGCTACGCAGCCGGCCGTGGTGAAGAGGTGAACTGATGAGCAGAGACTAAAGTGAAGTCTGGCTGAGCCTGGCTTAGCAGAAATCAGCATGGTGGGCCCCCAAGGGACGGAGGGATCACTGAGGACTTGTGCCCACAGTCAGAGACGGTATGTAGCTGTATCAGAGCCTTCCTTAGCAGAAGGGAGCACACACCAAATTACCAATTTCAATGTGAGTGTATCTAAAAATATGTATGTCTCAAGTCAGAGATTGCCTTCTCTTCAAAATTTATACTTACTAGAAAATGACTGAAAAGAATTAACCACAGAAAGCAATCAGAACAGATAACAGCAAATGCCATTTCGCTTGGCTCGCTTGACAGCCTAACGGCAAAACCTTCCACAGCAAAATTATTGTCTAATTTAAGAGCAGAGACAAAGCTTTCTACAGGAATGAATGAAAACCATGCACATTTGATGGTGACAAGTTGGTTTAGCTTCTCTAGATGGATATAACGCATCCCTCCATCTCCATCAGTCTTCCTCTCCGAACAACTTCCTTTTCTCTCTTGTGGGAATATTCCACTTTTAGTTTAATGGTATTTTCCACTGGCAAAGAAGGAAGAAAAGATCATTCCACCACTGTCCCTCAATAACTCCCAAGCACTGGCTAAGCAGTAGCCTGTCTTGAAATCCTCTAGCCTTTTCTCACTTTTCCAAATAACTTCTACAGAGTTAATAAATAACTGCCAACATCAGTTACCACTAAAAATCGGAAAAAAATAAAGAAAAAAAGCCACACATAAGCCCACCAGACAACAACAAACCCCAACAGTGTTCACATATTATTGCAGAACAGCTTCAAATCCCTTATGTACACAAGTGAGGACCTGTGCTTAACCCCTATAGCAAAATCCATCACACAGCCCGGCTGTCCTCAGGCGTTTCTAATATGTGCAGGTAAATATTGATAAAACATCATTTGGAGCGCTGAAGATCCTCCGTCAATTCCCCGTAACTCTTGCAGAAAGGCTTCCCGGGCAGCGGCTGGTACGAAGAGTTGAGCCGTTCTCCTGGCCTGTTGGCGAGGGGCAAGTCAGCAGCCAAGCGATTTGAGCGGGCTAGAGAATCGGTGGAACAAATTAGTAATACAAACCTAAATTCAATCTCACAAAAAGGTTGAACTTGCAGCTGGCAACAGCATCACGAGAAGAATGCAGACCTCGGAGTACACATCTACTTACAGGAATATTGGGTTATGCGATCAAGAGATCTGTGTGGGCTTATTATGCCGACTCATTGGTTATGGTAGTAATAAATCCTACTGCTTTTCTCCTAAATATGGTGATTTTTTTTTCTTTTTCTCAGTATTGTGAAATCAGCAATTGTTTGATATGCTTGCTATAGAGCTCTTTAATCATTCCACTATTACAGCTGCCAGAAGTTTTTGTCTTCTGTAAATAACACAAAGTCTGAAAAATACCGGGTATTTTATTAACCCTCTTCTAGTCCATTCTCTATGCAATCATGAAACAGCCTTAGGTTTTATATGCTACACTAGAAATTTTGGCTAAAATGACTACAAATCAGATTAAAAGAAATTTAAGATTAAAGGCTGTCTCCTACTAGATATTCTTAAATAATAAAGAGAAAGGACATGGAACAGGCGACCCTCTGGGGAAACTAAATCTGGCTGGAAATAATAATTTTTTTACAAGTAAATTTGAATTTTTATCCACGCTACAGACCTTTTATCTACAAAACCTGTCACCAGGCTGCTTCACAAGGACACACTTGTGTTCCTGCTCCTGCCATGAGATCACCAGCCCACTTGGCAAATTGAGAGTCTTTGCTGACGGCTGTAGTAATTCTCCTGGAGAAAGATGCAATGTTTATTAGTCTGAGTAGGGAAAAATCTACAAGCGAAAAGCCCTTTTCTGAGCAGGAAAGCTGCGCAAGGTGTGGTGTTACTCGGTCGATGGCAACAGGGACTATTCCTACCAGCCTCTCGCCACCGGGCAGTGGCACGTTTGCACAGACACCTGCATACAGACCTTTCTGAATGAGGCTGTATTTTCTGCTCTAACTTCTTGCATTTTCTCTCTTCAGACTTTTTAATGAGGTAGATTTGTACAACTTTATCTTCCGAGTCAGTGTCCTTGTGCTCTTCTACTTCTTTTCCTTGAACTTAACAGTAATACCTTGTCCATCTGTATTGAGAAGGCTCTTAAAAATTGTACCTTTTACACGCAAGAACACTGGTCTGGTGGCTTTTTTTTGCACTTTCATTTCTCCCTACCATAAAACCAATTCTCCATGAACTTATCCCCACTGAAGACTATAATAGAAAACAAAATGCACTGACGGAAACTTTGGTGCTAAGTTTCAAGCTACAGCCAACCCTTATGGCTACGTCAGAAATACTATAAAATATACCTTGTTTATGGGAAAGCTGACACAATCTTTTTGTGCCTGTAACCTCTGTAGACCACAGCTGCACTGAGCAGCTTTGATGATTTTGCCATGAGACTTATGAGAAACTTTAAAGGAAAAGGCCAACAGATCATATAATTTGCATCCAAAAATGATGTATGGAGCATTCAAGTTTGCCATGTACGTTATTTGCCATAGTGATCACACAATGTAACAAATTATTAACAACAAAGACAATTGCATACCAAGTTCTGGGCATTTCCTTTGCAGGCTCAGCTATTAGGCATTTTATTTCACTTTGCAGAGAATTTTGTTTGGTCTACTGCAGAAATATTATCATCAAATATTAATAGTTTTTCCCTATTCATAGTCACAATATGCTAAGTGTTTGACTGTTTTCCATCATTCTAATAAACTATTCTGAAAGGAAAGAATTATGAATTGTCTTAGATGATGAAGCAATATTACACTCACAGTTGAAAATGAAGTTCCATTTCTGAAAAGCACAATAGAGAGCAAGTCTACGTGACTGATGAAGAAACGTTAGGGCTCTCGATGTACAAATGCAATTTGTAAATCTTTTTTTTTTAAAAGAAATACCAGAACACTTCAGATATTCTTGTACCTTCTTCACACAATTCAAAACCTACTTGAACTTCTGTGGGAGGCAATTAACAATAATGAAAGCTAACTTCAGTTTTGAGCACACTGTTTTTAAATGCCACCCACAGAAGTGCAGGTAGATCTTGAATACTTTAGGTGAATAAAATCTTCTCTTTCAGAAAAGGAGATGGACAGACCCTATCATACACCAACAACTTTTGTTTGCCTTCACTGCAAATTCAAAAACTTGCTCTCATAACAGAAATCATGGTTGACTTTGAGAAGGTGAACGTGTCGGGCACAGACCCATTTCACTCACAAAGACTAACTATAACATGGACAGGAAGGAACTCAACCTACAGATTTACCTCAAATTCTGGGGATACCTATTTACACCACATCTAGATTTCATGGCCTCTTTTCTTTTTTACTTGGATGCATCTAAAGACAACCACGAGAAGACAGCTCTCATTTGCAGAGCGAAGTTTAAACAGACCTAATTTCTCATAAATGTGTATTTCCTTTCTAAAATGCTTTTAAACAAAAGCTGCCAACAGAAAAAAAAGACAAAGACTTTGTTAAAATGAAGACAATCTTTCTATAATATTTCAGATCAAATTCATGACTTAGTAAGTGTGACTATGCTGCTATTATGCTTCCACAGCATTTCAAAAAAAGTAGGTGGCTAGAAGAAACATGAAGAATTATTGCTAACAAAGACATGGTGTAACACATTTAAAGCTCTTGCCAACTGCAAAAGTAATAAAGTTTGAAGAAAATAATACAACAAACGTAATGGTTTGCTTTGCATCTTAAACAGATAATGAAGCAACTAGACGCAATATATCTAGCAGTTAATGCACTCAGTACTACATAAATAACAGGTTACTGCAGTGTAATTTAGTATGCCAATAAAACTAACAGATGACCAAATTACGGCTCTTTTACTCACACGGTTGGTTCCACTGGGTGATAATCTCCCACTGAAGTTAGTGGGGCTACTCCCATTAATAAGACAACAGCAAACTTCACACCATTAGAGCCAAATATAAGCCAAAACTCTATTACTCCCCGTTTGTGCAGAATAACTGATTTTGTGAATGAGGAGAGACGGTCAGGTCTTTAGGAACGGCACACCGACCGTCCCCAGAGCACGACAGCGTTCGCAGGTCCCGCGGGAGCCTCCCTGCCCCGGCCCCTCGTCCCGGCCATCAGCACCTTCAGTTCGGAGAAGAAAGAGCTATCGTAACACGCCGAACAACGAGGTGGAGAAAAGCAGTCATCTAACAGCGGCAGTCCAGGCTTAGGCTGAAATTAAACAATCTTGTACCTAAATGCTCTCTTTCTATTCACACTAAGAAAATCCTCTTGACATAATTTAATTACACCTAAGAGGACACTATACCACAGCATAAGCAAGAAATTCTGAGAACGCTGTGTCATAGCTGATGACATTATCTGAGTCGCTTTTGATGGGATTAATGTTAAGTAAGCTGAAGAGAATTTCACTGCACGAGATAGAAAAGCAACAGAACAACAGGTCCAGAGGGTGAACAACGCTGTTATAGGCAAAGGCGGATAATTATGAAATGTAATTATACTTTGAGTTTCTCAGGGAAAAGAGCAAGACTTGATAAACATTTTAGTACATTCTTGCTGTTAGGAAAAAAGGACATTTCAAGGAAATTAAAAACATAAGCCAGTGGTTTTTTCAGCAAGAGTTCAAAATGCTGAATACTCGGGTTAGCCAGGTCATTTAAATATATGAACAGACTATTTATGTCATGTAATCTATACCTGTACAAATAAAAGCAAATAAGAGGTGACGTCAATATCATACACATGTGTGAATATACATGTATGATGAGAATTTTAGAATCTAAAACTAATCATTGGCTAAACCCCCCCCCCTCTTTGCTGGTGGCTTGTCTTCTCCACATTGCTCAGAGGCAATCGCGCTGCTTCTCCAGCAGCAGTAGGTATGGAGCGCATCTAGCCTGGATGCAATTTTCTAAATGTTGCGTAATATTCTTCACAAAATTATATGAAAAAATTAATAAGAGAAAGGAATAGAGATAAGGAATCCCATTTATTCTATTTCCCTATACCTTTGTACTAAAACGTGGGGCATCGAGTAGTTCACACTGACATTGCCCAACATGGGCTGACATGGATTTAACATGCCTTTTCTATTATAAATTGTGAAAAAGAAGAGGATAATAGGATGACAGTAGCTATGATTGCCAAAATAACCAAACACACATTACTGGATAAAGCAGCAAAATTTTTGTTTACTCCTCACAGTTCATTGTGAATTCAACTTTTCACACATAGCAAATCATATGTAATATTAATGATCTGCTCCCTCTCCATTTCTACATGCACAAAAAGTTGGATGTGCTTTGCTGAGGACCCTGAAAGTACAAAAATGTTGTGAATGGAAATATTTTAATGGAAATATTTTTAAATAACTCTATTATTTGGATAACATAGTTGGATTCCAAAAAATTTGAGTCCTCAAAGCTGTTGCAAGACTTGGCCTCAACTGAACTAAAATTTTGCTATTTGGGGTCACTTGTGCAAAACTGTCATTCTACCTTATGTATATCCAATTTAGGACAGGTATTATGGGGCCAGAAATGCGTGATGGCTGCAGAAACAGATGTGCTACAAAATGGGAAAATCCGGAGCTGCTTTAACTGGGATCCCATGCCTTTTGTCAGTTCAAATCAAGATTTTCATGTGTAGTTATGCATGGTTTTGGCTATTTTGATGAATCTATTTTTTAAGTCATTTTGCATATACTGAAAAGAAATCCAGCAGATCAAAATCTTCTAATACAATCAGTGACAGATTAAAAATATGCTTTGTGAGGTTAATAGGAGTGACTAGAAGATAGATCTGAGTGTGTATTTTTGTCATTTGGTGTCCCCCTTGACAATAAAACCCCGTGAGCTGTCAAAATGTCAAGGTGTGTTGACTTCACAACAAGCAAGAAAAAGAAAAACCTTATGAAATAGCACAAGAATAGAAATGCTTTAAGAGAAAGGAAACTTTGGTTTACTGTACATTTTTCAATATTTACTCAGATCAAGTATCTAAAAATAAAAATGTCTGCATTTCCCACTAAATTAGTCTCAGCCAGAGTATGTTGTCGGATACATACGTTATATAAAACCAAAAGAAAAGGGTATTAAAAATAGAAGAAAATAAATAAATCAAAAAATAGAAAGTAAGCAAATATCTCACTTTGAAATAAGAGATTTGCTTTCATATACATAAATACAAATGATTCTTTTATTGTGGCATATGTATCCTTAATTAGAGGTGTATGTACAGGAGTTTTCAAAAACTACAGAGGATCTGTCAATATAGTTCACAATGTACACCTGAATAGTCACGCTGCAAGAAACTACTGCGTGCAGCAATTTCTTTTGCAGAACAACGTGGAGGCTTGTTTACAGCAACGGATTTATAAATGTTGTTTTTAAAAACAAACTAAAAAATAAAAAAGCAATCAATTCTGCACTAAGTATTGCCTGAAGAGACCATCTAAAATGAGTACGCTCACTATCTGATAATTTTTTTTTTTCCCCATAAACTTTTCATTGTATCTACCTAAAATAATTTTGAAACCTATTTGACTTAGTGCAGCATCTAAGCGGAAGAAATTTTTACCATCCCAGTAGACTGGTATCCTCTGGTACACTCATGTCCTCATTATCCATGAAGCTGGTTGGTTCTTTTGGCCTGGGAAAACTCATGCACATATTGCACAGCCTGGCACCGATCTCCCAATGGGCCTGGCAGAAGGGAAAGGGAGAAAAAGAAAGACGGAAAAGGAAGGACAGACAGAGAGAAGCATTGCTACACATCTTGATTTGAGAACTGGGTCCTTCCAGAAAAGGGGTCACAACCAGAAGACTCGCAGAGTGCTGCAGAACACGCAGAGATGTAACACCTCTAACTTCAGCTACAATACTATTTTAGAGGATCCAGGGAAAAAAAAAAAAAGGAAAAAGGAAAATACAGGAACCCAAGCACCCTGGATTACTTGGAGCTCCCAAGATTTCAAATTGATAAGGTTGAAAGCGCTGGCTGCCTAAGTCAGCAGGCAAACCGCAGGAGAACACCCCTACATTTACCCCAATCACCTTCCTGCCTTCCCAACACATTTTTTCAAGTGAAAATGGACATCTCAAACTGCACATCCACTGACGGCTTTAAAAAGTCAGGATTAAACCTAACAATCACCTAACGATCAGTGACTGATATAACTACGAGCACGTGAGGTTATTTCAGTATAATATCACACAGTATTGCCATTAGAGCTCAGTGGGTGGCTTTGCAAGAAATTAAACAGAATCAGGCAATAACGGAAATCACTACCAGTGAGAAGGAAATATTTGGGCACAAAATATGATGGAAAATTATTTTCTTGGAAGTACTGCATTAGAAATCCAAGTTTGCTTGTATTAATTAAAAAGTAATGGAAAAATTGAATTACTCTCCACGCTGATGTTGGGAATGAAGAACAGTTTTTGGACATTCAGAAATTTTCAGGATTTTATTTGCCTGTTGAGATGTCTTCAAATAACTTCTAATGTAAAGCAGACAGAAACGGTAGCAAACCAATTCACTAGCAATGAACATGAAGATTTAGTGGTTCAGATATATTTAGACAAACAAATATTAAAAGATCTGATCCTTAAACAGTAATATGCATGGTCTTATAAACTTATGTGCCATTCCCTCTGTGCTAGATGGTACTCTTAACACTGCTAATGGTGGACGAGGTATTGGTCTGAGAATGTATTTGTGGAAAAATGCAGATTCAGGTCAACAGAACTATTTATATCTAATTCACAAGACTGTCTCATCTGAGGGAAAAATCGTCTCATCTGAGGAAAAAAGTTTTAGTAGACATCAAAGTGTTTTGTTTTGTTTCAACATTTCAAAGCAGAATTGTTTCTATTTTTTACTTTCAATGTTTCATTTCAAAGTACTTCTTTTTTAAAGAGTAAAACATACAGACATTTTTAAGATTTTTGTTTTGTTTTGTTGGAGAAGCTAATGAAAATAGTTTAGACTAACATAAACCAAGCCACTAGCTGTCAGGTGGTTTTGGCTCACCTAGCAAAACAAGTATCAGTTAACCTTATCAATTCATAACTTCACAATTCAATTGAAATTAGAAACTATGACAAACTGTATCTGCCCCATCACTTGATAAATAAAATACAGTCAAATGGTCATATCATATTATAATGGGTGTGTGTCCCCGTTCCTCAAAGTATACTTTTAATAAAGTTTCATTTTTCTTATTTTTTACAGAGTTTGTATCAAATAACTCAAGTCAACAGGACTCCATGCAAACAACAGCCTGCTGGTATATTCTGAAACTTCAGAGCTTCTGGTGTGCTCGTGTGTGTGCGCAAGTATATGTGCTACTTGTCCATTGTGTAGTTATTATTATGTGTATTATAATTACATATATTTCATACAAACTTTTTTATATAAAGACACTGAAGTACTGAGAATGAATATGCATTTTTGAAGCTCCTGCTTGCTTCTCTGGCTTGGTCCCAGAAATGTAGATGGCATAGTTTAAGAGTTGAAAGGTGTTTGTTTCTTTTTTATTTCCTTTCTTTTATATATTTCTTCCTCCTTTTAAAGATTCTGTGACCTATTTGCTAAGGAAAGAGCTTACCTGTTTGTTGGGAAGGAGTCTGACTCGAACAAAGCCATCAGCCTGATCATAGGAGATGCAGCTGTTTTCCCCAGCTAGACAGCACATAAGAAACTCTATGTCGCATCGTTTCTAAACATTTACCTTGGAGGTACAAATCCCATCATTCTTTACTTCTAAGCCACACAACCCAAACCAAGAATATTTGGGAAACAGATTTCAGCATTATTATTCTTCACACAAGAGAAACAAACCATTCAAATCAGTCACCTCCATTAAGAGAATTTCTCAAGCAATGTTATGAGAATTTATAGGGTACTACTAACAGCTTTTTTTTTTTTTTTTTCCCCCATCCTGATCACAATTTCAACATGCAGGTTTTGTTTTGAAGAGTCCACAAACCCTGTCGAACACTGGGACAAAACCTGGAAAACATCACTTTGCCTGCACTCTAGCTAGCGATCAGAAGAAAAGCTGCCTGGATAAAACCTCTGTTTTCTACAACTAAGTGTTTCAAAAGTATAGCAAACGTCATTCATCCTCATGACTCCTGCCTAATGATAGATATAATCTCAAACCATCTCTCCAAACCTCAAAAAGTTAGTCTGATAGCATACTTATTCTTTGAAAAAAGCCTGTGAACAAAACCACAACCAAAGGATGCTCTTGTGTTTGTGGTGCTGGACTGGGAACTACCAGCAACTTTTTGTAACAAACTCTTCTTTTAATGGGCCATCAGTCAAACAGGGATAAAAAGGCATTCCTGCTTCTCAGTGGCAGAGGAAGGATAAATGGACTAATGAGTAAGAATTCCATCCTAGGAAAAAAAACAAAACAAAACAACCAACTTTACAAAAAATAAGAAATAGGTAAATATCTTTCACCAAATCTAGGAAAGAGAAAACAAATTCCAGAGTGGTATGACTACGTTGAAAACATAAAATGAAATAAAACTAAAATTCCCAGTAGAGTGCACTACAGAAGAAAATTAAGTAACAGTCCATAAGATTAAGCCTAATATATGAATTAGACCTTAAAAAAAATAACTGGGTCTTTACAACAGGTCAAAACCTTAAACCATACTTCAGGCATTTGTAAGGAGAGTTCCTTAAAGCTCACAGGAAAAAGCAGCACTTCAACCAAAAAAAAGAAATAAAACTGAAGTTCTCAGTCATATTTACATTGAGAATGGGAAACCAGGCCAACAACAGAGCTCCCTGGGAAGGACGTGTTTCCATAGAGCTACTAACTTCTCAAGGCAACACAATAAATCCTGTAACAGATCATAATTGGATTTCCATAGCAGAATCTCCACATTCTGATATTATTCTGATTCAATTTCTCAAGTCGTGGGGACGTATTTCTCTGAGGGTCCCACAAAGACCATTTTTCTTAACTGCTGTGGGACTCCAGCAGACAGAAGAGTGCTGGGTAACAGATGGCATGCTTACTGTTTTGTAATATCACGAGAAGGCTCGCCCTGGTTTTGTTTTCCAGTTTGTTTAATTTTACAGATCTGTGGATATGCAAAATTAAATAAAACCTTCTCTTCCCTCTGCCTAATGCGCAGTTACTATTTATGTTCTAAATAGCCCCCCAAAATGTTCAAGGACTCCATTACAGGAGCAACTGTTCAAACACGTAACAAATGACAGTCTTTGTTCCAAACAGTTTGTGATTTGAACAGAAAGAAAACATGATGAAAAACTGGAATTGCTATTTTCTCATCCTAAAAGTGGCAAAAGATGCTTTCGGTTGAGCAAAAGATGAAACTGAGAGTGTCGAGTGTGGGTCTGACAGCTCAAGGGAGGGATCCTTTTCCCTTTCTTACAGCCACTTTACATAGAGATAGCTGCAGAAAACAGTTAAACGACAGAGAACTAATTGTACACATCTGATTGTATATTCAAGCCCAAGAGAATAAAGAAAAAATCCAGAAAATCTGCAACCTGCACACAACCCCACTGCCATCAAGCCATGGAGGTGGATGGGGTGGGCACAGCCGCGGGGCTTTCAGGGATGCCCAAGAGCTGGATGGGCAGAGCAGGGCCTTGCTGAAATCCCAGCGCTGCCCCTTCTGAAATCTAGCTCCACCGTGCAAAAAAGCGGAGACTCGAGTCTCTGAATAAGCCAGCTGTAACCAATATCCATCAATCCCCTGCAGGCCAGCAGCACTGCTGACATGTTCAACAGCAGGTACTGGCCTCGGGGTTTGCAGCATTGCCCTAAGGTTTGCAGCGTTACCCTCGCCGGCCAGTGTTTTGCAACAGAATAATCTGGTGGAGGAGGTTGGTGAGAAGTTTAAAATCTCTCTGTTGAGATGCACTTTCCATTAACCCATGATTTTCAGAAAGGAACATTTCCTTTCTGAATGAGAATTGCCACTAGGTTTTCGTTCCTCCCAGCCCTACTAGAAAGGTGCCGGGGATGGCAGGGCTCTGCTGCTGCAGAGCAGTTCATGAAAGAAGCCGCAGCTCGTGAAGTCACCTAATATATTAGCCAACGCTTCTCCGAGTCTCACGGGATGTATCTTGATACTGCCTCCAGCTATTACCCTTAGTTTATTGGTGCTTGTTATTGATCTGAGGGACCAGCAGCCGCTTTGCTCTCTCCTGAGCAGGCTGATGGGACAAGGTCGGTGCCGTCAGCTGCGTCCGTTCGTTGGGGAGCCAGAGCTCCCGGTGCA
Source organism: Harpia harpyja (assembly GCF_026419915.1). Lineage (NCBI taxonomy): Eukaryota > Metazoa > Chordata > Aves > Accipitriformes > Accipitridae > Harpia > Harpia harpyja. The sequence goes on from NC_068951.1 coordinate 41,362,890, forward strand.
AGTACGAGAGTGGGAGGGTAACGGCCAGAACACACTAAGCACAGAAGCTGATTTTTGCGGGACAGCAGGACAGTTTATCAGTTGATCTTACCTACACCCAACGAGACTCAGACGTCTTTCTGCACGGCAAAACCCCAGCCTGGAGCGGTGTGTTGTGCTCTGCAATGTCTGAGTAACAGAGACGACCGCTTTGCTTTATCGGGTACCCCATCCTCCAACATTTAAAGCAGTGAGAGCCCTGCAAGTATCAGCTACCTAAGAGGCATTCCCGGAAAACACCGGCCTTAGCGACAGAGTGTATAAATCAGAGCGAACTTTGTGGGTATGGGAGTTCAGGACCCCAGTACTACTGCGGTGTGATTTTTCATTGCTCTGAAAGCACACAACAGTGAACCTTGGCTGTGTCAGAGAAGGTGTTCCGCCAGCTTTCTGAACAGACCAGCACCAGCTCAAATGACGGGATTTTTTACCGTTTTATACCATACGATGCAGATGAATGATACCAAAAATTGAAGAGGCTAGATTATATATATATGTGTATGTATGTGTGCATATATATGTACATATATAAATATCACACCTCAGTTCTCTCCCAAATGCTGTGAGAACTGAAATAATTACACTATTCACAACTTTAATTAAAAGACTCTGGTTTTGCTACTTCTCAGCAGCCTTTTCTTTTTTAAATGTTGGGGGAAAAGTATAGCATTTGGTGTAATGAACTCCTGCGACTTACGGAGTTCTGGAAATCTCAAAAATGTATTTGAGTTTGCTATTTATGTTTTCTGCAAGTTTCTTCAAATCATGGGTGAACTTGTAATGAAAATCTAGACTTAGACTGTGTATTGCACAGTAACCATTTACTGAAACCTCCTGCTCCTCTGCGTTGGCAGTAAATCACACTTCTTGTGTGGAACTACAAGGAATTTTTTCCTTTTCAATACCCACCCAGGAAAGCCTGTTTATTTTTTACTGCAAAACTCAGCCCCTCAACTTTTAAACTTCTCTCAAAGATACACCATGATACCACAAGTCATCCAGAAGTCTATTTGGATTTAGGAAATGAATTTTTCCTGGACTGTCCTCAAATCCAGGCAATCCACATTAGGCTTATGGGGTATCTGCTCTGTGGAAAGCACAGAATTCTATTTACCACACAGGTTATTGCTCTTGCAAAGCAAGCTGAAGGAAACAGAAACAAACAGAAATTGTTCAAAAGAAAGGTCTTTAGAGCTACAGTCCCTCCACAACTTACTCCTACAATTAAAAAAAAAAGACCCTCATAATAACCGTGTTCATGGGGGAAACTGCTTTCCTGATTATCACATTCTTTATGTATCAGTGACATCAGGAGTCATTTTATGTTGGTGTACAGATGTACATATTTGCAAAGGAAATGGCAAATTTCTAATCAGGATTCACCTGCTGCCAGACTCGGTGTGAGAATATACCAGTGACTGTCAACAAAGTGTCAAGTGAAATTATGCAACGTGCAAAGTAAATGTAAGGAAAGATCATTTGGGAGACATTACTAATCATGTTAAATACACACAGCAACACTAAAAGCCTGAACTTCAAAGGCCTGGAGGCGCCTGATGAGATTTTTAAAACTGCCTTTTTAGCAGTACTGAAACACGGTGGGAAGTGCCTCGCTGCACCTACCTACCTTCGAAACGGTCAGGTTATGTTTCTGTCTTCAGATCGAAAAAATACCCTTCCGAAGCTGCGGAACGAACCACGGCGACTCCAAGGAGCTATGCCATCTCTGCATATTCCAGATTAAAGCAGCATTTAAAACAGATCTCCTCTGACTTGAGCTGCCTTCAGACCAGGTTTAAAAAGAGGCAGAACTGGAATTTCTACGAATCTACCCCCCGCTTTGCTCTGGCTGCTGGTACAGGCCTTTCCTGGCAAGACACGTACCTTTAGGATTCATGCCACGTCATTCGTGTATTACCTTCTTTCCCATTTAAAATAAGAACAGTGAAATAACTTCAGTGACACATATACGGGCATCTGCATTACATGCATAGGGAGGTTGCTGCTCCAGGCAGCCGTCGGCAGGGCTCCGAGGTGGTCTAGAGTGGCTCAAAACATGGGTCCAACAGCACGGGGTGTTGTGGAGGAGTCTCGGCACAGCTTTGGAGCACTACGCAGTCCGTCAATAAAAAAAATAGAAGGGAAAAAATCCTGGATTTTATTTTACTTTGAAACAAGCCAAGCCTTGCTGAGCAAAATGACGAATATTAACAGATAAGTGTGGAGGATTTGGGCTTGGGACCAAACCAGGGAGCTAAGCTTCTGACAGCACAGATATACTTGCAATTTCAAACGACTCTATTTTTTTTTTTTTTTCTCCTTTTAAATTTGCTGTTTCCCTCTTGGTTCATAACAGAGATATACCCTCTTAAAGATGAAGGGTAAACATTGCATTTGAAAAATGTAATAAAAATCCATTTGCGATTTTTTCCCCCCACAAAAAACAAAGTATTTGCATAGCGATGCCCAGGCCATGCTTTTCCTCCCCACGGGCAGGCTCTGATGCTTCAGAAACACAAAGAGCAGAATACAAATCAGTTCCTACTTCCATGACATCCCATGATTTCAGCTGAGAGCAATTTACTTAAGATGTATTTCTTCGGCTGGGAATACGCAGCACCAGTTCTCCTTATTGTCCTGGACATTTCACCCAGTAAACCATTAGTTTCCTCTGAGGACAGAAGTAAATAGCACAATTTGTTCTCACAGAAGACTAGCTGTTTCTGAAATGTGAAGAAGCTCATGGCAAATGGGCAGAATGTTAGGAATAAATAAGAAAAATGGGGCAGCAGAAATAAATCTTCTACGATGACTTCTCTCATTCATTTAAATGGGAAACAGTCTTTGCTGTGGCTTGCAGGAGCCGAGACACAGCAAAGTTTCTAAGTTCCAGAGAAAATAACTTTAGTTCATCCATAATTTTCTACGCAGACTTGAAATATAAACTTTAAAGAAAAACATGAACACACAGGCTTCCAAAACCAGCTAGCAATTTAGGAAAATTACATCAGCAAGGGGAGAAAAGATGTATGCTGTAGCCATTTAAACAATAAACTGCTTTAAACATGTAAGTCAACCAATGAAAACACTAAATCTTATTTTTCAGAAAGCTACTGCTACACCAAGGCAGGAATTAAATAGTACATATTGTACCTGATCTTACACAAAAGTTTAATCTCAGTCCCACTTCATAAGTCTCTGAAACTCCATCTGCCAAAAGATTCACCTTTTCCAGTTACTATTTCATGCTTTTCCCTTGCCTATAGCAGAGTTTTCCCTCTGCAGTTTAATCTTAAGCCTCTTCAGATGCTCAAGAGTGAGATGAAACTGGTAAGTCATCTCTCCTGATGCTTCTCAGATTATCAGGAAGATTCAGTACAAGTGCAGGTGACAAACCTGCCCCAGCCAGATTTCATCAGGAATTTCCTGAGCCGAAGCAGAAGCAAGATATCTCACTTGTCTGAATTCTTCCTGAATTTTCAGATGATACAGTGATCTAGACGTTTTTTTTCGAGAAGCCTTTCAAGTGATCATACTTACTGAGTAACCCAAAGAGGAGTTATCATCAAAGCTACACAATCAGAGAGAAAAGAAAGTATTAGGCAAACAAAACTTTGGTTGGAAACATTGGTTTCTAAGTATTTCTGGATTTTTACCTGATGCCAGGTAGAAGATGGCTCAGGTCAATTAGAATCACAAGTATACCCAAAGATACACTTAAAACCCCATCTCCTGCCCCAGGTAAAAAGCTCCGGTGCCCTTCCCTGTGCTGCTCCTTCCTACCAGCCCCAGCAGATACCTCAGCCCTACCACCCTTCTCAGCCCTCACCCCTGTGAGCAGCCAACACAGTGGGACCGGCAACATACAGCTCTGGTGCCCAAAGCGAGTGTCTTATCCAAAAGGGTCTTTTAATTCAGTTTTTTCCTATCCTTTTGGGCCAGAGAGGAATTAAAAGAAACTTTCATAACCAAGTCTGTCCAAAGAAGGTGGTCCCTCAGCAGCATTTTATTTCAGTAACAAAAGTCCATGAGTTTGTTGAATAATTTTGAATTTGTTCTCCTCAATATAAGCTGTGTTTTCACTTCCCAAACAGCATTTTCATTCCTAACCTGACAAACTGATTGATCATTCTTGTTATCTGTCTCAGAGCTTCTTCACTGAATTCTGAAGAGAAGTTATAGGGTAAAATAAATTCAGAAGATAAAGTGGTTGAAATTAGAAACCTTCAGATTTAAGACCAAATTACAACACTTCACCTTTTTCTTGAACTTTACACCAGCAGAGATGTCAGCATTACAGAGGTGCTGAAGTGCCAGGACTTGTATGTAGCAGAGCACAGCAATGTGCAAGTTACATTTAAAATAACCAATTTAAACTTTCAAAACATTTCACACTCGTATTAAATGCCTCAGCAACTATGCTCCTTCCTTTTATATTCAAGCAGAGTTAAATTTAGATTCTTTTAGCATAAGAGGGTAAACCAGGTGACTCTAAATATGGTTATGTGTTGGTGAGAGTGAGTCCACACCTGTCTATGAAAATGGAAGCTGACTTCTCGTACGCACGAGGGGATTAGCGGAAGGCATGAGTTACGAGCTACTTCTGTTTAGATTCCCCCTGAACATGGAGCCATTTAGAAATTTGGTCCATAAACTTTAACGATTATTCAATTAATTTTTCTATTCAAGCGTGTGCCCGGCATGAGCTCTATTAGACCTTTTGTCTGTAATAATGTCACCAGCCAGCCACGAGAAAAGGCACCCCGTGAGTCTCTGCAGATAGCCCACAGCTATTTTTGTGACAATGACTGTCACGGGAAAAGAAATGTCACGTCACACCTGCAGCTTTCCGAAGTGCAGCTGAAATGCAGCCTCGTCATTAACAGACTTTCACAAACCTACAGGATCCTACAGAAGGAAGACTGAAGTTTTTCCTACCTCTACATATGAAGAAGTTGCCTTTCCAGAGTTTTATAGCCAATAAAAGATCGCTGAGCACAGGACACCCAGTGCCAGCACTGGTACCAATACACAGGAGACCTACGCACCAGGCATGAAGGCACGGCGTAAGACACAGCTTAGCAACAGGTTGCCCACCTACAGTCACGGACCTGGACAACAGCCCTCGGACAACTCTGGGAAAAGACGGAGCAAGAATGAGGGAGATCGTTTGTTTTTTAAATGTGAATAAGCAGTTTTCAAAAAGCTGCAGGCAGAGCAATACAGTACTAAATCAGCCTACAAAAAACGTTTCACTTATCTCTCTAGCAAATCTTAAAACTGGTATGAAGAAAGCAGAAGTAGCTCTGCGATGTGATCCTGGAGAAGATGTAAGATACACGAAGCTGGTCTAGGCTGAAGCTCAGATGAGCGTTGTGGTGGTCGTCACAGCGGTTGTGCAGAGCCCGTGGGTTCAGATTTGGTAAGAATCTGAGAAGCTATCCACAGAAATGGCTTTAGACATGTTTACCAGCCCACACATCAAAATTTCCCACATAATTACCAGGAAAGATTGGTCTCACGCTCAGCCTTGGGGCCAAACAGTAAACCGGGCTTTCTCCCTCCTCTGACGCAAGACGTGCCACCATTCTGCTTACATTTGCTTCTGTTATTCTCATACAGATGTGTTAGTACCAAAATATTAACAGAATCATAATTAAAAAAAAGAAGCAGTTAAAATACCTTTGGCCAGTGAAATAGTAAATCAGGTTGTTCAAACACAGAGGAGAGCCCCATTTAAATCACAGTGTTTCTCTGTCAAACAAAAAGCACTGAAGAGAGGACGTATCAGACAAATGCAAGATGCACTAAGCTTCACAATAAATTTTTCTCTATATTAATAAAAATTCTGTCCACACAGAATGTTGGTAGTGTTTTACATTAACTTACAGCACTTGGATCTAACAAACTGGGCAAGCTCAAAAATAGGTTCATGTAAACTATAATCTCCTTTCTATATTTATGTTTTTATTAGGATACTGCTGTTTCCAAAGCAGATGCCGTGTCGCTGAACAGGAATAGATTTTATTCAGGACTTTTATTCAGGAACGCATGCTACAAATGGTTTAAAAGAAATGTCAGCTAGGGACAGGATTTCACCTTAGCAATATTCAAAGGTTAGGACAATATGTCAACAGAGATACATTGTTAATGCCGGTACAATGGCTATATAAACACCCGCAACAGAGAATCATGAAAAGCAACTTCCATAAATTGAAAACTCAGTTAGAAGGTGTTTATAAAATGCATTAAATTTCTCTGTGAGTTACTCAGCAAAGAGAGGGGATCTCTTGTTGCAGTGAAAAGACCATTAAGTTGTTGAAAACAGCTATTTTGAAATCACAGCCAACACCCAAGCTCCACGCAAAGTCTCCACTACAGTGAATTTCTGTCCTGATCATTAATTTTCATGCCTGAAAGTAGACTTGCGTATTTTATTCTCATTTAGAATACCTGAGAACAATAAACGCCAAAAAAAGGAACGGATGCTTTGTAAGTTTACCCAAAGTGATTAATACCTCTGAACTTCAATGCAACAATAGGACATGTCTGACCTACACCACTGAAAGAAACGATGAGCAGACATGTAAATCTTCCTTAATTACCTCTCTTTGTAACATGGAAAAAAAACGGGTGGTAACTTGAAGAAGAAGTAATTAGTCAGTCAAATCACAGAGTAGTAGAAAGGTCAGATTCTTACAGCCTAAACATCGTGAATTACAAGAAATATAAAGCATTAAAATTCCAAATGGCTTCTTTTTGACAGAGGTTTTAATGAGAATGGAAGAAGAGAAAGCAATCTGTCCTCACGACAAAAATTGTAATGAGAATATTCTCCTCCTCTTTAAAATCCCTTCAATGAGGGAAAATACGCTTCTGTACCAGGACTGTGAAGGATTTGATTCATGTCTGCACACTATACATTTCAAGAAATTCGCATGATCAATTGATTTGCCTGTCATTTCTCCATTATGAAAACAACTGTGCTGAATCATCTGGCATGGCTTCCAGCTGCCCTCTGCCACGACTCCTGTTTCCCACTTGGTCTGTAAAACGCACATCCAAATTCTCTAGTGGGCAAGGAGTAATTAGGAAAGAAGCATGAACAATTACAAATAAAAGCTAAGCAAGCCTATCTAAATGACGAGATTTTAAATCCACCATTAAAAGCATGCCCATTAGCGAAACCATCAGAAGAACGAGATTGTATTTTTCCTCTGTAACACTCCAAAACCCGGACTGCCCTTGGCCAGAGATCCCTGGAGTCGTGAGTCCCATCCCTTCCCGCTCAGGAGCCGCAGAGCCGTGGACGGGCTGTGCTGGGAGCGCGGCTCCGTCCTGCTCCGGCGGTCACCGAACGGGGGCTCGGCTGCCACTCACCCACCCCGCAAGCACCAAAGTGACTTTGGCAGCTTCCTCGGCCGGCTCTCGGTGAGCTCCACTAAGGACTTCCCGAGTCCCGGATGGCCTTTCTGTACTTAACGACCCTTGTTAGAAACGTGCCTAATGATTTTAATTCCACGTGAAAAGCAGCGTTTTTAAAGCTTCCCAGTGTTTCCTTACTAACGCCCAGGAGAACAGTGGCTCCTGAGTGTAAAAGTGTTGTATTCTGTTCTTGGCTTCTCTACTGCACGTTTCATCAGGGATGTAAAAGTAAGTTTGGTTTTCCGTAAGAACTAGAAAATAAACTTTTTTGTGTTTTTTTCTAAAATATATTGCTAACCATTATCAGTTTTTCTAAGTGGCAGACAAATAACATGCATTACTTCAAGATGATTACATCCGAGGCTATCTTTAAAGGAGCCTCATACTGATACCATCGTTACCACTACAAGTGGGTATAACAAGTCCTCCTTTCTATGTTTAAAAAATAATCACGGTATCATGGTGTTTTACCATTGCACTTCCTCTTTCTCTTGCTCTCTTAGTACATCAAGCCCCATAGGAAGCAATCATTTCTATGCAAATGCTGCGTAATAGAAATATAACTTCTCCATAACCTGGCTCTCCTTGGGGAAACCAATCTGCTGTCTGTGTTTGGATATGTACAAAATAAAACCACTGTGGTTTCCAAGCAAAGCACTAAGCTGCAAAATTTTATGATATTAATGGCCTTCTGCATCATTTACATATTCATGTATCGCTTCTGACTTGTGCACACTTTATTATTTTTGGAGGAGCAATAATAATCTCATTTACACAATAACTGACATTGGCCAGATTCAATAATCTGAGGTAACTGGGACAAACACCACACAGACCTTATCAGCCATGCCACCCCCTGTAGTATTATTTAATAAACCACTCAGAAAAAATGTTTAAAAGATGATGACAGCTAGGAGGGAGACCGTTGGTAGAACAGTTAATTGCAAAGTGCTTCATATTCCCTGATCTCAACAGGGAATGTCAAGGTTGTAGCGCTCGGTGACCATTTGGGGCTAAAATATGAGAAACTGGCCTGTTCACAGCGAGGTATGGCACTTTGCATACAGACTGCTTGTCCCCTCCTGCTCGGAAGTGAAAAAATGGCAGACAGGGATAATAATGGACAGGAATTATTAGCAGAGAGCACCTCTGCTGTCTCCATCGATCTGCAAAGCAGCTGGTAATCTCCTGAGTAGGTACAGTCTTGCTGATGAAGCAAATAACCCACTCCCGCTGGACTGCAGGACACGCCGCAGCAAGGTTCAGGCTAAAAAGGGCCAGATTTCTCCTTTTTGTCTGGGGTCCAAAATGTCACGCTGAGGGTCTACCTGTGGGAAGGAAGAAGAGGCTCTGCCCAGCGTTACACAAAGCCTTCAACACTCCCCCTCAATGCGCAAGCTGTGCTATATTAATTTCAGTCCAGCCGCCAAAAATCTCTTTGCCTTTCTAAAAAAATTAAACTTCCAGGGGAAAATTATAAACAGGCGGGAATTTTATTTACGAGAACCTTTGAATTAAGATGTGGGGTCCTCGGTGCTGATCTCAGCAGCACTGCTGATGCTCTCCAGAGTGTGAGACTTTAACAGTGAGTTGTACTATGCAGCCTTTTCATATTTGTGCCCAATTACCTGAAGCAAATAAATAAATAAACAACGTGAACCCTTTGTACGCGTAACACTAAGAACAAATGTATCAATAGCTACTTCCAGTGAGCCTGCACTGTTTGCTTTTGCACATCTTATAGTCAACGTGGTGGATTTGATCCCTCCTGATCTTAAAAGGTCACCATATCAAGAAAGCAGGCCCCTGAGAGCTGCTTCTTCCCTAAACACTGCTAGCATCTGTAACACCACCAATGTGTCTCTCGATTGCCTTTCGTGACTGTCCAAGGATGTGGGAGTTAGTCCTTACAGCAATCGCTGCAAGAAGGTGTAGTGCAGGTTCTCAAGCGTATTTGTGGAGCAGGTGTTTGGGTAAATTTGCAGTCACTTGGAGACACCACAAATTGCCACATTGCTTTACTGCATATCCTTTTTGTACTTTGGAGAAAACAATGCCTGGAGAAAGGATTTCTTCGTGTAAGAAGCCATGGTTCCACAGTAGGCTTTGCATGGAGAGAGGTGCTGAAGTGCACAGCAGTGAGAGAGCTTCTGTCTAGCAAAGGTTAATCCAGCGAGGGATTTATGCTGTGAAACCTTAGTTACACAATTACCAGCTCACTTCCTGACACGGAAAATGTTTTTGAACATGGACAGAATATCAGATTCCCTTTAATGGTACCTTTCTGGCCTGGAGTTGCTGCTGTTGCTAGATGCACACTTTCAAAACAAGAGATCCAATGCATTTTCATACCAAACGGATACAGACAAGACCTTTGTGCTCACAGCTACTGTGGCTATCTTAAGCAAACAAACACGTTTCTATCCTTACCTCCAGTGGCAGAGTTCAGCCTCCTGAACACCCACCTCCTTATCTCACTCCTGACCACCGGCATCTCTCACACCTCAGTTCTCCTCTGTCTGATGAATAAAAGAAAAAAAAAATAAATAGTTGTGCTTCCCTGCTTAACATGGCTGTTTGGACAAAAAGTGCAGGAGAAGGTATGAAACCTTGCAGACCAGTAGATATAGGGGCTACGTAAGATTAAATACAGCTACAAAACAAACACTAGCGACACAGACCATGGCAGATTCTGAGCATCAAGATGTTCTAAATGTAAAAGGAAGACATGGTGAAGTGTTAACTCGGAAATAAAAGAATTAAAAATTCTACTTTTTAAGAAAATTGAAAAAAAATAAATCTGGCTGGAATATAAAATTTCTTTCAAACAAGAACTGCCCGAAGGTAGTCGCACAGAAATTCCCATTTTCTGTAGTTTCAATATGAAAACTGATAACTGCACACAAATTAGCAAATTAAAAAAATGGCTCATAAAATAACTCCTAAAGATCTAAAAAATGTTCATATTAAATTTATCAGATTTTTTTTTCTTTCTTTTCATCAAAGCCCTTGGTTGTACTTTACCCGAACTTGTTCATCTCTCTAATCTTATCCTTGGGGAGGTAAATGAAACCAAATGCATTGTTTCTGGTTGATGAAGCACTTTAGCCTCCCTCAACAGGCTCATCTTTCCATTAATAACACAGTGCTACCTCTAACAAAAGACTATATTTTCAAACATGAAAACAAAAAAGAAAAAAATCAATGCATAGGTGACATTATTTGAGGAAGTAAATAGAAAATAAACCTTTCCGCTAATCAAATAGAAATAAAGCAAAGCGACGTGAGAGTCAGCAGTTTGGAGCCAGATCTCCATCCCTTTGCGGTTTCTGGTGTCTGCAGGTGTCTCTAGGTTTTTACTCTTTCTGTCTTTACTGTTTTGTTTTGGGTTCCTTTTTTTCATTTTGAAGTCTTTCCGGGGCTAAATAAGACTTATGGCAGGCTTATGTTCTAAATCAGTGTATTCTTCTGTCAGCCTGGATATGCCACGTTTCCTGCTGCTGGTGAACCACTTTAGGAAGAGCTGTGCTCGCTGCTGGGTGCTGCGGTTGGATGCAGCCCCTTATTAAAACTGGGAAGAATTGAGCCCTGATCCATTTGTGTTTGAAATGGCTGGAAGTGTACTTTTGTAACCTTGTGGGAATTTAAAAACATTAGCCTAATTAAAACTGTTGTTGTATTTGTTTTGTCAGGCTCTCCCTTTTATCTGCATGATAATGATTTTGCCTCATCAGTTCAAGAAGTGTCTGTGGGTGGAAACAGTGAGTGATAGATTCATATAATGAGGCTCTAAATGACTACAAAAGACTTTACATCGCTGTGAATCATCCATCTACAGTGCTGCATTATTCAGAAATTAATGCAACCCTATAAATGAATAATGATTTAAATGTACTTTTAAAAATTGTTAATGCTTCAGCATTTTCTCCTTCTCTACATAATCAGAAAATTGATTATGACTATGACTAGACCTATGTTCTTAATTTAACTTATGTAATGGTAATGTAGAAAAAGTCTTGTGACAACAATGAAAATGGAAAGACTTCCAGGAGACTAGAAATGGGTTTATAACCTTCAGAATTCCCTAGCCAAATTCAGTGGACTTCAGAGGGAATTAACGCCAAAAAAAGCCTCCTCAAAGGCTGCAGGGTCTAGAGACAATTGAATTATTGTTGAAGTTGATGAAAAAGATCCAAAATAGATTAGAATATACGTCAAATAACTAAGGATAATATGACCATAGAAAACATTTTGCTCGTTATTTGTTTTCTCATATTACTCTTTTTTTTAAAAATGAGTGATTAAGAGAATCATAAAGCAAGGAGCAGTATCAGCAGTAGAAATAACACAAGCTAATTTCCAAGCACTTCTCTGAGGATGCTCTCCCATGTAGATTATCTGATGAACAAAATAGGGTGAATGCAACCCCAGCCTTCATCACAGTGGAATCTATAAAAGGATTTATCTCCTCTATCTGGATTTTTATTTTCAGAAAATACTGTTAGCTCTCTCTCTTTGACAAAGACAACATTGATAAACAGATTCAAAACTGTTGAAGGCAGGGAGTTATCCTATCGATAGAGACAGAAACCGTTGTAGAGTACCATCATACAAGTCTTCAGCAACCAGGATAAAATCAAGTATGATGTTACAACAGTGGTTTCAGCACTTCTGAGATCCAAATACACAGGCTGCGCCTCCAGCCACGTCACGTACTCAGCGTACGCTAGGGTACTGCAACGCAGATTATGCTCCCAATTCTAGCCCTGTAAAGCTTACTCTGTTAAAATCACTAGCAGTAATCTGGTGGTTTTAGGAGGTTGGAGGATGCGACCAAGATTAGAACTGGGTCTACGCATTCTACTGAACACTATGTGAACAACATATACACGGCTTCTTTAGGCACACGTTTTAAACCAGATATCACGTAAATTATTAAATGCTCTTCTGTTCAAGTCATAACAGCAATTTTTCAGAAGCAGACCACAGATGAGAAATTGTTCTCTTCACACTAAAACAAGTGAAATGTAATAACTCTCTTCACCAGAAGACTGTTGAACAAGGTTTCTTTCTTGTGCAATAATAAAAGTATAAAGGAGACATATTTAATGATTCATTGAAACTAGATACTTAAAGGAATCTTCAGCCATAGAAGATGGTTTCAGTGAAGTCATCTTCCACTAGGGTTGCTTTATATTCTGCAAGTCCCTATTAAATTATCGTAAATTACTGATGCTAAAAAGGACATGAACTCTGCTAAGACTACAGTCACAGATGTCCCCCTTATTAAAACCTTGTAAAAATCACTACCACTCGAGCAGCAGAACTGAGTCTGTACCAAAGACGCGGTGAAATATTGCCACCCACCTATCAAACCACGGCTCCTTCCAATTACTGGGAGTTTGATAAACTTACCAGTATGTACTTTTGTTATTACCTAATTCTGCTGATAAACTGTGATCTCAACATTTTGTCCACGAACGATTTACTAGGCTGAAAACAATACTGCCTCATCTCGGCCAGTGAGGCTTTATTAAAGGACTAGATGAACATTGTGACTGTGGTGTTATCTGATTCTCTGGTACGAGACCACCCTGCCTGCAATGAAAATCATTTCAGGGGTAACCCAAAGAAATCTGCCTTACACTCACCCATACTAGCTACTCTTCCAAATATGGAGAAACATGGTCCTGCTGCTCTATATCGTATTTAATACTACAAGCGAGATTTTGACAATATTCAGACACACTAAAAACGACCAAAACCATTTCGTTTTCTGTTAGCTGCCAAGCAATATTTCTATTTCTGCAATGTGACTACTTGTATTGAGTCACACAAAATTTCTCAAGCTTCATGTCCAGGACTATATATTTTTCATATGTGGTGAAGAAGAGAGGCTAAAGTTTTCAATTTTTTATAGATTTAAAGGGAGATAGATCTTTGAATCTGTTAAGATTTTTTCCCCTTACAAGAAGAAAAATTTTGATCTCAATGATAAATATTAGCCAGCTATTGAAAAACAGGTGTCTCATCTTAATATTGGAGAGGATCTCCTCTCACAGCTGACTGAACAGTTAAGCCAAAACCACCAAAAATCAGGGTGGCTGCAATTTTCTGATTCAATTTAATTTTTTTTTTGCCCCCCCCCCCCCCCCATGTTTCTTTGTCTATTTTTTAATTATCAGCAATAGTTTCTGACTCTAGTACTCATTAATTAGGAAAAAAGCAAATTTCTACTATTGTCTAGAAATTGTTTTGAAGTTTATTCCAAAACCAAAATGTAGACTGATTCTTTTGGCATTCAGTATCAAAGAATTGAGTAAAAAAATCCTAAACTACCTCACATCTCACAAGTGCACGTGTTTTCTCTGTTTTAAATAAACTCAGAACGTGGATTAAACCAGGGGATGTTGCACTTTACACAATTAACTTTGACGATTTGTATGGAAAGCATAGAAAATCTGGCTCTCCTATATTTTCAGGATAGCTGGGAACATTGCTATCACTTGTATTAACTCACACAGGAAGAGACATGAGCAATAAGCAACAAATCCAACTCATTTAGTACTTCCTGGACAGACACACAAATGGAACGTAAATCATCTGTCTTGTACTGTCCTGATCATCATCATTAAAAGCTGCCAACCTTAAAATAACTTTGTGTTACTTGTTTTTAAGAGTTCCAGGTCCTAGTTCTTGAGATCTGATCTCACAAAGTCTAGGAAATGCTTTATCTGAAACTTGTACCATTAAACAGGGATTGCCATGATTCATAAATTATTCTCTTTTGAATGTTTAAGACTGACAAATGTGCCAACTTCTCAATTTAATTAGGGAAATTCTCTGTAAGAGATGTATTTTAGTCAAGTTCTGTTCTCCCAGTTTCACCTTAGGTTTCATCCTTTACATCAACCAAAGAAATATACTCGGCTTGTTCTCTCAGAAATCGTCTCGTAGATAAACCAAAATGTTTCATTTTACGTATTTACATTTACCTTGAAAGATGCCTTCAATTCCTCCTCTGTCTGGCAGGGAGACCTATCGCTCTTCTGAGCTTCCCAAAAGCAGGGGAGTTAAAGGATATGAATTCATCATCATGCAACCACCTTTCACAACCACCTCACCTTCCACCTCCAGTCCACAAATGCTGCCACTGCATTTCATTCACAGAAATCTGCATGATGGCAGGGTCATTCAAAAGAGGGGCAGAAAAATGATCAGGGAGGAATAAATAAATAAATGAATTACATGGAATGTTTAAAGTAAAAAATTCTATATAGCATTCCTGTATTAATCACAGATTTTGAAAAGAAACAGAAAATATATTTTCATTGGAAGGATTTCAGACATTAAACTTTCATTACTCTTTCTCTGCATTTTTCTTCAAGACCCTGAGACAGAGAAGTCATTGGAGCCTTATGCAACGGCTTGCAAGTTATAGTCTGAACTATGGATTTACTACTATTGATTCATAATATAGTAGCCTAGGAGAAATATATCAAGTTGATTAAAATTACCCATTTTTATTGAATTCTTTTGTAATGAATTTTCCTCTAGCTGAACAAAAAGCACATTAATGCAATCTAAACTTCTCTGGTAGTAAAGAATCAGAAGCAGCAAAATGGACAAATGACTTTGAACTTAAGACGCGTTGTCTGTTCTAATCTCAGCTATGATTGCAAAAATAATATTCCCCAAATTACATCAGATGTACATAGTTTGAATGCATGTATTGCTGTTACTGCAATGCAGCAGCAATATCCATGCCATCCACGATAAAGTATATTATTCTGATATGATTAATTTTATAGTTATGGTTACACTTGGAGAGGCTCTTTTAGTGAGTTATGGAACATGCAGGGACTGGGATTCTTAGATATGAAAAGTGTTGCTTAAGACTAGTTCTAGAATTACAAAAGAAGATCAGAAAAAAACGAGAACTTTTTAACACAGAAAAAAATAATAATACAGAATTTGTAGAAAAGCTGTAATGAACGCACACATGAATGCTACTCCTTTTCTTGTCTGTGTGAAATTAGGTAGATTATTTTAATTCCCAGGTACCGGACTTTTCCCTGACTTCCCTGTTTCTTGGTTTTCATAAATTATAATGCTTTGAAAATTTCTGAACTACTGTAGCTTGAGTTTTCTAAAACTTAGTGAGCAGTAAGTGGCATGACATTTAAAATACGATTTATTATATTCCTGAATTACACATGCATTACTTTTACAACTGGCAAACCCACAAAGATTTAATAGAGGGTTTTGTCATCCTGGGTAACTGTTTAGCCAGGAATATTACTGTATTTTCTAGGACTTACAGATTTTGGTGAAATTCCTTTTTGACATATACGTAATTCCACAAACTTCAAACACCATTAGCTGACTGAATACGTGCATATGAGAAATTAATCAAAATCAGCCCTTACTAAAAATCCCTCTGTTGAAGAAATGAACAGTTACTTAAAATAAAGAATTACCAAACTGGAGATCAAGATGTCGCTCCCTCAAACACCGCGGCAGTGACAGGTAGGCATGGACTAGATCATGAACGCAGTCTAGAGAGTGTGACCAAGGGCACAGTAAAAGTATTTACAAAGGTTTTTTGGGGATTGGATTTAGCCTCCTTCCCTCGATGAACAGAACTTGCGTTAAGTATTCTGATCATGGCTTTGGAGCTCATGGGCCAACTTGAACCGAATCTGACAGCTGAATAAGATCCAGTAACTGTTTTCCTACAAATTTTGTACTGTGGGTAGCTCAGAGCAAAAAAAGAGCGTCTATACTTCTCCCCTATTCATGAGCAATGTGACTTCAAGTCTTACTCTTCCATTTAAGCACAACTATTTTCCAAAGGTTTGTAAAGGATCAGGTTTTGTAAAAATAAAAGTGTGTTTCTCTAGCCCAAATCCTTGATCTGACTTCCAACAATTTTCTTTGTCTTAGTCATAAGCATTTTCTTCCTAATACTGCTATCCTTTTGCCAGTTTTCAAGAATGCTCTGTGAGATGTTTCTAGATTGTTTCTTCTTATTCTCACAGTCCTGCAAATTATATTGAAGGGCATACTCTTTATTTTACTTTTTGGGTCCCTTTTTATTTTTTTATTTTATTTTATGGTATCATGATTTATCAAGCTCACGACTACGTCTCCGTGCTTTTTCCCAACAAAATGTAGCAGCAAAAGATGCAAAGAAAAAAATCAAATTGTTCCAATTTTGTAAAACTAGCGGGTTAGGTAAAAGAGAAACCAGGTTTTGAACAATTTTGTCCTAATAACTATTGATCCTACTGGGGAATTTCTGCAGCAACCAGCATGTAACTGCCAAAATATTCAGCAGAAAGGGATTATAGGTATATGGAGAGATAACATAATCTTCACATAAATCAGTTAAATAGTCAATCAACCAAGAGACACAAATCCATAGGAATCCTGGCTTCATTAGCTTCACTGCTCACTGAACTACTTGGATTTTTTTTTAATGGTGCTTTAATCCTGTTAGATTTCAGAGCCAAAGCAGTTACGAGATTGAGCTAGAGTCTGTTCCTTCTTATGCACCATTAAACAACTCCAGAGTGAATTAATTACATCTGATCAACCCAGTGAAGGCAATGAGGCCAAGAAAGGTGCAAGTTAGGGGCTGCAAAACATTTATTACTGATGACAGGGCACCAGAAAGAAAACTTTTGACTTTCAGATCCAAGTGTGAGCTAAAGATCTAAGCCTGAGTTAGCAGGGCTGGTTTTAGTGAAATAACTCTTTTAATCAATAAAGTGGTTGCATTTGAAGTGGAAAAATGGAATACAGAATGCTGTGACATTATTTTCATTTTTACAGAGCCATTCTTGAGCGTGATACTACAATTGCACTTTGATGCTTCAGGCTTCACCACTGATCTCAATTGCTGTAGGACTATATTCAGCAGACAAAAGAGCATACTGGGCAGCATCTCAGGAGCCCCCAACCCATCTGGATGATGCTCCAAGAAGATACTTACAAATATAGCAGAGGTCACAGTGACATTTACTAATCACAGCCTCTTCAGCTATGTGCAGGCTGTCGCTACATTCCCACCAGAAACTTGGTGGCTCTCACTCTCAGCACCAAAACCTCACGGATAACCACCGCAAGTCCTCTGAACTGCAAAAGGCATGTTTCTGAGAGGAAAGAAACGCCACGGATGGAGCATCGTCAGGAGTGTTAACCATTTGGGTGATAGCGCAGTTTGAGAGAGCTTCTCCCTTCCTTACTAACCGGACAAGGCTGTATCTTTTTTCCAGACTGATGTAAGACCAAGATGTTACTCTGCAGTGCTGAGACAGCTCTTACCTGCAGTAGGAGCTGGACCATACAGGAATAGCAGTAGATCACCCACTTGGTTCATCCAGAAACTGAACCTGTATGAACAGGGCTGGGCTCGAAGCTGGAGTTAGTCAGCTAGCCACAAAATATGAGCCCTGTGGACAACTCGGGTGTTAGCACAAGTGGCATGCCACACAGATGCGTAAGGCTATCTGCATCCATCTCTCTCTCAAAGAAAAGCTTCCCTCTCCTTATCTGAGCCATAAATCCACCAGGGCTGTTGTTCTTCACCCCCAGGATCTATCTTCTCCTGCCTCCACCTCTGAACACAAAGCCTCTTTGGCAAGCCAAGACTTTTTCCTGCTCAACACAGCAAACCTCAAATCTTTTCATCCCTCCAGAGGCCAGGACTAGTGAGGAGAGCCCATGGGCCAGCGGTCCCACCAGGGCCACGTGGGCTTGCTCTAACCACTGCCTGGCTCCCTGGGGTGGCTCTTCCAGACAAATTTCCTTCTCGGTCTGCTGTAAACTCATTACAGGAGAAGCTGGGGCTTTCTACGAGCACTACATCACCTTGCTGTTTCTGCTGTTAGGGTGCCAAATAAAACTCCACACCCGGCTGAATGGTGCAACCTCTCCCTTCTGCCTACTGCATATCAGCACCTGCAACCCCACATCGACTTTGCAGTTACAGAGTATAACCGCTTTCATAAGCTTGCTAAACATATCAGTTAAAACGTTGAGACCTTTACAATACCACAATCACTGGGAGACAGATCTGAAACCTCTCTCCTTGGGCAATTAAAATTAATCTTCCTTCCAGTCTCCATTTATTTGTGACCCCTTGGTTATTGTGCCAGCAGCAGCATCGTAAATTATTTTCTCCCAACTCTTAACCCCTTGAGGTATTTGCAGATAAAAGTCTTATCCCTTTTCACCTTTCATTTTGGCAGGCTAAGCAAACCATAAATTAGGTTCTTTGTTCTCCCTATCGCCCTAACAGTCTTTCTCTGTACACGTTCGTATTTCGATTCACATTTTTTAGCATAAATACACTGTATTTCAATGAAATTTAACTAATGGCCTGAGCTGTATTTTACATCAATACCCTAACTGCATACCTGCACAAAGACTACATCATGCAGCCCTAAACCAGTGACATCTCTATTTTATAATACCTTAGGATCTAGCAATCTAATTCTCTTTTCTGTCAAGACTAGAAAGTAGATAAGAAAAATTATGATAAAGCCATTTTGTTGGGGTTTACTGAACTCTATTACATGGAGGTATTTCGGTGTCCTTGATGCCAGCAGAGTTCACACAGCAATTTGTGTGACCGGCTCCCCAGAAGCTGTCCTTACCCACCGACCAGCCAGCTTCGGCCACATGCTGCCCAAGGGCTGCCTGCTCTTCCACGAGGATCTCCAAAATTTGGGATTTGCTCGGTTTGCAAATACAGCTACGCTTCAACATAACAATATTCTGTGCAAAACAAAATGGCCTGTCTTTAGTGAGTTACTATGTTAATATAAGTCTATGACCCAGAGAATGATACAGGCTGCTGACAAATTTATATATGGGGCCTTCCATCTATACCATCTCAATTTATACAGAAAGTATACCTAATCTTTGAATAGTTCTTCTCGTGTATTTTGCCAAACCTTTTTCAAAATACTGCAACTGACATTTTTTCTCTAATAAGAAAATGTCTATGAAAAAGGTTCTTTTTTTTTTTCAACAAGATGTGTTACAGAATTAACAGATCCTTTCCCTTTTTTCCTCCCCATCTTCTGTCATAAATGAAAAGAAATTGAACAAGTAGAGCTAGTTAAACGTATTTAGCACAGGTACCTAAAGTAGATTTTAATAGTTTCAGTATTCCTAAAATACCTCTTCTGAAAAACATGTAGCTAAAAGAAATACATTAGTGTGTGGTGCAGTTTTCTTTAACATGACTCTTCAAGAAAGTATCACTACAGATCATCTTTGTTACGATGGATTTTGAAGACCTTTTGAATTCTGCTCAAGAGGGTACTTCACATCACACCACCTGGCATTGGCTGTGTACAACACTCCCCAGAAGTCAGACCCCCTGAATCTTCGCGTCCACTTTGCAGGATTGTAATAATTTGGGGAAGCTAACTTTAAGTTATCTTTATACACCTCGAGAATTCTTGTGGGAAGGATTAAAATTACTACACTGTTCAATGCCTTAATGTAGATAGAGTCAGCCATTTTTTTGGCGCTTCGAAGTCCTGTGCATCCCCACTGTGGCCATTCTGGTTTTACAACTCTGAGTTGTAGAGGAGGGAAGTTTGTACAACTGGTGTAACAGTGCTGAGAAAGATACCCAAACCCATGGTTTATTTCACATACGTGAGCAGTCTCACTGTGGAGTCAGGACAGGCGGAATATAAAGAGCTTTCCTGGTCTTAGAAAACGTCAGAGGTTGGTATGGAGAGACACTGGAAAGAATAAATGGCAGTTGCTTTGTAAACGTTGGAGTCACAGATAAGAAAACTGTCCTTCAAATCTTTGCTCGTCAATAAGAGTGACAGGACACGCACATTATTGCTAACTGCAATTCCAATTATTCAAAGACTTTTTCACCCCTTCAAATGTCAAGCACTACAAAGAACCCCACTGAAGTCAATGGTCCTCTTCTCTTTTTTAAAATTAAGCATAATGCAGGCCTAGAGCTAACATCAAACAGATTATCTTCTCCAGAAACTCAGCATGTCCCAAAATTTATGCCAAGAATTTTTAATCTACGGAATAATGATGCTAGTACTTGATACTGACTGACACAAAATATTGAAAAGAAGATATTTTTGTGACACTGATTACAACTGTGTGTGTTTTAAACTTGAACTCTTCATACAAATACAATTATAAATCAACAAGCACATGTTTACAGAGGTTTCACTCGTTATCACGTAACGGTTAAATGATGGCACACTCAAAACTTCATAAACACCAGAAATGCACAAAATTAAAAATTGTAACTTCGTAACTGGAACTAGAAAAAACTAAAAGTAACTAAAATTGGTTAGGAAAAAAATAAAAAAGATCTGGTTAAAACTAAGTTACCTATGGTTTCATTACAGAATGGAACTAGAAATAATTTCATGAATAAAAAAGAACTGTAACTAAGTCATTGTTACAGAATAGTAACAATTGAGCATTACTGCTTGTAGAAGGAACAGTTTACAGTCTTTGACTAAACCTGCCATGCCTCTGCATTCACGTTAAGCTTGCTGAGTGTCGTGGGAACCAAGCAGTAGGGATAAAGTCATTCAGCAGCTAGCCAAAGTGCATTGTAAAATAAATGTGACGATGTCTACACCAGATTAAAAACCTGCAGTGGTAGGCAGTGAAGAAGAGCATGATAAAAAGGATGCACGTACCAAGTTATTAGATTTTCAACAGGAATGAAGTTGGCAGTTATATCAGCAAGGAGATGGAAGGAAGAAGCAAGGATGGACTCCTGCGGCGAGTCTGCCCACGGGTGATGATAACGGCAAGGCAGGGCTGGAACTAAGTTTAAACAGTCAAGATGTAGGTACCGGATCCCATAGCAGAGTCAAAAGCTACAGACAAAAAATACCTGCCAGATTTTACAGGACAGGCCAGTTAAGTGCCTGGAGGAATCTCCATCCTGTCAGTTTTCTAAACACAAGTCTGTGTTAAGAATCTGAAAAAAAGGTATCTGTGTTAAATCTTCAAAAATATTACAATTGTAAATGACTATAGATCTTTTTAGCTCCCTTTCTATGTAAACTCTGACTTCTTGTGTTCTTGTAACTGCTGTTTAAATTATATTTACTATTATTGGATCCTGATTTCCCTGTGAAGTTGCTTGCTTCCATTTCTAGATTCGAACTTAAAAAAAAAAAGTAGTAAAAATACAACTGTTACTGGATTTTGTTTAACTGATCTTGAATATGTGTTGGCATGGTGCAAGGTTCATTGACTATTCAGACTTTTTCCTGAAACAGAGAAAATTGGATTTTTTTTTTCCCCTTAGGCTAGGAGTTTTATTTATGGATGCTGATGAAAAAAAAAAAATTTAAGTGATGTTCAGTGGTTATTATGTATGTGCTCACAGGGCCCCTCCTCTTACCAAAAAAACCCCAGCATTAATTAGTTAATCTTGTACAAATGACCTAGATGTACCATTGCTGTAGTTGTCTAAATAGGTGGTAATGACAAGGCATTTCAGTATTTTCTTGGGAAATCAATAGTTTCAAAGTAGAAATTGCGATTTTCTGCCAAAATTAACGAATCTGCTGCTCTAGAGGTCAGGATGTCATTTGTAGTGTACTGTGCAGACCGTGAAAGAAATAATTTCTCAGTGCGCTTATTCACATTGAATTGTAGCATTGGTCCAGCGTGAATATTAATAGATGTATGAGCAAGAGGTTAGAAAGTATAGACTGGAACATAAGGCAACAAACGCCTGAAGTCAGGGAGATAGTTGAACTAAAAAAAAAAAGACATTATTTAAGTGTTTGTTGTAACAAGAATAATGAAACAAAGTACATCAAGCCCCCAGAGTGGTATTTTTTTCTGTGGCTAGCTCCCTAAGAAAGGTAAAAGAGTTATGAAACAGCTCATTTCCCCAGCTCATTTCAAATGTTGTCCTCTATCTCAAGTTGAAACAACTCCAATAAACCCTCCAGGCCTCTTCTGCTCCCAGATCTCATTTCCACGGCCTCGGCCAGCACAATAATTCTGTTGTTCCAACATGTGAGAAACTGTCAGTTGTGTTATTTACTGGGACACGGTGCCCATGCTGGAGGCTGAGGAAGCCGTCTCCTACTCCAGAGTGCAACTCCATGTTCTTTAGTTACAACCTGGAATTATCCATGTTGTAAATCCCACTGGTTTCATCCCGGAGTTACCTGTGGTATGATGAAAGAGAACCCAAAACCTAGACTGCATTGCACAAGAACATCACAATTTTGTAGCTGAGGTCTGCATATTATTCTTTATGAATTATTGTTAAAAGAAAAGGCATGCACCTAACTGCAGTAATTTCCAGAGTCGGTGGCTACTTTAACTTGGATTTTAAATACATTCCTCCATTTTAAAGTATTCTTCAAACTTTCCGTAAATAAAAAAGTTTCCCTTGTCCCTAGGCATATTTTCCCAAGGTTTCACAGCTCTAATTATTATGAGCAATATCTTCATGGTCTCCCGCTACATCGCTCAAAAATATAACAAAAAAAGATCTATTTTGAAAGTTTCTTTGAACTTCATAAGTCGATGATTTCTTATGTAACTGCAATAAAACCTCTGGGAAAGAACCTATTATGAGTACTGTGTCAGCAATTTTAGCTTATTACAGATGGCTTGCTCCCCTTTCCACATAACTATTTAATGAATTTAAACTAAGGATTGTATAATTTCATAGCCGACAGCAGCCACGAGCTTTTACCGGGAGGTTTTTAAGGTGAGATTACGGACCAATTTAGGAAAGGAATTTAATGAAGAAGGTAATTCTTAAATGCAGCTGAGCAGCGTTTGACTTCAGCCATCTCAGCGGGAACTCAGCACCAGACAACATCTTCCAGAAGCTGTTTCAGGGATCCTACAACAGCTTTCAGCGCTACGGTAGCACATGGGAGATGTCGGCCGGTGCCAGCCCGGCGCGGAGACAGCTGCTACCAGAAGAACGAACTGGGGCAGCAGCGAGCAGCGGTGCAGAGCTGCTATGTAACACAGCTGTCCTGGGAGGCAAATGGCTAAATGCTCCGTATTTTCCTTTTTTCAGGTGGCTGGTAGGAGTTTCAGCTGGTAATGGTGAACCTTCAGGAGAAGCTGTTAAAAGGCAGCAGATTGCCTCATTCGAGCGTACTAGCTATTATATCTCAACAACTGGATGTTTCCTTATTTTGTTGTTTTTAATTTCTTAGCCATTTTCCAGCTAATTATCCTTACATTTTAAAGCAGTTATTACAGGAAGTATTCTCTGTCCTCCCTTCGCTCTGTTATGAAGCAATTGTTAGTGCTTCTTGTTAGAACAGCAGTTATCAATAACACTATTTATATCCTTATGGTGTGCCCATTCGCCGCTCAAAGTTTGATTGTACTAAGAACTGTAAATAGGATAAAAACAAAACAAAGCAGCTTTCCATCTCCCTCTCTCCCTCTCCCTCCCCATAAAAGAATCCCAAACTGTTTCCCACAGAAATCTTCTTTCTAACGTAATAAAAAAAAGCTGATGAAAGACATACAAAAGTGAGGACAGAATAAGAGTGCAAAAATACTGTATCGACATAATTCTGTACTCACATTACAATACCATCACAGGCTTTAGTATCAGTCAGAGGAGAATAAGGTCTTTTTACAAGGTGAATCGCAACCCTCTGCCTTTCAAAACAATTTTGATAACAAACAATTGCACAAAAGACAAAGTTTTGAAGGTTTAATGTAACTTTCTCAGCATGACTTTTGTATGACACTGTTTCTGCACAAAAGTTTTGTACAAGTTGTTGAAGATTTAATATTTGGTGTAAAGCATAAATTTGCTGTTGGCTAAAGATACAAGAAATCTTGCATGCTTAGGGTGACCTTATGCTTTTATGAATTTCATTTTGTCTTTTACAGTTTTGACATTTGTGGACGTGAAGGATCAAACCAGAAGATCCAGTCAGAAGATTTTGGTTCATACCCTACACTGACATTACCTACACTGAAACAATGATCCTTTTGCTTTTGCAAAGCCATTAAAACCAAATTCACCACCAACCACTGACTCATCTTCTTCCCATAACAGCCACATATGCAGCATCACTGCTGGCACATACGACACATATAACTTATGTAGCGTCACTGTCGGCACTTACTTTCTCAAGTAATACCGGAAAGCAATTTAAAGGTATGTTCTCTGATTTACAGGAATGAGACAGAATGGATTTAAGTGAGCGTGATGTTTTTCATTTGACTAGTATGTAGGAAAAAAACCCTAAGCACTGCTGAACTGGACTGGCTTTAAGGAGCTGTGGGAGACTATGCAAAATCTCTGTGTACGCCAGGTTTCTAGATATTCTCCATGATCAGGGATGGATTTTAGAGAAGACAGAGGAATAAGTCATGCCCAACTCAAACACCTATGGAGTAAGGCAGAAAAGAGATTAAAGCAGGGTACTCAACACCAATTGCTTAGTGGTCTGCAGAAGAACTGCTTCTCTGTCCAACACAGCTAATTTCCTAGGCAGAATGGTTTTCTTGAGTATGTTGTACTCACAGTATCAAGAGGAAAAAATTACCTGTATTAGGCATAGGTAGCCAAATGCCATCTGTTAGCCAGCCTGAAGGTGAACATTCACCACAAACTCTTTCAGGACTACAGTTTGCCTTCTGAAGGAGGCACCACTGGGGGTAAAGCCGTGCTACAGAATTTGTTGAGAGTTTTGCTATCCTGCACTGGTAAACTCTAATTGTTCTACATATTACAGATGGCCTTGTTAATGTTTTAATTACGTTGTTTAATTTTCTTTCGCATTTTATTGGGAAATCACAGTACATTCCAGTAAAAGAAACCAAAATATTGTGGTTTTCCAGCAAAAAACTGAAAACTCAATGTCAAAGGGAAGAATTGCTTGATATCTGCTTTCCTTGTGAAGCTGTTTTTATCAGCTTAGGTTTATGCAAGGTACATCTAAGAGTTATAGGTCTGCAGAATTTGGCCACTAGCCACAAAAATATCCTGACTATGGTGAATCATTAATGTGGCAAAGAAATGAAGCTACTTTTTACTGTCTGGTATCTTCCAAATGCCCCCATACACCACTAATTATCCACTACTAACCACGTGAACACACACTTGACATCATCTTAATTCTAGCACTTGTTTCAACTATTGTCCTTTTGCATCCTAAGTGCTAGAACCTTGCCTTCCAGTAAAGTGAGGTTAAGTTATTAATACATAATTCAAGAAAGAAGCCTATGATACCCATAAAAGTAATTTTTTCATCTCTAGGCTAAGCTATGCAACAGCATCAGAACAAAATGGCCAAATTCCAACATTTTTGCAAACAGATAACTAAAAGCAAACAAATAAATCCATAAATATTAACATTTTAATTACATTCTAAACACTGTGATAACAACTAGATAAAAAGCACGAGAGATTTCTTCAGCAGCAGTATTATTAGCTGCAAATATTGCTGCAGTAAGTCAACAAGCAAAGTTTTCTTTTTAAATATGTAATTAAAAAGGAAAACACCACATTCACCTAGGAAAACCTCAACTGATTTGAAACAGAAAATCTTATTTTGAATCAGCACTCCAGAATCCAAGCGGAAGCCCATGCCACTAACAACTCAAGAATTTGGTTTGCCGATTTCTTATTACTCCATAGTCTTCCCACAGTGAAAAATAGATTCATTTGAACTAAAGGAGTGCATGCCTATTTGCATAATAGTAGCCCTGAAAAAAAAGCCTTAGGACTATCAGGTATAGGATGAAACAGAAAATTAAACTAACATATAAATTTTTTGGCAGTTTTTCAGCATTTTTGTGACAAAGATTCTGACCTACTTTCCAGTATTTTCCTGAAGCTGGTGTAACTCTACCTAGTAATCCCTAAACTAGAACTGATATGGTTTAAAATGAACAGTTCCTTTTGGAAGAACTGATTCTCCAACACCAAGTAAGTCTCTATGACACTTCTTGTAGTTAACCTGCACATTATTGTAACTTAATCCAGTTTCTATATTGACAGCAGCATTTAGTGGTAGACTCATTACTAGGAAGATACTCTCAGGTCTGTCTTTTTCTGTCTTTATGGTACCTTTTACACCCTTGGTTAGTGGATACCTCAGAACTTTAAACCCACCAGATCTCATTTAGGGATTTCTACTAAAAAGAGGGCTTCACTTGCTAAACACAAGGTAAGGCCCACACAGCTGTACAAGAAAGTTAGAGAGGGAAAAATAAAGTTATGCAAAGTGTCACTAGTGAGCTGATCTTTATAAACGGCTTCTACCGTTCAAACTGTTTTCATCATGTTCTTAAAATATCTATTTAGACATACTATCTTCTTGCGTTACGCTACAATATGACATAATTTCATTTATTACACATCACTGATAAAATTCAGGTACTTATTAGGATGTGAGATAAAGAGATAAATTGCCTTATTTATTGAATGCTTAGTGCAATAATTAGCATTGAAAAAGATCATATGGAAACATGCATCATTAAGTATCTATCATTTTTCCAGAAACATGCCTCTCTTGAAAATTGGGATGATATGCTGCTTAACCTGTATCTGCATCATTGCAGCCATTAATCTTTTCCAGGTAAAGCGGCAGCTGAGTGCCCAGTTCTACAATGTTGCTTTCTTAATATTAAAAATTTAGCTGCAAACATTATTTCTGTATCTATTCCTTGCCAGCCTGGGCAGAACTGCCTCTCCATGACCTCTGCTGGAATATCTCTTTGCTGTATCTCTCCCCACTGTGAAATTCTGCAGTTATTTTTCCCCTTGCATTTGATTCTGCTCCTCTACCTTCCTTTTTTGAGATCACTTCTGGCTTTCTCCAGTGCCCAGCCGTGAGGATGCTCCATGACCAGCTCCCCTGCCGTGGCCACCTCCCCACTTGTGGTAAAACTGGAGCTGTGCACGGGAAAGGGATGCTCCAGCACGACCACTATAATGAAAATGAGTGGGCTGAATGAAAAAGAATCATGCTGAAAAGGAATCTAAGAATATCATGCGTGCACAAAGACTCATGAAAATACATGAAGGATTTCCCTTGATATACATTCAGACACAGATTGTGTTTACCTCTCTAGGATGTGAAGCTGATTATTCATCATCAGTATCTCATCAGTAACAGAAGTTTCAGTTTCCACCCGCATGCAATGAAAATGATATTATGATCGCATCAGCATTATTTTATTATTATTGTTACATCAAATCATCCTCCCTAGGTACATGTAAACACTTTTTTTTTCCTTCCACTGAAATAGCTCACTGGGTGGCCTCTTTATAAAATAATGAAGAATAAAGGTGTTCACATAGCTTTATGTCAAAAACTATTCATCCATCCAAAGAACAGAATGAAACAGCATCTCTGTACACCTGTAATAAAATCTGCATGACTGTTTTGATAGCACTAAGTCCCTAATCACATAAAAGGGAGTTAGCATCATTAAATAGAAACATCCTGAGCGACAGTGATGGAACACGTTCACCCTCTGTTGAACCCTCACAGATACACAGAAACGTAATTTTATACAATATCAAACAGAAGTCCAGACAGTCCAATATTAAACTTAAAAAGATCTATGAGACTAAGAAGCACCTTCAAACATAGGACAAAAATCAATACGTTTGTGGAATTTAACAGAGTGAATGAATCCCTTCCATACTAATGACAATGGGAGCTTCATACAAAAAATTGCAGCTATATAAAGTCGCCAAGATCCCAGCCTAAACCATTCCTTTCCATTGACGCAGGATCTCCAAGACCTAGATGAGTCCTGAGTAAGAGTAACAGAGTTGTTGTGACGATGCAAGTCTATAAACAAGGGAAGGGTTTAGGACAGGGGATTCTGAGGCTTAAAAATGCTTTTGAGAAGCTCATTAAGGAACTGAAATTCATAAATCTCTTGAGTCCACTGATAACAGAAATTCAGACAGGTACTACTGTCCCAAAGAGCACACTTGCCTCTTTTGATAACCCTCAAAGCAGAGACTCCAGCCATTCCCTATCCTGAACTGTCTCGCCAATTAACATAATTGAGCTTCAATTTCAAGACACTGTTCTGAATTAAATTAGCTTTGCTGTTGCATCTACCTTCAGGGACGTTTCTCCAGCTCTGACAATCTCCAGTGAAGCAGCATCTTTAACCCCTGTCTGTAAACCGTTTCTGTGTCTTTCGCTACCCTGGGTTAGAAGCCTTTTTTCCTAATATTCAGTCAAAATATTTCTTCTTGAAAATTATCCACCCTAATGTATCATTGTCTATTTTTATAAAAGCCCTTCATATATCTGACAGCTGTCCTGCAACTTTCGCAAGACGTGACAGCCCTTGGAATGTGCATTCAACACACGAAACACCTTCTGCCTACTAATACCTGTGTATTGTTTCTTTCCATGCATGTATATGCATGAATTCACATGCACACATACAGCCTAGAGACTAAAAATGAAAGAAAACTTGTTTTACAAAGCACATCCTTGTGTTCAGACTGAGAACAATACTTCATTGTTGACATTCCAGGTAAGTTGAAGAGCTCAAATATGAACAAGTCTAATAAATGCTCAATGCTTGTCACTTAGAAGCTGCCTCCACAAAATACACAAAAGCATTCCTGAGAAAAGTTTTCTATTTGGACAGGAACATCAACTGGATGATCTACTGTAATTTTTTTTACCCCATAACATCTACGATTTTTTTTAATTACAGGTTTATATCCAAATGCAAATTCATTATTCTAATAATAAAAGCCAATAAATAAATGTGGGGTTTTTAGACTGTAACACCTAAACTGTAGACTTGAAAATGTTATCCATCTATCAAGTAATAAAAACTTTTCCCATCTACAGCTATTTAGATTTTCTGGGAATGACATTTCTTGGCATT
Source organism: Harpia harpyja (assembly GCF_026419915.1). Taxonomy (NCBI): domain Eukaryota; kingdom Metazoa; phylum Chordata; class Aves; order Accipitriformes; family Accipitridae; genus Harpia; species Harpia harpyja. The sequence goes on from NC_068951.1 coordinate 41,392,260, forward strand.
TGAGTAAAGCTGTAAAAAAACAAGATGAGGAGCAGTTTGTTTTGATTGACAGAAAGGACTTTTGACTGCCCATCTATCAGAATCCTGAGTGTATATATGACAATATATCGCCCAATGCCATAAAAAAAATCCATTAGGTATTAAAATAGAATTAAGTCTTCAGTCCAATTTTTAACTTGCTAAACCCATTTACTCCATTTTTTGTTTCCTTCCTTAATCAGTTTCTAGTCCATGAAAGTCCATTATGTCCTGCCCTGTGATTACTCTTAGTTTCCTTAATAGTCTCTTCAGCTTTTTAAAACTCCAAATAAATTATATGTATCGCTTCTCAGTTACCTGTTATCTTGCTGACACCTTGGAGGAAAGAAAATTTCCCTTTGGGGAGCGCTGCAATCTGTCCTTATAATATCATGCTCATTGTAACTCTATAGTTATTTTTCAGCTAATTTACTAAATACTGAAGTAAGGCCCATTGGTTTATAACTCCTGCGCTCAAGCTTAGCATGTATTTTAAAGATAGAGAGAACACATTTTTCTCTCTGGTTGCCCAGATTTTAAAAACAAGGCAGTTCAGGAAACTCCTTCTTTAGTTTCTGGAGAAACCCTGAGAAAGAGCTGCCTCCATTTCAGGGAATATACATTAATAACGCTGCCAGTTGTCTTTTTAGTTTTAATCTACTGAATCCCTTGGTGTGCCAACAGCACAGAGCATAGGTGATAGGGCTATATTCCTAGGAAGAAATGCAATTATTACAAAATGATGCAGAATAGATTATCTGCATCTTTAATCAATAGTTTGAATGTTAAACAATGCATATCGACCATTGAAACATGGTGTTTACTGCTTTATCCCTTGTGGAGTATAATTATATTTTATATACGTGAAAGCAATTTCATTTGTTTGTATCAAGAGATACACTTGCGTAATATTCAAAATAATAATAACGTGCACAATGATGCAGACAGGATTTAAATGCTTTTAACAACTCTGTATTAAATAACACATCCTTTTATTATTTTAGCAGACTATCTGCATTCAGTATTAAAAAAGAAAATCAGGAGTGAGCTCAAGCAGAAATGAGAGACAGTTTGATTAAACCCCATGTTATCCACTCTTCCTCTGGAGTAAATCTGTTCATTTCAGTGGGGTTAAATAAACCAAATATGTGATCAATTAAGTATATCTCTCTCCCATCCTCTGAGCACAGGATTTAAACTCATCCTGACCTAAGAGTGCGTGTTTACAGGGAGAACTAGCTGTACCTGCTTGCCTCTGCACAGAAACCTGACACGTTTTGCTGCCTTGGTGGTTATTTTATCTAAGTGTTACTCTTGGTAAGGTTTGGGGACAAGGAAATCAAATACCAGGGAGATCCACCTTTCACTCTTTGTCCTCATGGAAGTCCACTGCAGTTCCAAGCCTCAGATCTTCTGCAGCAAACTAGCCACTATCTTTGTAGAATTTTGATAATAGAGTTCTAGAATAACCGAGTGATCAGTTTTGACGTGCAATGCAAATCTGGAGTTAAAAATATCGTTTTCCTGCAAAGTTAATTATGAATCATTAGAAAGACTGAAATAAAGTCTCCTACCACTTTCCTTTTAGCTTTTCTGAGCAAATATGGAAAATATAAATCACTTTAGACAACTGTTACAGTGTACCCGACACTTGATAACTTTTATGGTTTTTTTTTAAACTAGTCTAGTCTCTCTAAATAATTTTGTTGTTGCATCCAGAAGTACTACAAGCTAGCAGATTTAAATTACCTTAGTGGCTACAAATATCTTCTGCTGAAGTGTATCAAAACCAACAGGTACATGAAGAGACACGCATTTCATGAGTGTGATGAAAATTTGATGCTTGCATTGAAAAACACTCATCAGTTACAACAAACCATAATACAAAAAGAGAAAAGTAAAGTATCTCTTCCAGAAAGTAGCCCTTGGTAAATTTAAATTCAACTGCTTTCTAAGCTATGGCATCTCCTTGGGCTGTAGGAGGAATTTATCAATATTGCTGAAGCTACAGAGAATTCTCTTTTTTTTTTCCCACATCTTCTGAAATCCAGAAAGAGGTATTGCTCTCTTCTTCCCTCTTTCTTTTAAGTCACTCAGTAAAGAACAGCGTTTCAAGAGAACCAGAGGTTGGTTTGTTGGTGGATTTTTTACAAAAAGGCACAAGAAGGCAGAAATAGCAAGCATACCTCCCTCTATTTTCTTAGCACCATACCTCAACTTAGGTCTCTCAGGAATCTTTTTCTGTCCTCAACCGTACCCCCTAATGCTTGAACATTTAAGTTAAAGTTTCACTGTGGGTGGAGAAGTGGGAATTGAGAGAAAGGACAAGGGGAAGAAAGAAGGGGGATGAAAAGTCAAAGGTGTTTAAACTTCCAGGAACATACTAAAGGCAGAAATGGCAATTTGCTACGTGCCTCTATATACACAGCGCGACATCAGTAACCTGTGACATTCTCAGCCACAAATATCAGAGAGGCTGAGACTTAAGGAATTTAAAGGATTAGAGACAGGTAAATAATTCAAGAGCATATCCACAAGTACAGGAGAAAGAACATAGTATGAGCGAGACATGGTCCACCAAAGACCAGCTGAGTCCGAGCCCTTCCCAGGTGAGCACGCTACTCCCCGACAGCCCTGGGCACTGCTCCCCTCCTTCGGAGTGCTTCTGCGAAAACGCAACGCTGGCACGGATGGGACCCTGTTACCAGCACACACAGTCGGAAGCTCACAAAAACAAATCCACTATATAAAGGCGGTATTTATGGCAAAAGACACCACTACTTGCCTATATTGATGGCAAAAGACACCACTACTTGCCTGTATTTACAAAACAAAAAAGCAGTATTTGCATGGGAATGTCTGCAAACTATCACCTTCACAGTCTATGGAGTAAAGCAGGCAGGAGGTGCTGAGCAAGACCGAAACACATTTTAACTCCACTCTTCCAAACCCGCCCGGTACTTCAGCAGCAGCACGTCAGAGCTCAGGGGCTGCTCTAGAACCAGCTCCCACCTAACATACCCCGACGTCACGACTTTTTGAGTGGGGAAGATGTCACGGAGTCAACCGCCACAGCTCGTGGAGGTGTTGCTCCACAGAGAGCCTCCAAAAGTCTGCCTTGGGGTGAGGCAGCTCCCCACCACGTGTGCAGCGTGGCTTTCTCACCTTGCACGGCAGAGAACTCTCCGGTGCTGCCGCAGCTGCCCCTGCTCCGCCGGGTAAAGCTCCTGTGGGGATCGGCAAAGGCGGAAAGCCTCTTTGCTTCTTCTCCTTCCAGCATTACGAATGCACATCAAGACTTAAAACACGCTGTTCCAAAAATATAACCTGTACCCCTCTCAAGTGATGCGATTAACATAACTTGTTGACTGATTTCCCTTACCATGTACCTGAAACAATGTTACTATATTAAATATGCTTCAGTAAGTACTTGTCTCACTCCCAGGATAAAATATCATTTTAATAACCTCAGCAACAAACACGATACCTGCAAAAACCACATGACGTGGAAAGCGGTGCAGGATGAAGACGATGCTGCACACTCCTCGGCGGGTACACCTTCTACCAAAAGCACAGAAAAGTGGGGGAACGGGACGTCTGACCCTGCCAGACATCCATGGGAAAGACTGAACTAAAATGGCTTGGTTGGGCGTGATTAAACCCTCTGACAGACCCCGGGAGCTGAGAGCCTTCTGTCATTCTTCACCCCGAGTGACTGAAGGGACAGTTGATTAGATGAGCTTGGAAGAAAGCTTCGGCTCCCGAGTTCTGAATAAAATTGTCACTCACCTGGGTTTCCCCTTTCGCTCGCCGTCCATCCGTCCGTCCGTCTCACCAGCCGCCTTTCCGTTCCGAACAGCCCCAGCCCTTCGGCAACTGGCAAAGTCCCTTTGGGCAGCACTGAGGACACGAGACTTTGACACGTGTGATTTTATTTAATGTTTGGCTCTATTAATTCATACTTGTCACATTGGGCTCTGTTATGTCACAAGACATTCCTCTGGTTTATTGAAACAATTTTTTTACCTCCTTGTGGGCTTGTTTCCCCATTTTGTTTTTGCTCTGGTGCAATTCCTTTGATTTTAGCAGGACTGTTGCAACATAATGCCAAATCAGGATCAAATCATGTTTTATTTACATTGAAATAAAAATACTAGTCATTTTTTTAAGAATGCCGTACTCTTGACCAGAAAGAAGAAAGTTATTTTTTCTAGTACAGGTCTACAGATTGTACCAGTAAAACATCCCAGCATGAATGGAATGTAGACGCAACTTCTGTGAGGTATTAACAGTAAGCCGGGAGTTAACATGTGCTGACGATATACTTAAAAAGCTGATTTTCTTTACAGACATAGATAAGCCATTCTGGATTTCCTTAATTTCTCAGTCAGCTTCAAGCACAACACAAAGATAAGTAAGACTGTCCTTTCCTTTCCCACTGTCAGTTCACATTTACTAATTTATAACAAATAGTTTACCTTTATTTAAATGGAAATTACCTGCCTCAAAAACTAGCTTCAGTGTGAGCTAGAAGCTGCTGTAGCTCCAGCAAAATTAAAGATAAATTTATACACATTGCTGGTGCCTTTTTTTTTTTCTCGGTATGGTGGTCAAGCGCACTCTTATTTAAAAAAAGAAAACCCAAACCTTAGCTGCCATACTAACCACTGGGAATATAAGAGTGGCCTGAAATAGCAAACAGTTTTTAACTGAAATTTCATTTTATCATGTTGTAACACCTACTTGTTCTTAGGAGTAAAGTACCTGCAGAGATTGTATTAAAGAATTTCTGGGCATTGTATTGAAGAATAATAATGGCAATTTCATAGTGATTTCACAGTATTAAGCATGCACCAAACAAGAACACTATCACAGCAAAATCCAATTTGTCTCTTTTCCAACACTGAATTTTACTTCTCTTTGGTTTGCAATTAGTTATTACAGAAGTTTAATCAAAGTCTCAGTTTCTTCTTCTTCTTTAGATGTAGCACAGTCAGAATAAGATGTAACCAATAATTAAGTAAATTGGACTTGGCTTAGTACACAGGAAATTGAGAATAATTCAAAAACATTATCCATTAGCAACTTGTATATTCATACAGTACTTTAGTTATTTTTAGATGAGATAACGTTTAAATATGTGATTAGAAAATAAAAGTTTTTTTCAGGTCTATCAGAAAGATAAATTCTTTTATCTGCATGTAGAGAGGGCTGCACTAGGATTTTAAGGGAAGCTGTTGTTTGCGTAAGTGGAGATTGACCTGAAGGAGAGAAACGTAAATGGGGAAGCATTACAAAATCACAGTATGAAAGAATGATGCAGAATCTTTTCAAAAGAAGAAAAAGCATCATGAATATAGTGACAATGGAAAGAGAAATACCTAAAGCAACAGGGAAACTAAAGACAGATTTGGGCCTTTCAGACCCTACAAGAGTGAACAGTAGGACTGAAAAAGAATATTTCCAAGTAAAAATTATGTAGCAAACGCTAAGGCAATGTTTGGCTGGTTGCAGTTCTAAGCTTTCTTTGCAAAAACGGAACCTGGTTCAGCAGCCAGATAACGATGCTCACAAGTGCTGTCCAATCAATTCAAACCCCGTTCTGCACGTAGAGAAGTTAAAAATCGAGGTGTAACTTTCAAATATAGATGTAAGACTTTTGTCAGAAGGGATGAGAGTTGGAAAACACAGTGTCACTGAGTTAGGTGTTCTGTCAGGAAAGGATGCCGACAGCTGTCCGAACTGCTGCCACTTTCTCAAATGAAGGAACCCGATATTCAAAAGGTAAATGTGGTACCTGGAAAGCTCTCCTCAAGATGGACACTGGCACGTCTCCTAGCAACTCAGCAAGTGTCACACTTTGACAAGGTTTCCTCCAGAAGGAAAGCAAAAAAGTAGTGGCGGAAGAGTTGTAATTTCTTCTACTTTTCATCCTTTATTTCATACTGTAGGCCAGCGGTTGGATCAGGCACTAAGGAAATAGAGGGCTCAGGTTCCAAGACTTCCCCAACCATTTCGGACCTGAGTTTGATGGTGCTTTCTGAGACACTTCCATGGGAGGACGCCCTCCACCCAGCACAGCCTGTGAAGCAGTGAGCACAGCTCCCTGGGAGAAAGGAACCGTGCCCACCCTCGGCTTGGCAGACCGCTCAATCACTGCGCTTTTAGAAGAAGTTGTGAGCAATCACCTACATTTTCTGCAGCGGCAGTGATTGGAAAGAAAGCTACTGTAACCACAGGGAAGTTGGTCCTGATGGCTGTGCTCAGTGAATGACTTCCAGTGACACTAGGCAACAGAAGAACGTCTCATTTCTGGGTCAGGTCTATGCAGGTTTATGTGACAAGTTGTGTACACCAGAGCAGTCTTGGTGTGCACAAAAGTGTAATTCCAGGTCCCCCCAGAACTTGAAAATCACAGGGAAGGTACCCAGTTTCAGTATACAAATGGTAACCGATGCATTTTTGCAGCTAGCAGTTTTTGACTTGAATACTTCAATTCCACCTTAGCTCTGCTTTAGGTATCAGTTCTTTATATTGACTGGAAATATACTGGATTGTGCTTCATAGAATATTCACTCAATCACTGAGGAATGGCATTCTATGGATAAAAATAGAAATATTTAATTAACATCTCCATAAAGAGAAGAAGTGTTTTGTGCGCTCTCTGTTTTGCCGTAATGGTTGGCAGATGAGAAGGCTACTCTTACATTTAGAGCTGCTAACTTTGATGTATATTTGCTCAGAATGTATGAAACCAGACTGTTCATTACGGAGTTCTGCTATTTCAGTCCAATTCATCCCCATTTTCTCTTTGATTTCTCCTCTTTCTTCAATATATTAGTTTTTAGCTGAATGAGTCCGAGTTGTCATTTGGAGTTTCAATGCTACATCTTTGATTCATGTGACAAAACAGCAAGTGCAGCAGACAACATCAAGAAGTGTCTGCGGAAATGGTGATTTACTATTGCATTGCTTTGTTCTGAAAAAGATACTGAAATAATGAATCTATGGCACTCAAAGAAATCCTGGACTAGATTTTCAAAATATTAGACCTTGATTTACAATATAGTTACTGAAGTTTCATCTTCAAGTACATGGGCACACAGGATGTCTTCAAACAGAGTTCATATCCAAGCCACTGCTGTCCAGATTGTAAAAAATGATACAATCTTGTAGTGGTACTTCACCCCCTCTCCTTCTCTGGATAAATAAATCGCAAGGAACTGAGGACTGCTACACTAAATTCCTCTAGAAACTTCTGCAATTAAAACTCTTAACTGAATTTTGGACCTTCTGTGACGTTATAAAAATAATCAATTAATCAGTGTGCATCTTATATGTTATAGTTATCTATTCTACCATAAAAAAAAAAATTATTCTCCCTCAGTGCATAAGAGTTACAAGGCTATATCTACACCTCTACACACCAAAACTTCAACAACCGTAAGACAACAGTGAATTGTGCTGTTGCACAAAGTCACACTTCATAGTCACTTTACTATATTACCACTTTATTCTAAGGGTAAAATTAGTTAATATGGCATTAGAAACACACCAAATATATGAAAGTTTAAGTGAACAGAATAGATTTCATTAAAAAATTCCAATCCAGTTTAAAATTACATAAACAGTGAAGTTCATAAACACAGCATTTTAACCGATACTGCAAGGTCAAGGATAGAAACAGAGGACCGGAAGCCTACGATTTTGTTTTCATTGCTTATTGTAGTTTTGATGCTGACATTCTTCAGATTTTTATGACACTGACTCTTCTTTTATTTCATGTGGAAAACACAGGTAGGATTTAATCGTCATGATTATCCTGAAAAATGAATACTCACTTAAAGAAGAAAGCTATTATTATAGCTCACTTGGTGAGCTGAGTTCAGAGTGTGGGAGGATAGCGAGTCAAGGCAATAGCAAACACTGCAAGAAGGGAGGGAGAGTCCACAGTGTGTTGTGCAAGACTGAGTGCATCTGTCCTACACCACAACAATAAAACGCGAGAATAAAGTGTAACACTGGCTTACCTCAAAAGGTGGTCCAACAGAACAATACCGAGAGTTTTATTCCAGAAATATCCACTGTCCTCTCTGGCTTGGAATTGCAAGCAAGCATTTTCACATTTCCAGATTAAAAATAACCACTGAAATGTCAGAGCCTTGTAGCAGGACATAAAATCCAAATTTCACTCTGATGGTTTGAGGGTTATTTGCAGAGAAAGGTTAATTGTTGATGGGTATAAGAACCCATGCTGGTACTGACAGCGATACCAATATATGCATATCTAATCTTTTTCAACTGGAGTCCATAAAAAATGAGATAGATTCTTTATTAGCTAAGAGAGATTAGTCTTTTTTTAAGTCTTCTTACATTGCTATAAAAAAAAGCCCTACACAAATGTTTGCTAACAATAGTCTGCACATACAGGATTCATGTATTTACACAGCATAATGGCTGGTCACTGGAGCACAAGATGATTTTTATTTTTTTTTTAGTTCATGCTCAACAGTAACGTGTTTTCGTTTTAATAAAACAGTGTGTGTCCCTGAGCGATGATTAGTGTGCGAATTTTCCTAGGTAAACTTTCCTATTTGAAGAGAATCACTTAATAGCTCTCTCCATTTTACTATGCATTACCTTCTCTTTTTATACCACTGCTGTCTCCTCCACTGCATGACACAAGCAGTGGAAAAAACCAAGCAAAAAGTATCCTCATAAAAAAAAGATTGCCAAGGGATATCAAACGCACTTTGAAAGCCGTTATCTCCTAAATGTGGATACTCACTCAAGTGACTTTGGGACTCAAGAATTTACGTAGCCAAAATCTGGCTCTATACATGCATTAAAAACCAAGTTATAACCACTTGGAAAGGCTATAAAGTTTGCTTTTTTGCAGTTTCAAAGTCATCAATATTGAGTCAGTGCACCACTGCAGAGACGGGGATAGGGAATCAGCAAGTGGCATGAGCAGCAAATGGGTGAGGCAAACAAAATGTGTAATGGCAGATGTGGGGAGCTCAGTCTTTGATGTCAAACACACTCATGTTTGAGGCATTTTATTTCCCTGCCAGTTTATTTAACTGTCTGTGTTTTGGGGGGTTTGAATACCTGAATGAAGCAGAGCTGACAAGCTATTTTGGTAGGAGGCTGGGGTTGTTACCACCACGAAGAATTGCAGCATTACCGCTGCCGAGTCTTTGATCAACTTGTTGCCTAAACTTTGAGTGATTTGTCAGTTCTTTCTAGCATGGAGACGGAGTGAATCTTAGAGAGAGTTAGCAGCTTGTCAAAACTGTGACTAATGAACAAAGGAGTCCAAAAAATGACTGAAAGTGACTCTTTTCTGTGGCAGCTTTGCTCCACGTCGGGTGATGGCAGTGGCTGCGAGCTAGGGATGTGTCATGTTTTCTTCACTTCCTTTCTTTGCTCTGTAAAAAGGAACAAGGACAGACCTGGAGCAAGGCAACCGAGTGAGATACTCAGGTTTGGGAAGCACTGCTAAATCATTTTGAGGGACCAGCAGCACCGTCTGTGTGTGGAAGTACTCGAGGAAGAGCACGAGAGGAAAAAACGAACGCGAGGCAATTACACGGGCGTTACACATTCAGTCAGTTCCAGGTCATCTGGTGAGCAGCCTGCCCAGCGACCTGTGAGGATGTATTTGGAAAGAAAGGAGCGGTTTCCAGGACATGGCTGGGGAGGGCCAAAAGGCGCAGTACTGAGATGCTCACGCAGGCGTGGAGGTACACGCAGGCAGGCAGGAACGCATCGCGGTGCCTGTGAGATGCCATACTGCAAACGGCGATAGCCCTCAATGGGGACACGATGGCAGCGGGATGGTGTGCTATGTTTCCAGAACTAAAAAAAAAAAAAAAAAGATTTCTTAGCCTAAATGGCTGTAGATGACTTTAGAGTAACTCTGTAGCAGCAGAAGATGAATATTTAAGTGACTTCTGTGGCAATATCTCAACTCCTGTAAACAAAGGCAGGCAGAAGGCTAAAGACTGGAACATGAAGTAGTGGCTAGATGAGTGACGTAAGTGGATGGTTTTGGGGCTATCAGTCCATCTTTGCCAAACAGATATGGTATAATAAGGATTGATTCAGACTGAAAAACCTCCTAGGAGGCAGACTGCTTAGAGATGTACAAAACCCATACAAAGCTTGGTACACAGAATGGTTTGAACAAGGAATGAATGAATAAGCCCATTACGCACAAAATCACAATGACAGAAATAAAATTAAGCAAAGGCTACAGAGCGCTTCAGGTGCACATATTCCAGTGCTAGGAGCTTCGGTAATGTGATCCATTTTGTTTCCCCTCAATGAGTATTTTTGACCTAGTTGGTTTTAGTAAGCGCTCCTGGAAAGTGTTCATGGGAATAGTGAAGGTCATTGATTCAAATTTATAAATTTATAATTTAGGAAGGATCAGAGAGCCAAAAGGAAGAAGGAAATAGCATCTTGTAACTCACAGCTCTTAAGAAAATGCCCCTACATACTTATGGAGCAATGTGCTACCACAAGAAGAGTACTTCACAGCTGCTGTTCTTTAGACACCAAATCACATAAAAGAAGAGGAAAAACATAATCACCAGTTTATAAACTAATAGAAAGTTCTTCAACAGTACCATAAAACCAGACTTGATTAAATTAAGTAAAATTTGCTTACAGAGACAAAACATTGCAGCAATACAAAAGAGAAAGACAAAAAAATTGTAGCCTGGAAGGAAGAGGTCATTCATCTCAGCCTGTTGATATGCAAAGCGTTGAGCAAAGGGCTGAACAAGTAGGTTCCAGGACTGGACATCTGGATTCCCAACTTCCTGCAATATCAGACATCAGATCTGGACTATAAACCACAAAGCATAAGAACTGGTTCAGGATTTTTCTTTTAGTTTAGTATTTAAAATGTTTCTGTCCATTATGAATGAAGCCTCAAGCAGTAAGCTGTATTTGTGATTAATTTTTTTAGACTGAAGTTGCAAGTGCCTCCAATAATAAAGAAAACAGGTCACATTAGAAAAATAGAACCAAACCTGAAAAAAAATAATGATGTGGAAAGAAGCTTGGGAAGCAAAAGCGGTTATACAGCATATGTGACTGTGAGAAGAAACTGGTAACCAATGTAATGCATTCGAAGCAGAAGCTGGAAACTGGAAAACTGATAGGGAAAGGCCATAGGGTTAAGCCTCTGACCCTTAAAAAAAAAAAAAACATAGTTCAAACTACAATATCCTTCCCAATGTTCAGAAAACTCTGTAATGTGTGGTAGAGATGCAGGGAATTCCAACAATGGGATTTCTCCTTTACTAGACAAAAATGGTAGAAGAATTAACAGTGATAAATTCACTGTATAGTAGCTTACCTGTTATTTTGCTAAAAGCCAAGTGATTTACTCCATGAGATGATGAGTCACTTTCTTTCCAAAAATGAATTGAAAGTGCCAAGCAGCAGCTATTAAATATAGGCATCATAAAAGGAGGAGGACCAAAATATGCTCCTTCTGTAGGTTTCAAACAAGTCTTATTTATTATCATTGACTTTTAATGCCTATTCAAAAACTAGAAAATTTCTGGATTAGCAAAAGAAATACCATGTTTTGCCAACCTATAAAGCAGATAAACAGAATGACAAAGTAATTATATGATTATGAGTCTGACAATAATTCCAGGCCAAGTAAGGGAATGACTGATGCAGAGCTCATTAAGCACAGAACTAAAAAAGTGTAATTAATGCCAATCACACTCAAGTTTATAAAGACTAGATCATTGCCCAACTAACGAGGTGCCTCTTTGTAAGATTATAGGTTGATTAACGAAAGGTGAAAACATAAGAAACATTTATTTTGAGTCCTGGCTACTTCATTTAAAAAAGCAAAGTTAGAAATGAACATGGTAAACAACAGAACGAGCTCGATTATCTCCCAAGACTAACAACTGTCAACAATCAGTCAGGATGCGATTGCCCAAGGTGTATGTCTGAGAGGCTCTTGTGGGTCATCACCACACATGAGGTAGTTTGAACCAACATCTCTACAATGCAACAAGAGCAGGGAGGGAACACATGCAGCACAGGTCCTGTGACTAAGCCGGTGAGTGGTAATTTATTAAGGCACTATAAATTGATCACTTACAATGTTTGCCCATATTCATTTGCTCTCTATTCCCCATCTCGCCTTCCCTTTCTGAGCTCCCTATAGTTTATCTCCTACACCTGTCCCAGTTTGAGCGATGCATCTACATGTTTATCAATCATGTTCACTTTATCAAGTCTTCCAATTTGTTCATTTTTAAATTGTTCATCCTTCAATGTGTTACACTGCACTTCATCCTCTTAGGTTTTAAATAGTGTCTACTATTTATTTGTCAAATGTCATTCAAGAACTTCTCTGTGATATTGCTGCCCTCCTCTTTTTACAATATATCCCATTTTTTCAACCAATTCCATTAGCATCCTCCCATTTTTCTCCAGAGCACTAGAGAAAACATCAAATAAGATCAGTTCTTAGATTGATTCTTCAGAAATTCCACATTTGAGTCTCACAGTGCAAATCAAAACAAACTTAAAAGCCTACCAGAAACTACATGGTGAACAAGATTGAAAATGTATTATTCAGGCCAGCAGAAAGAGATAAGACTCAGGTTTTGGACACTGGTATAGAAAAATATACTTAAAACTAGAGATATTTTTAAAACAGTGACCTGAATTAATCATGATGCTCTAGTGATTATTTAGAGCTGAAAAGATTCTAATTCAGACAACACTTTCTAAATGGCATGAGTTAATTTAAATCAGAAAATTAAGTCATGGCTGCTGGATTACACGGTAACAATAGTTTTTTCATGTTTTATGATCTATTTAGAGTCCCAACTTGATTGAAGACAGAGGCAGAATTCCTGATGGACTGAGAATACACCTACTCCCCCTATGTATACAGACTTTAAACATGGACATCTGTACACAAGCTCCTTAGCATTCCTCCCGTTTTTTGCCTCTATCTCTTCTAGAGAGTTATCTACAGCTCAGAGTGGATTTTTAATTTGATATTTGCCCTCTAATATTCCTTTTGATGCTGCATTAAGTGATCTAATGATGTTACTCACATATTGCTCCACACTTATGGTCTTTTGGACTGTCCTGAGCACACACACCACTAATCCTTTTTTTTTTTCTTTTTGCCAAAAGAGTTCATTTGATAAATGTGGGTAGAACCTGGCAAATCATTTACAGGACAATTTTCAGAGAGGTTATGACTTCATCTCAGTTAGAGTTGTACGTGAGCACCACCTTTGATAATTAGACCTTAGGATTTCTCAGAACACGTAACTGTCCGGTAAAATCAGTAACACCCACAAATCAGAACCTGAGGAAGTGTGAAATTGTATGTAATGTCTCACATCCATCACCATTTTACTATGCTTGCTGTTTCACAATACAGAGATATATTTTTTGAGAAGTAATGGTTTGTTCTGGACAAGAAATTTCATTAGCATACTTAGCTATTGGATGCTATTGATGTATCGGAGTCAGCATGTTTTTCCAAAGAAGGGGCCATGCTGTGGCATGAAATATGAAGCAGAAACATACTACAGAAAAATGGTTCAAATACTGAGAAGTTTGGATAAAGTAAGCTTTTGGCAGCTCTGTACCACATTTTCTTTTAAGATGCCAAAAACTTATTCTAGACAGAGCCAGGTATTAAAGATAACTTGCAAGCAGCAAAGAGCCAATTGCCAGAAACAAATGAGAGATGTATTTTATAAAGAAGTCGTGATATTTCACACTTATTTTTTTGCTGAACTTTAAAATAGGATAAAAGAGGTCATGGATACAGGTAGGCAATCCAGCGCAGTGAGGACTGCAGTAGAAGACAGAATCCTTCTCACTTTATTATGAAATAAAAATGGAGCTATGAATCATCACAGCGTAGACAAATCATCCGAGGCATCTTAAAACAGCCACTTGACTGACTGCTGTAATATCACCTGTCATTCAATAAAAAGAACTGCAGTACGTGCTTACAAGTTGACAGAAATGTGCCCAAAGCCAAATGGAAACCCTTGGCTTCATTAAAATAACATGATTTTAGAAGTTCCTCAATTAAAGCATGCGAAGTCCCGTTAGAGCAGATGCAGTGACCTTTGCGAAAGCCAGGTGGGTACTGACACGACAGACAAGATCAGGCCAGACAGACAGAGGTTAGAGCAAAAATGACCGCAAATGCATCAGGGATGGAGCTGCAAATCAGACACAGCATCTGCAAGGGTCCTGGGTCACCCGAGAAACACTTCATTCAGAACTGCTGCCAAGTCTAAAAAGTTTAGATTGGAAACAAAATGGAAAAGCAGAGATTTATTGACAACACATGCTTCCCAGACTTCCCAGCTCATAAAGCCAACACAGATAAAGCATGCCAGTGTCACATCACAACCGATCTGGAGGCCCACTCTGAATTTCAGAGTGTACCATTGCCCCAGCAGAAACAGCATCATACAGAAAGCTCTTCCCACAAATGAATTCCACCCTCTGAAAAAAACCAGATTATATGAAAAGTTATGATATTCCCACCTAAGTGTATTCACTTTTTTCCTATGGCCAATGTCTTCATCTCTGCAAAGACTTCTCTCTGCGACAACAAATACAGCTTCTACTAGAGGAAAATATTCTGTGGGAAGTTTAGATCACATCAGGGCCTCCTCCCTCATTTTAGAAATTCCACTGTGAAGACTAAAAAAATCAACAAAGGTAACTTTTGTCATTTAGTTTGTTGGGTTTTTTTTTCTGTAAAGAGGCTGATTCACACCTCTTAAAGAAATGACACTTAAAATAAATATCAGATATAGTGATCTCGCTATAAACATCACCTCTATATGTACCAGTTTCTGGGGTTCTGTGATGGCAGAAGATTGAATTTCCATTACAACATTAAGAAATACATTTTCTTCAGTTCACTTAAGTAGCCACTCTTTGTCAGAACCAGCAGGTGATGTCAGCAACTGTGAGGCCCAATGCATACTGCAGTCAAATGAGATTTTAACTGTATGTAGATTTAGGATGAGATGCTTAAATGATTTTCAGGGTTGCAAGGAATGCTTAGCCAGGAAATCTACAGCTGTCTCCTAGTTTATAATTTAGTCAAATATAAAAGATAAAAATATGATATAACATGAATTCTTTTTGTATTCAGAAAGACTTCTGGCATGTACTTGTGGCTGAAGATACTACACGTAGCTCTTCTGTTGATTTCACGACTGTTCAGAAAATTCAGCTATAAATATTTTTGTGCAAAGGTCTTTTCGGAAAAAGAACATTCCTTTGAATCTAACAAAACTTACTAAATCATTTTAGTATCTTATTTTCCTACTTTTTTCTATTTGTCATCATAGGTTTATCCTATAAGTCCCAACCTTTTTCCACAATGCATGCCAGAGCCTTTGTTTTAAGCCTGAACACAAATACAAGGCTCTAAAAGGGAAGACACAATTATAGAACATAAGTTGTAGAAACTGCAATAATATCCTACAGTAATAGTCATAAGAACATTTAGGAATTGAGCAAAGAGTTTGGATTATTTTTTGGAAAAGAAAATTCCTGAACAAATCTTTTTTTATTCAAAAGACAAACTAAACAAAAGAAGAGCGAGGGAATTCACGATCTCTATTTTTAAGTATTTATTTACATTAAATAAAGTATTAAATGTTGAAGAAAAACACCCTTTGCCAGCCGTTTCAAAAATGAGGTCACTAATATTTTAAAAAAATGAATTTTGCTACAGGGTTACACCCAACATGGCCTAAACCTAAAATCTGTTAAGAGTTTGCCATCTGTTTCCTATTGTGTCATGCGCTGAGTCTAACTTCCACAGTCTGGGGGGTTTCTTTCAGCAGATGATGCACAGAAGTGTGGGGGGAAAAAAAAAAAAAAAGAAAACGCCTTTCTGAATTAGATTGTCAACAATTACTTCGATTTATGCTCTTTTTCAAGGATATGTCATATTTATAATATATGGGTTATGATATTTGCCATGAACTATTTATTAATATTTTGCTGACTAAGAAAGCTTTTGACAGAGCTATCATCTAAACCCCTGCTGAAGACAACACTTCAAAATAGCTCTGAAAACTGAAGACCATAAATTATTTGTAGCAAAAGGAACTTTACATCTTTCTAACCTCTAAATAAGCTTCTGACAGCAGAGCATGTCTGCGAGTCCTTCTTTGGAGCTGGCCGAGTGCGGTGGTAGGACCAGAGCACGCTTTTCACCAAGCCGCAGAAGGTATCGGGAGGGCATCAGGCTGTGCTGGTGGTGGTGCTGACCTACCTCCGGCTCCCTGAGCATCCCTTCACTCCCGAACATCAGAGAGCTGAGAATATCCTTTATCAGCTCTGCAGCTGCCCATAATTTTCCTCCTTTTCTGAACTTGAGTTTTCTGAACTCTTCCTCAATGGAACAGGACGGTACCTGTCAGTGGCACCCACAGGTGCCCGATCAGTCTCAGAGCCCAATAAAACTGCTCCACCCGAGCTTGCTAAATCACCTTTCTTATCCCGTTAAAAAAATCCCTTCGTAATTTACAATTTAACTGTGGTTTAATAGTGGTTCCCTGACATTCTCAGCCCAAACCAGGCCCTTAGCACTAGCCACAGAGAATGGATTCTTGTTTATGAGGTGCCTGTTGGCTTCATTCTCTCTTTTGTTCCTCATCTCCTTGTTTCTTCTCACACTGCTGCTGCCGTAGCTGTTCTGAGTCTGTGTTAGTGCTGGACAGAACCGCAGGTTCTGAAAGTTACAGTTACCTGCGAGTACAGCCAGTTTTTTCCCTTTCCTATTCCTTTATTCCTCCTGACTACTTGCCTCTGTAACAGCGTGAAGGGCGCGGTTGCTGGTACGTCTCTAGGTTTGTAATTACACGGGGAACATGAACAAACTTTATTTTTCAGGGTGACTGCACTGCCCTGAACACTTGTTGCCTTCGACGGAGGCCAGTTTTAATAGCTGAGACCTCGCAGAGCCACTTCTCTTCCACAAAAAAAGAATTTATACCATCTTGCCCGTAATCAGACTGAGTACACGGCTGAGAAATGCAGTCTTATGTGTCAGCTCCGCTTGTGTCAGTCAAAACCTATTAAGCTCACCTGTCACTTCGCATGTGATCTAATTCAGCTCTCGTAATTCCCATGCAGCCAGTTTCATCGCTGGCACAAGCTTTCAGCGGCAGATAATGATATTCTGAGACATTTAATTTCAACCCTTATAAAACTGCTTAACTGGATGTATCGCTCTCAGCTCTCCAGACATCTAAACGAGCGCTCGTCGGAAACTCGGAGGAATTAAATTCACCCGACCCCAGCCAATTCACATCCACACCACCTCAGCACCCAGCGGGCCGATGAGAGGTGGCCACTGCTGGCCAGCGCGGCACAGCCTGCATGCCATCCAACCGGCCTCGGTTCCCGTTCCGCGGAAAAGACGACCGCGCCGGCGGTGGCATGGGACGTTTGCCGACGGGGGTTCGGCTGCGCGGAGGTTCTCACGCGAGGATGAGCGCTCCCGAGGCAGAGGCACGGTACTGATGCGCGCTGGGTGGGAAGGGCAGGAGAGCATGAATCCTTCCCATAAAGCAGGCGCTGTTTATATATTTACACATTTTGTTACAGGTTCTTCCGTTTTTCAGTCTCGGCATGGGCTGCTGCGTGATTGATGAGGCTCAGGAGGCTGTTACAACCGTTCAGGGAGCAAGCTGTGTCTTCATTTATACTTTAATAGCTTAAACGCCAAGGTCCTTATGCACATTTGGGTTTTTTTTAAAACCCACCGCCATCTCGGCAACAGCCAACCAAAACAATTTAATCAACAGCACAAGAAACGGGATAAATTTTAGACAGCAGGATATATAGATATATACACACACATCACTCACATTGTAAGACTTGCATGGAACAGGATGTCCTACAATACAGCATTTATCAGCCAGGGCCTACGTTCGGGAGCATAACTAAATGATTCCTTTAATTACAAATGCTCTACAGTTATTCCGATATATATAAAAACCCATGTATATATATCTACACACCTACCCGTACACACTGTCAAAGATTTCTTCTCGTTTCAGAAGGGCACTCATTAGTATTTAGAAATAGATTCTTTCCACCTTTATTGTTGGCCTTAAAATTGATCAAGGGAGGACACAAAAAATCTGAATTTTATTTTGAAGTAAAAAGGTCTTAGAAGCTAGTATACAAAAGCTATAAAAATCCCTAATTAAAACCCCAGAGACCCCAGACATCTCTAAAAAGCACTTATCTTCTCAGAAGGTATATCTTTGTTCCCAGTATATCTGTGCTCATAAACTGAAAATAGGTGAACACACTTTCAGCTGTATAAATTATTGTCTAATATCCCACGCAACACGTACAGATACATCTCGTTCCAAAGGTATTTTTTTCCAAATATAAGAAACATTTCCTGGCTTTCGAGAGAGAAATTTTAAATGTTGTCTTATTTACAAGCATAAATATTTCCTGGATGCAAGATGTTTAGTGGTGGCAAAATATATCAGTATTTTCTCCACCCGTTTACTACACTTTCTTCGAAACCAAATTAGTTGCAAATTCAATAAATAAAGTTATAGGTAAGAAAAGCAAAGAAAAAAGAGGACTGCTTTAAACAAAGGAAAAAATCACAGCCTCTTATTTTCTGTGGAGATGCTAATCTCCCTCTACATCACAAAGACTTTTGAACTACGTTTCTATGGATGCTGGTGGGAAGTCAGTTTATTTCTCCTGTGTATTAAAGAGAATAATTTATCTTCCAGCAAAAAAAACCATGAGTGCATATGCAAATATCTTTTCCAAATAAAAACATTCTATTAAAATTCACATTTGTGAATAAGGTAAGTGTTGTGTAGCACGCAGTCGACAGCCTTTGTATAAGCAAAATGTAGAATAATATGTTCCAACTGATCATTACATTAATTCCATTTTGCCTTTGCTAGGATGGTAGCACAATGAAATTAGGTAGTTTTCTCAAATATGTGTATTTTACCATTATTTCATCTGCTGGCACTTCAGGCTATACCAATTTCATCATCTGTTTGTTTCTTCAGAATTTTAGAGACAAGATTTAATGAATTTATTTACGCAAAATCCTGCTAGTTTCCCTTTCACTGGATTCCTTCAAAGGCCACAGATGTTAGCTTAAATAGAAAGTGAAAATATCTTTTAATTCAGATGTTTGGTATCACTTTTTAGTTTGGGGGTTTTTTTGGCTTGTTAATATAGAAATGCTGCTTGGCAACTCATCTCCATCGTTGGAGGTTTTCAAGGATTTCGAGATTCAGCCAGACAGCTGACCTGATCTAGTGACAGTTCAAGCAGTGTTCAGACAGCCTGGCGGGGTAGTTGACTCAGAGGTCCCTTTCAATCAGCATTTCCATAATCTATCTTAAGATAATTGTAATGTGATTACCATTAAAAACCTTGAATTTCTAGACTTTGTACTGTAAAGGCCAGAATGGCATTTTTTAGCTGCACAATTAAAATGAAGATCCAGTCCCTACTGACCACAATTCTGGGAATTCTGAGAGGGTTTTTGAAGTTAGATTTCATCAACAGCACTTCATCTCAGAGCCCATGTCCACGAAGAAGCACTTGGTGCCTTACTGGGATCTAACTATTTCTCAGTGCCTCAGGCACGGGCTGTCCCATTCCTAAACTGGGAAGCTGTGTTGCACACAAGCTGGCCTGCAGATGGGAGTGGGAGTTTGGGATTACAGGAAATTGTTTTGTTTAGACTAGAAAATTATTATCAAAAATCTTATAACAACACAGAGCTAAGGCTGCTTAACGGTTTGCCTAATTTACTTTCCTAACTGCAGACTGGCTACATTTATATTTCTGGACTTGAAAAAAAGGTCAAGTTAAGATATGTGTTGACTATGTAATATTATTTCAGCATTCCCCTTGATAATATCTACTGGAACTGTTTGTTCAGAGAGAAGCCATAATAAATATACAGGAGCAGATCTGAGGTGAATATGCAATTGCTGACATTCGTGAGTCAGAATTTTAAATACTGGTATAGGTGCATGCCGGTGTCCTTACAGTATTCGCTGTAGCTATACCTAAATCCTATACATAGGACTTCATAAACGGTACCTGACAGCAATGTCTTGAAGGAATCAGAGATAGTGACATTTAGGAGTCAAGACTGGTTTGCATCACCTAATTCAGTCCTAACTAAACAGCGAGCCTTTATGCAAATTACAATGGGTACGAACAACAGCTGAAGTTCACAATACATCAGTCAAATTGAATTCAAAAGTCCAGAGAGTTACAAAAGTAATGCTGAAACCAAAAGGCACACTTGATTAAATACTGAAAATCCATCCAGTCCGTCATATGCAATCATACAGGCATGAAATTTTCGTATTTATATACAACATTTAACTTTTGAAACTATAAATTATAGACGGGGCCTGAATCCTTATTCTGTGAATTAGTTTTTCACGTAACACTGAAAATAAAATTTTAAACAATAAAGCATATGAAAGTTCATTTTTAACTCCTGTTTCCAGTTAGATAAAAGTACTCTTACTAATATCCTTTTGGTAAACCCTTGCTTTTGCCACCACAGGAGATTGTAACATTTACATCACTCAAGAATCGAGAGAGCTACCAGAATTATCAAGGGCTTTCCTCCAGCCAAATTTATGAATTGTCACAGAACTTACTGTTATTTTACATGAAATTTAAAGTAAGTGAGCCACGCACTTCTTAAGATGCTCAAAATCCAATTTTACACTTGTCTTAATCACTGCAAATCAGTTCATCACACGTACAAACTGCCATCTGCTCATCCATTTATCAAATTTCCAAACCTAAAGTCATTTTGCTACTTATGTACAGATACAGAGTTCCATGTGTGTAAGAGATTCACACGCAACTCCACCCGTATGTGATCCTTTTCCAGATAAACCAAATACCGCAGATGTACTGGGACATCTCAGGTATCACAAACAACAGTGGCATGCCCATAGCAGCATCACAAACAATGGGGACAAACAACAGTGACAGTGATGTCATATCACACATTCCAGTGACACAGTCGTCCCTAGAAACCACCCGAATTCTTATTAATAGAAGCTATTGCTAATCATCCAGCATTGAAATGACTGGCACTTAAATCCATATTAAGTTAACTCCTCTCTGTCGGAAATACCCACTGAAATGAATGAACCAATAGACTTGAACATCAGGCCAGATGTTCAGGGCATATGAAAGTATGTCAGGACATCAGACAAGGCATGCATTTATGCTAAATAATCCAAAATACGTAAATTTATAAATAGCTAATTTCTAAGAATGGGAAAGTTCTATCAGAGCTATGCATCGGTTTTGAAATGGTAAGAGATCACAATTCTATCAATCAGTTAGAAATTCTTAAAATATCCCTTCTTAAAAAAAAGAAAAGACTGCGTTACTGTTCAAATGAACTTGTTTACACACTTATGATATTTCTGTAGCAGAGGAAAGAAAAGGAAAGTAACAGGCTATTTTCTCTTCTATATCTGCTTTATTACTAGATACTGAGACAGAAGTATCATTAATCTTTCCATAACATCTAAAGTCAAGTGTTGTCTTTGAGCATAAATCCACTTACCTTTTCCAGGTGAGTTTCTGGTTTAGGATTACGAAATGGTTTGCTTCCATTGCAGAGGTCTGAAACAATGAAACAGAAAAATTAATTTCAGTACTCTGTTCATTTTAAGCATATTTAGATAACCCAAATTAGGCACTGCCCAGTAAAAGTAAGAAGGAGAACTAAGGTGTTTTGTTTTTTTTAATCAAGTATCTGCATAAAGTAACAGGTTCATGTACATTTGGTGTGTATTTGAATTTTGTAAAATTATTTTACCGTTATCAGTCTTGCTGATGGAATGAAATAAGTGCTATCCAGTTACCCTTGTGAGGACATACATCTCTGCATCCATGCTAATTCAGTTCCCTCAAATAATACTATGATTAAGCTTTCACTTCTTTTTTTCATCCACAGTCTTCTTTGGATACTAGGTACCAAATTAAAATGATTGACTAAAATGGGATACCAGCTAAAAATGACCAATTTATCCACATGTTAATATTTATCAGTGTTACACTCATCTCGACTCCTGTTATTGTAGGACCAATGTAGTTTCCAGTACATTCACCATTTGTGTCCCTTCCTGGCTCTTGAGATATATGCTATTTTCAGAGGTTTAAAAAATGGGAAGTGAGAGGACAAAAATACAGTAATTATTCTAGAAGCTCATGTCATTGGCTGGAATGGAAGTATATTGGCATAGCGATACAAATAATTTAACCTTAAAGAAGGCCAAAGCTAAAAATATAGATGACCAGCCTCTACAAGCAGCTGCTGAAGGGCACTGTTGACTTCAATGTGCCCCGAATCCTAGTAAATAGCTACAAGGTTCAGAAATCCACAAAGAATTTCACTGGAGTTGTATGACCAAACCTTTACTATTTGCTCTTCAAGCCAGAAAACCACTGTGCTGCTAAAGGAGTCTTCTTGCTAAACCAGAAACTATATTGAAATTAAACAATTTAACAGAAGAAAAAGGAGATGCAGAAGGTCATATCAGACACTAAATACCCACTACAGCGTGGGTTAGTCAGGTAGCACAGAAACATTATTTGTACCAGTGCTTTTGGGTTCCTGCAGTGCCAGGTAGGGCCAGTACAGAATATTTCCACTTTGATTATTCTACTTAAATACTACAGCCTTTACACGTCTAGAAAACATTATGAACACCTGTAAATAGGGTTTACTCTACATAAACCCATAACAAATGAATAAAAAATATTTTTTAAAAAAAGCAGCAAGCTCATAATATTGTGACACATCTTTGTGATGGCCCTCTTTTTTGATGTATCGGTATTTTTGACTCAAAATTCTGTCTTTTAACAT
Source organism: Harpia harpyja (assembly GCF_026419915.1). Taxonomy (NCBI): domain Eukaryota; kingdom Metazoa; phylum Chordata; class Aves; order Accipitriformes; family Accipitridae; genus Harpia; species Harpia harpyja. Next base: position 41,415,250 of record NC_068951.1, read on the forward strand.
CTTTACAGAAGGCATTTTGTCAGGGAAATGAACAACTGGAACTGATCTGTTCTATGTTTCAGAACATTTTTCAGAACGTATTTTCCAGAAGGTAAACTCAGTAGAGCTACCTGGATTTTTAATTTAGTAATGAGTGATTATAGCGTATGCATGTGAACCACACATACATGAGAAGTAAAGGAAAAGGAAATCCCCCTTAGCTATTATGAAAGGCTTAACAAAAAAATACAATTGATGCTACATCTCATATGGAAATGAGTTAAGGGCCATAATGAATTTAATTTGTAAAAATTTGAACTGTAAACATATTCTCACAGCTAAAAAAAACCCCTGTCCAGATGATTTTCCACCCAGTAACAAACTCAAAGCCAGAGATTGTCTCTCACAGGAACCCCATTAATACCCTGCTGAAACAAATCTGAATTTAATTCAAACTCGGTGGGTAACAATGCTGTCTGCTTTCCTCTTTACTGCTATGCTATAAAACCCCAGGAATTAGATTTAGGACTAGCCACCTGCTTTCACAACAGACTGCCAAAACCTGAAAGTATTCTCTTTACTTTTTTTATTATCCTTTTTTAGGCTTATTATTGTTGCAGATACAATTTCATGAAACTTTGTTGCTTTCTTGATAGGCAAAAAGAGTAGTAATAGGCAAACCTCTACATATCTTTTATTTCAACCACATGACAATCCTCGATTTGCCCCCCAAAAAAATCACTTTTCTATTTATCAGTTCCGTATTATTTAGTCAGTGAAGCCAAAAGGTGCTAAGAATGAACAACGATGCCCCACATTTTTAGTCTGATTAGCATGGGAGGAAGCAGTGCAGACCAGACTCGGAAATAAATTAGAGAGGGCATTTGCATTGCTCCTACTTATTCCGTGGGTTCCCGTGCCACAGTTAGTGCTGTCTCATCAAAACCCTCACACTCTCTGTTGCTGTCTGCTTGTGCCATTATCATTTTCTAACCGCACTGCCCTTAACATGGATCCAGAGAAGAAGGTGAAAGTCATTCCAATTGTGCTGAGGGTAGCTTTTGTTAAAAAACAGATAAACACCACCATAATTGGCCCCAAAAAGGAGAATTTCAGCATGAAAGCAAGCTGCTAGCTGAAAACTGAAATCCAACACCCTAAATAATGTAGCTTTAGTACTCTTACCACTAATGTCAAATTAAATTTTCTTTGGAAACTTCCATAAGTCTGAAACACTTCTGTTATACTTATCTCTTAATCGCTATTACAAAACAATAATAAAGTGTGCAGGCAGGAAAGTTGATACTGAGATTAGAGACATATTCTAACATTTCAAATGTAATAACAGAAAGCATTGATACGTCTGTTTACTGATAATCTGAAAGCCTTTAACCACACTGCAGTTCAGTGCTCTAACGCATGATCTTTAAGAGAAGTGCCAAGACTTTTGGTGACTTTCTCTCTGCAATGCTATAAAATTGCTAAGCAAGAAACCTACAGAAAAAAATGCTGAAGATTTTCAGAGTAAGTCAAAGTTAAACTAATAGTAAACTGAAGTACCATCAGAAGTATGACATCTTGCAACATGGAATATATTTTCAAGCACTGAAAGGGCATTAGCACGGGACTACGAAAGACAGAAGTTTTAAAAAATAACTATGCTTCATTTTGCAGAACAGCATTGAGTAAACCTTGCCTTAACCTCTATCCCCAATCCTATTCAATTACAACTTTGTCCCAGAAGGAAAATGTGTAAAAAACCTGAGAGTGAAGACTGATGCAAGCACTACTAAACAGGAATGAAAAAAAATCAACAGGGTCTGGTAAGCATCTTTAAAAATGAACCACTGAATTTGCTTTAAGGGATTAAAATCCTCCCCCTCAAAAAACCAAAACAAAGCAACTGCAACCCAGCCAAGCTCCATGTGGGATCTGGTTATTCCAGAAATCGTTCTGCTGAACAGAGCTGTTCCTTGTCTTTGGCTGGCCCTGCTTCCTCAGACCCATTAATCCCCAAGTATCTCAAACATTCATCTCAGCCCAGGCATTTATGCAAAATCTCCAGCCACTGAAAAGTAGCCCCCAGATACTCATCTCCTCTTAATAGCTAGGCACTGCAGCCAGAAGGCTCACATATTTGCTTAGGTGACCTGATCTGTCTCACACCGACATCTCGCTCTCCAGGACATCCCCAGCTTGCTCACTTGGAGGCTACGAGGCGCAAATCCTCATCAGCGGCCAAATCTAGATTGCTTGACCAAAGCTATAAAGGAAGAAAAAATGTGAGTACCACTTTCTCCTACTTCATTTAACGGTGCTGGCATGTGCATCGTCTTTACCACAGAGATGACTTAGCGCTCTTCACGTCTCAAATGTGATCCCCAGCTAAACATTTTTTAGAAGTTGAACCTCTGTATGCCAAAGACTTTTTCCTTGGAGTCAACAGGGCTGGGTAATGAATTTACAAATTAATTAGCCAGTTTCTGGTGAATCCCCACAGCATTCAAGCACCTATGAAATGCAGCTCAGTGGACTCCCATTTCAGGAAACATTTTATTACCTTATTATTTCAGGAAGATACAACGATAGGAACGGCAGTGTCAACACTAACTTTCCAGCCCAACAGCACAGATTTCTCTACTCCTTCACCTCAAATCTAAAGTATTTGGTAACTTTTGTCAGACTATCTGAAGGCTTCTAAAACAACCTTTTGTAGGGGGAGATAAAGGTACTTTTCTATCCGAGGGAAGCAGATAACCACTGGCACTCATTCGATGACCAGTTTCCCTTTTTTCCCCCCTCTTTTAAATGAACAGCCTGTACTAAAGGAAGGCTGTAAAACATTGACTACAAAACAGCAAACAAATGGTTTGGCTTGGCTGTGAAACTCTTTCAACACTTTCTACTCGAATAAAAAGCCGCAATTCTATCATGGCTACCTCCACTATGATTTCCATTGAACTAAAATTTGGCTCAGAACTGCAAGCAAGTCCTATTTGCAGGCAGGGAGAATTCATGCAAACAAAACTGAAATGATAATTGAGAGAGAGTTTTTGAATAAATGCTGTATTTGTCCTCGTCAATACCCCTCTGTGGTTCCAATTCTGTTTGTCAAAAGGAAGGATTATTTCCTGAATGTTTAGATTACGCTGAATGTGAACGCTCACATAGGCACATACACAGTGAATCCCTCACCAGAAATTGTTTCTCTTTATTACAGACTACGCAGAGTCAAAATCTGATTCTAAAAATGTTCCTTACTAAAGCACAGATTGCTTGTACAGGCCACACAAAACTACGGGTAGTCAGCAGCAAGTACTGCTCCCTCCAGCCCATCTGCAGAGCCACCTGAGGCAGAAAGGCAACGGAGGAGCCGCAGTCTAATTCAACGACCCGTCCAGTCTGCAGTGATCAGGGACGCATAACCCCAACTCATGCTCCCATTGCATGACCAAAATGGAAATACACGCAAAATCTCTTCTCAAAGCACCCTGAATTGCAAATGCTATTCCACAAAATGTTCTGTGAATTTACATTAATACTGTTACGTTGCAGTTTGTGGCTGGCATATAGGGGAGAAGTGCAGACGTTGCCTCATTGCAACGTAAACAACAGAATACTGGACCAGTTTCATCCTTCACTCTAAAGGAACGCTTAGATATCGATGTCAAATTAGCCCACAGAATTTTACTGGTTCCAAAATTAAAGTGGATACTAAGACATACCTGGTTCAGCTTCCTTCATCCACAACAACCAAACTTTGTTTTACCTATTTACCAAGTTCTGTAATTTTTAAGAATCGGGATCCAGGTACATCTGCTCAATGGAGCCTTCCAGTATCTACCACTCCAGGTCTAACTCTTCTGGTTTTATCAGTTCAGAGGAATGTGATAAAGTAAAATACACTGCCAAAACACAATCACTGTCTTCTTTACAGTGTGTATCACATTTCTGTGATGGAGAATTTAAATCAGTGTTGTCTATCGTTAGCAAGGTGCCAGCAACCTCAGGAAAAATGAAAAAGGAAATAAAAATAAAATGTAGCTGCCAAAATGGAGTCACTATTTGAATCTGGTCTTGTATTGGTTTCAATGTGTTTCTCTTTATGTTTGCAATGATTCATACTGGCGGAGGTATATACTGCTGCCAAAAGCTGCTGGCTGCTAAATAGTTTGAGTATTTTCTTATTTTGTTCCTGGTATATATTTTAAAATAAGTTGACCATCATCTTTTGGTTTTTAGCTCGCATTTAAAAACAGCAGGACAGGAGAGGTGATATTTCAATCTCTATAAACAAAACCCTGAACAAACCATGAATCTCTTTTCAATAAAGTGGGAGAAAGCCTGATGCAGCACAAAGATGAGAGAGAGAACCAAGGACTCAAAGCGATCCATGAGGTTTGCCTCGCTGCCTGCAAGCCCTTCGGCAGGGCAGCTACTGCCCACAGCCATGCCGGTGCCTTCGGGTGCGATCAGCTTTGCCACCTGGTAGTGGAGTGATTCTGTTATTTCTGCTGTATTGTCATTTGCCATTCCTCTCCATCCCTGTCATATTCACAGCACTGTCCCTCTCCTCACGTACTGAAGTAAATAGCTATCTTTATGCTGGGCTTACACTGAAGGATGAAGAAATCCAGCCCTCCTTTCCTCTCCGTGCAGAAGAACAAGAAATGCTTACAGAGATGTCTTATACAAGAGCCACGCATACCTCCTTCCAAAGGTGAATTTAGCTCTCGCAGAGAGGCTAGCGTGAAGGTCAGTATTTTGAAAACGTACTTGACAGTTAGAAGGGTACGAAAATAAGTTTCCACATGCCGTTGCCGTGCTGTACTTCTGTAGCCACCGGCCACAGCCACGGGGTGAAGGACGCTGTGAGGCGTTTCTGAAGAAGGAGCTGTTGCAAGAACAAAGAATACGTCACGCAAAATCCCTCTTTACTAACTGAACTGTTACTTGTACAGTTGTTTACATGTAATTGCAGAACATTAGAGTTTTCCTGTTCACAGAAAATAGGATTCATACTCTGGGCTTACAGAATTCTGTATCCAGAGAAGGCAACTTTTTATCTTGAACAGCTTTATAACAGATGCCAAGCCAGAACTCTTGAAAGAGCCTCACACAGTGCTTTTGTACTTTGACAGTAGTCTCAGTCACAGGGATGTGCAAACGCATGGGGAAAAGAAGCCCAGCAACAGAAATTGAACTTTTGAAGTCTCAAAATATTGACAGAGCTCTGAGTTGGTTCCTAAGGTATCTATGCAACTTCATCCACCTCTATGTTGAAAGTTGGGGGATAAACTAAAAAAAAAAAAAAAAAAAAAGTATTCTTGAAGGCTGCTTACAAGTCTGAGGGAGAAAGCAAGCTTCCACAAGACTGGGAACATGTAAACCTCCGATATCATGCAGCGGGAAATGTGTATCTTCTGAACAGTTTTGAAAAACTAAGTTTTCCAGTCTAAAATAAATTAAAGACTAATCTTTTAGCCTCATCTTTAGGCTAAGAATTAAAGACCTACTTTGACCCCAGTATGCTTTCAGAGAGTGAACACAGAAGGAAAATGTGTTCTGCCCTAAAGATTATTTCATGTATTTAGGCATTTTATGTCTCAACACTGCAAACAATTAAACACGGCATCCACAAACTACGGGTGGTTTGTAACTTAACGTGCTCTAAAGTCTTTGCAAGACCGGACCATTATTCAGGAAAATAACGGGGCCAGAAGTGGTACATGTGTGTTCATACAAGCAAGTTCATCTTTTTAGATATTTCTTAAGAGCAGCAGTGCTCCTGAAAACCATCAAATCTTTCTGTGATTAGATAAAAAAAACACAGCAGGTAACCGAGAGGCATAAGAGATGTGCAATCACAATTAAACAAAACCAGAAAGAAATGGAGAGAATGTGTTGACTAGATAACATAGAGCAATATAAAATACATAGGCTAATGCATCATCTTTGAAATCAAGGGAATATGGTGATAAGATGTGAGTGAAAAAAATGGGAACTCTCTCATAAAAGTAATATCTGATCCATTTATCTTACAATCAAGGGTGGCAAAATCTTTTGCTTCACTCTGAGACAAAAAGCATTAGCTGAGGTTTCTAAGAGCTGCTTAGCTGGAAATCTGACCAGTCTTGAAGAGGCTGTTAAACGAAGATTACAGTAAGCTGTGTTTCAAACTGTGTGAAATCATAGCAGGTAATCAAAGCATTGCTCTCAACAGGAAGAAATTCCAGAGAGATGCTTTGCAGTAACGGGGAGTACAGAGAGAAGAAGCAGGATCTGCCCTGCGGCCATGAAGCAAACCATCGATTCCCAAACATCTGCTCCGACCCAAACAAGCCGCTGCCAAAGATTGGATCCAGGTTGTTAACACTCATATTTTTTAACTGGGAGGGTGAACCCTGTGCAATACCAGCAGATCTGCCGGCAGCACTGGCGGCACTGCTCAGCCCAGGACGATGGGATCAGCGCAGACCCAGCACAGTTATTTTTTGGAAGTGTTTGGTCGCTGACGATTGTTTTGTGCAATATTAAAATATTATTACCCACCGTTATGAATACGACAGATTTAGAACTAGTCCTTGCATTGGGAAAGAAATTCAGCTCTCAGATTTATTCCTCTTACCACAGGATTCAGAGATATCTTTCCATTTACTTAAAAAAAAAAAAAGAACAAACTCAGTATCGTTAATAGCAATCTAGAGAAAAATCTAACCAGGAGGATGAACACTGTGAAATCACAGAGCACAAAAATCTTTCAGAAGAAATTATAGTGCAGGAAAGTAGCAGAATAATGTTATTGAACACAAGCTTTTATTTTAAACTGAAAATAATAATGTTTGTCTTGGAATCGGTTTTCAATTACAAGCCTAGTACAGTCACATCGTTTGTTATATGTTTAGCCTTCAGTATGAATTGTAGGTAATTACTAGATTGGATTAAATGAAAAACTTGGTAACGCTCTGCACTACTGGGCATTCTACTAGTCTTGAATCACCAGTAACAAAAAATCAAATTAAAAAGCTCTATCTTCACTGTGTTTAACACCGAAATGTAACTTTTTTGGCTATTGGAGATAATCTTAATGCTGAAATAGTTGATTAACTTAAGCTATATTTTAAATCAACTAGTCTGAGTATTAGAACGGACAGTAAATGTAAGAACTGACATGAAACACTCTACAAGTGGACCATCATGCTACATTGCATAATGGAGTCATAACTTAGCAGTTACAGCAAACACTGATGTACCCACAACAAAATTTACACCTCAACAGTTCTAATTTATTTTTATTATCTAGTAATAATAAAGTCTTTCTCATTAATAATAACTTTTCCTATTTTTTAACTGGTAATAGAGAGCACTTTTTTTTTTTTTTTCCATATCCAGCAAGCATTATGAGTTTCCTTACTGACATTTAACACAGTCTCTTTATCAGTTTAATGTCTTTTCTACTTCAGCTTTCGGCAATGCATGTTAGGCTTTTCCACTGCAGGGCTTAGGACGATGTGTAACATTTTACTTCAAGGAAACACAGTATCTTTATGTAAGTGCCATGTTTTCAATTCGCTCCTTCATATTGCAATATCTCAACTGTATGCAGAACGTGAAATTATTTGTATGCAAAAGATATGCTAAGTTACCTATTCTTTCTGCCCTTGAGCCCCTCTAAAGGAATTGAGGTAAAACATCTCTATCTCAGTGCTTTTCTGCTACCCTCTTCCAAAAATTCTTATCAGATTTTGGAGTAATTGTTTTGTGTCAATGCTTAAAATTGTTGTTACTTCATCTGAACAGTTTAATGTTGAAATTTAATTTTTCCCCACAGGTATACGATCACAGTTTGCCAATACAGATATAAATGGTTATTAATTTTTTCCATTCCCATGTTACTATCTTTTAATGCAGTACTTCATGCAGAACCAGCTCTGTGGAAAACAATAAACAAGGAACATTCTTTAGTAAAAATTCCTGACATCAAATGATAGCTTACCACTCTGAAATTTGATCTTGTGTGAAAATTGCTTCTTACCCCAGTAGTTGCAGTGGTTAGGCCTAGGATATCAGCATCCTAACTAGTGTCCAAATGTCAACATATTGTAGTAAACACATAAAATTCAAATCATCACTTAGCATGCATAGACTATTGGATATACTTAGCATACTGATTTTAAAGTAGCAGTGGCTCTCTAATTTTATTCTGCCCACCTTGGGGATAGATTTTCTGAAGAAAAAAACCCATATATATGTTTCACATGCACTAAATCAGAAGCACTGCAGTTTGAGCTAGTTGTGCACTGAGAGAACGATGTGCTTCCCTATGAAAAGTTACAAGATACACTGCAAAGCATCATCTCTCTGCTAGCCTGCATCTTTAGCATTAAGCAGAGATAAGCAGGTTTGACTACAGAAATCAAATATTTCATGTCTTTTTTTGGGGGGGGGGGGGGGAGCCCAATCGATTGGTGTATTTAAAGCAAATTCTGAAGCCTCGTGCAAATCACATGAGTTTCATTCATATCCCCCGAGATAATCTTGTCTACCTGCCTCTCTCAGAACTAAACTTCCAAGAGAAAGTCCATTTTTCCGCATGCTGCCTTTTGCTCTAGTTCCCAGCAAGCACTCACCTACATTTCCTTCTTCTTGAATCTGAAGAAAAACTTATCAGACTACTCACATCTTAATTGCTCAAAATTCATCTTCAGTAACCCTTAAAAGATGTTGATAGTCTGAATCTCTTTGGATTTCAAAGAAACTGGAGTAATTTCAACCGCATTTAGTAACGTTTACATTCACTGACCTTTACCTACTCCTGGGGAAATCAACAGGAGAAGAAATAATCATTTCGCTGTTTTTGAAAAACGAAGGGCCTGAGATCTTGAGAATTATCTAAAAATTCCTGGAAGGGGCTGAATTTTCCAAGTGCTCAGCAACACTTTGGCTTTCTCTCCTCTTCTCAGCCTCAGGTGCAGCTCCTGCTCACATCGCTCACCACTCTCAGGAGGGTCATCGGGCTTGCGAGCCCTAAGGAGGACCCGAGGCAGGGGGCCATGGGAGGGAGAATGAGGCAAAGAAAGGAGCCCCCACTTGAAACGAAAGCTGCAATTACGAGTGCCGTTATCGACAGCATAAGCCCTGTTACCACACTCTACGGAATACACCACGGTTTGTGTTCGTCACACAATCGATCTCTTATTTCCATCAAAATGATAGACAGAACAATCAAAATAAGAGGAACTCATTGTCTTATACAGTACTGTGGCAGCTAAATAAGCTTGAGGAAAGAAATTATTTGGGTCAAAGATTCTAATCCATTTGGCCAAAACACGCAAGAAGGGAAGAGACGACTTTATTTAGCCTTCAGTAATGAGGAGCTAAGATTACTCCAGTGTGCTAAGTATTAACTGCGCATTTTAAAAAGTAACATTTTGGGCAGTGCACCACAGTTGCATGCTTCAGAACAGAAATTTGCTATCAATTTTCCTTACAAGTTGAGCTCAATTCTGCCTCCTGCTAAGAGCCAGACTAGCTTAGCTTTTAGTTAGGATTTTTAGAGGATAAAAAGTACAGTGACAGTGCAAGCCTTCCTTTTACTGGAAAAAATGGATGCATTAGCTGTTGACAGTGAAAAAACCTTGAAAAATAATCCAGCACTTAAAAGAAGGGATGTACTGATGGTTTTGTCCATTTGTATGCAAAATACGGCTAGAACATCTTTTCCCTTTTCTAGTTTCCTTAGGTTTAGTGTTGCTAAACCTATGGCTAATACTGCATTTTAAATTAAGAAACATGGAAAGAAAATGGATAGGTAGAGGAAATCCAAACCTGCACCCAGCTATGTGATAAGAGGTTAGAACAAAAAAATATATGCTAAGCTCTTTGGCTTTCTCAATTTGTAGCAAGAGCGAGCCAGAAAGGAAGGAAAGCAGGACTACCCCAATATTCATCCAAGGATGGATTTGCCTTGCGACCTGGGAAAGAAATTAATACTAGGGTAACTGCTTGAGTAATTATAGCATCGGGCAACCAGATTCCTTACCCGGTCTGTCAGGCAATCCGCTCCTCTGATAGATGGGCTGCAGTCTGGCTTCCCATGACACTGGAAGGAACCAGAACTCCTAACTGCAACAAGAGCATGGTGTAGAGAAATTGGTGAGCAGAAAATAACGTGCATCCCAAACAGGAAAAAAAAACACTTTGTGCAATTGGAAGATGAAATTCATAAGCCTTCCTTCCTTGTGAAACTCCTCAAAAGGTCAGGATTTCATTTGCTAACCAGGCAGGACTAGCAAGGACTGACCATATTTTAGTGGTTGTCTTTGTTTCAACTCCCAAAAAACATGGATCAAGCTCCTAGTAGATGAACCTAAGGAGCCAATCGAGCTCTAAATTCGCTCAATGTACTGGTGAAAGTGGGATTGTTCCTCTGCCCGAAAACCCCAGGGAAACTTTGTTGCTCCTCCTCACACTCCTCCTATATATGCCCCCAGTTCCATCAGTGGGATTGTAACTTCTGAGGAAGTTACAATCAGAGCTACTGAGGACTGTAATCAGTTATAATCCTCAGAGTTACTGAGGATTTGTCCCGATTTGCCATCATTACTTCTTTGCCCTCTCTTCTCTTCAGTTTAAATCTCTATAGAAAATAAACTAGTTGGAAAGCAGTTTTATCTTATGTCTACAAAGCACTTTATGCCCTTTTGACGCAGTATTCTTAATGCTCACCCTAAAATTCCTGCAAACTCTTGCAAGGTTGCAAGTCCTAAGAAGCAGAAAAGAAGAAAAAAGTGCATCCAAGAGAACAAGCAATGTGATAGACTAATGGGTAAGATGAGCAGCTTGCTTTTTGATACAAAAGGTCCTCGAACCTTGATATGAAAGCCCTGCTCCACACTGTTTATGCCCACGGGCAATTGCTCTGATAAAAAAGGGAGAACAGTAACAACTGTAAAGTACTTTAGCTGGTCACATCTAAAAGAGCAGATACACTTAAAAATTTAGTATAAATAAAGAAAAGAAAGCGTTGCAGGCCTCTTCTGCTCCTTACGGGGCCCACAGAAGGATTCATTTCTGTTTGTACCGTTGCACTTGCCTAGGGATGCTGGCTGACACACAGTAAGCAATGAGAGTGACCGTAATGACACAGTGCAGGCAGAAATAATTCACGTAGCTGTCAAGGGGAAAGAGGAAAAAAAAAAAAAAAAAAAAAAGAAAAAAAAATCACCCAAATGGCACAGAGGTGGGAATGGAAATCAGCAGCATGCTTTTATTCCTACTTAATACTTCAAGATTATTAATGAAGGCTTCAAATACACGCAGCCTCCATCTTGCCTACCTTGTCAGTTTATTTAATGTAACGTGGTGCAAACTGCCTGAGGTTATAGGTTAGGCTCAGTACCTTACTCAAGCTCTGATTTTTTTTGTTGTTGTTTTATTGCAAATGCCACTTTACACGATGAAACGCAATCGGTGGCACTAATATATATAATCAGTCTGCAACATGAGCGTACAACGAGGGAAAGGACAAAGGCAACATTAGCTTCCTGCAAGCCTCCAAGCGCGGTATTTTCTTGGGCGCTAATGTTTTTGGTCTGTCAGTAGTCTCAAATCATAGAATCACAAAACATCCCAAGTTGGAAGGGACCCATGCTACCTTTCTAATATCGAGTGCATGAATGTCAATCCATGTACTAGAAACATATACAGCATCAAATTGGTAACAGTGAACACACCAAGCTTCCTACCGCTCCTCTCGATTATTGTGTCTTGCAAGCAAGAACATAATCCAGACGGCTGCTGCTTGGAGTGAACCAAAGCTTCCTGGTCACTTTGCTGCTGCAGGCACCTCAAACACTTCATTTTACTGAGACTGTCTGGCAGCTGATCAGCGGTAAGATATCAGTATGTCCCTAATCATCCTCTCAATTTCTTTTGTTTACCTCTTCCCATCAAAATACAGTTTCCATATTTATGCATAGAATTTTCCCTGACATTTGTAACAAACTGAATCCGAGGCATGGAAGCGAGCACATTACAGGTGCACAGATAAAAAGAGAAATACTGCTGTGGGGACATAGTCCTCAGTTCAGCCTGTCCAGTGTTAAAAAGCCTAATTCTTCCCATAGCCGCTCTATCTCACTCTAAAAAGCCATTTCCATTATAGGGTAATACAGACCATGAACACTTTTGTTTGCTTGTTGTTGTTTTTTTAAAACGCATTAGCCATTTTCTTCACTTTGAAAATCCTGTTTTGTACAGAGAATATAATTTAAGTGCTGTTACATTAAAATTTCGAGTCACATTGCCTTCACCATACCTTTCTGCATTAGGAAGGAAAAGATAAATTTTTAATCTTTTATTTTTAATGAAGATTAAAGAACAAGTTCTGCTTGGCTTGCCTTGGCACACCATACATTTTAATGTATATTGATTTGTATAAATGTCTCATTTAGAACATATTTTTGTTAGTATTAATGGGTCTTGGACAGATAAGATTAGTCCGCCTGTAATATTGCCAATCTCATTGGTCAAAGTTGAAGAACACATTACTTTGTTCTGAGATGAAAAAGGAAGACAAAGAGACAGCTCCTGAGACTGGAATATCAAAGGATCAATGTCCTCAGCAAGAACAGACAGCTGCGGTCTGCAGGAGCCAGCACAAAATTCTGCCTTATATTGACTACAAGTGAGAATTTTGTGCTTATTCTTGCTAATCGTTTCTTTCCATTTTTCCATTAATTTCCATGAAATTCTCAGTTGATTTTCTCAGGAAAGGGATTTATGAAGCACTTTTCAAGGTGAGCTGGAATCCAGCAAAATTTTGTTACTATCCAGATGTATGGATTCTGTTAGGCTACCTTTTGCTATACAGGTACGTATAGCATATGTAAATGAGGAAAACAGCAGTTTACAGTTTCAATGTGAGCTTTAAAAATACTTCTTAAACCCCCATTCTCATAACACAAGCAATACAATAACAACAAAATAGTACAATAACAAAAATGCCATACATTTGCTAGGCATTTTTTTGGTTACCTACTGTGGTCCATTCAGACACCAATGCTTTGCAACATCCCACATGTGGAAATCTAATCTATGTGAATACATGATCTCTCACATAATCCAAATATAACCTAGAAACTTGTAGTAAGTTAAACCATACCATTTTCCTATAGTTTAATGACAGAGGGGAAAAAAAAAAAAATCAAAATAAAACAGGTAACCCAGATCAAACTATCTGCCTCTCTGGCTACTCTCTAGATGCCACCTTAGATGATTTCCTACTTTCTTTTTCTTCTCTTGAGCCACCATCTCTTAACTCATGATGGCAAACAAATACATTTCAACAATGGCTTAATATAAGTTACACAATCCTGTCTACCATGGATATAAACTTCCAGTAGACTGACACTTTTGAAAACTGTGATTGATATCTCTCCATTATTTACAGTTGCCGTGAAAGCTCAAGGTTTTCCCTGTTGAGCAAGAAGCATCTTGATATTTCATTTCAGATTGCAAAGTCCTCAGCATATGATGGGGAATCCCAGGTCCAGATATCCTACAAATTATGCGAAGGCTAGATAAATCCCTTTGCTTTCTCCAGCGGATGCAAAACAGTTACCCTTTCAGATTCACCTGAACTTCTCTAGGGATTTTGCTACTTGAAAATAAAACCAGTCAAACCCTGTTTTCAAAAGCTATTTCCATAGAGCCATCCTCTCTACCGTAAAGATTCAAAAACGTTAATGCTGCAAAAAGACATCCTGAGCCATGTAGTACTATCTGTGTCTGTTACCACAGTGAAATGATTTTATGGACAAATTGTCCATTTGCAACTTGATCTGTGTCTTTTGTTTCACTTTTCACCCGTGCAATACAATTACAAGTCAATTATGCTCTTTTTCTAGACCTCATTCCTTTTTAAAATGGACATGACCGTCCATATACTTAATGATGGTCTCTCAAAAGGCTCTATTCCTCCTTTTGTAACAACAGATGCAGAGCAGAACCACAGGGTATGGAAGTACAAACAGACGACAAGCCTTTAATACACTGTTCTGGAAAGAAGAGAGAAAATCAGGAAAAGTGAGATGTGGCAACACTGTAATTTTCAAAGCGAAAAGAAGTCAAAATCAGATCAGTAATGAGAACACAGGCTTTGGAAATTATTCATCTGCAATGAGAAAGGTAACAAAGAAACTTAACTGAATGTAATCATAAATAAGTTTAAGAAAGACTTTTTCTTATTTCACAAACCTGTCTCGTAACTCGATGTTTCCCTGGCTATGAGTAGGAGACACCTCAATCCTTCCTCATTCCCCGTTCTGCTGTATGGATCCCACTACGCACCGGCACACTACAGGACTCTAGGCAGCAACATCCATAAAGAGCTGAAAACCTGGAATCGATACTAATATTAAATTTTGTAGTTCTCCATGTTGGGGAAAACAGCTTTTATAGGGAAGAAATACCAGCTATAGAAATATAAATTACTATTAGAAAAAGCATTTTCCAAAACTAGTCAAGTGCAGATTTTTTTTTTATTTCCCCTCTGAAAGCTCTGCTGAGCGCCCAACTGCTGCTTCCATGAGAGCTGGTCAATGACTGTCTAACAACTTAAGCCAGGATTTCTATCCAAAAAAGCATCCAAGCCATCTTTGTCCATTTATTGAATTTTATCATAAATAAAACTAAAATAAACTGCAGTTCAGACAAATATCACCGCACAAACTAGCTCATCATCAGAGTGGAAAAAAGATGTTGCTGTTAATGTAAGCCTATGGGAGTCTCACCGCCGAATTTCAGTGGCGCTGGGGTATTAGGTCTTGGGGTACGTCCTCAGCGTGAGCCTCTGCGAACGTGGCGGAGACCCCTGCCCCAGGGAGCCGCCTCCAAGCAGGGAGATAGTTACAGCCCTGCTCGCTGCGTAGTAAAGCTGCACACCCTGACCTCACTTTTTTTGCTCAGGCCAATGCCCTGCGAGGGCTGGTTGTGGGTTCAGGAGACCTCAGGCCAATGCCTCACCATAGACAATACTTCTTCGCTCAACATTGAGACATTTCCCTTTTTCACTCTACAAAGATACCCTCATTATCTTATTTTTTCATTCGCAACAAAAGTTCAGCAGATAGGACAGGAGTGACTCCAGTCTGTGGACACTCTGGCCATGCTGGCCAGCATCACTCACAGAGCAATGGCAGAGCTGGCACCACGTGGGCAGCAGGCAGAGCTCCCAAGGGAAAAAAGTAAAAATTCACAACCACGACGGGTTTTACGCTTTGTTTTACACTGTATGGTACTCGTAAACCCATTTGGGTTTTTCTGCCATGTACATGCCACTTCACCTTGTTGTTGGGTAACTGGTTTCTTCGAGGTCTGCCATTCCCCAATTTATCAGCTCCACCAGCATGGCTGTAGTGCTGCAGATTGTGAATCCAGTTTATTTAGCCCTAGCTAAAGCATCAGACTGCACAGTATCGTGCTATGAGACAAATAATTAAAGGCCTCCCCTGGTCCAGTGCATTTCTGCAATGGGCTTCTGCCACCGACTTCTGCAGAAGCAGGACCCACCAAAGGGTTGAAAAATATGTATCGAACTGACCACAGACTTTGGGCTTGCATTTTTAGCCTATGATTTTTAACTGCCTCCTTCTGGTATCTTTTGAAATACTGGCAAATCAAAAGTAATTAATTAAAATAGGTGTAAAAACCTGCTGGTGATGCAAAGACCAGCACATGAAGAAGATAATGGGTGAGATTTGTCTGCTAGATTATGGAAAAGGTACATCACTATTTTAAAGTATTTACTACAAGGAAAAAAATATTTAGAAAACTTTACCCTCTATCAACAGGCACACACCATTCATATGCTTGGCTCTCTACAGACTGATAACGTATAACGTATTAATGTGATTGCCACCTGGATAGTCAAAGGATACAAGGGAAACAAGGTTTTTAGGAAAACCATCCTTTCAGTCATATGATATACTGTAAAAAAAGATTCAACCTCCTCCTAGAAATCGTGACAACATTTAATTTGTGGGTGAAATAAGAGAATGTCTTATTTTTAATCCTTAGTGATAACGAACGCAAAAAATGTTCACTGATATAAATGACATACATAAAGGTCAGCTCGGCTTTGGGGAACAGTGGTCCAGTCAAGCAAAGCATTGGAACATATGCCTAATTCTAAGGATAATTGACTAAAGTGGCTACAATTGAGCACCTGCTTAAGTGCTTTCATGGCTTCATGCCTAATGAAATATTAATCACAAATGGCAGAGAGCCATTATACCAAGAAGGTCTTATTTATACTGAATTGAATTATATAATAATTAAGGTATATATAATCAGCCATAGTAGTAAGCCTGTCAGTGTTCTCATCTGAATCAGCACATTTCAATAGTGCTAAACCTACAGTGAAATATTCCTGTTTCTAATTAACCTTGCTAGTGCTTTTATTTTGTAAAGAAACTTGCAAATCACCTGTACTAGTCACAGCGACTGCCGTGCAGCAGCAATGCACTCGTGAGACTAAGCCCGCTGCCTCCGCTCGCAGTGCCAGGGAGAATACGGGGTTGCAGATCAGCCATATATTAACAAATGAAAAATAGGAATAACTTAAAAAACTGAAAACGATAGAAATAGTAATTATGCTGTCCATGGGACTGGTAGTAAACATATCACTACACAGGTTTTTTACCCAGCTTAATCCTTTCTGCTGCTTGACGAAATTCAGGGAGTACAGCAATGGTTTTCAAGCCTAATTCGTACTGGTTCCCCAAGAGCATGGAAATTACTTGTTCAACTCACAACTGCCGCACTAGACTTCTTTCAAGTCAGTCTGGTCTTCCCATTACTCTACTTAAAACATGGAAGATGCAAGAATTTTTTTTTTTTTGAGCCTTCTCAAAATATAATGCATCCAAAGGATGTGGATTTGGTTTTCTGAAACCTTTACAGTTTTAGAAATTTTAAAACTACTACTAACTTTTCTATACACCTCTTTTTCAAAGAGAAAAGAGGTATTTGGTCAAGACTTTGCCTGGGCATTCTTTAAAATGGTATGTAAGACAAAGTCAAGATGTTAACTGCTTTATTAAATAGAGGTGAATTGTTACAATGATGAGTAACAGCAAAACCAGGATTATATTTTTATCATATTATCAGTTTCGCAAGATGAGAGTAAATTGACATACTACTCCCTCTTTTTAGGGCTCTAAAATATAAAATATAATAACGGTAAGTTTTGAAAGAAATAATTTTCCCTACATTTCGTAGAGACAACTTAAATATTAAAAAAAAATAAATTAGAAAACCAAAGAGATGCGAATAGAAAGTGGACTCGAATCTTTTTTTTTTTTAATCCTTCTTTACTCGGTATTACTGCAATTACTGCTGCTCCAGAACCAGATTAAAATGGGGCTGATTACGCTGCGTTCTTGGTTTATGAGATCACAACTAAAGGAGTCTGATGTTTTCCATGAGATTTTAATATGTCAAAAACATTTTTTTTATTAGGTCTGAGCATCTTGCAAATGAAATATTGCACTACAATCAGATCAAACCAAATTAATATTTGTAAAATGCCATTTGGCACTTCCTACCAAATGGGGACAGTTTTGCTCCGTATGATTTTAGATGTGTGTAAACACTGTCTGCCAAAGTAAAGACAGATGAGAACTTGTGAACTTGTACATGTGTTGTATTTTGAATAATCTACTCATTCATCTCATTCTGGCAGAGCATTTTAGTTTAAAAAGATGAGAGTTTGGACAATATAACCTTATTAAAATAAGCTTTCACTGTACTGCAAAAAGCAAACTCTTGCCTAAGGATAATGTTGATGTTACTGTTTTCAAGCGTTGGTCTTTTTAGAAAAGGAAACAATTCAGAAGTGGTACCTGCTTTTAATCACATTCCCACAGTAAACAACATCTTAAGGCAGAAGCAGTTGCATTTACATAATGTGATACAGGTGCCCTGGGCTCTTTGTACAATAAATCCACCCTGTGCAGACACCGATATGGATCTGGTGAACCAGCTGTCAAGCGTTGACCAGCCAGACTCAACTATGATGCTGGGGGTGGACTGGGTATGGTGGGACCAGGTGCAGAATACCAATGTGCAGGGCACTGCCTGACTATTGAACAGAAAATTTCCAGTTGGACTCAACAGTGATTCGTAACAGATGAGGCAAATCCAAGAAACACCTGTTAGCTTTGGGATGAAGAAAAAAATTGGCACCATAATGCTTCAGCGAATGAGTCATCAGAATATAAAGGAAGAGACAGCATTAAAGGAAAAGAATGAATTTTATTTTCAGATCTGCAAGCTACATAAGAATATTTAATATTTGTCACATTCTTTCTAGTGGGACAGTGACTCATTTAGATCAGGATTCTTTCATAGTTCAGCTTCAAGTAAATTACAAAAGGAGCTCTCAAACAAAGAACACATTAAAGATGAGTTTAAAGAAGACAATGCTCTAAAGGAGTACTCAGCTGTGCATGCTCCCTCAGACAATGTCAGTCTGTGTATAAATATAACTTATAATGAGGTGTTACCGGTACGGTTTTGGCAGCTGTAAGCAAGAACGCCTTGGAGTTTAAAGGCACCTCTTCCAGACATAGAAGCGAGCTTCTGCAATGCAGACGACAAAGCCGGCAGATGACCCTGCCCGGGCAGGACGGTGACGGTCACTGCGCCGGAGCGCAGGCAGGCAGCCCGGGGCCAGCAAGCACGGGGGAGAGGTCTGCGATGGAACAGTCATCATTTCTAACTACCCGAACAATTTGAATCAAAAATACAAACACTGCTTAAAACCCCACCATCTTAAAAATCTAGAGTATTTTAAAGTTGGGAGTCAGATTTTTGTTTTAATTTCCAACACAGAAGTTATTTGTTACTCAAAGTTAAAAAATTTGCTTTACAAATGCTGATAGCATTCAGAGTTTGTGTTATTCGAGGAGTAACGTAAATTACAGTTTAGACATCTGGCAGCGTGGAAGCTACTGACCTACCTGAGATCATACCTGTCACGTTGCAGAGCTTTCAAGTATCATCTAGAATGAAACAAGTCATAAATAAATGGTCTGGAAAACATTTAAGATTGCTGCAAAATCAATTGAGCATGAATGAGAAGCCTTTCGCGATGCCTAGCAGTGCTGAGGTGGAATTCCTGCTCTGATTCAAAATAACGATGATCAACCAAAAAAGTCTTCTCGCACAAGTGCGTTAATGAAGACCATCAATGGAGGGGTCAAAATACTTTGGCAGAGATCCTGAAAAGGTTAATGAATGAAATAGAAATGGAAATACACCTCCAACCTGCCATATGTCTGCCACATTTCTGCAACATCTGTGTTTATAGTGAACAAGTCCCTGCATGCACTGGATAGAGAGCTTTCGAGAACCTAGTTTGGATAATATTAGTATTAGTAAAAGGGAAAAACAGGTTTAATAATAATGTCATGTAGGTCATCAAATTGCCTTGGTCTCCAGAATATTGGCAGAGATCCCTGACAAGAAAAGCTAACATGGATTATTTTAGGAACTCAATGAACTGTGGACAACTTATGTCTGTTGAAATTATGTTGTTACAGGATTTAAAATATTAGTGCCGCAGAAAAATTCAATACACTAAAACACTGGATGGGCAAAACAGCATGCACAGTGATTCAGTACCAGTAATACTACCACCATACAGTTCCCATCACACCACATCTCATCTGACTTGGAAAACTAATCTGTTTTTCAAAGATCAATTATATTTATTTATTACGCATTTCTTTAGGAATGCTGTGATAACAACTGTATACGATAGCAACAATCACTTCGCTCTGAATTAATTTTCCCCGATGTTAAAACCTCTATTCTTTGGCTCGGTTACGGTAAAACGAGTAGACAACTGTATGCCATTTTCACATCACTTCATCACAGTGTAATCTCCTTCAAAAGGAACTGAAACAGTCGCGTTTACCTAAGTGAAATGAACAATTACTGAAGGGTTACTCCCTACCTCAGCCATTTTCTTCCTCCCTGTATCAGCTTTGGCTTGCCGGTGCCGTTTGCCGGAGGGTTTATACACTTCATCTCCCTGTCACCGGCTTCAGCAGGAGCTGCGGTCCCGCATGCCCCGTACGCTTCTCACGCCATCTAATACAACTACAGATGTTTCCATTATCCATACAAGTGTCTAATCCTTTTCTGAACCCCACTAAGCTCTTAGCTTCACTGAACTCTTGTGGGAATTAATTCCACAGGTTAATTATGCATTTGTGTAAATACTTATTTTCTTTAATGGTTTTAATTTTGCTGCCTTTTGGTTTCATTATAAGTCCCCTGGTTCTTGTATTATAAGAAAGGATAAGTGAAAGTGCCAGATTTACTTTCTGTATATGCAATTCATTATTTGTATATCTCCATCGTGTGCCCTCTTTATGTCCCCTCTCCGCACTAAACCGTCCCAGAGTTTTAATTCTTCCTTCACACAGAAGCCATTCAAGCCATTTGCCATAATTAAAACAATTAATTTCAAGAAAAATCCAGACTGCTACACAGAGAATTCAGAAACGAATGAGGAATAAGTTGAAAGAGTGACTAAGCTTCCTGCATCTACTGGGACTTTTTGCAAGCCTTACACTGCACATATTTCCATACAGAAGCCTGCTGCTCTTAGGCTATCTAGCTAATAATATTTAAGTGTTCTAATAATCCGGTAAAGTGAAATTAATGTGTTTAATTTATTAAGAGTTTCTTCAGCAGCACTGCTGGGTTTAAATTCATGATTACAAGAATTTAAATTCATTACAACGAGCGCTTACATTCTTCATAAACTTATGAGCCTGCTTTTCTTGTGAGCAGTAAGTTGAGAAGAAGAAAACTAAAAAAACCCAAATAAAATGAAAAAAAATTTCTTTCTCCCCAGTAATCTTTGGGACACAGATAGCCTCAAAAAATGTATACTTACTTATACTGATACTGAGATAAAGACTTTTTGTAGTTAAACTTCAGCTTATTAATATTTAACAGCATCAACATCTAATGAACATTTCAGCAGAGATGACCTTTCCAAGAAATAGATACGGGTTTTTGTATATATATTTGGCTGATGATAAGATGGTATGGATGGCGTATCTTCTTTTAGGAGAGACTTAACTAGAAGGAAAATTTTAGGCCCTGTGATTTGTTGGGATGAGTTCCGTACTAGATTGTAAACGACTGAGGTAGGATATAAATTACATGACAGTCAGTTTGTTCTCTTTTTCTCTCAAAAAACATTTGGGAACAAACTGAAATTTCTGCAAGTGTATTTCACGCTGAATTTCCTCAGTGCATTTGTTGATATGTGTATGTTGTAACTCTGGATTCATTCTAGGCAATTCAGTAAAGCCATCACACAATCTACTCGAGAAGTTGAAGCCGTGATGGCTCACAGTGACTGGTTAGTTACATTGCCCGTTACATTAAAAAAGAGAGCTACTGCAGCACTGTACAGTCTGTATGCCTCAACCAGGACAAAATGAGGATGACGTCTGTCTGCAGGTCTAATAAATGCTAGGTTTTTAGTAAGAGAATATGTGGTGGTTTAGGGATTTTCCATCAAGTATGGCCCTTCTCAAAAACCTACTCATATGTGATTTTTTCTTTTGATCTCAGAAAAGCAAAGTTGTGACACATGACATGGCTGCCCAACTCCTTCAGTGAGAAACACTCCTGGCAGGTCAATCTTCAATCCTTTCCCTGCTATGATTAGGTCTCCCTGACTCTTTCTGTGTTCTTAAGAACAGACTCGTATTTCTGAAGTTACATTCACGTAACTTTTGGGAGTTTAGCTGTATGGAATAGTATTTAGCAAGATTAGTGAAAATAAACAGTGGATTACCAGGGGGAGTACCAGAGAGGTGAGAGGATTTACATCGCTGCATATGGAAGGAGGGTGGCCACCCAAACCAGAACAAGTCTAATTTTCATCTCACTTAATTCAGTAAGTAAAAAGTCCCAGAATAAAACAACAGAAAACCCTTTGCTGATCTTCCTTGATAAATATAATCAGTAAAGTCTAAAGTCATGTTACAAAGAGTTCCACTCTGGTTAATTAGTCTGGCAGCCAGGGGAAATCCCCAGAAGAACACTTTGATACTTTCCTTTTATTACACTGAAAGGAAAGCACGATGTTATTCTGTAAACCACATCTAAAGGACAAGTAATACATGTTTATCAGGCTCAGAGCCACCTACCACTGTGCAGTACCCTGATGATTCATTTTATTAAGCTAAGCTCTTAACCAAAGCTCTGCGGAGGGGTTGGACCTACTCTTCAGGTTCATGAGAAGTCCTGAAGCTTCTAAACAAAGACCTGTTTCAGCTGAACAATGTATTTATTTGTCTTACTTTGTAACTTCTTTTTACAAAACAGAAAAGTCTTTGTTTTGCCCTTTATTTAGACAAACTAGAGTGGATTAATTATCCTTTACCTTGGTCTGAAAATAACTAATTACTCTACATGAACCTAAGACAAGGAACATTTTCTTCTTGCAAGGGCCACAAAACCACACACTAAACAGCCAAGCATCCTTTTGAAATGTTTAACACATAACAAGAAGTATGACTGTGCTCCATAATTCACTTACTTTGCACCCAACCGCACAAGGAGCTGTGGCACTAAACCATCACCGTAGAGATCCATCTCTTTTGGTGGGCAACAAACAACACTCTTCAGGCTGTTCAAAGAGGGTGTGAAACAGTTATAACTGCATCCTCTCTTCAAAGTACGTATCATTTTAATGAGCTTTCTTTAAAAGACACAATTGTGGTATAGAAAAGGAAAAAAAGAGTAGTCTCCAAAAGCAAATCTGCATAATTTATGTGTTATCTAAGGTCTCTGTCACTGAAGTCAGATAAGAAATGAAGAATCTGTATTTTATAAAAAGGATCTGATTTAATTGCATGCAGAAATAATGTGTTCCTTTCCCTTTTTCCCTGACTGTTTTGTTTGGGGTTTTTTTGTAGAATGCAGGATAATTGAATGAAATGTTTTACTTGATAGAGGAATAACGGTATACCGTGTCTGCACTTTGTCTCTTCAGGTCAGGCTCTATCCTAGCTGTGCAAGCAGGTTCTTCTACCCTCACCCAGGGTAGGATCGGGAACACCGTCTCCAACAGGAAGCCAGCGTGAAGTATCCCACTGGGAGGCCAGCACTTCGTCTTGCACTTTGCTAAACAGCCAACTTTTCTCCCATATGTTTAGATGACAATAGCTGCTTAGCTGTCCAGCCTCTCCATTCAAGCTATAATAACCTTCTGGACAAAAGGTTTAATACCATTGCTGTTGCCAAAAATTTAATTGCATCCATTGATGCATCAGAAACGAAAACGTTACCTAATGAATTTTTCCTTAACAGTGGCTTTATCTTTACTTCTTCACTAATTTCCCAAGGTTATTGGACTACAGATCCTACCACCTGCTATATCAGCACCTGCCTTTTAAGTCACCAATACCTTGACTATTCTTTTTGAGTATTGGAGCTCCTGATCTAGGCAGTAAGGAAGCTCTCCCAGTTGGTTTCTGATTTTTTTGGATTATTAAATGTTTGAGATGGTTCACACACAAAGATGGACACCGGCCCAGGTTTCAGACTAACTGAAGGAAACAGACTACAACCGAACAGCACAGATCTGCACGAAGATAGGTACATGCTTTCTTAGAAAATTAAAACCAATGAAGTGTAACAACTCGGATGGCAGCTGGGGACTGATAAGGAAAGCAGTTGGGCATCTGCCCAACTTTAACAATGTCAGCGTACCTAAAATTAGAAATACAGTTAACTACCTTCTTAAATCAAATCTTTCCTTTTTCTAACAAATTGAGTACCAGTGTAAAGTGCTGGCCTAATTGCTCTCGTGAATATAACTCTAAAGTCTTGGTTAAATCAAATACATCTTTCTAGTACTGTTGCACTGTGCATTCTGATCTGACACTAAAATGAGATGTGCAGCTGTTTGTAAGCTAACTGGCCTGGTTCTCTTGAGAAAGCTTCCTCAGTCTGTCATTACTGATGAAGATAAGAAAACTGATTAAGATACAAACCTGAGATTTCTAAGGAATATAGATGGGTTTGGAAAGAAATCACATAGTAGATGATGTACTTCATCATGAAGGTCTTGAGAGCACTGTAACTTGTGTGTGTGGCTATGTGAATCATGCTGAGCATTTGAGCCGTGAGACTGACTTCAAGCTTGCGTTTTGTGAGGTCAGACAAGAAGTAGCCGAGAACCTGACCTTCCCTGAACCCATGAATACTAACGGCACTGGTATGACATTTAAATAGATGAAATACATCTCTGCTGTAAGCAAGAATTTTTCATTTATCCAGCATGTGCTGTCATAATTCTGAAGTGTCAAGGTCTGATCTGGATCATTCTCCAGCTGATGACAGATGAGCAATTCCCTGCACAGCACACTCTACACGGGCACTCTCTGTAGCTCACACTTCGAACGGTCTATTTGCCACGTACTTTAATAAGATAAAAACCCGGGAGGCCAGCTGGGTGTAAAACAATGCAATAGCCCCACAAAAAAAATAACGTTGTCATTTCTACCTTTGCTGAGAGTGGTGTCAGGCCACTGACCTTTTAAGAACACTACCTTGGAGCTCTCCACAGTAGGCAGGACTACAGAATCATACTTGTAATCCCCAAGTTTTACACTGCCAATTAAATTGCTCTCTCTTCCCCACCCCACACTAACACGCAACTCCATTATTTACATTTGTGTTTTAAAAATAAAATAAAACTGTTCTTAGTAGTACTAGACAGTTTATGTAGCACTTAAGGAGCTTCTTTGAGAGTTCCACCTTTAAGAACCTCTGATTCCCAATGACAGCTATTTTTGTTTTTCAGCATAATGCTGTTTTTTTTAAATATCAGAGTAATTTCTGGGCTCAGGAAAATGTCATTAAGGATTGCCCTTTCCTGTTCACCTCTCTCTCCGATGAGATCAGAATGTGCACAGGCAAAGCCTTTGCTGTTCCTGCCCACAAATCAATATTTACTGCAGCAGAGAAGGGAAGGAAAGGAGGAACAGAGGATGAAACAAGGGACTGGAACACAGAAGACAAAAAAACCTTTGTCTCTAATGACAATTCTCCTTCCTCATCTCTGTCCTTTTAGGTGTTGTTTACTAAGAGCAAGTGAACAACAACTACTAATGTCTTGGTTCTGTTGCCATAAGAACTTCAGCAAACTAAACATTGCTATTTGCTATTCAGTTCACCTATACAATTAGTCCCTTTACTTTTCTGCAAATCAGAGCATGGACTTGCAAGGATCTCAAACAACTTTTCAGTCATACAGTAGAGGAAGCATTTTTATCATTGCTTTTGTAGTTGCTTTACACTCCTTTACAGTTAGATCCCAACTATAATTAAAGGGGGCGGGGGGGGGGGGGGGGGGAAATACAGTGAGAGGGTCAACAAAGACTCGAGTTCCGAAAATCAATGGTTCAAGTCAAAGGAAGGAACTCGTCTGTTCTTCCTTGGAAGATGACAGGTTAAACCACATTCACTGCTCAGGATTCTGACTTAAGTGGTATAGCCAGTGGAACTATGTCAGTGTACTAGAGCTGAAGTCTTAGTCCACAAAACATCCCTAAATGAATCCCAAAGGCCTTGGATCTGTCACTCACACCATCAACCAGGAGAGACTACCTTCTGAATAAGGATGTGGTCTCTATCTGTTCAGGTAATGGAAGCACTGACAATAATGACCCTATCACAATTTCCACTCTAGCAGTTTCAATGGAAGTATTTAAAATGAGGATAAAGTTTTATTTATTGTGAACATATGTCCAACTGACTGGGAGCACAGATTACACAACTGAATTTTCTTGGAATTGTAGTGACAATGTCTTCTGAACATTCTTGTTATTCCTTCCTAGCACCTTTTCTTTTGTGAACTTTCCCCATTGTATTTATTTTTGCTAAACCTTTACCATGCTACTTGAGTTCCCATATTCTTGCTAACAATTCAATATATTCATCCTGAAACAGTAAAGCTTATTTCGTGTAAGAATCCAAAAGAAATACATATATTCTCAGTTTAAAAGAGAGCTCAACCTACCCACTGTAAGATCATTTTGCTAAGTTAAAAGTTTAATAATTTCCTATTCATCCTATTTTTCTTTTAGGCCATTTACTGTTTTTTCTAAATAATAATTAACCTTTTCAACCTTTTACTCTTTCTTCTGTATTCTAATGGAAATCCCTAAACTCACTACTTATAATCTGCATTTACTTAAATTGTTGGTTGCCTATTTTGCATTTCTCAAAACCAATTATTCATATGACTGCCAAATTCCCTTTATCTTCCACTATCATTCTAGAATCAGCCTTGTTGTCAGCATTATCAGTGCCAGTAATAATTACATTACTCCTTCAAAAAGTACCCTTGAACCCAGACAAACCAGTACATTAGGAACAACTGTAAGGCAGTTTTTAATATCCTCTTTTTTCCTGTCCAGTTCCTTAAGATACTGTTATCATCTCTGGTTTGCGCTTTAACAAATTGCAGTCACCGAGATATTAGAATATCATGACAAAAGCTTAGCAGGAAAAAGTGATAAAATTTTGCCTAACCCTGATTCATGCTAATAACAGATACCTTCTACTTGCTTTATTAATGATCTTGACTGTGATTTTTACACTGTATATTCCGAAATGCAGATGTCACAAATGAGTATTCCCTATTAGCTGAGGACCAGCACAGCTAAACCACTGAAACATAGTTTCCCTGTCCAGTCCTTGTGCTATGAAGTCTTTTCTCATTTCAGGGTCTAATTCACTGTTTCTGAGATTTTCCTCACTAAATACTGCAATCTCAGATACGCGCACACACGTGCACGCACAATGTGATGCAGGTAGAGAAGCATGCCATTACCCTAGTTCTCATATTTACCTTTTGGCAGTTCCTAGGCAGAATCTTACATTTAAGATTACAGACCTCCACTTTCATCTTTTGCACTTTCTAGATAAAAGTGTAGGCTCTATGATCTCCGCAATTTTATGTTCTTTCAGCACCTACAAGTCTGATTTCTGACACTGGCAACCTTAACTCCTGTGCACTAGCCAGCGCTCATAAGGCAAAGTGCCTTAATCCAGAATGAAAAAAATAACTGAAAATGAATCCAAAAAGTAGGAAACAATTTATAAGGATGCTGCAAGTAGTAGTGGTAACTCATTTTCTGCATGAGGTAATTAGCTTGTCTAAAATATTTCATTCCTACCCACAGACTCTACTTTTTCTTGGCCTTTCTATTGCCTACCATGTCAGCACTGTAATTTAATGCAGTTTCAAATCTTTTGTGACCTAGGGCTCCAGAACCAAGTTGAATAGCTGCCTGCGCCTGCTTCGTATGACTCAAAAGTCCTGCCAACCTTACAGTTTCAATATTGAGGATTTGCCTTAATTATTCCTTTCTTCCTTAATTTTGCAGAATATCTTTGATAAAAATAGTCTTCACATTAGCCAGTAAGTCAGCCTGTGCTGTACCCATAGAAGTATATATACACTTGTAACATTAGAAAAACAGTTTCTGCCTGCTCCCAGTTTCATCGCACCCGTCACAGTTGCATCCTAGTTCTCACCTTTGCACATTAGCAGGGAGACTTGCAACACTTCTGTGCATTTTCCTTTTCTGGCAGATAAACAAACAAACCACACACATTAATTTTAATGAGTACCTCAAGGTTTTTCTATAAAAGAACTCTCAAGAATATTTAATAGCCGAGATAAACACTCAATTAAGGTAAGAAGGTTGCAAGTATTCAGATTTCTTGAATACTGTCCCTGTGGATATCACATTGATTATTAAAGAACGGTACCCATTGAAAAGAGAGGAAACAAACAACTGACAGTACAGATGGTGGGGAAAAAGATGTGAGCGAAGTGAAAGATTTGTCTAGGGGCACTGAGGACAAGCCAGAACTTCTTTGCTGGCACGCAAGGAAAACCAGGCATTTTTCTGAAGATCTCTAGCCTATACTGCTCCAACCACAGACCCCCTCTGAATTTTAGCCAGCAGCTCCTTGCCTCCAAGCACAGCAGACGAGAAGGGTCTCTTTGGTGTACAGTCAGAGATGAAGACTGGCAGCTGAAGACTTCTCAATAGAAAAAGGGAGTTGTAAGCTATTTTTAAAATTAATCTCTACAGAACTTAAGAGCAGCTTCTTTGGTATAATCGATTATCACCGCCAAATCTATCCATGTTTCTAGCATTAATGCAGTGGCTACACCAAGAAAATCTAACACTTAGGTCAATGCATTAAAGAAACATTTGACGAATCTCAAAGATCAGTGCAATCTTCAGAGCAGCCAATGCTGCAGAAAAGCCCTTCCTTTGTGGCTGTCATTTTTTCATCATATGGAACAACATTGCACACAAGGACTGCCAGGACAGAGATCATCCTCATCGTTTCTCAGATCAAGACACTGATTCAGCAAAACATTGAAATGGGCGTTTCACCTTAAATGCATAAGCAGTCCCACCGATTTTGGTGAGACTGTCACATATGTAAACAGTTTGATTTTTGACTACTTACAGGTACCTTGCAAGGAGCCACCTGAGAAGCCTGAAAGGAGCAAAACATTCTTCTGAAGGATGGCACTAGCAGCAAGACACAACAAATACAGTCAAATGTTCTTTAAGTTGACACCGACCACGAACTGTGACAGCAAAAAGATAACCTACGATTTTTTAACTCCCTTAAATCGTAATTTGGTAACAAAAGTTAACTAACTGGCATAGAAGTCCATATTACACTGGTTAATATGTGTTGAGGCAAAAATATATTCAAGGAGCAAATTCTTATCACAGCCTGTTTAGGGCAAGTGACTTTAATGGAAGAAGAAACAATCCTAAGCCAAAATATTCATGTAATCAGAAATTCCAGAAAGAGACCATTACTTTTAACTCTGTATCTTTACTTCTTTGGGTCATCTTTCACTTTTGATGGTGTCTCATCTCCCACACAGAATAAACCATGCATCATTAGAAGGAGTTTTAAAAAGTTGAGAACGTTCAGAAATGCCTCATTTTATATGATATGCAATGATGCAAAAGTGAGGCAAAATGCCAAAGCAGAAATGGAATAAAAATAGCCAACAATTTTTTAATCTACAGAGCCTTTTACCTCCACTACCAGCTGAACCATCTGTTCTGCAGTTGTTCAGGTCTGCGAAAGAGTGTGTAAACTAAAACGTGTTGTGTCTTTTAAAGCTTAGAGAATCTGCTGGGTAAAGGAGTTTGTGTCTATATTTAAAAATAATAATCAATTTTTGGTTTTTAACAATGTAACCGAAATAAACCTGCAAAACAAATACAAGATGAAGCTAAAAGATCTGATGGCTGAATACAGCTTCAAAGAAAGCCTGATCCTTCTGCAGCCCCCGAGTACGTGACAGAAGGCACGTGCTGCTGCCCCTGCCCTGCACCTCCTCTCACATCCCTCTGCGCTAACCCACCGCTGGGTCCCCCCTCACCTGCCCGCCCTTACTCCACAGGTACTCCTCATAGGAGAGGGAAGAGAGGGCAGCGACTGCAGTGTTAATCTTACGTCTTGAGACTTTGGTTTTGCGCTTCCCCCACGCAAACTTCCTCAACGACCTTCCAAAAGCCGTTTACTCCTCCTGTGCCTTGGTCTCCCCAGGCTGAGAGGATAAAGGCACGGAAGACTGCGAGCGCTCAGCCAGTATGGGAGACAACCATGAAAGTACCACAGAAAGACAGATAATCTCCTCTGGGACTACGCAGATAAGTAAAAAGTTCACAAGGCTGGATAAGACCACGTTCGCCCTCAAAATAATCCTTTTATTAGATCAATAGAACCACTTTACAGGCAAAGGTAGAGCTCAGTGAAGTGTCACACCCAGCCCTTAGCTGGTACAGCGTCAGGGCAACGCACAGGGGCACCGCAGACGCCTACCACTCCAGATCGAGGAACGTATTTCACCTCAACACGAGTAACTACAGGAATCAGTCCGTGCAGTTGTTACCTGGGCTTCACACAGACCTACTCCCATATGCTTCTAGTGGGGTTTTAGGCCATGCACCCGGACCAGCTGCCATGGACTCCGGCGTTGGTACAGCAACCACGCTTTGAAAAATCGCCTGACGTACTTACTGCCACCTTTAGGCTTCCAAATACCAGACAAATCTGGCCTGTAAGATTTCCCATTCAAAATTCCTGTTGACAGAACAGACTAGACGTTGCAATAAAAACATTATGATTTGGTAAACCATCAAGATAAGTTAGGCTTGATCTACAGAGTACATCTCATAATGTGTTCAAATCCTATTAAATGGGCTTAAATGGGTATCATGTTTTAAGACATTGGCTCGGTGACCTGAAACCAAGAGCTTCTGTGACATAAATGTATCTAATTTATTTTATTGACCTAGCATATTTGACATAGATTATAGTTTTTCAGCTTTGCTGAAGCTCTTGGGCTATGTACTCTACAGTGTCAAAGATGACGTAAATAGGACATTTGTGCATGTTTGTTTCTGCTTTCCGACTAAAGCCAAAGACACATCCCTAAACCTCAGGGAAAACAGAAAAGCTTTTTGGAGTAAAAGCACAAACTAATGAAGGATGAAGTCCAACCGGTATATCGCTTTACCCTTCATCTTTTCACACCAACTTCCATACTTCTTAGCTATTTTCCTGTATCTTGTCATAAAAAAAAAGAAAAAAAAATATAGTTGTCCACCCTTAACAGAACAAACGGCTGAGTTTTGCATCAATCTGACAAGCGATCTAAGTGTTTGCCAACCCGCACTGGTTTTCTTCCCTTTCTTTCCTCTTTCAGCAATATACATTCCTGACCCCACGGGCAACGTTTAATGCGGGGACGACTAAACGTACCAGATTCCATTTCTGACCCTTCATCACTGTGACACAAACAGTAACTTCCACTGAGTCAAATCAATTTCCAAACAGGACTTTAAAATTCTCGAAGCCAAGCTGGTAAGACAGATAAAGCATGTTCATGATATACGATTTCATTTTGTCCACTAATTATTCAGTAAGTCTGCAAAAGACAGTCACTCTCCAGTTCCTAAAATTATCTTTCTTGGGATTTCATTTAATACAAATAATATACATTAACAATGCATATTTTGCTTTTCTTGTGGGATGATACTCCGTAATTCATTCATTATTTATGTTCTTTTAATATGCTGCAGACAGCTGCTATGCATATACTGGTTTCACCACTCTCAAATCTCTTCAAAAGAAATGCTGAAACCTTTCATTTCCCTTTAAGGGACTTTGGGTAGAATTAATAATACACATTAATAATTCAAATTTTCTTTCTCCCTGTTGGTGGATGAGCAGTTTTCACAGTGGCTGAACAGTTTTCACACAGTATTACCAATCTGCATTAATAATGCATTTTTTTTTCCTCTTTCTAGCCGGTTGATGGGCAGGTTGCTTATGAAATAATATGCTTTGATAATAGGTAGTTTTGCTCTGCAGCGACTCAAAACCAGGAGACTCACGATGTGCTGTAAATGCCCACTAAAGATAAAATCTATCAATCTACTATGGTCTTGTTAAGAGGAGCACTGAAAGTATACACCTACCGAGCACTTCTTTCAAGGCTTTTCAGTACTGTCTAAATAAATACTGGCAATTGCTCACTCTCCTACTGATCAGTGGTGGACATTTCTACCCCCACCTACTGGTAGGAATACAATTTAAAATCATTTCACATTCAAGAGAGAGAAAAGAAGGGAAAAAATCAGTGATAATCATTACATCGCTCTTATTAGTTAACATCTTAAGAGGATCTAAAGGTTATAAATACAGCCCAAGAGCTCCCGGGGACCCAGACGGGCCCTTCTGCAAGGAGGGGATTTACATTCAACCCAAGGGCACTCAGAGCCTTAAAATTCTTTCTTTGCAATTCTATCAAGCCCGTTCCATCCTTCTTCCCCCGACCCTTTTTTCTGATTTACGAGAAACCTGGTTAGAAGTATTTCCTGTACTCAATGGTTTCCTGGCTACTTTTTGTGCGGCGTTATAGGGCAGCATATTGTTACAAAAGCACGTGATAGATTTAGGTATTGATTCTATTTAAAGCTGGTTTATCAGATGAGAGGCAGATTTATACCTCCCAGCCACCTCAGAGCCCAGAGCTCTTTTAGTACATTAACAATTATGAGTTTGAAACTGTCCACTTAAAGAAGATATCACTATATCATCCTATATTTATAAAATACAGTAAGCTTAAATGCTGCTTAATTGCATAATCTTTACAGTTGCTGGCAATGTTCAAAATATTTGAATGCATAAATGCAGTCATTCCAAAAGGACAAAACAAGAATAAACAAGAAAGAGAAGGAAATACTTTTATCTGCCTTTGCAGTTTAACTTGAATTTATTTTTAGTTAATGATAACAGACTGAAAAAAATCCAAGCACTGAGCAATACCAGAAGTGTCATTTGGAACAGAGTTAAACACACTTTTGCTATCATTAATCATGGCAAAAGTGACAGAAGAAAAATGAGCTGGCTTGGTATATCTAATATATTAATTCTCCCTGCAGATTGGCTCAACGCATGAGCAAGTAAAAACAGGTAAACCTTTGGAAAAAGACAGGAATGTCAGTATGAGGCTTTCTGTTAGGAAGAAACACTATGATTTTTCCTCAAAGAAAGCTACGAAAGTTAAAAAATCCAAAGACCCTGGTGGTTTTAGATATGGTTGAACAATTGCAATGAAAAAATAGCTAAACTATAGCAGCTTAATCCCATTTTCATAGTGGCTGAGCACACGTTTTCCTTTTTTTCTCCTCCCAGTTCCTATGCTGCCTGCAAAGGATTGATTTGTATTAGTTTGCTGGAGATCTGGATAACTTTCTCCCTTACAGTTACCTCAAAGCTGTGACTTTTCCCCAAAATTATTTAGTTTCATTCCTGCTTCTTAGTTATATTTACAAAAACAA
Organism: Harpia harpyja; assembly: GCF_026419915.1. Lineage (NCBI taxonomy): Eukaryota > Metazoa > Chordata > Aves > Accipitriformes > Accipitridae > Harpia > Harpia harpyja. Next base: position 41,448,240 of record NC_068951.1, read on the forward strand.
ACCTTATTTGTTGTTTTGTATTTTTCTCAGTTTTGGTAAAATTCAGCCTTTCAAGATGCTCCTTGCCTACTGGTGAAACACATCCAAGGTAAGCAGAGGAAATGATAGGTAAAGGAATCTCTTTCTTTAATTCAGGCAAAATTCAAAGGTGCTAATTTCAGATCTGAACTTAAGTTCCCTCTTTATTTCCTGATACGTTCTAGCAGTTACACTGCACATATGGAGCCCCTCCTAAAAATACCAAAGGAGACCTACTTGCAGAACTGGTGACTTTGTTGACATGATGAAGAAACATTACTGCACAACCTCAGAAATCCAAAAAGAATGAATTAGAATCTTTACCATCAAGTTCAAAGTTGACCCAAAGGCACAACGGAAACAAAAGCAAAATGAGGAAGTTAAATACAGTCTAAGGATTGCATTCTGTCTGCTGGAAACCGAGAAATTTCTTATTCATTTGATCAAAGTTTTTATATACAGTTCTTTTACTGTAACAGATCATCGAATGATGAGCTCCTGGCAAAATCAGGAGATGGATAACTTTGTACAACTCACAGACTGTTCTGTCCCAAGTTATTCATGTAATCCATCTGCAGCTCAGATCTTCCTTTCCCAGCCTGTTTTTTAGCCTGCAGGTTATACAAAGTACCTTACTGCTACACAAAAAGTGCTAAAAACGGGGGTGACAAGAACAGGGACAGTAGGGTATTACAAACCCACAATAAAAATATTTAAATTAGTAAAATTATAAATAACTTAGGGAACAGTTCTAGCTGCATCTTCAGATTTGTGTGTCCTGTGCTGTATTGGTGCTGTCATCTTCTGGCATTATTAAATAGCAGACAATTTACTGATCTAGTTGGGATAGCATCTGTTTGCTACTTAGGCGTGGCAATGACAGCGACTGTTTGGTGGAAACAAGGTAGAATCAAAAGAGCTTCAGATAGAGGCAGGAGGTAAACACTGTGCATTCAGGCACTGCAACAGAACCAGTCATGGGAATATACTGAGTGAAATATTTAGCAAACAACGTAGGATCACATTTTTAGTTATTAGGAAAACCAAATTAAGTCACACTGAAATTACAAACAGTGATGTGAAAAAGTAATAAAGAAACGACAGGAAAAATGGGAAAGATGCAGTGCAGAGTCCATACGATTCCAGTAGAACCTGCATTTTACAACTCAACGTGTTAAGAGACAGCTACTTCAAGGTTGATTTACAGCAAGCCTACAGCCCATCTGCTTTCGAGAGCCAAGACACTAAAGATAATTTCAAAATTAAACAGAAAGATACACATTGATCAGGGATGTAGTTTTCTCTTTTAACCTGATGAAAATTTTTTTGCATCTCATCTGCTAAATGGTAAATAAAATAGAGAAAAAGTAGATTAAAAGAATTTGTTAGTTTAGTTCAAATATTATTTAAGGTATGAGGTCAGTAATCAACAGAAGAAAAAAAATCAGTTTTACCAAGATGAATTTCATTATTATTGAGTAAAACTCTGTAGTGGTTCTTCAGGTGAGAGAAAAATGTGACCCATTATGTTAGTAGCAGCACTAGGGTTTTTTGGAAAGACCTGCACCAATGCAGAACTACACTGTCCTCAGGGATAGCTTGAGAACTACTGTGTCTCAAATACATCTCTCTGAATCATAATTTTCTTCCTGTTGGCTTGATACTGAGGGAAAACATTAATAAATCCGGTGTCAGGATTTTTTTGTTTCTACAGATCATTTTAGTCAGAAAATGCTGACGCTATCAAGCCAAAACTTTTGGCAAGAATGACAGTTCTGACAAATTTCTCAGACTTTTTCTGTAAAATAACATTTCAATTTGGGAATCTCACTAATTCTAGCAACCACAAGAGTGTCAAAAGTGAATGGCAATGTTCTTGGACAACTGAAGCAAGTCACACATATGACTTGAGGAGATTTCTTTTGTTTATCAATCTGTTTTTTTCTGAGATTTCAGTCTTTCATTCTGATTTGAGGAATTGCTTGAGGTTTCTTAATGACTTCTATGTCCAGGAGATGATAATTCCAGGAAATTCATGGGAAGTATAATGTAGTGAATGAGAAAGGGAGATGTGCTGAAAAGAAGTCCTTATTCCAATGGGCTGGAGTGGGTTCTCAGACCAGAGAGATCAATTACAAAGGTGAAAGTCCACCTGACTTACTGTACGTGGGTTTCCAGACTAAATATATGTTCTACATGTCGTAGTATACTAGTTAGAAAATTTGCAAAGTGAAACTGCTTTCATGTCAAAACTGTATCAGATTATGCAGCTTCATATTTTTCTTGCACCTGTTTCTACAGAGGGGTCAGTCATGTTTTTCTTTATTCCCATGTAAGCAAAGGACTGTGTCAGCTGCACAGATTATACACTAAACTGGTTTAAGGTACAGGATCATGAAGTTTGCTGTGGTCAAACTGCAAATAAAAATTGCCGGCAGCTTCTAAGGCTCAACCTTCAATTTAACCACAGAAATTTATTCTTCCTTTTCTGTTTCTTTTTGAATAAATAATTTCACTGAAAATACAGACCAACCTGACACAGGTAGGTAAACTTTTTTGTTTTCAATCAGCAGCAGGACTCAATTTATTCTAGATGTCACCTTTCCGGCTACAATATCAGATATTAATCCTCAGAAATAGAAAAGCTGCATAATTTTGAACCATTGACCACTTCAATACGATTTTAAAGGCAGATGGATCACTGCAATTTAGCTCTGGACCTCACCTTTCTTGTCTGTGAGAAGGCTGTTGTGCATCTTGGATATAGGTTCAGGTTCAACTAGTGAAGAACAGACATATGAAAACTGGTTTGAATAAAATTAGATGTTCTCCAGCCTAAACACCTGTTACATACAACCTCAAGGTCTTATCACTGTAAAATAAATATGCAGATACAGTTTATACTTTTTTTTTCCTCTTATTTAACATTATGAGGGTCAAAATGTAGCGTGGAAGCTCATTTTCATGCTCTTCAAACTGAGACACCAAATATGGAAAGTCTACACCAATATCGCCAAATTACGAACCTTGCAGATTTGGATATCACTCAATATATGAACACTAAGGCAGCTACCGCTGGTGTTGGAAAAGAACCAGCTTGCAAAAGGAGCTGTGCACTACAAAATGCTTAATAGCAAGAAAGGCTTATAAATCTTCATTCATAGTTATCAAATCACTGTAAAAACGTTGGCTTAAAAAGTCCCAAATAAATGTTAACTTAACCTTTTGGCACTTCACAAATATTTATCTTCTTTGGTATTTCATGTTTCCCCATTTATTCACTAGCTATTACCCAACTTAGAACAAAAATGTTTATACATCTTTGCCAATTAAGAAACTTATTTGAAAAATTGCTCACTAGAAAAGATTTTTGCCTAAGATGAGATTAGTCATGTACTAAGTTATTTATCTGCGTGCATAACCAAAGAGGAACAATCATTTTATTGTCAGTCTTGCTTAAATGGAGTTTCTTTAAAGAGCCAAGAATGGAGGAAAAGCACTTTGTTTTAATAAGGTCATGATGCTTATTAAATAATTTGCATATTGAAGGTTAAATTCTTATCTCAATACAGTAAAAAGTATTTTTGTCTATCCTTGAAAATTGGAAAAAGTACAGACAAGGGTTTCAAGAATGGTAAACAAAACACATTTATGTGTACTTTTTGACACTTGTAATTGTTCACCCATACATTCACATCCACTCAACATGAAGTAACAACTGCTTTAAATTAAGCCCCATTTATCCCTTTCAATTTGCTTCTAATAGATGCATCTATAGGTATAGCAATTACTTACATAAGTAACAAAGCTGTGCCACAGCTGAAAATTGTAATCATCAGCACAGGATGTTAATTAGAGAGAGAGGGGACAGATGATGACAGTGTGTTAAGATTGCTTCTATTCAAAAATCACTTAAACAGAAAGTTAAAAGGACCATTACGCAGTCTGATACAGATTTCAAGTCTAAAACCTGCAAGGATCTTCCATGAGAGCAGTCCACCAGACACCTGAATTTGGCTGGCAAAACATCGTCCTTTTGGTTGTGAGGGACCTCTCTCTGCCCTTTTCCCTAGCTCAGTGAAGACATGTTTTCTTCTCCTTCTACCATTATTTCCTTGTATACCTATTTATACTAAAGCCTGCAGTAAGGAAAATGTGCAAAACAGATTCTAATGATTTCACAAGTCACCTGGTATACAGACTTTCACACACAAAAAGATAACGTAAGAACATGAGCTGCCAATATCTTCCATTTACAGTGCATTTATGAATAACTTTTAAAATAAGATTTTGGAGTTTGACTTATCACAGTATTTTCCTCTTTACGATGTTTATTGACTAATATAACAAAGAATACAGTTCCTCTCACGATTCATCAATGCAATACATCATTACAAATGCACTACCATCCTGATGATATATTACTCAATAACATGGTAGCAGCTGGCAAGAACTTCCACTGAATCGGATCATGCAAGTTTTATCCTGTTTGATGATTTACATAGTTAAGAATAAGGAAGAAGAGATGTTAACAGGCTGAGAAAGCAAGTTCATGTATAAAAAGTTATTAATTGTCTTAATAGAAATTGACAACTGTGGTATCTTAGTTTGGGAAGGCAGATGTTACTTTTCAACTTTCCAACAGTTTCTAAAAAAAAAAAAAAAAACAACCCACAACTGTAACGTAATTCCGTATCATTCTCCTTTCTGATTTACTATTACACTCCCAGTTGTTCAGTTTAGCACCTTAAACAGAGCTGAAAGTGATAAGCAAGCCCCATGTTTGCCACTGCCATTTGCAGCTCTCATTGCAGACACGGCCCATTTGCCCAGTCGGCGATTACTGGGAACACGTGGGTTTACGAACCCTAAGTCACATCCCTTGGCTGCAGCTCCTTAACTCAGCACCACCAACTGCAACAGCCCCCCTAATGTCCTCTTCTCCTGGCAGAGTGCGGTGCTTACTGAACAAGACAAAGGGTAAAACACAACAAAGGCTTTTTTCTTTTTTTTTTTACTTAGACTTTAATTTTTCCTTGCAAGACAGACTTGATTAGTTTCGTTCAAAGACTGTGCACCACCGCTGTGTTGAGAGAAGCAGCACGTTCTTCAAGCAGCTCCTACTGCTCCACCAGCCTGCTACTGCCTATTCATTCATCTCTATTTCCTTTGCCAGGCCCAAGGTCTTTTAGTGGTTTATTAACTCTTTGATGCTTGTCTCAGTCTAGGGAAGATTAAACCACCAACTTCACCTGGTGGGGCAGAGTGAAGTCTCTTTCTTCACTAGCCTGCCCCGTTCTGCCCTTATCTCTGCCACTGTACTTGGGCTTTATGTTTCCATGTTCCCTGTCTACATTTACCACAGTGACATTATTTGATTTAACACCATGAAGTTAATGTAATGGAAATGTAATATAAACTGAAAACTATACCTTATTTTCACACATTGATCACTCTTCCTGTTAGTTTCGAAGAAAAGTTTAAATAACTGGAATTAGTGCTTAATCTCAAAGCAAAGCAGCTCGCTCTGGACGCTATACCGCATTTTGCAATTGGAAAAAAAGGCACTTCCACAGCCACACACACTGTTAGATTGGATACCACTTGGATTATAGTATATCTCTGAAAAGATAAGTTGGTTACACAGGTTATAAAGGAGAGAGAAAGAAGCAAAGGAATAAAAAGGCTGAGAAATCAAAAAGAGGTTTGTAGTTCAGGCAGAAGAGGAGTTGTGAAAGGCTACTGAAACTTTCCAAGGAGAAATATGGCATATTCATGGAGGGAGTTGAAAATGTAAGCAGCCACCAAAAGGAGTGGAGAGGATGGATAATTTGGAGAGACCATGGATGTTACTGTGAAACACTTTTTGTCTGAAGTGGTGATCAGCTATATAAAAACAGACATCAGAGGCAGCTGAAGTTGCAAACTATGTACACTGAAAAAAGGGATATAAAGAGACATAAGATTTGAGGATTTAGAAGGACTTCTTAGAGGCACTTAATAGGTAGAAGAGCTTCTGATGGCAAAGGAGAAACAAAAGGTTAGGCAGCATTACAACAGCTCTTTTCAAGCAGATTGTTTTGATGTGATCCAGACTTGACTACATGGGATGATGTTTATAGAAAAATCCATTTGTAACAGCAGTAGCTTCATGGTTGAATGAATGAAAAGGTATTTTCTGTACTTAAATGAAACTGGGATGTAGTACAATGTAACAGGGAAGCCGAGTTCTGCAAATGCCTTTAAAATAGAAAAAGAAAAGAAATAAAAAGAGCACAAGGGGCAACAACCTTTACCTATAAGAGTCTTTTTGATTTCTGGATTTTCATTTTGTTTACTGCTATGGAAAATTATCCTGTGCCAAATTTTATAGCTGTGGTATCCATGAATCAGAAATGTAGGCTTATTGGAAACTGTCAAGCGCAGAAGACTTGGATTTCATTCAAAAAGCAATCTAATCATGGTGCTCGGATAAAAAGCCAAAAACATGAGATAAAAGACAGGCACATCCAATGATGAACACAAGTTAACTGGATGTCTGAATTGAAAATAAAGACCTGGAACCATATTCTGGAGCTAGATATAGAGCAGGCCAGAAATACTTCACAGAATATCAACCCCACACAGGCAACAAGTTAAAAAAAAAAAAAAAAACACGGTGTCATCTAAGATGTACCTCGAGCCGCACCACGAAGACATCAGCTGACAGACGTCTCTGTGCGCTGCTGAATCAACACTCATTCAGAAGTCTATGCCACAACCCAAGTTTGGAGACAGCACGACTAGTGACTGCGGGCATATCATAGAGATGAAAAAAGCTAAACCAGAGAGGGCTGGTGTCATCGTACAACACGCTTCATAGTTCTGCTCACTTGTTCCATCACCTATGGCTAGTGAATCGCACCAAGCCTGCTCACAGCAGGACAGAAATGCCAGCCTCACTGTCCTGAAGCGAGAGCCAAGTTTCAGGGCTTTATTTCTCATGCTGAAAAAAAGGTTTGTCTACAAGCATCTCATACCACACAAAATCCAAAGAGACAACTAAATCCTAAGAGTTCACACTACTCTTCCCTTACCCAGTCCTTGCACTGCCCTTTTGTCCGTCTTTCTTTCCCACTTCCCAGCACTCCCATTACTGCTGATCATTGCTAACGCTCCAGAAATGACTGCTGAACTGCTCAGGAAAAGACATCAATCTCCTGTAATTTACATGGATTAGAGTTCATTCAATTTTTAAAAAGACATACCAGGGTTACTAATTGGCACAGTGTATTTATCAAATCAATTCCAAGGTGACTGCAAGTGCTTCATGATCTCAGTTCAAGAAACACGTATTGGGATTTAGTGAGACTGTATTCTCCTATTGAAGAACAACAGTAATTTGGGGGGAGTACTCTAAGCAGCAATTTATTCAAGTCATTGCAAATACTTATTAAATAAAGACTTTGCAGTCTGACAGAATGAGAAAATGGAGGTTCTTAGCATAAAAATTAAACATATAGAGAAATGAAATAGGATATCTACTTCATTTCTTTGATAATTTCTAGTGATAGTGCGCTTGGATGTTAATCCTACATCTTTCTCAATTACTAGTAGTTTCTCGACTACGTATAAAACAACCCGTGGCCTTTATATTGAAAGGCAATGATTTACAGAGGCCTCTTCCAGAAGACAAGGTAAGTGGTAGATAACTATTCTTCAAGCATAAGTCATTTCCACTCCATGCAGAAGACAACAGTAGATGGAATGAGGCAATAGCGTTCATCAGATCTAGATTAAATTTGGTTTTGAGGATATGAGGACTCATAAAGGCTGCTAATAGAGAATTTTCAGAGCATTTGCAGGAGCAAAGAAGTAGTTATAGATATGTTTATCTGATAAATCACAGCGACTGTAGGGGTGCTGCTATCCTAGCCTCAGTACGTGGGTCAGCATTGCTGCAAAAATAAACACTCTACCTGAGCACCAGAAAGGTCGCATTTTGCCCAGGCTAAAAATGTTTTGTAACTGAGGTATAACTAAATCGCATTTTAACCATGTTACCTAATCATCCCTATTTTTATGTCTAAAATGTAACTTGACTCAAGGGCAGCGTTATAACATGGTACCCATCTACACTAACAGACTAAATCACATTATCCGTTACAAGTGATGACAGTGCTCTAACTGGATTTTGTACTACAGAAGAACCCCAAACGTTAAGAGAGAAATCGGTACTAAAAGAGAAAATGTTTGTGTGAACACAAATATAAAACCACATCACTTGATGAATGGCATAGTTTTACTGGTGGGGGGAAAAAAAAGAAAAAAAAAAAAAGAAAAAAAAAAGTATTTTCTCTAGTCCATCTAACTAGTTTATTATTCAAAAGGATAAAAAGGTGGTGGGCTATCAGGTGAGTCCTATTTGCGCTTTGAAAAAAGCTGTATATGCTATGCAACTATAAAGCAGAAAAATATGAATTTCCATGGATAAATTAAAATATTCTTGCATTTAGGCAAGGCCAGAGGTACTGGCAAACAGCAAAATGTTAGAGGGAAAATAAGCATCTAAAGGAAAGCCACTGGGTCAGCATGTTGGAATTATCAGCTATACAAACAAGACAGAGAAGTGTTCAGTTTCCAGAATGACTACTTTTAACGATAACACAAAAATAGTAAAATACCACCAGATACACAGTGATTGAGTAGATTTGGTTTCTGGGTGGATACAGGCGGCCCAGTGTTGGCAAAAGCAAGGCAATAATCCAGGTACCAAAAATAAACATGGAAATCATTGTTGAATACAGAAATCATACGGGAGATCTTGTGGTGATTGCAAATAATAAAACCATCTGTCCAGTAGTAAGAAGCACGACACTGGGCAAACAAGGGAATGAAGCATAAATCACAGAAAGGCACCCTGGCAGTGGGAAAGATGCAACTGAAAGCCCATCTGGAAAATTATGTGCAATTCTGATTACCACATAAAGTCATTGCAGAAATCAAGCAGGTGCAGGTCAGAGCTATCAATTCACTCAGAATTTGGGGGTGTTTTAGCTATGCAGACAGATTTGCCAGACTTAGTCTCTCAATCTTAGAACAATAGAACCTAAGTGGGATTTTTTGCCAACGTTTATGGACCTTGATGCCAGTAGGCATTTTTAAAAGCAACCAATTAAACCTATGCATCCCAAGAGGTGAAAGACAAGAGCAGAAAGGAACAGCATTCATAGAAATTAAAAGGTGTCCTTACACAAAGGTTGATATTAGTCCTGTATAGAGATCTTTCTCCCATTTTATTTAGGCTCCTAGAATATATTTCCAACAGGATTCTCATACCAAAAACATATGGGGCTACATATAGAGATAGGCATGTAGAGAGATGGATTACCAGAGACAGTCAGCTTTCCAGGGACTGAACCTCCAGCTTATTTTATTTTAGTTTTAAAAAGCAGCTCATACGGACAAGAAACCCAGAACTGGATCTTCCTCTACTGCACACTCCTCCTGGTTTGAGTAACTTAGGAAGAGTTGTACCAGGGTCTGTCTCCCTAATGTCCTCTTGCTGACTGGCCAGTCGTAGGCAAAGATGGAAGAATACAGACCATGGCAATCCTATTCTATGGTGTACACAGTAGATTAATAGATGATAGGATTGGGATGAATTTTGACAGAGATAAGGATTACAGTGTCTGCATTCTGAACAGGATATATTTTATACAAGATCCACTCCAAATCTTCTTAAACTTTAATGAAAAAAAGGAACTTACGTGCACACACTACTGCTGCAAGCTTGAAGTGTATTTCTTCTCAGGTTTTCTGGAATTTTAAGGTTGAATCATTGGTTTCTTTCAATTTATTGCTGCATTCTATTTCCAGCAAGGGTTGTGGCCTTGGAACAGCCAGAGACCTTGGAACTGATTATCACTGGTAAGAACACTTAATCAATTTTACCCATCACATTTGAAATTTGGTTTCATCCGCATGCTTAGCAATGACTTCACAGTTTCAATAATACATACAAAATAAAAAGTAGGATGCACAGCTATAAAAAGGAACCACAAAATAAATTAGGTGAAAAAGATAATTAAGTGCTGCTTATTTTTTCTTTTGTATTTATGTTTGATTTAGATGACAGCAGTGACTACTGAGAAGATGGAACAGCTGAAAGTACTTTAAAGGAGCTAGCTGATAATGGAAAGATGCATCTTTTCTTCTTTATTTCTGCTAGTGTTGGTACTTCTATTAATAAAACTATCCCTGTAAAAGCACACAGATGTTACCTAAAGCATTAAGAATGATCTAATCATTGTGCTATGATAAATAATTGTTTTTAAATCTGCATAGTTAAATAGAGAAAAACAACCATATAGATATATCTAATCTTCCTATTATACATAATCGCAGCATTTTGACTGACTTTCAATAAACTGACTTTTACCAGTGTTAAGAGGCGATTCCAACCTCACCTCAACTTTCTAGCAAACAAGACAGATACAAGGATACAAGAAGACTATAAAAGAGAAGATACTCAAAGTGGCCTGGGCACCTACCTAATAACAGGAACACAGACACCACTGCTGGGACTGACAAGTGATGAAGCAGGCTAATGGTGGAGATGCCACTTTTTATATGTTTTCCATCTCTCCTGAAATGCTATATATACATATACAGACATATAAACGGTTCTTGTTTTCTTTTGATAATCTTTTTTAACACAGTAAGCATCAGTTTGCATATTCTAATAAATAAATAACAGTAAAACAAGATATGTTTCTACCTCAGTTTGTTTCTTGAATTTCTTTGAAAACTTTAGCACCGATACAGTTATTTTTAATGATTGAGGATAATTCACACAATATATAGGAAGTGAAAACACTTTTAAATCTGCAGAAGGCTTCACTGTACCTATTCATTTCATAGTAAATTATGAAGCTTTAAAAGCTTCCATTTTGTCTGTCAGCTATCACTAAGAGTGACCTGGAAATTAGATCTTTCAGAGAAGTTCACAAGGCTTCAGCAATTTGACTCCAACATTAATTTTTTTTTTTTTTCTGCAGAGCATAACAGGCATGCTTCAAAACACAAAAGATGACATGAAAGTTAAGAAGAAAAGTTTACAAATGAATCAACAACTCATAGAAAAAACAGTTCTCAATATTTCTTGCTTGATTATAAGGTACTGGAATCTCAAGACAGTCCCTCTTGGAATGACACGCAACAGTGAGTATTTCCATAGTAGAAAGAATCAAGTAAATTCACAGCTTGGAGTATGTAAGAGGGTAAACTCTATTGTACACATTAGAAGAGGGTCTCTTCATTCTCTAGAGATGGATTTGAACTCCATGGGACATGTCTATAATCTAGCTGGCAGTAAGTGATACATTACTGAAGATTATACTACAACTTAGAAAAAGTTGGTGAAAAAAATTTAAGTAACCTACCTACTGTTTTAGAAGTAGGAAATATAGAACTATACCTCTTCTCCCTAAAAAAGTCATTTTCAATTACAAAGATGCACAGAATTCCTCCACTCTCATTCCACAGTACTCTTCCAAACAGTTCAACTAAAGAAAACACATATTTCAGGGCACTAAACATGTGGACTTCCAACAGTTTGGCAGAGGAAGTAAAAATCAAGTGAAAACACAAGATACAGTCTGTAAAGTAACAGTAACCTGTAAAGATGGAAACCCTTAAACAAGGCACAGAGCCCAAGTCAGAGTTTCAGCTGCATGTACAGTTATACAACCTGTGATCCTTTTTGAAAATAATGAACTACCATTCTCTGCCTAAGTTCAGCATGCCGTGACTTGCTTATTTGTGCTCACAAGGCCATGTCTTCAGGGCAGGCACTGTCTGTCTGGGCAGACTTAAGTCAAGAAATGCTGGCACAGTGGGATTCCCATTACAGCTGCGTCTGTGGACTTAGTGCAAGACAAAAGAGTTGAAAATATATCCAAAACTTTAGAAATATCTACAGATCTCTCATATTGCTATAAAAACAGCTTTAAAGTGAATTAGCTGATGACAGGAGCAAAGTCAATGAAATAACACGGCCGTGCCATAACAAGCATTAGAATCTTGCTCCAGAGTCAGGTAGCCTCAAACAGCAAATTATCAGCAAGACATACTGACATTTACAGTCTCTGGTAAGAAGAGGTGAGGGTAGATAGAGAAGGGAAAGAACAGAGTGTTTTAGGGAGGAAAACATGTCATACAGAAAGTGCTAGAAGGTGCTTGACCCAAAGAACCAAGGCATCCAAAAGATGTTAAAACGGAGCTGCTAAAGAAAAGCTTGTAAATTCAGAAAATGTAGCGTATTGATATGAATGCACTGAGGCATGAACAATGCAAGTGCAGCGTCAACCCTTTTTTTTCATCTGCCTGTTCTCCTTTTCCTTTGTAATGGAAGGAACGTTTTTTAGGGATGGTCTTTATGAAGGCATGCTCCCTAAGCACTCTTAAATTTAAGAACTGTTTAGTACCCCTCCAATCCCACATTTCTCTCCAAAGAAAGAGAAGGACTTAACTGAGACAGAAAGACTAAAGGGAAGGCGAAGATCAAAATCTAGTGTTCTACGGTCTTCTACAGTCCTTTAAAATAATTTAAAAATAAAAACTATGAAACCAAATGTACTGTATGACCTCCTCCACCTAAGCTGTAGCATAACCTTGCATTAATAATGAAATCAGACAATTTTATACCTTTTTAATAATGTATGCCAAATATATTTGGGTTTAGGAAGGGTAGTATTCATTTATCGATCATGATGCATTATCTCCAACCTAGAAATTTCTAAGCAGCTTTCACCTCCTGTGCAATTCTAAATAATTCAGAATGTAATTTCAGTTGGGTTATTTTGTTTGTATTTTTTCTTATTAAATTTGTATTTTTTAATCAAAAGAAAAGCTGACAGACCTATAGCAAAGGGTCAAACGTCCATCTCGTATTACTCAAAAAGTCCCAAAGAAATCATCTTGAAAAGTCCCATGAGTGAGGATACCGCTGTCTAATTTGTAGTATTTAGAACACCAACCTCTGTACCCACTGTATTTGTACAGTGTTACATGTATATTTAATAATGATTATAATAACAGTAGCAAATAACTTTGAGTTCTTGTTAAAAGGACATATTCACACTATAATTTCTTAAAAGTTATTTGTTCATTTTACCTTAAGATTGGAACGGTTCATCCCTGCCAATTCTCAGCATGAAAACAGAAATTTTGTTCAGGTTTCCAAGTTGAAAAGTAAATTTAAATATGCAAGAAATGATTACTAATTTGTACTGCAGATCTGCATTCACTCCAAAGGGGAATTGTCAAGTAAGGTACTGACAAACTATGCAACTTAGAGATTTACAGGCTTATCTGGGGAATATTTTAATATTAATGAATTTCCAGCAAGGTTAGATTTTTATTTCGCCCATCTATAATTAGTGGGGGGCAGAAGAAAGGATGAGAACACACAGATGCCATGGTGACACTGAAAAATAAGAAAGAAAAAAGACAAATGGAATAAACAGTGTCTCAGAGAAGTTAATTAGGAGCACTCTGCAGTTCCTAAGGCCTTTGAATGGTCAGTTCAAGAAATAATATTATCATAAAGGGATTATTGTAGGATTCTACAGATCAGCAGTCAAGGATTACATCAGATTTTAGGGAGAAAAGTTGTGCTACATGAAACAAATTAAGAAGAGTATGTTTTCATCATTACAATCAGAGAAGGCACAGGGACAAAGTCCAAAGTCATACATCTGTGGATGCAAATTAATCACCTTAAAATAACTCATAGTCACCTTTAGGACTTCTCAGATCATAAAGTGATGTTTTGAGTGCTTCTGTGATAAGAGAGGATTTTAAAAGATGTAAAGTCACAAAACAATAATCCAAGGAGTTATTGGATTATATGGCTGTGTGATTAGAAGTTGCATTATTCTCTCACTCATGCCCACTCGCACTTAGCTGGTGTTTCCTTTCATCTTCCCAGAAAGTCACTCGCACCAATTTTGACCACTATGCATCAGGGTGTTTGATGTGATTAAGTTTAAAGAAATTTAATTAAATATATATGTCATCATTTAACAGTATGTCTATGTATGGACTGGTATGACAACATGAAAATGCAGACGTTCCCAGGCCACTTTTAAGTTGCCTAGTCAGATGCTGCTAGCAGCACAGATGTACCAGCCTGGAGCTCAGCACATACTGCAAAGCTGACCTAAGCACCCGGGTGATATATGCGCCCTACACACCTCTGCCATGAAGACGTAACATCGCAAAGATTTATTTCTTGTTTCGTATTTTCTAATACCATTAAATCACATTGCAGTTTCTTACAAAGCTGCTGAATAGCTTCAACAATTTTGTTGTGTCCAACCACCTCTGAATGAAACGTTCCTGTCGTTCATAGTGTTTTCACACAGGACTCTTTCTCTGGTGTCAAGGAAACCATGGCGTGCAGCCATGGCTAAAAGGCACCGTAACTCCTACAAGGAATTCGAAAGCATCTATGCGCTTCCATGGTCTTCGGAATTGCTTGAATGCCTTAAATCACCTGCAGATTAAGTGGGCTCTGTGAGCAGCTGTTGCATTTATACGATGAGGGAAAACCTGCAAATACTCAATTCCCCCCCAAGCATCTGAATGAGCAGAAAGTTCAGATACAAACATATGGATATTCCAAAAAGAGACTGTGACTCGAGAGGCAAGATTTACAGCACAATTTAGCCTATCTGAAATAAGAGCCGGGACACCTGCTAAAGCCAAGCTCTCCGGTTTCTTTCCTAGTAAAGACAAACCACAAGTGGTCACATTTTCAATGTAATAACCTAGTTTTGTTGGGGAGCTGTGTGAAGGCCCAAAATAAAAGGCAGAACTGCCAACCCCTTGCCACGACTGACATCTAAATCCATGCATGTACAGAAACTCAAGCAGTGCTTTACAGCTCCGAACAGTATCAACAGCACTCGAATGTAATTGCTGAGGTTTGGGTTTCACAAGTACCAATAGTCATATGCTGCAAAGAACTTAGTTTAGAAACAGTTGAAATCATGCTTGTTCTGCTCTTGATTGTGTCTGGGAGCTCCAGCACATCAGTGAAGACGTATTAACACAGTTTCTGTCCTGGAAATTCAATTAGCAGCCCTGCTTCCACGTTCTACAGGCAAAGTCAGTTCACAGGACATGTTAACAGCTATGCAAATCTCAGGAGAGCTTAAGTTGTCTTTAGCTTTCTAGAGTGAAGTGCAGTGCAATGCTCAGGGTGGAAATAACTTGTCGTTGGCAGTAAAGCCAAATGACCTCTATGCGTTGACCTCCTGGAGCGGAGCCAGCGGATGCTTTTGTGAGACCACAGGAAACCCTGGAGGCAGAGGAACCCCGCAAAGCACAACCTCCAGAACGTTTACGGCATCCTCCCCTTCCACTGACGGCACGCCGCTGAAGCGCTGCCCGCATCTGGGTGGCCCTGACATCCCTCAGGAGAGAGGAGAGCTTTATGACACTGATGGTTTTTTGCAGGTGCAAAAGGGATCTGTTACCTGTTGCAGACTTTGCAGAGCCCGCTGTTTGCTGGGGCAGGTGCCAAGAGGCAGGTAAGCAGGGGAAACTCTCCAGCATTCCGGCCTGAGAGGGGGACAGCTCCTGAATCAAGACTGAGGCATTTCAGGGACTTCGCAACAACTGAGCTTTTGCCCCTAGGTAATCTCAAGGGCCAAAGGAAAATATCAGAGAAGTACCTGATGTTAACCATAAGTTAAGGCAATGGACTTCAACTTATGCAGCCATTCAAGTCAAGTTGCAGGTGCTTAACTTTCAGTTCGATTTATGCTTAGAGGAAAGGGAGACAATGATAACCTCTGATTTTCTACCTGCAGTCCACATTTCCAGAGAGGAGCAAAGGAACTTTGGTCCTACAAGACATAAATATTGGCAGATAACATCCAGTTGTACTTTCAACCAAAACATTACTTATTCTCTTCAGTGACTCTCCAAAACCATTGTTGCAATTTTTCTGGTTTCATAGGACAAGGAAATAACTTATATCACTTCCCCCCACTATATAATACTTGAGTAGGGTAATGTATAACTCTTTCTTCAATATGATGTAGCACTCACATAAATAAGGTGAAATATTAACTCTGAACATTGCACAGTGGGTTTGAATTTCCTCTCCAGTATTGATTTTGCATCATTTTATTATGTTTTAATATGCAAGACCAAACTCCAAATCCTACTTTATGGTAAATGACATCTAATAATGTAAAATCTATCCTACGTGCATGAACTTTTCACAACTCACATTGACTTCAGAGGGTACTTCTGAAGGCAGAGACCTTGCACGATCAAGGCCACTGCAAAGCATGTGTTGTCACAGAAAATGCGTATCATAATTCAGAATGGTTATGCCTGATCAAAAGAGAAGAAATGGAGAGCAAAGACATGGAGATGTGAGCTATGAAGCAAACAGATTTAGCACTGCTCAGATAATAAGCAATAAATGAAACTAATAATTAATATAAATCTATGTTTAGTCAATGTAAGACCATTCCACAGGACAAACAGTTGCGAGTGAGGTCATCCAGCAGGCATCGGCTAATGCCCAGTGCCAGGAGCCACCCTTGTGGGTGTATTTGGAGTTTTCTCTTTAATATGCATGAAGGCCGCCTTGCCCACAAACATCTGATGCTTTACTGGATTTATACAGCTTCAGTTTCTCCCTGATTCTCCACTCTCTCCTTTCAAGCAACAGAGTAGATGGGAAAGCAAGCTGTGCAGTCCTTTCAGGGGGAGTACAGGGAGCCAAGGAGGAAAATAAAAGGGAAAAAAAAAAATGCTGGTGCATGAAATCTGGCAGGTGGTAAGTACACAGTAGATTTCAGTAACTACTTTGCTATAGTACAACACAAAAGGAAGTAATCATTATATCCAATGCTGCTGTACAATAAAATACAATAAGCAGGAAGACTTGCTTTAATAGAAAGACACTGTGATTTGTGATATACTGAACTAAGCAGAACATCCTCAGATGTAATCATCTTTTAAGATGTTATTTCTTCAGAAGGAACTATGCAATTATTTACAAAGAATCATAAACACGCAATAAAAGTCAGATTTTAAATTGCCCATGCATATGCCATCTGTCAAAATAATTTTCAAAAACCAAGTCAAAGTTTGTAAATTTATTTCGCCACTGATGGCATATGCGGGAGGACTGGGATCAGCATGGTGATAGGCTATATACAAAAAAAACGTTCAATTCTAATTTCTCACTCAGTGCCTGGCTCTCACAGACTGAAGATGAATGAAGTAATCATCCTTAAAGAGCTTTGCCATCTAAAAGGAAATAATTTAAAGAGCACAAATTAGCAGTTACAAAAAATAAAACTGTCCTACTCTACTGAGTCTCACTATTTAAAACACTTTCAAAAATTACCAAAGATTTTTAAAATGGATCATAGCATTTCTTTCTGGAAGCTCTAGTTCTCTCGGTGCAATTCTTATTGGTTCGTTTATTGAAGTGTAAGGAATCTAAAATTAATATGCCTCCAAATTTTACAGAATGAAAAATGAGAGCAATCTGCAATGAAGAAAAAATATCTGGGCTTCATTACAGGCAATGGAAATATCCTTCTGCTTCCCCACACTGCCTTCATGGACATGGGGACTTCCATCTCTGGTCTTCAGATCTGCTTCACAGCATTCAAATGTCCTGAATGCCAGCTGGGTCAGATTCAAAGTTACAAATAATGTACGGGACCTTCATCTCAATTTTGATCCAGATTATAATTTAGGCTTTTATTTTCATACAAAGATGGCCAAACTAATAGTAATTTCCTTGCAATATTTAATATCCATGAAGCTAGCCTTCTCACAGCCCAACACAGCCCTCTTCTGATGGGGGGGGGGGGGGGGGGGGGACACAGGTAAGATGATTATGTATACGTTACTTGAGGCAGAGACACAGATTATATTGGCAAAAGGTATTTAGGAAGGGAATTCCAGTCTTCACAGCCACTCCACTGTCTGTCGTCCTAGC
Source organism: Harpia harpyja (assembly GCF_026419915.1). Lineage (NCBI taxonomy): Eukaryota > Metazoa > Chordata > Aves > Accipitriformes > Accipitridae > Harpia > Harpia harpyja. The sequence goes on from NC_068951.1 coordinate 41,466,280, forward strand.
TGTACTTCCAACAAGCTGCCAAGGAGTTCTCCCCCATGTCCATGGACTTTCATCACTTCTGAGACACTATTTGCATTTTTCCATGCCTTGGCTAATATATGCTGAAATTTACACCAGAAGTGATGATAATCCACAAACAAGCAAATGTAACATCCATAAATGTATAAAGGAAAGTTCCAGCAGGAACTCAGAATACCGAAACATTCTCTATTAAAGTCATAAACAGGCATAATAAACCTTTATATATATTGCTCCATTCATTTATTAAAAGCTGCAGTGCAAAACCACTGTGAATTCCTTCCTCGCTAGTAAAATACAGTGGCTCCATTTTATATTCAAGCATAGAAGGCATCCATAGCATGGCTGACAACACCGGCTGTAAAGCTGCTACTTGGGTTTGGCATTTAATGCCTAACAAAGACAGACACCTTCAATAGTCAAAATGTAATTAAAAAATAGAATTTCAGCCTGTTTGAAGATCCCTCTCTAGGTGGAAAGTCAGTTTAGCTGCTCCACTGAAAAATAACTATTTTCATTGCCAGTATGTCAGAACAGACTTTCAGTTAAGCTTTAAAAAATCCAATGCCAGAATTTTTCAAAATTAAACTGTATACATTTAAAACAGTACAGAAATGGGATCAAGCAGAAGGTGAAGTTATTTCTATGAACTGATTATGACACTAATTTCTCTTGTGAATTTCATTCCTAGCTTTTTGCTAATTAATAAAAACAGGTCGTTACATACATAAATACAACTCGGACATGGATGACAAATTAGGGAGAACACTGAACAGTGAACAATTAGAGCAGAATCTCAGCTTATTTCACGCCAAAGAAAATTTTGTTCCCAAGCTCAGCGTAACAAGGTTTCCACATGCAGAAACCATAGATTCCATTCTTACGTATGGCTCGTGCTCAGCTTCACTGAAAAGAGGAAGCAAAGGAAACTACCAGAACTATAAACATTTCTTTACTATTTTCCCATGCAAGCAGAGGACAGCATAAGAAACCATTTGTCACAGGTCACTTGAAAGACACTCCTCTCCAGGAGCTGCACAGGAACAGGACTTGACTCCAGCCCAGACAAGCTGAAATTCCTCATCTCCTCTCCTCCTTCCTCCTACAACCCGATAGCCTACATATGAGCCCAAGTATGAGGGAACCTGGCTTTCCAGGTACAACCTCCCCGCTCTTCCTAGCTCAGGAGCCGGAGGAGCCTTCCCCACTGAACCAGTGCAGCGGGGTGGGCATGGGAAGAGGAGTTCTCCACCTGCTTTTGACTCCCTCCCTTATTCCTGCCACAGATATTATTTTATAAAAAATGTTGGAAGAGCGATTTTTATTCCTCAAAAGCTGAAAAAAAGTTTGACATTCTCTTTCTTTAGCCTCCCATTTTGTTCTTGACAAAGTGATATATAAGTTCATTAGAGCTCTCATTCATGTCTTAAATTAAAAAGATATTTTTTGGCAAACACAGATTGCTGAAAACGCACCTCACTCTAAAATCACGTTCTTTAATTCAGATTGAACTAACGCTGCTGAATTTGTCTATAATTTTATAAATTAATCAAAAGAAATCATAAACATTTTCTTCTGAAAAAGTAACAAACTGATGTCCTCAAATGGGAAGTGTTCCAACAGCTCCTACTATATGTCTGTCTGCTCACCGCTCGCTGGAGTCTGGCTTTATTTGCCAGGTAGCACTAGTTCAGGCCTAGGAGAATTATCTGTGCAGCTCTTCATGAAAGGAGGCATAAGCCTTCATTCACGTGCAGCTGAAATGTAGCCTAGGTAAATCTGCAGCCCATCTCCCCAGACACGGTTCCCTTTGGGCAGACGAGGGCACAACCGTAATCTCAGACTTTAAATTCCTCATTTTGAAGCTAGGGAACAGTATTTTCTGTTCCAGTTCTATTCTAGGTACAGGAGACCTAATACCATTTGAGGCAAAGCACCCGAGATCAGCAGATGGATTGCAGAGGCACTGCTTGCTGCTCCTGTGTCAAGTTAAAAAAAACCCAAAACCAAACAAACAAAAAAACCCAAACACACACAAAACAAAAAAAACAAACCAAACACAAAACCACAAATCACATATATGCTCCCCAGATATCTCACCTTCAGGACTTGTTAATGCTGACACTTTCCATAATCCTATGGGTGCTCTTACTGACTACACAACATGTACCACTCACAGAAAACAACTCTTGTGTATTTTTCTTGATATTTTATTTTACATTGTATTTTTATTTCAGCAATTGAACACTAGTTCTATCCATCACATTAGGTGATTAGAAATCCTACATGGTATGACTGAGCTGGGATTTTTTTCCCCACTTACTATGATATTAAACTATTCTAGAATCAGTATATATAATCTTTCTTTGCAGATTCACTCCATGTTTCTCTAGAGGCTTCATTAGAAATTCCATTGCATTTGATTTAAAATACATATTTTCTCCAAACTATTTGAATAAGTAATGAATAAAAGAAATTTCATCCATCTTTATTAATGAAGTCATAAATCAGGGGGTTAAGTTAGGAAGAGCTTGTATTTATTGCTCGTCTTGCATTATGGACATGGTGGAAACTACTAAGCAGTTTCCTCCTCCTGTCAATATTCTAAATAATTCAGAAAGGAATCTCAGATTGGCTTTTTATCCATGCATATCCCATTTAAAATATGTGTGTATATATGTTCTCAGTATAATAGTATCAAAACTATGCAGCAGTTTTCTCAAGTCATCAACTTATTTTCCCAAATCATTGAATGAAAACCGTATTGTGATTTGGGAAAGTTTTTGTATGCTGCATCTCTTAAAATTCATGTTAAACAGGGGCATCTCAGTTACATTAGGAACCATAACTTTCCTCTGTGACACCTTTATGATTCTCCTCCCCATAACTCTCATTCGGTGAGAGTTCAGGAGACACTTCTTGTTCCCGATGAACAACTTTTTAGATGAACTTTTAGCTTACAGATCTTGAAGCTTTCCTTTAATGACTTTTCTGTGCCAATCAGAAATAATGTGCAGAAGAGAACCTAACCCTGCCTCATTTCAGCTGTGCTCTCAACCTCCAATACAGCACTTCCCTTAGTGCACATTCTTGAAATACTAAACATATAGTCAGGTAATATAAAATGTTAAATACAAAATTCATTAGGATTTGAATTTGACTTGGTATGTTTAAACATATGGACCAGCTGAAATTCAGATTCCCCCCCCCCCATACGACAGTGGGAGCATTGCTCTAGAGACAGAAAAAATAAAGACCCTTGCAAATAATTAAACATTGCAATTCAGTATAATAATTTATTAATGAAGACAAAGTATCTTATTGCCAGGATCTTGAAAATCTGTTTTACGATTATGACACTGCTGGTCTTTCCTTGTACCAACTAAAGACTGTCTCCTTTAGCTATTAGCAACATTTACCACCTTCCCCTGGAAAACTTTGATGAGAACTTTGCACACCGACCTTCTGGTTTTAGCAACACTCCTTCACAGCTTAAAATTAAGATTAGAGACGAGGAGTTTAGAGGAGTTAAACCTGTGTAACTGGGCTGAGCTGAGGTGCAGTTAAAGTGGTATAACTAATTTAGCAGCATTTTATCAATACAGGGATGCCAGTATACAGTAGCCATGAAGTACCCTGGTATGGACTGTGCCAGCAGAGCGGCTCTTGGCACTTCAGAAGATACTGGGTTCAGATTAATTCCCTACTGTGCAGGGTTTGGAGGCTAATTAAAGTGCAGGGAGACCATCCAAAACGTCTAGCACACAACCCGTGGAAAACATTGCCTGGCTTTGCTGAGGGAGGGGGGGGTATTTGCTCCCCTGGGGCCGACAGTGCTTACAGCAAAAGTGGGAAACGCTACAAGCAAACTGGTTTCAGGAGAGCGTTACATTTCCTACTTGTTTTCTTTGATGGTCTACATATTTGGTTGCCAGAAATAATATGGATCTGCTCCGTGTTTCTACATAACACTAGTACAACACTAATGGCCACTTAAGAGCATTATTACAAAAATACATTATTTTACATTTCAAGTTTTACTTACTAGTTAAGTTGTATTTTAACTACCTGCGTTTTCATTATTTAATGTTAGTTGTAATGGAATCCATGTGTGTACCACATAACCATAAATGAAGCAAATTAATTTTCAACCTCAAACACTTTGTAACATTGAAATACAGTAAAAAACTCCCTAGCAAATCATCTCACTTCATATTTCTTATTAATTAGTATAACTTTGTTCTTTTTTGCACAACAGATAATCATTATGAGCAGAGCAGAACTTATACGTATACTCCAGTTACAAGTATTAGCATAAATAGATGATAATAATAATTTTAATTATTTCCTTTGTGGATAAATTTTAGGTTTAATTGCCAAATATTTCTCCATGATAGAATGAACCAATATGCTCTTCCTGGGGCAAGGGAATTCTTCGCAATTCCTTCAATCTTTGCAATTGAAAAGGTTCAGCATATTTAGCTCCAAAGTGCAGTATTCAGCTCACCACCTCCTCTGCAGCTGCACAGTTCAGCTGAGCTCCAGAACAACCTGAACAGTCCCATGTTCACAGGAGCTACATCCCACCGAGATGCAGGAACAGGAGGACACCATCAGCAGCAAACACACAAATATCAGTTTGGGGTTTTTTCTATCTGGTCATGAAAACCAACTAGCGTACTGGAAATTGCATTTGGATGATGCAAAACTATGGCTGACACACAGTATCTCTAAATCTTAACCAACTGAAAGTGTAATTTCAACACTGCCGATTTACAATCCACTGAATTGCCAACATTTCAAAAAATGTGGCATAGCTTCTCCATTTCTAGTTGATTAAGATGTTTGAGAACCAAAGGACAGCCTCAAAGAGTGATCCTGAACTTAAAAGGAAAGAAAAGCCAGGAATAAAGAATTTCTCCTGAATAACCTACCAGACCATTTCCTTATATTATATGACACACGATCATTGTGGAGGCTTCACTTTCTCTGGAGAGGAGTACCACAACAGGGACCACGGTGCTAGGAACAAGGTCTTTTTAACTATAATGCCACACCATATTCATCTGCAACTACTGTATCCACAGTAGCTGAAAAACTGCAAGGGAAGTGCTGAACTGAGATCAGGTAGCAGAAAACCTCTGGAGTGGGGAAAATTAAGACAAAAAAATCATTATGATTTAGCCAGTTTTTCAACAGAAATAGTTGCACTGAGAAAGCACAGGCTTGTGCATCTCTAAGGAGCTCATCTGTCTCTGAATAACCACCTTTACCTAGAGTACGACTTTTCACTTTGCTCACTCAGAGGCACATTAAAAACCTTGAAGTACTGAAGCATTCAAGTTGAAGATTCATTTCCAAAACACGCAAGTGTGGGTGTCCATCTAAGGAGGTCCCACTAAAACCAGTCATGCTCCAGAGCTCTTAGAAACGCACAGATACCGCGGTGACCCGAGCATCACCGTACACGGTGGTGGTCACCACACCAGCTATCATTTCTTCAGTTTGGGAGAAACTCCTTTTGCCTACCAAACTGACCTTGGGCTTTCTATTTTATGTTCTCGGTGCAAAAGCAGTTAACATCTGTGGTGCATTACAATGCCCACTGTCACGAAATCATACTACTTAATGGCAATACTTTTTCCATCCCTTTAGACAGCACTCGTCTCTCAGGCTTAGGTAGCGCACTTTGAAAATGAGACATCTTGCTTTTAGTTATATTATCTGGACCCAACAGTACCAGCAGCCAAGTGACATAGTTTCGCCCAGCTCATTTCTGCAGGTACAAGACTGCAGTTTCTACATCTCCCATACCACTCACAAAGATCTTTTATTGCATTTTGGTAAACACCTTTCCTGTTTTGTTCAGAGTTTAAGCCAAACACATACCTCATCTTCATAAGAGCTGCTGCCTCTAATTTTGTTTTATGCTTTTATGGAAACTCTAAGCTGACTACTAAATGGAAGTTACTCTTCAAAGTTGTTTTGAAATGTACCACAACATCAGTTATTAGCAAACAGCTAAATGTACTGCTGACATGTTTGATATCTCCATCTCTGAGGAGCACCTGAGTCTGTAGACAAAAAGCCTGCTGCTCAGCTTTGCTGTCAACTTATCATCAAAGAGCTGTCACTTACCGCGTACCTCGGCAATGACTATATAGTATGTATAATCTATAAATTGTAAAATACAGCGCTGCAGCTCTGTCTGAAATGAGCAAATGCAAAAGTAACTGTGATTCAGAATGCCCTGGTAGCACAGATGCTCTATTTATGCGGGCACGCATCAAATAGGTGCTGAATATGGCTCCTTTTAATGAAACTTTTTTCTTTAGCTTGCGCCTGTTTCAACAAGCCCTTTGAGTCTTCCCACCTATTGTATATTCTGCTATTTTTAGAAAAGACAATTAGTCTTATACTTGTTTGTGACTAAGCACCTATGGTTACTTCCAAATTTGCACTAACACTGATATCTGCATATTTTAAAGTCTCTCCAGCACGGTAAAACATAACCTGTGGGAACACACAATATAGATAGTAGGAAATCAAGCAAACACAGCTGTGTAAGCAATATCAATAGTTTTCTCTGAGTCATTGGCTCATTTTATACATTTAAGATACAGAAAACACAGGCTCATTCCTGTACATTGGAGACATCCCTCTGGCTTCAGGTGAGCAGAAATTGGCAGCTGTTTATACCTTGCAATTCTCAAGCAGTTTACATTGCATGTGAATGAGCTCAGATTTTTTAAAAAAAGTTTTTGCCTGACAAACCTTGTAATTTTAAGAAGCCTGCTGCATTGCATTAAGCAAGTCTAAACATCCACTGAGAAAGACAGCTTTATTTTTTAAGTGACCACATCAAAGCTGGTAATAGCCACAACTATTAAAAGCTGATCTTTACAAATCTCAGCAACAAGCATGTCTTATTGGTTCCCACCTCAGAACACTCATTTCATCCTGGATTTTATAATATCAGTTGAAAGGTTTAGGACCTAGCATAAAGAAAAGAAATGCAAGAGACCAAAGATGAATTATACATGGAAAAGTTAGAGATTGGCTTGAAATTTTTATGAAAGTTTCCAATGTGACCTTCTCAGGAAATGGAGAAGTAGTCCTAATAAATCTGAGCTAATTCTTCCCCCATTCCCTCAGGGATCCACCAGATTGACTCCCTTACATGAAATGTTGTGTATGCTAAACACCGAAAGCTCAATGGGTTATGATGGTGGTGGGGTTTTTGCAGGCTCTCCTCTTTTGAAACAGTTTAATATGACCTAAATAGACAACGCATCCCAGTATTATTTTACTTAAAAAAAAATCAATGCCATCCAATTACTTTACTTCTTGCCATCCAACCATTAATTTATTCTTCCTAAAGATACCTATTTGTAAGAACCCTTATTTTATTTCAAATGCTGCAGTAAATGATTTCATCAGATCAACTGACTTAAAAAAAAAAAAAAAAAAAAAAACAGAAATAATAACAATGATGGGGATTTCATTCCTGTATTTACTCCTGCTTGCTTATTTTTTGTAAATTTCTGGATCTTTGCCAGCCATAAAAAATGATTTACTGAACCAAGGAAAGAAAAAAAGACGACTCAACAGTTAAAAGCTTGTTTAATTTATTTACTTTTCTAGCAGCTTCCACTTACACCTTCAGCTTGTTATACATCTGGAGTTTTAAAAAAGTGCATATTTAGCCCTACTATATAAAGTGAAGCATTGCAAATAAATCCTTTTCTTTGACTTTTTGTTTGTTTGGTTTGGATTTTTTTGTGTTTGGGGTTTTTCTGGTGGTGGTGGTGGTTTTGCTTTTGGTTTTAAGTCACTTATAGCAATCAGAAGAGGAATCAGGAATGAGGGAGTCTTTCACAATAAAGAAACTCCTATTTCAGGACTTCAATAGGAGAAATTTTTTTAACTCCCTTTTTTTTTTTTCATTAACACAGATTTTTTTTTTTTTTTAAACACAATTTGCTGAGCAAATTAAGACTCTCCATACCTGAAGTGCATGAAGCAATAACTGACCAGGCACTAAACTCACCTTTAAGGCTCGTGCTGGTATAGACAGGTGCACTCCAAACTTAGTGGGGTGAGCATTATTTGTTTTTAAACCTTAAATCAATTTAATTGAAAATTAGTTGAGAAAAAGAAGGGGGCAATTTTTGAGGTTTATTCAGTACATCACTTACACGTTTCTTAGCTTCATTTTAGGCAGGTACCTGTGAGCTTGGAGCTTCATGTGAAAGAATTATATCAAAACCCCTATCAAATCTATGGATTTGCTGTCTACTTGGGTAAGTTAATAAATTAAGCATTTGTTACTCTGAAGGATATGAATAATTTAAGCAGGTCCTATAAAACAAATATAAAAGCACTATTTCAAAATAAACTAAATGCTGGTACTGGAATGTTTTAGCTTAGCATGACAGGAAAAAAATTTGAAAGGTTTGGTAAGTGAACTTCAGGAGAAAGTTAAACTTGTGTTATTGATTTAGAAGCTGGCATACTAATCTCTTATTATTTAAAAGGAGAAATAACTCTGCATAGGAGATAATCTACTTGTCTTATATTCTACATCTCCTGCAAGAATTTTCTTGCTCATGCATAGATAGGGTCTTATCTAGTCCTTACTGAAGTCAATAGCAGGTTGCTTGCTTGTTTTTTAAATAGCAGCTGCATTGGGCATCTACAGAGAATGAAAAAGTGAAAGGATTACAGTTTTGACCTGTTAAAATTGATTTATGAGAGGGATTTTTTTTTTTCCCCTCCTATTATGTCCAAGTGATATATTGGTCTTTCAGTTAAGGCTGTGTGAAAAACTGATTTGTCAATTATAGCCTGACCAAAAAATTGGAAAATTACCCACTTCAATTAAAATATACAATGATTTCTGTGGTTTGTTCTTTCTTCACAGACATGAAAAAAAAAAAAAAAAAAAAAAAATTTCTTTCTGGAATGTTTAATGGTGGGAAACAACAGAAGAAGAAGATTGAAGGAGGCACCATTTACAAAGGGATAGACGAGCAGAGGACCCCAGGCATGACACACACCCAGACAGGAGGGTTGGGCAACATCTCACCTTCTGCCTCAGAGGGACCCGAATGACACCAGCAATCTCTCGGCACTGCTGGAACCAGTACAGCGTCGGACCTGCTCCACTTTTCATAATCTACTGAAACATCCATTAAAGGGTAGGGAAAAGCAGTTAGGAATTCACACCGCAGTGGGGACACTGGATTTGGTGCGCGTGCACACATACTACAGCTAAACAGAGTTAGGGCAGTAATTTGAAGCCAAAACCGAATAGAACTCACCTATGTAAGGAGAAATAGGAGGCAGCAAAAGCCCCAAACTGATGGATGTATCTCAAAACACATATAAAAATCCAAAATTAAATTCTTGCCAGCAGCAGTACTTTCCCACAACTCTGTAACCCCCTAAGATCATGTTTGTACCTATAAATTCCAATAAGCAACGCAGCACTCAAAACTTAAGATGCTAAAAGTAAGGATTTGAGAGAGTATTTTCCAAGATCCAGACCTACAGATTAAAGCACCTCTCTAAGGTCCAGTTACTCAAAGAAAACAAATTACACAGTCAAGTCAGGTTGTGTTTACATTTACTGGTAATAAGAATTGGATGGGAAAAATTCATGCATGTGTTTCGTATGAAGGCTAAGCTAAGCTGAAGCCCTTGGGTCCAGCTCCTGGCCCTGCAGCAAGGCACAGCACATGTAAAGCAGGCATTCACCACTACCACTTGGAAAATTCTGCCTAGTGCTTCAGCTGAAAGTTGCAGTGCCCCATTTCCTAGGGTCCTTTTTCTTTCCTGGGTGGGGAAACGGTTTTGCTCCTCCTACAGAAAAGACATTAAAACTTAGGTTATGGCCTGGAAAGCAGCCACAGGATGCATTTATCTACCTGGTGAGTACCTGCGATAAGTAACAATGGACGGGTGGGAGAGTAGTAGGATTTTACAAAGGTGTAGCAGCATTACACAAAAGGAATTGAACTGCAGCCTGTACTACAGGAGCTGGGAATGCTTCAGACACCAAGAAAATCTGTCTTTGGGCTGCGGTAGAAAGTGACTTTCACTCCAGCGTATGCTGATACATCAAGGCTCTCACATACAGACAGTCAGAGGGCAAAGCAAAACACTGAGATGAGTAGCTGAAACAGAAGAAATACCTCTGCAGAGTCTAGGGAAGAAAAATGAACAAGCATATATATAATTTATCCATTGTTTGGTATGCATGAAGACTTTCCTCTCAGTAGCCCACTGAATGGCAAGTGACAGGACCGACCCACTGGACACCTGAGTGCCACACTGCAAGGAGCAGGTATCTAGGCACACATCTCCTGTGTGAGTCTGATTACCAGTCTGTACAATACAGACTACTTTACAGAGCTGGAATTTATTTAACAGCTGAACAGCTCAGAATACTCCTTTATTCTAGCTGTCTTGTGAGATCTGTGTCTATGCAGTGTGTTAATAGAAAATGACTTGCAGTATTCCCATGCAACCCATTCGACCCTTTCTAACCCAAGACCAGCGTCACCAGTGAGACGTGCCTGCTAACGGCTCCAGTGTCCAGGGGACCACTCCACCTCAGCACCCACCTTCACGTTTGTTTGCAAATACCGCGTTGCTCGAACGTGCCAAGTAACTGTCTTGCTTATTCTAAATGAAGAGTAATAAGGAGTGTGAAGGTAAGAACAGATTACAGAAATTATTTCATACTCCCTAATAATAATAATAACAACAACAACAACAATAATAAAATCTTAGAATATTGGCTGCAAAAGCTATCACCAGTGTTTAGCCAAAAACAACACTGAGAAAGACAAAGATGGGAGGCTAACATTTAAAATCAGCATAGTCCAGGGTTTGCAAAGCCGGAGCACTGTTGGCGCAGGACATGGGCGCTGCATGGCTGGGAGCATCCAAGGATGCACATACGAGTCTGCTCTTACTGTAGGGCTCAGACTCACGTTTTCACTGCTACGGTTTCCAGCAAAACCTGGGCCCTCCTGACTTGGGCTTTCAGACCCTCTGCTCTAAGATGAAGGGACGGGCACACTGAAGTCTTTCTAAACCAGGTCCAACAGGCAGTGCCTGTGCACGGCCGTTTGCCTTCTGGGTGAGTTAATGGTCCCCTCTACCAGGCAGAGCGGGAGAGGGTAAACAAGGGTTTGGAGACACCGAACCAAGAGTCCTGCAGCCAGCTTGCACCCTGCCTCTGCAATAAGAGCTCCCTCTTGGAAATCCTACTGCAGTCTCCCATCCCGCATTCAACCCGGGTGCATGCAGGCACCCTCGCACCCTGGCACCGCTTCTCCCGCTGCACCCCAGACCTGCTACGGCAGCAAAGGGCCAGCATCACTTGCTCCAGGTTTATTAACACGCTCAAACCATTTTAATTCATACTTGTTTGACTTCTGTGCAGCTTTCAGTTCAGTAAAACTGGGATTCCGCTTGCTGCATTTTCTTTTTTCTTCTTCTTGTGATATATTTCATTTCAATAAATATAAATAATCTGAAATTAGTTCTCTCATCTTCAACAACAACTACTTAGAGGCATGTTGAGAGGATTAATTCTGAAGTACTCTGAAAATGTCAAGTGCTTATTAATTATAAGTTAATTGAAGTTAGAATTACACTATGGTAAATAATAATAAATTAACATAGCTGATGGGCAAGAGGGAAGAAGCAGATTTTGAACAGTATTGTTAAGATGCACATTGTTAACAACCTTTTTGAAGAAACAAAATCTGACTGATGATGTTCAGTAAATTTAGTTCCACAGAGTATTCTGACATATGTGGAGAATTTAAAATTATTTCTTCTCACCTGTCAACTTTGATTCACTGTTGGTTTTCTCTGATCTACGGCTTGGAGCAAAAGGCCTCCATGACTTGTAGGAGAAGTACAAGCTTTAGCATGCATTCATCTCAGCTGAGAGCCTTTTAGAGAGTGCCAGATTGCTCACAGAGGATAAAGTATATATGGAAAACACCTTTATCCTGCAGTGGGAATAATAGTAGCCTTAGCATTTGTGAGGGTATTGTGTATAATAATGCAGTTGAGCGGTTAGAGGTGATTGGAATTGAAAAAGTGAAGCTGAAATCTTTCCTCTGCAACTGAATCCCCATCCTGAACTTCTGTGCTTAAAAGCTCCAGGCAGGAGAGTCATCTACGTGCTCAGAATAACATACAATAAATGAGTTTGTACCGACATACCCAGCGCTAGGTGTAATCCAACCAACTGCTTGTAGCCAGATACAGCCAAGTGCCAAAGATCAGATGGTGCAATTAACTCCTTCCCTTCTTCAAACTCCTCCACACTCCTCTCCTACATTCCCTCACCAGAGCCTTTCGGTGGTTTCACCTGAAACCAGCAGATTTTGCGCAATGTCTGTGTAATCACGTTCATGCCAGAAAAGGACTGGACACGGAGTAAAGGAAATCTGAGGGACCTTCAGCTCAGCCAGGGATTCAAGAAGTCTCTCGTGTTCAGACCTAGAGCACGGTATCATTTTTCCTGCTTGAAACTGAAACCCACTCCTTTTGGCTGTGAGAAAAGCTTTAGCAGAAGAGCATGTAATGAGATGAGGCACAGCTTAAGTAACTGCTTCCCACCTGCAAGGCCAAACCCAGCTTATGGCACTCCGCCACCTCCTTTTCTCCCTCTCTATGGCCATACAAAGTACAAGAAGCCCACAGCTGAAGAAACTGGGCTTTGTGGTTTTACTTGGGAGGTAAAACAGCAGCTCTTGGGCTTTCCTATTGCTGAATCCCTGACAGCAAATTGGGAAGGAGCTCCCTTTCCTAGTATCAATAGATTATGCATGAGGTTTTACCACCAGTAACAATTTCTCCTTTTCACACGTGACTGGTTTTTACCGTTTCCTCACAGCAGTCACAGGGACAGTGAAGATTAAATGCAACACACACTTTCCTGACAAGAACGAAGCTGTCGTTCAAGGAGTTGCTTCCATCTCCAAAGCTGCTTTGTCCTCCCTCAATCAAGCTTTTCCCAGCTGCCGGACAGTCAGCATCCAGGGGACCACGCGTCCCTCGTCTGCAGTCCAGGGAAAGATGAAGCTCTTCCCAGAAGTTTTATCACTGAAGAGGGGCTAAAAAGCTGGCAAAGCTAGCAGTAACTGTCTCCAAGCAGCCATTGCAAAGAAAAGCAGAGGTTCTCCGTACCAGGGGAGCCTCCATCCCTCCTGACTTTGGCTCAGCTCCTGAGGACATTGACGCAGCATTTCTCTGAACTGGGCCTTAACATTGTTTCGGGGAACCTTTACTGAAAGTTTAAATGATTTCAATCCCACCGTGCCATTTTAGTTTGAGCTTTAAGCATTTCAACATATTACAGATCTGTTCTTCCCTTAATGTACTAATGTAACTGACAGCAGTGAGATTGAAAGTCACGTATTTTCAGGTCAAAGCTAGAAGAAACCTTTATGTTTTTACTAGACTTTTTCCAAAAAAAGATAACATGAGCGTTAGGTTTCGTATCTATCACAAACTGGGATTTCACTGTTTTAAAATTCCATGTAGATGTCAAAAAGGATTATACACTTATCATTTTGGGGTAATGCAGATTGAGTTTATTTTTCTTTCTAAGCAAGCTCATGGGAAATTATTTCAGATAATGGGCTACCATCATTCTGAAGAAAACTGACTTTTTTAATCCCTTTTGGCTTTTAAAATCAGACTTTAGTAAGAGACTTTTTTATATTCTTTGATGCTAGAAGTTCATACCTTAAACTTGCCAGTAGTTAAGCCTCTTAACAAAAACAAAAGAAAAAAACTTTTAAATCAGAAAGGTTATTGGTATCAATATTCTAAGCCACATTTTGAGACCACATGAACTAAGTAAATGTTCTAACTGAGCCCAATAGCACATTTACATGCAATATTATGAGAGAAAATACTGTGCTCACATTTTACAAACTGTTACTATTTTGTAAAGATATTCTGAATGTGTCCTCATAAGTGACTAAAAAGTTCAGCTTGGTTAAAATATAATTAAATAGAATGTATCGATGATATTCAAGGATTTTCTTTTCCTTTCGTTTAATTTAGGACTGCAATAGAAAGAGCCTTTCATTCTAATTCTTTCAGTTGTTAAAATAATCCCCTTGTTTATAAAGTATTACTAGCAGATTAATCCTAAGTGCCTTTCCAGGGCCAAACGAACAGTGTTGAAGTGAAAGGGAGCAAACTCCCACAGGAGCACACTTACAGTCTTCAATCCCCAGACTCTGCTGCTGGACATGGACCTTTTCTCCAGTATTTTGATGGTTTCTGCTATGTATGAATCACACTTCCACAGTTACAGCTCTAAGGCCTATGGTCAAAGCTTTAAATTATAGTATCTCCTGTGCTGAAGAAAACACGTAATATCTCTAATGTTATACTGATTTCCTTGATAAAGATCTTCTGCTTTATTTTCTAAGCATCCTGTCTAAAATCTCTGCCTGCTTGGTGTAATTCATGATCTAATCAGAGAAATAACATGACACAAAAGCTTATTTCCTCTGTGACATATATAAATTATCTTGTGATTTTGTAAAGCATAAATACAATGGCTTACCAAAGCATAAGTGACATAGTAGATAAATGCTTTACTATTAATGCATAATGCCCTCACTCCAGTAGTGTGAAATCAAAAGGCAACTCACGAGAAATAACCAGAAGCCATTTAACCCAAAGGCTATAGATGTTGTCTTCTAAAACAATGGATATTTTAAAACCTGATAATGTTCTTTGAAAAGCATACGCAGTAACCTGCGAGAAAACTTACTGACGCTTCACATCACAGATAGGCAGCTGCAGCCTAATTTAAAAGTTTCTGGACATCAGCTTTCCAAGGCAGGAGGAGGGAAAAATCATTATGCAACTGGCTTGTCAGTTCATCTGTCTCTAGCCTTGAAAGAAATGCCAGTAATGTCAGTATATGAATTGATTGGTGCTTCATACCTTGCACCAAACCCTCTGTTCTGCTCATCATCTTCATTATTGTAGCTGCATAATTAGAGGCCAAAGAGCGTAAGGCAGCTGATAGCACACAGGGGTGTGTACGTTACACAGAGACAAGGTGGATGAGTGCCTGGTGACATTATGAATTTTCATTCCGAGGAAAAAAAAAAAAAAAAAATCAGGACATGATGATATTTGAAATAATCTATTTGTCAGGAATTTAGCCTAGCCTTCTCAGTATTGCCCACTGAGCATACTTGTCCCAGTTTTTATTCAAAAGAAGTTACTTTACTCATGGACCTGAATTCTAATAGCGTCTATAAATCTTCATAATTGATTAGGACCTGTTGTAGAAAGCACTGCATAGACTGCGCAAAGCAGAGTCCCCATCCCACAGAGTAGTTTATAATTTATGGATTAGACAGGATCCAACAGGTGGATGCAGAGAGGATTGCACGAGAAAACGTGGCAATATGTCTGTGGAGAGCAGTGAGAGCCCTCAGCTCCCTGCTGTAATCACTGGTCATTTGCTATTGGCATCTCTGCAACAGCCAGCGCTAATGAGGCAGCTGAAGGACAGCACTGACGCTGACTAAATGCATTTCTATATAGAAGCATTAAAATTAAAGATGCACCCCCAAAAGCTACAGAGAAACCAAAAACCCCAGTCACTACTGAAAAAATATTCCTAATTGTACCAGTTGCTCACTATGTTTCCTGGCTGCTGCATGCTATTGAAGCACATTAAGGTTAGATATTAGGAAAAATTTTTTTACTGAGAGGGTTGTCAAACATTGGAATGGGCTGCCCAGGGAAGTGGTTGAGTCACCATCCCTGGAGGTATTCAAAAAGCGAGTGGACAGGGTACTCCAGGGCATGGTTTAGGGGGCATGGTTAATGGTTGGACTTCATGATCTTGAAGGTCTTTTCCAACTGAAATGATTCTATGATTCTATGTTCGGGAAATGCAGACTCATACAAAAACCCTGTCTCACTCCCCAGCTGATGCTTTTTACCTCTAAACTTAATGACAGTTTGAATGAGAGCTGAAGTTTGAATGAGTTGTCCAGCTTTGGTCTTTTCTACTTCACACTGGACATCAAGACTGCAAAAACACTCTTAGCTGGAAATTACGTTTCGGATCTGTGCTGGTCACGCTGCAGAGCTAGGGGAACAAGCCCAGGCACCTTCAGAGTGTACCAGGTTTGTACGGTTTTGCCTGCTGGGACTGCTTTCCACAAGCAGCCTTCATTTTCCAACTGGGTATGCAACCGAGAGCAAATCTGAAGTAAACACTAACAGGTACACCACTGAATCAAAGGGAAATTATTACAAGCAGAAGAGCCAGAGCCAGTAAAATAAGAAGTCATTCTGAGGAGAAATCACTAAATTGAGATTTTGTTTGAAATGTTACCCATGCATGAGGATGTTATTCTGGAAGTATAATCTCTACAACAAAGTTTTATTTCTGGATACTAAGTCCTAAAAACCTTAAACTGACAGACATTTTTTGAAGTATTATTCCACTGTGACCCCAACCAGGCTTTGTTTTTACCTATTAAAATATAACCAATATCCTATACTACAGCCTGTAACGTAAAACTCCTTTTTCCATGATTTAAGGATTTTTCTTTCCTAAGTAGATAGTAGTCATCTTTTTAATAAAGTATCATCTCAAAGAAACAACAAAATATTCCAGAAGAGACCACAGGAAATCCCTTGCAGCCCCTCTTCATCACAGTACTTGTAGTACATGCTACATTTAGGAAGCAGCTAAAATGTACCTGTTTTGTTGATTCGGGGTGCATGCCACAATTTCAAAGATTGGTCTCTAACTTGGACTTCCACTACGGAAACTCTACAGGTTCACAAAATGTGTTGGCAAAATGAGACATCTAAGTGCATTTTGGAAACGATTTGGGGGAGAATATCCTAGTTGTAGTTTAAACTAGCACAAAAATTGGCCAAGTGCTGTAATACTTTGTAATTCCCCAAACCTACAGAATACAAAACTGAAGCTGTAATTGTAGGGAAGTTCACCAGCCTATCTTTGTATTTAGGCTCAAACTTAAAACCTTTTTTGTAAGATAGTAAGAATCACTTTTTCTCCGTTGTTATAGAAATATTACAAAAGGCACAACTCTTCTTATAGTTTTGAGACCTAAGACACTAGAGGCCTAAATCCTATTACAGATACCTTTTTTCCTATTTTTAACTGGATTTCACTAGGCTTGGGAAAACAGCCGTTATCTTTACAGGCGTTTAAAAAAAAAAAAAAAACAAACTACTATCAAACTAGTTCCCAAAGCTTAAAAGCAACAACAAAAATCAATACTATGCAAACAAATCTTCTCAGTAAAACAACTCTGCAATGCTCTTGAAACACCACAGAAGAGTTATTATAGTCAAGAAGAGTCCCACTGCACAAAGTGAAAACGCTGGGGAGCAGCAGAGTCTTGGGGAGGGCAAGCAGGGCTTGGCTGTTACGTGTTCAAGTTTCAAAGAAAAGGGTTGTCAGTCATTTAAAAAGAGGAATAGTATGAGGATGCTGTTGCACACCTCTGGTTCAGATTATACGGCACAAATTGATGAAGGAAAGGTAGAGGGAATAAGAAAGGCTAAAGAAAAAGTTCTCATTCATAGAAAAATATTCATTTTGCAGTATATATATTATGCCAAGCTTTCAGCCTCCACAAATGTGTAGAACAAATAGTCTGTTACAAAACCAGTCTGATGTCTTAGGAATGAGCAAAGAGAAAACATATTGACTCAGAAGACTCCGTCTCTCTCTGACCTACTGCAAGAACACCAGGATCCCCACAGCATTATTTTAATCAATTTTTCTTTTCCCTGGTCTCTCAAGCAAAATTACAGCATCAGTTGTTCTTCCTGAGCTGACAACACTCTGAATTCTACAACTGGTGGCGTTACATTCATGCCTGTGAAAAAAACACTTTTTCATTAGTGCTTTTTGTTTAAAGTGACTAATCCCATTCATCTTTCCCATCTGCTTGAGGATTTCTCTGAACATAAGAATGAATGAGTACATTACACTGTCTAATCAGTCTGAGGTTTGCTCCATAGCAGGGTTGCAGGAGCTTCTTGTGCACACACTACAAGGCAACGGTGACAGCCGCTACAAGGCAGGGAGTCTGATGTTAACACCAAGGTTTGACAAACCTCAAAGAAGCAAACGTCTCAGCCTTACAGGTAAAACTTCAGCAGTTTGTGGAATTCAGCTATGACACAAGGATATGCTTCCAAAACATATTTGCAAGTTACACCAGGAAAATAAACAGTATCCATAGGGTACAACTCCCTGTATAAACTGACCACTCAGACAAAAATGGCTTTAAAGACAAACCAATCTTCCATTTTAAAAGCCACATTTTTGTCCACATATGTCCAGCTTTCCAGAACAATGTAAACCTTCATGAGCTCTTCTATTTTGCCACTTTTGAAGAAAATACTTCTCCAATATTATTTGCTCCCACAACCATAAAAGCAAATATTCTTTGCATTTCTGTACACATTTATGCCCTCAGACAGCCTTACGATCACCTACATAACACACCAAGTGTCTAGTTTGTAACTCCTTCTGAAGTCAATGACCACTCTTACACAAATGATAACGGCTTGTTCCGTGGATATTTATTTGGAATATTACAGCAGCTGCATGGAATTAAAAAAAAAGTTACTCGTAGTGGAGATGATATAACCATTTAGATAAAGAAGAAAAACTGCTGAGGTGGGGGTTTTTTGTTTGTTTGGAGGTTTTTTTGCTTAGGCAAATGCTTTTTACAGGAAGATAGGGTTTCTTGAGGTCATTGCGTTACAACTGCCATTTCCAAGGCAAAATACCTCCATCCCTAGAGCTTGCCTAAAATACTACTTGGGATATGGAGCTTGAGAAAAGGGTTTTCTTCCTTTTTTTGATGAATTAAATGCATTTCACTGTGATATTTCTGAGTTAAAAATAGCTTCAATACTCCACTCCCGCACAAGCTGCTGGAGTGCTGCACACAGCTAAAAGCTCTGCGCAGAGTCGCTTTCCTTCTGCTCCCTGCGCTACCCACCCTGTTCTTCCCTGCACCTTGTCTCACTGCTTTCCCCTCTGCTTTCTCCACAACTACTGCTTCATCAGGGCAGGGAGGAAGAGGAAGAGAGTGGGAAGCAAATGCCATGCCAGAACACCCTAGCCTGCTCCCTGGCTCACCGTCTTCTTCCTTTTAGATTAAGGATTGAAAACTATAAAATAAGGAATATCTACATCAACTGTTTCCAATAAAAAGTGAAGTTTCTCTAGTAACTAGTAGGATGTTATCTGATATCTAATGCGGTTTTTTTCTCTTCTCTTCAGTAAATCAACATGTAACACATAGTAAAGTAATAGTTTTGCAACTGATAACATTTTATGTTCCCCATTTCAGTGTTCTTGAGTTCTCGGCTTGTATTTTTTAAGGCCTTTTTCTATAACTGCAGGATTTGCTAAGCCAGAGTGGATTTACCAACTTCAACTGGACTACTCTTCTGGTTTAAAATCAGGGATAGGCCTCAGTGGTTTTTTTGAGCTGGAATCTTAAAATTCTAGGTTTTGACACACATTCTTTTTTCCACTCTGGAAATCTGCTAAAAAGATAGTGCAAGGACTTTTCACTACTGCTTGCATTTTTTTTTTTTCTTTTTTTGTGACTAAGTCACTGAAGATCTTCAAGGTGTTTAGTAAAAGTAATTTCCTTCAACTACTGAGTAGTTCCCTTGACGACTGTAACAACTTTCATGGGGAGGCATTTACCTGAACAGAATACATTTGACTTGTTTCTCTCTAAGTATTTGAGAGATTGATAGCTCTAGTTTTGCAGTTCCTCTGAACTACAGGTAGTTTTTAGATGGCATTTAAGAGACCACCCCATGAAATATTCTGGAAGACACTGGAAGATACAGCTTTATAGTCAGCTGTGAAACAAGAAGCCTAGTTTATATGTCATAGACATAAGAGTAGTGCAAAAGTTTACAACAAAAGCATGAAAATTAGTGCAAATGGAAGAGAGTATATGAGAGGGTCAGACAGCAGAACAGGTTGTAAGAAATAGCATCAGCTTATTGCTACAGAGCACCAAATGCGTGGGTTTGTTCAAATGAGAATGAAGCAAGACAAGGAAGAAGTTTCTTCCTCAGGTGAAATGACACAAAGTAAAACCTACCCTACAGCTTATAAAATCACAAACGTAACTGATGCTGTACTGCCTGGTGACCTGCCAATCTCCAAACACGTCTTTGCTGACACCAGGCCCTCACAACACTGAAAATGATAAAAGTATTAAGTGAGCAAGTTCTTTGTGTCTATGTTTCCCTGGTCCTTTTCCTTTCTAAAATAACTTCTATAAATAAAGGTGAAATATGTATGAAGTTCAACAGCAGTGTTTTTGGTTAGGTTGGAGCAGGGAGTTGTAAAATTGTGGTTTTCAGCTGTTTAAATATGCTCAAGGAGAATGAACTTGATGTAAAGAGCTCACATCAGAAGGACAAGCAGCTGACTCTAAGCATTTATGTCCTTGTTCATCTGAAACCTACAATAAGACATGGGGAAAAAAACCACCTAGACTGAGGCATAATACAGGGGCAGGAGTTTAAATACTCCAGTGATTTAAGCACTTATCCCCAAAGCATCTTTGTTCTACACTGCAATGATCTTCAGTCAGGGTCCTGACAGTGACCAAACTTTCACCGATTTCTGGGAAACTAGAGAATTTAGCCATGGTTTCAACGTTCAGAGTACGACTTCTCCATCCTGCTTGAATAATTCAAATTGTTTCTCAAATAACAGCTCAGAAAGTTGTGTGTGAAAGTCTGAGTAAATGGGATTTACCTATTCAGCAGGAAAACCTGCTTTTTCCAGCTACACAAATCTAGCAGAAAACTTTGAGTTCATTTGGGTAAAATGACCATAAAAGAAAGTGATATCAGAAGGGAGACATTGCTCTGTTTTGGATAGGAATTTCAAGTACCTACGAGTTTGAAATATTAAGGTCATCCTAAAAACAGGTAACAGCTCTCCATGACACAATCTTTAACAAAGTCAATAGGAAACCTGGGTGAGAAGCCGACCTACTTGAAATGCTACAGAAAGGGGAATTCGTTCCCTTTTTATCCCTTTTTTTTTCTTTTTTTAAACTTGCCTTAGCTCTATTCAATTTTACTAAATAAAAATACAGATCAAAGGACTGTATAAACTGGAGACATCATAAAACAATATAGAGTTTAGCAGGCAAAGGCACACATTTGTACCTTACTGGAACTCAAATGGAAAAGGTCTAAACCGAATAACCAATAAAACGTTCTTGGTTTATTTAACTCACAAGATGAGGTTGTTAATGCCAGACCACTGCACAATTTATTTTGTGCTCATGATGTCATCTTTGGAAATACGAGCCAAGGTCAAAAACCAAGACACATTCTAGATTATATTCAAAACGCTATTTGGTATTGACTGAAGTACATTATACACAAAGAAACACAGAAAAAGAAATGTAGCTTAATGTATCTCCTCTCTGGTACTCATCCAGACTTTTTCTTCTACATGCTCAAAATTTACCACCCTGTGGTTTTCTTTGCAGTATAAAGCAAATGGTATGAGAATCTGGATTATATTTTGAATTCAATAATTTAGTAGCCTAATCTGGTCTGTACTTTCTTAACAGTCTATGCAGCAAAACTGAAGGGCAAAATGCCAGCTGGTTGTTAATCACTATGTTAACATTGAACTCACTGTGTATATATAACAATTTACAGTATCGCAGTGCTTTCTAGGATGCATAGTTGCTCTTCTCTTGGTGAGGTGGACAGAAGTAGGGATACACATGCTGGTTCCTCCCCAAATCTTGTATTTGACTGACAAGTGAGAACTGAAGTTAAATATAAACTTAACTTAATACTCCTAATCAAGGTCACCACTTGCACCTGAAAACTGTTCCTACTGCATTTGGGTAGGAAGTGTGTAAATATGAGATGAGGGACAGAGGTACAGCAAAAGACCTGGTGTGTGCTACACTGCTTTTCCTAAGCAAGCTGCAAATGCTACCGATGGGCACAGTTAGCAAACAGCAAGGGGAAAGCGTGCACAGGTGAAATGAAGGATCATGAATAAATCATGCATCTTTAAAGCTATGTATTTTAGTAATTACAACAAGATTTTCTTCCCTAAGGAGAAATGCAAGCATGTTGCAAATCAAGAAATTCTTACCAGTTTTTGTTTTCTTACTGGTAGCAGTGTAAGTCACTAAGCACAAGTAACAGCCAACGGTGTCACATGCCACGATTCACAATTACTGCATCAAAAGAATCATTACAAGTTTTCCTTGGTTTTGTCACCAGTATGACATAGAGGGAGACAGGAGAAGACACTGATGGACAAATGATGGGCTTTGAACTCTCAAAAATACTTCAGTTTCCTTCCTATAAATTATGATTTTCTACTTGCATTGTCATAATACCTTCAAGTCCCAGTCTATTATGCTATACCTGTACAAAAACATGATACTGCTGTACCAAATTTTTGTCAGCAAAAAGAACGTGCACGCAGTTCTTTCAAATGTATACAGTTGTTAACAGCAATAGTCGTCTTTACAAGATCAAGACCAAACCAAAGAATCAGACCAAATAATACCTACCACAGACATTAGGTTGCTATGAGCCTGGAAAAGCAAAGAAATAAGAAACAACATACAGATATTTCTAATATTTAGAAATTAAATAAAGAGATTTCGAATCCTTCATACATAATCATGTCTCCCATGAAAGTCAATGGAAATTCTTCAAAGGTGACCCAGCACTGTGCTTTACACAGCTATTTGCACATGATAGTAAAAATGCATCATAGTAATGGTACTTCTGTGTTACAATATTTTAAGCTTGCCCTTGTTACTGGACAGACTTGATCTGCTAGCTGCTTTGTGTATTTCAGGTACGTGGACTTTAACAACTCACTAAGGTCAATTTTGATAAGTCATCATAACATTAAAATGAAGCCCCAAAATCCCTTATAAAGGCTGATATTAAAAAAAACAAACAAACAAAATAACCAAAACCACAAACCTGAGATACTCCTAATTTGGTTACAAATGCAAAACTCTTGCAATTCTGTATCAGAAGTTATGTAAATATTTACATCATAAATGGCCACGCTTAGAGCTCCTTCCAATCTACCCGACAACTTTCATTCTACTTTTAGACCTGCTGACTTGATTAAACTATGCCAATAAAGGGACATTTTCTTATTTGGGCCCAGGCTCAAGATTTTACTTTGTGCATGTAAAAATCTTTGTGCATGCTTGACGGATTTCCAGCCAAACCTCATCCTGTTGACAAGCGTATTAGGTCTGTTGTAAGCGTATCGTGCATTTCTATACCTAGACACACAAATCTTGCACGCAGATCATTAGCAAAATACAATAGCCCAAAAATGGCCAATACAGGTACGTGCAGGACTGTGAGGTCTCTTACAAGTTTCACACTCCTTCTGTCTGTACCAAACTGAAATGCAGCGTGGCACTGCCACCCCTCGTCCGCTCCCACAGCCTACGTGCCAGATGCTGCTGAGCAATCAGCATCAGATGATCGATCAGATCAATGCACTGATCATTTAACCAGCACACAGGACACTCATGTTGCTTTGACTCAGCAACCGGGGTCCTCCCTCCGCCAGGAGCTCAGGCACACATCCCCAACACGAAGCTTTTGCAGCAAGGCAAACCTGAGCCGCCGGGTAGCCTCACAGGTGGCAAGATCCTGTTCCGTTGTGAGGAAAAACCTAAACTGGCCAGATCCTCCATCCTCCACAAGCTAGAGCAAGGTCTGCAAATTGTTGACAAAGATTCAGTTAATCCCACCACATTTTTTCCAGTTTCCAGGCCTTATTAATCCCTGTGAGATTGCCCTTCTGCAGGAACAAGGAAGCAAACCACCTTACAGCACCACTACACTGAAGAAAAATGAACAGCCTCACATCCTTAGGGCACCACGCTGAGGAGTCAGTCCTCCGGAACATCTTCCAAGAAGTAACTAGGTTTAATGGCAAGCAGTTTAAATTTAAGCATGTTGCACACATCCTGGAGACTTGATGGGTAGATGTGGTGCTTAGGGACACGGTTTAGTGGTAGACTTGGCAGTGCTAGGTTTACGGTTGGACTGGATGACCTTAAGCTTTTTTTCCAACCTAAATGATCCTATGATTCTATGATGATTATGCTAATGCATCTAGGCAGTCAACATTGCAGAGAAAAGGCATAAGAAGTACCTCAAACCAGGGTAATTTGACCCCTCTGGAATAAAATATGCCTCTTGCATTTCCCAAGTCATTTAACAGCATTGCCAAATCCCAAAGGCTTGGTTTAAACATGAAGATACACAGTCTTCCAGTTCAATACGTCTTGTTTACACTTTAAGAGAATGAAAAGCAACACATATATAGTATATTTTCCTCCTTGAACATAATTAATGTTATGTTTGCAGTAGAAAAAGATTCATGCATCACTTGATCATCAATGTGAAGTGAGAGTATCAACACCCACTTGAAGTATTTTTCCTAGGCTTAAGAGTTCCCCTCACCCTGTCATAATAACCCATTTATTTAGATTTCTTTAATTCAGTGCTTCAGTAAACACTGCGAAATCTAGGTTTTCTATTAACTACAGAAATCTGCCTAGAGCCATGGCTGACACGTCTTGTTTTCTACATTTTAGCAGCTAACAAATGTGAGAAAGTCAAATGAAATTCTGTGTCTCCCCCAGAAAAACATCCTAAGAGGCTGCTCAGTGCAGCTTTCAGAGGCTCAGTGATGAATCAATCTCCTTCATAAAGCACACACATTTGATTACACTAAGGAGCAGCATGTAACACCTATTCACTGCAGCAGAAGAGCAAATGCTGGCAAAGCAAAACAAGTGTTTGAAGCAGGAGAGATGATGTCCTCTTCTAGTCCTCTCAATGCATTTCTTTATCATGTCAGCGTAGGGAAACCCTCAAAACTTTCCAGCAATAGGGCACTTGGGAAAGTTTAACAAATTACCAATTGCCACTATGACATTGACTTTCAAATCAATAAATACATCCAATTAATTTGCTATCTTAGCGCTTCAAAATGAAACTTAAAAAAAGTGCAAATGGAAGGAGAATGATTCACAGGTTTTTTTATTATTTTCTCTAAACTTACAAATAGTCAGATAGTCTAACAAAGGCAGGGAGTTCCACTGCAGGAACTTCAAAGGAGAGTAAATCCCCATACACAGAGATTACAATGGCTTTGATGTTCCTGAAATAATCTGTATTTTTTCCTACAAGTTTAAAAGAATATGTTTTAGACAATAGGCATCCTTTGACAAATAGCAATCTTCAAAAATTTTGATTGTATCTGTATTTGTTATATAAATTAAGTTAATAATTTAATAGTTAAAACATTATTGTCAGTGCCAGATAAGTGAAAACAGTATTTATAATAGAAACTCACACAGAGACTGAACTTACGAATATTACAGTTAATTGGTACAAGTCATCTTTTGTGACCATTAACCTCTGATTTTCAAATTAGTTCCAGATGGGTACAGCCTGACAATTATGTGAAGAAAATGCTAATGGAAATGTCCAAATATAAAGCAGAGCTTTACAAACCTGCTAATGTACGGCCTTGCATGATTTACTGATATTTTCCACCCACCTGTCATTTGCTATGTTTTACTTTTCAGTGAGAAAAAACTTGTAGAAATAAAACGTATCTACCTGCCTGTTTTGATGGATTCTCTTCTTTTATCATGTCAGAAAATGCTGTGAACTTTCAGAACTGCATTAAAGACAACAGGTGTTACCAGACACTACATATTTAACCACGGCGGAGTTTGCATTAAAATATTGTCTTTTTCCCCTTTTTTTCAGGACAACGCTTGCAAGAATTGTCACATGCAACAATTCTAAATATACCCCTTGGAGACCATGCTGAACAGAAAAGCAGGTTGCGCTGTGCCCGCTCTCCAGGATTAGGCTCTGGATGACTCCACTGTTTTATAGGGAGAATTGAAACACGTTTTTCATATGACAAAGTTACCTCCCTACATGTTACAATAAGCACAACCATTTTACAATGACCATTAGACTGTTAAATTGGAGAGAGAGTAAAACCAGGTGTGTACCTCAGAAATTAAAAGGAAGTTTGAAAACACAGAAATAGTGCTACCACTGCTGTGGCAGCTGACCGCTATATCATATCAAATTATTTTAAATAAATGTTATGAAAATATTCATAGCAGACACATTAAAACATTACAATGCAAGGGGGAGGAGTAAGTGACAAGATTAACACATTTTTTTAAGCTGCTTTAAGCAGAGCTATTAATCTATTTTTTATGGAATAGAGTCAAACTTAATAGCTGTATTTTAAACAAATGAATTTCCTATAGTGTGTCACTAATAAAGCATTAGTCTAATATAACATGATGCAACTTGGGGATTTTTTTTTTTTCTCTGAATTTTTTTCTTATGCATCTATCACAAGCTTGAGTAACAAGTCCAATAATTCCTGAATATCTAGTCCTAGTCCATGAAATCCCAAAGATTTTCTTTAAAAGGGAACTGCTTTGTTGGGTTGAGCCACGTTTCTGTACAGAAGACAAGCAAAGCCCTGCGTGTACTTGAAGAGCAATGCAGGTACTCCTATCCAAACTCACACCACAGAAGAGCGGCAGAAATCCAGCTATGCACTCGAGTTAGAGCTCAAAATAACTTAGAACATTTTTCTTTCAAAAATGCTGTAGATATTTTCTGCTGTTAATCTAATAGTTAAAGCACTCACCCTGGAATACCTGGACTCAATTCCTCCCCTGGAGGGTCTCATATCTACATAATTTTCCTCACTGAGAGAAATTGCCCTAATTTTTCCAGCACAGGAATGCACCAACATACCCTCCCCTCTGCTTTGGAAGCCATGACATCAGACAGAGAGGAATTAAAAATGCAGCTAATCTCAGAAAAAGAGCATCAGAGGAAAAAAAATCCACATCTTTTAAGAGTCGTATTTAAACTACCCCCAATTGTTTCTTATTAAGCTAAATCTTCAAGGCAAAGTTGTTAAGAGAATCCACCTAATGACATAAGACCTACTGTCAGAATGCTGGAAACTTACTGACTTGCCACACCATCTGTTATAGATGACCCACCAAACCAACTCACCAGCTATAGATTTGACATCAAACTTTGATCTGTTGCACTGTCTTTGAGCTGAGCTGAACAAATTCCCCAACAAGAAATATTGTACATGGTGTGAAACTCAGTATGGTTCAACTTACACCTCATGCAAAATCATTCTCTGGGACGTTTCAGACTCCTAATTACTCTTACAGTCCAACCAATTTCTTAACCAAAAGGGGAGAGAGCCCCAGCTCTGGGTCTGTGACAGTCCCTGGCACTTCTCTGCTTCCCTTTCTGTGGCAGCTCTACTGCCAGCTGGCTAAACTGCGATGAATTCAGAGAGACGCTTCTTCATAACCCATTCTCGTTGCTAAGAGCAGACTACACTGATGCTCCAGGTCCCTTTGTATGGTAGATTAAATTTATTGAGATGTGTTCGTACTCTTGACCTCTTTACCTAAACAAATGGGAGTCAGCAGAGTGACCCAAGCGCTGCCACAGCCCAGAGACTGAGATGACTACACTGCTGCAGATGTGCTCCAGAGCTCACAGCTAGCCCCTGCAGCATAAGCTTTTGTTTCAGGTTGAATCGCTCTTTAAAATTCCATTTATAATTATCTTTTCTTACCCGGATGCCTGAAGTCCAGTCATTTAATTCTCATTTTCTTTTCTTTTTTAAGGAAATGTAAATATACACATACCTGCCCTCTACTCACACTGTTAAGGAGTTAACTTTCTGCTGATTTGCCTAAAAGCTGAACCTAGTTATTCATCCAATAAGGCTGTGAGCACTGAAGGGACAACCACAGCCTCTTTCATCGATTTGCCCCAAGATGCTTTGCACGCTCTCTCCCAATAAAGTAAGTGTAGGCCATTAGTTCTCTTTTCAAAACAAGCCCCATAGAAACATTGAATTTCCTCACACAAGTCTGCATTCTTTGAATGAAGTTGCAATATCAATTCTCCAATTTTATGGTCTGCTGCCTCCCAGATATTACAATTTGTGGGACTTCAGCAAGCCAATTCAAGTACACATGCAACTTTCCTCATTCCACTAATATACCGATATAAACTCCAAACTAAATACTTTGACAGTTTAGATACAGTTTAGGATTGCACTACCTCAGTCGTAAACCTTAAACCAGACGGCACTCCCATTTTACAGTGAGAAGACTTCTTAGGCCCCTTTTTCTTCACCATCACTTCTTAAGCTCCACCGTGGTTTAACCCCATGGGTTCCGATCATTCCAAAAGAAGTTTAATTTGATGTTTCCAGATTACCTTATCCTTCTATTATTTTTAAATCCTGCTTAAAATCTCAGACATTTGCAATATTAAATCATGCACCTTCTTCATGCTCCATTATTGACCCCCACATTTTATACCAGGAATTACATTTGACAAAGGTTAGTTTCAAGCTTTCCTATAGGAAGTAAGGATGTTGCGTTGGAAAAAGCAATCTTGTTATCACTCCATTTTAATCTGTCAGATCACAATTCTGATGAGTAAATCAAAGTAGGTATTTTGTGCTCTACCTACAAAATCAATTTTATATTCTGCACCAAATGATCAGTCCAGCCTTTGTATTTAATGTCAGCATCCCTTTAACTCTACAGCAACAGTCCCATTTTAACCAATCCCTGATGCATTTCTTTATAATCTTCCAAATGTCAATTTAATGTTTTATTAGGCCTTATTTTTTCATATCAGTAGGTTGGATTGCTTTTCTTTTGAGCCCTTTACTGACAGAGCCATCATATTCTACCTGGCTGCAAAACCTGAAGAACAAATTCCACCTGGTGGTTTGGTTTTGCTTTTAAAGAAGCTTCATTTTTCCCTTGCCCTCTGGCTTGTTCTTAGCTTAATGTTTCCTCATCTTTCCTCTCATGACAAATTCCCATGTCTAAAGAAATCCCTGGGCTTCCAGTGGTGAGATTACACTAGGATTTTATATCTCCTGATAGAATCTCTCTCGTGTGTCCCTCAGCACAGGCACTTGCATTACCTCAACAAAACCCCAGGGAACTCTTTCTGCATCCCGCTCCTTCTCTTGCTATCTAAAGAATACATGAGAAAACCAAAGAATGAGAAAAATCAGGAGGAAGAAAAAGAGCAAGGTCACCTGCTGCAGTGCCTTTATTTGTGTTAATGAAATCAAAACTTGCTGTCATGCTGATTCTTTCCTGCCTTTCTCAGCTTTCTCCAACTCATCCTCTTCAGTCAATAAATAAAACCAAAAAGTCAAACCAAAGGCCCGTTTCTACCTCATTTTCCTAAAAGATGTATTTCCTTTGTCAACATGTTTGAGCTAAGAATGGGATTAAGCACCTTGAAATGCCTACTCATAAGGACAATGCCACCATATCACAAGAAAATTTTTGCTTTTTAGAAGTAGTAAACTCCAGAGAGTCTGTAAAGGGCTGATTTCCCTCCAAAGGCCTTTAGCACCCAGAGGTATAAGTTATTTTGCTGTAACAAGGTGAGATAAACTGAACATTGCAAATTACAGTGCATACCCAAATTAATAGACCTTTGCACCCTGCTCAAAAAAACTCATGACAACTACAGTCCATAACTATCTCGCTAATAAAAAGCATTTTGTTTCTTTCCCCCCTCTCACCCCGCTGCCCACGTGAGCATTATTCTAAAGATCTTATTTTTGCTTGAGTCCCCAGAGCCCCAGATGTCTCTTGAACATTTCATAGCACGTAAGCAGTGAAATTACTGCTCATTTCCTTCCCTTGTTTCCACCTCATGGTTCCCTGACATTTGCAATTCAGTCTCCTGTCCACTTCCTCCTCCTTTTATCCTCAGTCCAATGCTGAGTGTCCTGACATCTTAGGAGCAATAAACTTCCTTCCCAAATTCGAGCCGTTATTATACAGAAGGCAATTACTTCTAGAACTGTATTTGGCTACCTACTTATTTTCTTCCCTCATGATCTGCTTTCACTTGAAAAATCTGTGTCTTTCATCCTAAAACTAATTACTTATCTAATCAAGAAGTTGAACTCCTCCTCATAATTATTAGCCACGTGGCTATTATACAATCCTGTGACAGTTTTGCAACATGCAGGTAAACTATGTGATGGACTTCGTATCTGGCACTTCCCTGGTGTTTATTTTAAAAAGGTTTGGCTCCTCTAGAAATGACCAGTTATGAATACATTACTGGATGTTTAGGTAATCACAGCTTTGAAGATAATCCTCTTCCTGAGCCTCTTAGTGCTGGAGCCTTCGCAATTCAGATGTCAAGATAGAAAGTTTAGTGTTTCTTGAAACACCCTTACTGGACTTCTCTCTCTCGCCCGCTGAATATAGAACCCCCCATCTTTCTTGAGACCCACCGCCTCCCCCAAAATGTTATAAAATTTGGCCAGATGCAGATATTTCAATAGTTTTGGGTCATTTTTATTTTTAGATCCCTTTTCCTATCACAATCTCATTTCTGTTTCAAATATTGTTATTCACCTTTGGAAATTCAGATTTAGTGATGCCTTTTGATGCTTGTCTTTAGAAAGACAGACAAAATGGGGGGTTTTTTTTAAGCAACGTCTACCTTCTCTGAAGAAATGTCACTCTATTTTTAAAGGGCTGACTCTTGCCTTTGCCAATTTGTTTATGGACTTAAAATATAATCTCTTTTAAACTCTCTCTTTGCTTGTATACTGTAGCTTTATGTTTCCTACCATCTGGCCTACTAGTTATTCTCCACCCATGCCAGATTTCTACTCCTCTTCTGTACCTGGTTGATGGGTTTGAACTAAAACTGCGATAAAATCTGTCAGTTGCATAAAAACAAATAGAAGCAAAGAGGGGGGAAAGCCCCAGGAGGGTTTTTTTAAGTGTTTTGGTTGCTTGCTTGCTTTTTTTAACTTTTCTAAATTGTTATGTGTGCTTTCTTACAAATTAACCTTTATCCCTTTCCTAAAGGGCAGATAAGCATTAGATATTCACTCATGCACCTCTGACAAAACCCCTTCTGCGTTGTGGGTTTTTTGGTTTTGTTTGTTTGTTGGGGTTGGCTTTTGTTTAAGTTTTTAACAGAACCACTGTCTTATCCTTTTGTATAATACAGAACTAAAACACTCTGCCACCTTCCACTGCCTTACGTTTGCCATCCAATCTCCGCTCTGTGTCTCTGAAGGACAGGCAGCGGAAGGCATGGAGCAGAAAGTTAATTCAGTTCAGCTAAGTGATCTGTCTTAAAAATACCAAGTGGCAGGTCTCAGATGACAGCAATGAAATTTCTGCTTCATAATGCTGAGTCAGTCAACAATATGTGATACTTCTTTGATAATTTTCGGGTGTTTCTTTACAGAGACTGACCGGAAACAAGATCATGAGTTTGCCTCAGAGTTACAGGCCGATTGAAATTTTGTGGCTCAAACCCCAAATTTAAGTTTCTTGATTATTTGAGTGTATTACCTTTCTTAACGTTCATTTGCCCAACACATGAAAGACAGTAACCGGGAAATACTAATACCCATCTACAGCTCCTCGTGGAAACCCACTCCAAAATTGCTATTCAAATAGCGTGGGAGGAGGATTGCACTTCAGATCTGTATTTTTATATCACTTCTCTTTTTCAAACAAGAAATTGCTTCCCCTCCTCAAACAGTCTTTGCTTACTTATCTCCTCAAACAAACAAACAAAGGAAAAAAGTAAAGAAAAATACAACCAGCTTGCAGCTCAGAAATAACATCGACCTGTTTCATCAGCTATGACTATTATAGATTTATTACGTTTCTTTTCCGCCTGCCTTTTTTAAACATTCTTGCTCATCTCTCAACTCTGACTCTTTCTCTTAGAGATGCCAGCTGACCTGCAGACAGAAGACCCTACGGACAAAAACCTCACAATTACACAGCCATGCTGATCGTGACCTCCCCACGCACAAATGTCATTGTAAATCCCCTCTCACGATGTTTTGCTCCTACTCAGAGCCACTGCTCCAGCAAGCAATCTCATCTCCTATCCCAAGATAACGAAATTCTCTCATCAGAAGACTGCAATTCCTTACCTGCCAGGCAGCGTCAGAAGCTGAGGGGTTATGTTTTTGGGTACAAGGTTTGGCTGAAAATCAAAACACCCTAATGAGTACCATGGATGTGCTCCTCCAACAATTTCTTCAGAATAAAACAAAGTTTTCCAAAGGTTTCCACTACAGCACTCTATTCAAACCCTTTGGAATATTTTCCATAGAATTTTCACCCATTATTTTAATAGACTTGGTATATTAATCTGATCAATCATTAATATTCTTCCTTGGAGTGTTCCTTCTATAAACATGATTTGAAAAATACATAACACCTAATTACACAAATCCGAATTAAGACAACTGAAATTCATGCTCTTTGTATGCTGTCTCATAACATGAATGCTTTTTCTCCAGGCGTAAGTTGTCAGCTTTCTGAATACCATAAGCTATCAGTAGCAGACACGACTTGCAAAAGCTTTTTCTGTACATTTTTGGAAGGATGGAAAATTGTGCCCTGCTCTGGTCAGTTGCTGGGCAGGCAAGTATCTTGTGAGATGGCTAACGCTGCTTTTGCTATCTCTATTCATAAAACATTCAAAGAACTAGTTTGACCTCTTGCCAGTTTTCCAGTTCTAACAGAAAATAACTATTGTCAGAGAAAACTAAATCTTCCATGCTGAAACCCTGAAAAGTTGCAAAGCTGATTAATCACGAACTACAACTTCTGCATGTGAGAAGACTTGTTCTTAGATCGAAGAAGTTAGCAATATGACCTCTAACAACATTACCATTGCTGGAAAGGGCATTAAAAAGTATTAAGGCTAATTAAACAAAAGACTTTTCAGCAATGTGGAAATAGCATCTCTGCGTCAATTACACTGGTTTGTAAATTTAAGTAATCTGTAGCATGTATTTTCTAAAGAGAATATTCACTGGAATGATGGAAGAGTAAGTTTCTGAAAAGTCTTTCTGGTAACAGATTCTTCTCTCCTATAACATGAATCTCCAGATACCTCTGCTCTGATCTCTTTTGCTGCAATACACCTCTTCTTAATGCTTTTAATTGTTACCTTTCCCTTCCAAATGCAAAGTCCCTTCTACTTTTCTTAAAGATATACTTGTCCTTTTGAAAAAGGTGGAGAAATCTTAAAGACATGAAAGACAGTTTGGCAACTAAATAACTCCCCCACCTGCACAGCCTTCACTCTGCCCCTCCTACTCACTCATCCACATTGTGCTCAGTTGGAAATTTATGCCCGAGTAAAATTTAAAGCAAGAACAGAAGAATTAGCAATGAAAATAGGCAGGAGTATTTTAGTATCCAGATTGTAGGAACAGATTTTTCCACAATGTGAACAATAAAGTCATGGAACTTCTGCAGATAAATCAGCATTTGAGGGATGTTCATTTTACAGAGGTCTAAAACATGCCTGAGTCACGTATCAATGATTTCCCCAAACCTTTGAACAGATGATCACTTGTACTGCTCAAATAGAAGCAAACTCAAACCTTTCAAGGTGGGATTTGATTACTGCCTACTGATTACATAGGGAAAGGCACATCATCAGTCAGGCCATAAGCAGGAAGCAGCAGACCTCATCTTGGCAGATATCTGTTTTTTTAAACCCCTACGTGATGCCAGTGAAAAAAATCTGTTGCATGTACACTTCGTCTCCTAAATCTGATGCTTTTTAATCATGTATATTAGAAACACAGTCCCAGCACTGATGTATTGTCTTGTAAAGGCAAAAGAATTTTGTTCTGCAACGAGCTGTTAAACACTACGGCTTGCACATCGCAGTCCTCTCCTAAGAGTCAACGTCATCATCGTAGCTTTAAAAATCCTCCGCAAAGACCTGAATTTCTCTGCTTGCCTCCTGTTGCCGAGGAGAGGATTAATCCAGTAATAGAGGATAAGCGACTGTATCCAGGATTCAGGAAGGCTAAGGAGAACGAGCTGTAGAGCAGCAAAACCCTGGCAAGTATCTCAGAGCAGCTTCTCAGGACCACGTTTATGGACGGCAGCCCTGCTTACTAGGTTGGGGATCCAGTCCTTCAGCCTGGCTGGAGAGCGGTGAAGCAAGCAGGAAGGGGACAGAACTGCAGGGCCAATGCCTGAAAGGTATCTCCACCCTTCAGGAACAGAAGCCGAGAATTGACAACACAGAAAAAGTCTTTTCAAGACCCCTTAACCAGCATAGATTTGTGCTGTTATAATACTGAAGGATTTTTGTGCACAGTATTTTTAAATCTATATTCCACAAAGGCTACAAATGGGGAAAAAAAATGTTTTGACATATACCACTCAAGTGTGAAAGTAACCTTTAGCTTTAATGGTTTATTCAGGAACTATCCTGGTGTTTTTAATTAGCTAATGCTTCACTAAGATCTGCAGTCCCCAAAAGAACATAATAGTTCCATAAAATGGCTCTGTTTTAATTTCTCTAGTTTTAATGTAGCACGCAATCTCCCATCGTACATCCCAACTGTAATTAGCATGGCTAATTACTGAAACTGTATGAATCGTAGTTGCAGTTGCTATAATAAGTACATTTAGTGTATTTCTAAGTACATTACTGGTATTACAGAATTTATTATGAAGAGACAGTAAGGAAAACAGGGTGCCAATGCCATTGAACACTCATGGGACTGGCAGGGAGAAAAAAAAAAAAGTTATTCTTACGGAAACAGCAGATCTCTCTAACGAATTAGGTGATCTCCGGGCTCCCAAGTGCTTACGAAATTTTTGTTGCATAAAAATCTGTTCATTTAAAAAAAAAAAAAGGGGGGGGGGGGGAGAACACAACCAACCTCCTCAAACAACTGGTAGAACACTAATTTAAAACAATTGTCATGAAAGTGAAGAAAAATTTATGTCACAATCTTTAAACCACATCAACAATGTTATTTCCTGACAGCGAGATTATAAAGTCCAAAACCTATTAAAAGGGGGTTTCACATCTTTGAGATTTGATAATAAATTCCAAAGATGTGAAATCCTTTTTTAATAGGCTTTGGATATTAACAGTAATATTTCCCTGTAGTAAGATTATAGGCTGAATTTACAGATCTCAAACAATTTTAGAATGAGTCAAGGAGGCAAAACTCTCCTCGCCCACATCTGTTCAACGGTTGAAGACAGTGAGCTCTCTAAATTTATCTTTCATTGATAAATATTAATTCCTGTCAAAGATCACTTACATAAGTAATAGAATACTAATTCCCCTTCTTTCCATCTGTATCAGACGATCTATCCCAGAGAGAAACAAACACATCCATCTAGCTATACTTTATTAATTGAAAAAGAAACAAAAATTAAAAGTTTAGAAGGTGGTGCTACAGTATCTTAGCCATCCTACCCTGATATTCATGAAGCACAGACACTCAGTTGCATACCTCTGAACTTGTTTTTTCTTCAAATATTAAGCAATTTAAAAACATGACCTTGGGAAGGAACGTGAGCTCACATATCAAACACTGTTTCAGTGAATACAAGTAACTGCATCATGCCAACACAGATTCAGCTTCAAGTCATAATTCTCAGAACATACCAGTCTTGAAAGAGAATATGTCTTCTGGTGAAGGAGAATCTCCAGAATATTTTTTAAAGAAGATGAAAAACAAGCAAAAAACCCAAAAAACTTAAGACAGACAAACAAAAGCCACAACCCTGCCGTGGCAACCTCTCCTCTGGTCCCACCAGCTGGAAGAAAGTCCTGGCTTACCTGGACAACTGCAGTTACTCAACACCAAGTCCTACTACATGGTAAAACCAGCCCAATTTGCCCCAAAGCCACCAGAAAAGCAGCAACAGCAGCCTCATGACATGATGCCACCGCTTCCTTAGGGTCGTACTTAGCAGTGGCAAAAGCAGTCACTTTGAACAGTGTGATGAAAAACCCTTCCAAACCCATGAATGGCAGCAAGTTTTCTATTGAGCAACTGAGCAAGGAATAGGAAGAACGATCGCCTGTTGTGAAACGTTGCATAAAATTTTGCTTCTGAAAAAGCACCTCATTTGGGAGCAAACTAGAGATGGTACTGGCTGCACTTTGGGTCAAGAGCAAGGGAATGTCTTTCCAAGGGTATTTTTTTAAATCCTACTTGCATGGCCAGTCGGATCTATTCAGAAGCATCCTGCTCCATTCACACTGCTGCCTGCACTACCATCCTCAGTCACTGAGATGTGAGTCACAATCTACCCCCACAAATTAGCATTTTTATTTATTTATTTTAAATGAAGCATGGCAAAGAAAGAAAGATGAGCAAAGTCAACAAAACTACAAACAAGCTCAGCCAACTTTTGAGTACCGCATGGCCCAAAGCAAGATTTTGAACCAAAACAGCCTTACTCTGTAGGCAAAAGTTCCTGAAAGAAATAATCTCTTTCCCCCCCACCCCTCTCCCTTTGCTTTCCAAAACAAGAAGCCTCACTTTTACTAATCAGTAATTGACAACAGGAATTTCAGGTGCAGGGAATTCTTCAGGAAAGGAAATTGGTGGTGGGTGTCAAGACAATCCAAGACAATAATAGACATGTTCTTCAGAAATTTAAGCGCGCAAAGCAATGCTATCCTTTAAGTCTACACTGCATGTGCATATACTGGAAATAATTACTTGCTACTCCATGATCTACTGTTGTCTTCTTTTCTAGCTTGTGGGTACCAAGTAAGACAACTTAATTTCAACAGAAGATGCTGACACCAAGCTTGCCTCTCTAATATTGTCATTCGGTGGTATGAACAAAATAGTGTTTTAGTTCAGCACTACGACACTGAAATACAGTAATTTTTTTTATCAACAAGTCATACAGAAATAGTCTAGCCCAGCAGACATTACATGCCCAGTTAATTTATCATTGTTTTCATCTCACCAAGAGTAAATCCATTTATCAGTCCCATGGGTACCTGTATCAGAAACTGTTGGCCAAACTCAGCTCTTTCTGCACTCCAGGACAGCAGAGCCCTGAAAGCAAATGGCACCTCATGTCTTAAAAGTGAGTAAATCTTGCCCTTACATCCAGATTGCAAGAGTAAGCCTGGTTCAGCATCTGCACTACATTCTGTATAGCCCCCTTCTGTTTATTTTTGTAAGATATTTGCTGGGGGGAGTGGGTTTGTAAACACATTATATTACTTTGTATCAAATTCTTATACAAACGCCTTTTTCAAGAACCAGATGAAGCTATGCTTTATTGGAGAATCCTTCGGGTATATATGTAGTTGCAACTACATAAAGTGGGCCTGCAAATTGTGACATTTAGGGTTAGCAAGCTGATCTTGTTAAACATGAATTTTTTCAAGGTATCACGCATGCAAGATTTACTAATTTTCTCATCTAGTATGCCAAATAATAGTTCTAATTGATGAGCCATTCTCAAGCTCGTTACCAAACTTGTGATGCAAGTTGTTGTGGTAATGTTAAAGACTATAGAGAATTTTTGAAATTATTACAGAAAAAAATTCCATCACTTGGAAATACATAAAAGTTTAGTATAAAAGAAACGGAATGTGACTTAAGAACTGAATCATATAAAACTAGAGACATCAAATGCATAAATTCTTAGAAATAATCTCTTAAAACTATTAGAAATATATAATACATCCCAAAAATCTGTTAGTACTCACATTTGCTCCAGAGAGTTCCTAATGCAAGTTAAAATTTTGCCATTGATTTTTAATGAGAAAGTCCATCCCTCCACTCCATCTATTTGGGGCATTCCCATCGATTCACAGCAATCTAAACAGTGACAGTTACAGTTCTGAGGGCATGAAACTTTCACAGTTAAATGCAGCTTAACTACGTTGTCTTTACTGCTACTACTACAGTAAAGTGCGAGTTGTCCCTGACATCTGGCTTGTACTGGCACAGCTACTGAACCTGAAAATTGCACTGATATCTGGAATCCTACAATGTTATCTTATGCTTTTGCTGGAAAAAGACCAGATCTGCTTGTTGCCAAGCAAGCGTATTAACCCTTGCAGTAACTCAGCCCCAGGACAGAATAAACATGGATGTGCCAATTCTAGAATCGACCTACAAAACCAGCAAGGTGCAGCATTGGGGAGGGTGAAAATCAAAGATACACCTTTTGACTGTCATGAATATATGGTTTTTTAAGACATATTTTCCATTATTCCTGAATGCATGCTGCCTTTATATGACAGACTAAACTGCCCTGCACTCTGCTGCTTTTAGCTGTGATATGTTGACAGCTTGTAAAGAAAGACTCCCATTGCACCACACATTCCTACATGGCCATTTGCTGTTTCAGCAGAATATCCCTATCCAGAGCTGGAGAACCAAACACCACCTTTAAATGGACCAGATAATGAAAATGGGCTCTCCAAGCTGTTTTGAAGTAAATCACAAAGATATAAAAGACAAAAAAAAAACAAAAAAAACCAACCAAACCCAAAAACAGTCCATAGCTACAGTTCTCCTTCATGCCCTCCTATTCTACTACTTCTGCCAAGAAAATGCTTCATGGAGTATTTTATCAATTTGTATGAAAACAGCACAATGCCCTATATTAAATACTAAGCAGGACTCCTCATGCTATCCAGCACAAAGCACGTACTAAATTTTTATTACATACAGCAATTGAATAGTCTAAGGCAATTTTTCCAGAGCTGGATACACAGCTGGTTTCTCAGCTCTCATTACATTAAAGGGTCACTGAATCATTGACCCTCCATCATTCAGATATCTGCCTGCTGGAAGGGAGGCAGCACAGGGCTGCCATGCTCCACGACGAAGCCTTGTGCAGAAGCGTGCTGTGTGCCGGGCCGTCTGCAGGGACCCACGCTCTGCAGACTGCTCTTTCTACAGGTGTTGGTTCCTTCCCTTTCTTTTGCACTCAACTGGTAAGCTTTTTTGCCAGAAACCGCCTTGAGATTATTTGCTTGCATCTTAGTTAACGCAGAAGCATTCATTACTAATTTTGTCTCTGACGACCATATTTTAAGAGTCCAATAATACTTCTTACAGCATCTGAAATTCTGATTTTTTTTTACCCTCAGCCTGGAGCAAGAAGGTTTTTACCACTACAAACCTTTGCTTGTCACACATTTCCCCGATACTGGAGCCTGGCCAGCGTCAGTCATGCTGTCTGTCAAGACTGCTGCAGCAGCACCACCTTTACATTCAGATTGTGTTCACTTCTGGGCTAAAGGTGTGAGTTTCTGATAAGGGCAATCTCTTAACTAAAGCTCAAAATACCAACTCTGACTTCCTTCCTCTGTCTCAGATGGCAGACGAAGACAAACTGAATAAAACATGCTATTCTGCAGTCACTGACTTCATGCTTTTGGTATCTGCATGAAAATTCTACGAAAGTTATTTTTGCAAGAACTTAGTAATACACCACTGGGTTTTCTTTTTTTCCTCTTAAGAACTTCTTCTGAAATAGCATTCTATACTGGCAGGGCAGCTAAATCAAGATTTTCCTAAATTGTCCACACGTTGCATGATTTTATAATATAGCATCATAAAACCTGGTATAGAATCACGTTTTCACCAAAACGCTTTTCCTACCAAGCCTCAAAGAAGATACAAACCCCAAAATGGTATTGCAGAAACACACTGAAGTACATGGAATGCACCGGTTTTCACAAACATTTTTTTTTAAGTTTACTAACAAAGTATTTCTTGGTAAATTACCCACACTGAAAAAGTTTTTTTGTTGTTGTTGTTTTCATTTAAATAGTCAAAAGGTGAAGAGATTCAGAAGTACAGAGAGTTTGGTGCTTAATTCAAAATTGCCTTCCCAGTTAATCACTGGGTGGGAAAAGAACCAGAGCTTCTCAGCACTTACAACTCTATAGACAAATCAAACTACTGACCTAACAATAAAAGCATAGACATAGTAATGTATTTCTCTTCAGAACTGAAAAAATTGTGAGTCTTAAGTGGGAAACAGTCCTGCCATAGGGAACAGAGCGGGACAAAATTAATCCTCAAACAGGTAGCTGTAAAAATTTGAATGAGCAGAGTGGTATAGCATGTATAGCCACATAGCCCAAAAAGTGGATTTCCTCAGTCACTACTTGTCCATCTGATTGCACAGGTTCTTCAATGAGTAATGATAAAAAATACTAAAGTAGCTTGTTTTAGCTGGCATCTTGTTGACAGGCCTCCCTTTAATATTGCAGCTGAGAAGCTTCTCTGATGAGCTAGTCACTTAAATGCCACATTAAAGAAGGGAGGATGACATTTCAGGACTCGGCACCAGTTTGCATAAACTACAGGTTCAGAAAGACTGAATGTGCTTTGCATGGATATTTGCTGATGCTAACTCCCTGCTATATCTATCAGGTATTACTGAAAGCCTATATGACAATGCATGTTGGGCATTTCACAGTATCTACTTCTGTTTCAAAACTTTGTGTAATAGACCAGCAGCAACCTGTAGAAATAGCAACATTTTTGTAGAACGCCACAATTTTTTAGATGGTTACGATTACTTATACCTTCCTAACACATCACAGGCTGGGATTTTTTTTTTTTTTATTATGGTTTGAACAGTTCATCTCAGTACCATGAGCTATGTGCAATCTGCAGAGCACAGTTAACATTTTGTTCTGGCATTTCTTTCAAATGTTCTCTGGATTCAGCGAGAGCCTGTCTTCAGAAGGCTCAGCCACCATGGAGGGTAGGTTCTGATCACAGACCTGCCTCCCCTGGTCTTTCTGCAGCTAACTGCCATAGCTCAGCCGCTGTGCATTATGTTGTCAGGAAATTTCCACCTGTGTACTTCATTTCCAGCCCACAGGTGCCTTCCCACCCCCTCAGCTGCTCACCTGCCTCCAAACACAAAGCTCACATAAGCATGAATAAGTAAGAAAGCATTAAAAAAAAAAAAAAAAAGCCCAGCCTTATGCAGATCCATTTGACACAGTATGCAAACTCCTCTCATTTTTCCAGTGTCATTTTTTCCCTGATCAGACAAGTTATATCCCATTCCTATTGGCATAAGAAAGCCTCACCTTTTTATGATTTTTAAAATAAAACACGCTCTAACCAGCTGACTGTAAATTTCAAAGTGACAGCAAACACTGCCAGCATTTAAACCTCACTATTCTTGAAAATCATTCATTTTGTGGAAGCAAATGCAAGTAGATTTGCCAGCTGCATAATTCCACATAGTTTTTATGTCCACTGTGGATTTTGTAAGTCGCTTTAGTTATGAAAGCCAGACTTAAGTTTTTACAGAGCCTACCTAGGTCAAAGAGAATTTTTCCAATGACTTCAATAGGCAGTGGATTAGGCTCCATGTGAGACAAATTAACTGAGCTTGATTAACAGCAGTGCTGCCCTTGAACCTGATCTTGTGCTGGTGTTGGCACTTCATGGGCAGTAGTTCTTCAGTGAGAAAAGCAGCTGCTAAAGAGGGCAAAAATCAAAGAGCAATTTCCTCCACAATACAACCCATCAGAAAAAAATACTGGAAGAGATCAGCTTTCCATGAATTCATTCAGTCTCCACTGCAACATGCACAGGAAAGACTGATTGAGAATGTAAGCTCTGTATCACCACACCTTGAGTGTTTGTTGCCCTAAAATAGACTACTACTATTTCATGGGAAATATGGATATATGCATCTCTTATTGGAAAGACTATACATTAAAAAGGTAATTTAATGCTATAAAATATCTTTTTACTTTAGGAATGCAATTGACTTAGATTTGGAAAATAATTAAAGATGCCATGGTCTTTTTTAAACAATAAAAGTTATAGCCAGCATCTGAGAAGCTGCTCATCCCACCACACTGTCAGGCTCCAATCTGGCAGAGGTCTATAAATGTACTTGTGTGCACTATGAGTAATTTCACTGACTCACAGGGGTGGCTCAGACAATATTGCTAAACAGATGCACAGATTCAGGGCCTCAAAATACACATCCCTCTGATAGCTCAGGGACAGTCTGAGACTGTTCATATTTCAAAGCTTGAGTGTTCCTAACTGGCCTTAAAAATTGCAGTGGCAACTTTGCTAACATCAGTGAAATGTGTGAGGAAAACGTGTACCTGAGCCCCAGCTGGGCAAGGGGTGCGAGGGCACAGACCTGGAATAAAAACACTACCTGAGCAGTCTCAGCCCAGGGAGACCACCACGTCCCTTTCTGCCTGCTGCAAGGAGAGCTCTGTCATAGTCCTCCTCTGACCAAGTTCACCAGGACTTGGTAAAAATCACTAAAGATAAACAATATTTTCCCTCCTCACAGGCTTTGTTATCCTGGAAAGATCATTTCAATGCTCCTTCCGAGCCGTGGCCCTTCCCAGCTGCAGCTCAGCTTCAGCGGCTTGCTTCAAGCACAGTGTCTTGATCAGGTCTCCCCAGTCTCCCAAACTCCTCCTTGGGTCAAGAGCCCCTGAAATCTTTCACTGAAGACAGGACAATTACTTAGAGGTAGCCAAAATGTCTGCAACAGGAACAT
This sequence comes from Harpia harpyja, assembly GCF_026419915.1. NCBI lineage: Eukaryota > Metazoa > Chordata > Aves > Accipitriformes > Accipitridae > Harpia > Harpia harpyja. Next base: position 41,508,891 of record NC_068951.1, read on the forward strand.
TTCTGTAGAGAGGATTACAAGGGGAAGCCATTTGTTTTCCACGGACCATCACTGCTTGACATGCGTTACGGATGATGATGTTTACTAAAATTCTATTTCCGTGACACTAGGGTTTCGCCTCTTTTCCTGTGCCTGCCTGCACAGCTTCCCGGTGGGGACGTCAGCACCGTAACTCAGGGACTGGGATTTTGCTCGGGAGAGGCAGAGATGCGCCTGGGTGGTGCCATGATTTCCTACCCTTGGCACTGACCTGTCAGCCGACTGACGACAAGGCTGCCTCTCTTATTTTCACAGACCTATTTTCTTCCCTGTGCAATTCATACTCAGCCTCTCCTGCTCATTTACACTTTATTCTTCCCTTATGATAGACACTTCCAAGTTAGTCCAACACCAGTATTCAGTCCTAAGTGTGCCCTGGACACCTGCTAATTATCATCTATATCATACAGCACAAAACTATAAACTTAGTTGACATTATTTTGTGAGGTGGTGCAGTTGTTTTCCTTTTTACTTAATCTGTTAAAATGTATTTCTACCGGGAGCTGAGGCAGCAAATGTGTTCCGTAAGAAAAACTATAACCCAGGAGTTTTATAACACAGCAAGTAACACATATGCACATTTAGTTAACCCCACCCAGTGATAATAACTGCTTTTAAACAAACACCTTTCTGTATTATTTTGTATAGTGCATCATTTGTAGTCAAGAGGGAGATCATAACTCTGGAATTGTTGACAGTATTCTGATTTTTTTTTTTTTTTTATGAAAAATTTAAGGTTCAAGTTATTTGCAAAAGGAACCAAACTGAAATAGTGACTGATTAACCTAAGTCTGTGAGGTAAACAAACAGCACAAAATACATATCTCCCCATGCCTGGGGGTTAAGATTTTTACTTCATTTGCTTCACTAAGAGGTCTTCCCGTAATAAACAGGAAACAGCCAAGTTCACTTAGAGGGAGATTTTCAATATACGGGTTTGCTGGAGAGTGTAATCACATCAGTCTCTGAACTACATGAAAGAGGATATTTCTATGGGTCACAGACCATTCTGCAGCTGTGTTACTCCACATACATTCAGTTTATGAAATACCTCCCCGTGGGGCTAAAACAGCAAGATGAGGACTGCAAATACACAGAGAGTCCATAACCTTGAGGGTATTTTATACAAAACCTGCAGAGATACATGAAGTTCTGATAAGCTGAGGAATTCCTTCGTGACCAGCAGAACCCTTATCTTTCTCTTTTTGATTGTGTGTGGTTATAGTAACCATGAAATCTGTGTTGGACTTCTTAAAAAATATTAGAAAAAAATCTCAAAGGGATCATCTCGATTTTTGTATTAGACATTTAAGTACTTTTTACAGTTCACAAAAAGGTTTGCAATGAAGCATAACTAAAACACCATCAATCTACCTGCTTCACTAAAATGAAACCGCAGATTATACAGTTAAAATTTCCAAGTATCACACACCTTTTTAACGTGACATGTTTTTGCATTTAAATTTCAATTTTCACCTCCTCATTAATGGTGACATTTCTTTACCTTGGAAGAGAAGGGTTAAACCAGGAGTGCGCGCGTGCACTGCAGATTTGGAAGGGAGCATTGTGTTCTGCAGGGAGGCGAGAGAATGCACATAGTTCATTAAATAATGTGAGTAGTAATGAGGGTTTACACAAATCAAACAGTGTGTTAGGTAATTGTAATGTTGCTTTGTGGTAAACCACCTGTCAGGAAGCACTTCCAGCCGAAGACTCAATCTGCTACAGTGCCTCCAGATGATTTCTAATTAGTGTAAACTTCATCTGTGGCATGGAACCAACATATTAAAAAGGTATCTGGTTTGTTTGGTTTTGTTGGGGTTTTTTGTAGCTTCTTTCACTCTTCTCCTCCTAGCACTGTGAAAATGGCTTTTTCATATGGTCCTTTGAAGAAAGCTCTTTTACCATGAGTACTAAGAGAAGCCTACCACACTCATCTGAGGAAAATGACTGCCTTTCATATAAACGGGAAGAAAAGCAGAGCTCTGGAAAAAGAGGAGTCCTAAAAAGACTCAAGTTTGTCACCAAATGTAATCCTTACCTTCAAAAGGTTGAAATAGTGCACACCTCTGACACTGACATGAAAGGACTGTGTGCCAATAAACATCACTAAAGTTTTGGGGGTTTGATTTTTAAACAGCAAACTCATTTTTAATAGTTACCAAAGATAGTGATGGATGCTCTAATGACAGAACAGCCTAAAAATCAAAATCCCCACCCCAAAAAAACCCCAAATGTGGTAAGAAGTAAATATGAGTAACTCAGGGTAGTCCTGCCTGCTGCATTCACAGGACAGCCGACATGATCACAGCGGTACCCCCTCACTGTGCCACATCCACAAACCTGGAGAAGACAAAAGCCAAATGCCAGGACACAAACCACCCCCTTTCAAACAAAAAGGAACTGGCAGGAAGAAGCACACCTACATTTAGAACAGGCAAGTGTCTCTACTGACATACAATTTTATAGCCTCTATCTTAAATCATTTTTCTTCCTTTGTTCTATACCTGGCTACAAAACAACAACACCCCCCCCCCCCCGAAATTATGACAGCAGTCCCCTCTCCCTGCCCCGCACCACTTACTGCTGGGCCGCTGCCTTTTCCCCCAGGAACCGACAGCACTATCAGTTGACTAATTTCATAGAAGCAGTATCTTCACAGCTCTTCCTTAGCCAACTGATCAAAGAAACCTGGATTACATCCTCCCAATTTTGTATTACTTCACTGTTTTCTGAAGTAATTACAGGAGCCTGGAACACCCTGCTATTTTGAAAATTAATAAATCTTTCCCTCCCAATCTATTCAACACATTATTCAACAATAAAAATTAAAAAAAGCAAAAAGAGTTGAGCAGATGGGGTAACAGGGTCCAATATATCAAACCAAAGCAAAGGGCTTTTGCTATGACTCTAAAAGCCGTGGAAGGCACATTCAAACAAGGAGTGCTCTTCAACTGGGAATCCTCAGGTCTGATGGAGACTGAAATTTTTTTTTTTTTTTTTCTCATTTAAAAAATGTCTCTGCAGAGACAATATACCCTGCCTTGGACCTCAGAGGAAAGATTTAAAACACTGGATAGGGTTTGGGTTTGTTGTTTTTTTTTTTTTTTTTTTTAGCAACTGAAAACACCCCTAGAAATACAAACAAAGCTGTTTGGATAAAACAGAATCCTACCTGACCATTCATCCATGTTTGAAGCCAACTAAGCCTGTTTGCTGCATTGTCGAAGCACACCTAACACTCCTGTTGCACTCTTCAGTACTTCCTTATTAAAAATAAAATAATAATAAAAAAAGGATTAACAACCAGACTCGAGGATAACATCTGTTCTAATGAAACTTTTAGACACAATAAAATTTGAAAGCAGCAGAAGAAACTTGAATATGTCAAGTTCACTTCTTTTTCATTATTAAAAGGAGAATGTTAGCATGAATTTTAAGTTTTATTCAGTTTAATCAGTGGGGTAAGAAAAATTATGTTACTCACAAACTTACCCATTTGATTTAGAAATCACTCGACAGAATAACAATCAGATGCCACCAGATTGTTTACCGGGTTATTCAAGTAATACTGTTCATAATTATAAAAAGCCCAAATTCCTTAAGTCTGTGTAATCTACCTCGCCTCTGAGCACACAGACAACTAGCTAGCAGTAGGTAACTAGCTGAGGCATAACAAAAGCTGTCTGAGATTTTCTTCATCCCTGGAAAGCAATCAAGATGTGTGCGTGTTATGAGTTTTCCTGGAATGATTGGTTATATTCATTAACTCAAGCTGCACAGAGAGTATCTTTCACTCAATTAATCTCCAAGCATGGGGATAGTACTTGTGAATCATCTTGCCATTTCTCATTGCTTGGTTAGCTATAATTTTGTGCTCCACTACTGTTCGTTGTTCGGAGAAGTTAGAACAATGATGAATGGCAGCAACTCTCATTACGGCTACTTTGGCATTCTTGTGACAACCTACAATAGGGTCTTTCTAATTAAAGCTCAGGAGAGTTAAGCTTCTCTAGTAATAATAGATGTTGTGTGCTCTGGCAAATAGTTAAATTTGCTCCAAGTTCAGTTTGAGCCCGCATTTGTAGACAGCACACTGTTAAATTATTTTAATAGGTCAGCGTGTAAGTTCCCACATCCTCAGACACCTCACTTGGAGAATTTGACTGGATTTTGAGTTGGTACCTCGCCCACCCCCCGGCAATAAAAAGTGAGTGTCTGTGCTATACATAAAATGCAACATCAACAACAGCAAGCAGAAGCAGATCTCTGGTTCTTTAAGAACGAGAGCTGTAATCGCAAGGCAAATGAAAAATACAGAGTCACTGCTTTTAATTCTGCAAGAGACAGTAAAAGCTGTCGCAGAGATCAGCTGAACCACCACACTGGAATTGTGTCAGTCACTTTCCCCCATTCCAGCATTTTCTTCAGTCAGGAGGCTGATTTATTCCAGGTATGCAGGTGACAAGGTGGAAAAGGAAAGTACTGCTTAGTATAGCATCTAAAGAAAATACAGCAAGAAGCACGAAACAACTATTTGAACAAACCTACTTATATTTCAAGAAAACAAATATAAAAATGCAAGTTCTCTGCAGGTCCAGCCCTCACCCTCCTTTTATTCTTCTACGTTTTGAAGTTGGAAACACATGATGTAGAAAGTTGGGGATGTTGTCTTTTTTTTCAAGCTCGGTGCTGATCTTTAGTCAAAAGTTTGACTTCAAAACACGAGGACTGCCAGCAAAGGGTTAGTCCACAGGTCCACATGCAGGGCCTCTAGGTCATCCTATAACAAGTAGCTTCACAAATTAGATTGATTTGTAATAAGAGTACTCCTTTTTGTTTATCTTCAGGTTGCTGACTGAGAACAACATTATAATTCTTCTGTTGTGACAAAACAATTCTGAATTTGCTAGCGGCCCCTTCTTTACAAAATCCAGGATTAAAACCTTGACCCCACAAAATTATCTACACCATCCCCAAATTTCAGGTGTAATAATGAATCACAGCTATTTGAATTAGTTCAAAGAGTCTGCATTTGCAGAACGCTTCAAGGTCATGCAGTGGCCTGGAGTTCCTGGAACAAGCCAGCTGTGCTCACAGTCTTTATATCCGATTTCACTCCCTACAAAGTATCATAGTCCAAATACGTAGAAGTAGGAGTAGAAATACAAATATTAGAAAAGTAGAATAGTAGAAATAAAGACGACAGTCGCTAATCTCTTCAAGAAAGCTTTTAAATGGGCTTTTAAAATAAATTATTCCACCTACCACATAAAACAGCACAAGCTTGACTGTAAGAAGCAGCTGATGATGAATTTTAATCATTTTCAGCCTGTGTAATTATTACAGAAAATGATTTACAAGCTCCACAAATTAATCAATCCAAACAGTAGCTTGCAATTTTTACCTGTTTCTAGGCAATACTCCTATTTTATTTAGAAAGACCAGAACAGGTAGGTACACATAAGCCCCTGCCACCTGGTGCAGAGCAGTGATTTGCACCGGGGGTGCAATGGCACCCACCACCATCCTGGCCTGGAGGCACTGCTCCTTTGGTGGTACCATCATCCCTCCCCAACACAGCCTGGGGCACCTCTCCAGTCACAGCCCGGGCTCCCCAGGCAGTAACGATGGCATTGTGGTGCCAGGATACTGCCACAAACCCAACGGGACAGAGACAACCACAGCCGAAACACAGCTCTCAGCTCCCCCAGATCTGCACATGGCCACAGGGCTAGCTCCTAGACGTAAATAAGGTTTCCTCACTGCAGGGGACAACTTTGTGACTCAGCAGCAGATTAGGGAAACCCCAGGATCCTTGAAAATAGTTTCTCAGATTCCCCACCACATAGTCAAGTGAGAGGAAGAACGAGCCAAACCACAGGTTGAAGATGACAGCTGGAAACAGAGGTTATAGTTTAAAAACTTGTATCAGTACCTCTCAAGGCCTATTTAGTTAAGCATGGAAAACAGATGTAGAGCCCAGCTCCTCACCTGGCACAAACCTCCACTGAAGCCAGTGATTTATAGGAGCTGTTTCTGCCCTGCTTTTCCACACATACTTTCTTTTGGGGCTGCTAGGATTTAGACTCTAATTTTGCCTGACACCCAGTACCAGCCCACGTATGAGGAAGCTATCTGCTTCACAGAAGACAACAATAACCAGAAGCGACAGTTTTATTTTGCCACAGCATTTCATTTGCCAAAGTTATACAGGAAAACACTGCTACAATATCACAAGATGATGAGAAAATGGTATTTGAAATTATTCAATAGGTTGTGCCAGGAACTCTTAGCTAAGAGGGACAATACTTCCCAGCATGAAGATTAAAACCTCCTCTCAACAGCACTACAAGTTTGCCTCAGTCACTACTTAAGACAATCTGTTGACATTTTGGGATACGATCCCCTCCCCAAAAACCAGTGGTGTTTCAGGTATGTGAACTTTAAGACATAAGGGTCAAAACAAAATTAAGCATTCGCCAGATTTACAAAACTCACGCAATCCCCTCTGCACACCATCTCATGAATGGCCTGAGACATTGCCATCAGTGTTCATTTTAAAGGTCTCGGCCAGCTCTGCCACGCAGGGACAGCTGTGAGAAGGATCTTCCAAGGGCCTCGGGAAGCACGGCACCATGAAGGGGAGCAGAAGAGGCTCTTGGTGCCAGAGACACAGGCCAAGAGCAGGCAGCAGAAACCACGCAGAATGGAGCTTGCAGGCACCAGCTACTAAGAAGCAACGGGCAGGAGATTTGGGAGCAGTCCAGGGACACCGAAAGGAAAGCATGCAGCCCTCAGCAGTTGAGCTGATACTCCAAAGTGGGTGCTGGCTTCCTAACGATTTAGAAAAACCTAAAGCTCTCTCCACCTTCTGGAAACAAAGATCATGATACTGAAGGAAAATACCTCATGGATGCTCAAGAACTGAGATAATTGTGGATTTCCAGAAACCCAACAATGTTCTCGCACATAAATCACTTTGCGCTGTGCAGTTCTGATTTACCTCTTGGCACCTGCCACACGCACTATTGCTTTCAGGGGTCAAGCTGGGAGGTGAGGTGGGAAGCTAGGCAAGAGCCTGGAAGAGAAGGGTGTGTCTCTCCTCAATGATAGGAAAAATCTCCCAAGTTTTGGTAAACCCAGTATGTCTTTACCCTTTGTACTTCCCATTCCTACTGTCTAGAAAAAAGCCAACCTCTGCAGCGTACCATGATCTCAAACGTCTTAAGTACTCAACCTACACACAGAAATCAGTACCAGAAAAAGAAAACATTTGCCACATGCACTGCGCTTACAAAAAGCCGGCAGAGATCAAGCAACAAGGGTAAAGTGATACCAAACTTTAAAACTCCAAGAGGTACAAGCCGATACCAATATCAGAAGCTACCATAATTTTTCTTTAAGACAACATCTTGAGCAAAACAGCAACCGTGTAACAGATGGGAAGTGAGGGGGTGTACCTTGTTCCTTATCCAACATCTGAAATTCTCCACAGTGACACCGTGTAAATAAAACACACTCTGAACCACCCTACCTCAGAAATACATCTTGCTAAGTTTTGAAAAACAGATAGCAGCACAATGATGGGACACTTTTCAGACAGAGTGATAAAATGGTATGAATTAATAAAATCAGAAAAATACCCATGGCCTTTTTCCATTCAGCTGCCAACTTTGTGCAGAGTTAAGAGAGAATGTGCAATATCCACTGCCTAGCAGCAGAGATGAGGAGAAAGGAAGGTCATGTGTAAAACACGGAATCTGATATCAGATGAAGAATCCTTCTGAAGCCCTTACGAAGTTAAAGGACAAAACTTCAGGAGAAAAACAAACTTGTTGCTAAACTGATTTAAAAAAAATAAACAAAGAAAAAGAAAAAATGGAAAAAACCCCAACACTCTTCCTGTAACCAAAAGCAAGCAAGCAAGCCTCCTGTTTTACCAGCTGAATGAGAAAGAACGAGAAACCAGAGAAAGAGTACCATCACAACACTAATACGCAGGGTTGTAGTAATATGCATTTTTAAAAGCTCAGTCCCAAATTAAGGTGCATTTTGTTCCTGAAAATGAAGTTATTCATCAAGCTTTTTTTTTTTTTACAAATCTGCATACATTAAATAACAACATATTCTATTTCACAGCAGCTAGCAATTATCTATTTAGTGTCTGCCCAAGCTAAAAACACAGTCTTTAAATCAGAGTTGGCACGTATGTGGTTTTTGTATAACATCCAGCACAGAACTGCAGGCTTTAAGTAGAAGGCTGTTGTTTCCAAAGTGACCATAAAAATCTGAGTTTAGGTCAGAACTGTCATAAAACCAATACAACATATTTAAGTGTCAAATTTGGGAAGGAACCATAAGCAATACCGAGTAACTTGCATGCAGCGAAGCAAATTCTTCAGCCTTTTACCTGTAGCGATAAAGACCTATGCACAGACTGTATTCCCCACAGCCAGCAAGTCAAATTTTAATCAGTTGCTTCTGTTTTAGTTGAAGTAATAGGATCTTGAATGTTTAGGTGAGGAGGGCAAACACTGAAACTATGTTACCAATGCAGCATAAACATAAGACTACAGATAAACAAAAACCCCACTCATTACTAACACACTGATAGTTTGTGTCCCTAGCAATTTAAGAAACATTTAGTGACAAGCCTCATGATTTTTTTCCTCTGGTCACTGTTTTATCTAAATTCTTGCCCTGCTGGGGATAATCAAGAGAAATAAGAGTATACTGAAAAACATGTATTAAAATACTGTTTGTCACCAAAAAAAAAGGTATATATTCAGGTATTGAAAATATGAAGAACTACTGATAATGATGCAATGATTTACTTCCTTATTTTCTAGTACTTAATCCCGCCCATGCTTGCTTTGCCAGTAAACACCATTTGTCCGTGACCTAATTCTCAACTTCTCTGTGGTTTGTACAATTTTTTTGTCCTTGACGTTGTTCTCTCACTTGCTGTTGTATGAATATATTTCACCATATTCAATGGTCATGATTTATAAAAGTTATATAGCCCACTTGTCTTGCCAGGCTTTTATTTTCTTATCACTCTAATGGGAACATACTCACTGCCTTAAAAGTACGCATGGTAGAACAAAACACAGAAAAAGCGTTCAGTACTTTACAAAATAACTGCAAAGTCCAAGATACTCCATTTTGACCATTTAGTTAATTTGCTCAGAATTAAGCCAATTCGTTACAAGCAACAGATTTTCACACTCGGTTTTAGATAATTACTTCCTCGACAAAGATTTTCTAGCACAAAATTTGTTAATAAAACATTTCTGCAAAAGAAACCATCAAATGGCAAAGTATGAATATGGTAATTATTTCTGGCTTACAAGATTTTTACTGTAACACAATTCATCATACACAACTGGGAATGAGGGGGGCGGGGAGGGGTTCTTTTAAGTTATCAGTGGTGAAACCACTTGCAAAACCCTGTGCACTACAGGATCACCCCTCAATTGTTTTGTTCAGTCTTTTGTGGCCTCCACCGCAGCCCTTTGAATCCTTACCTCTCATGAGCCCTCTTGGTCTCCAAGCAGCCTAAATAGATTTGCACTCCAAGACTTTCCTAGTGCCTCTCTTCAAGCTCCAATGCAGTTTAGGCTTCAGATTTCAGTCTGCCTTACTCCTACCTGCCCAGATCCAGGATTTAATTCAATTAACTCCTTTTGCTTACTTCTATGGAGCAAGAAACAGCACCAGACAGGTTCTGTGGGAATAAGGAAGAAAAGAATGCCAGTGGGTTGGAGCAAACCAGCAAGTGCTATGGCATCTTGGAAAAATATTCTATATTCTGTGGCTATGTAATTACAGCCAACAGGCCCCCTGCTAATATCAATAAAACAGTTTGCACCTCTGTAAACTGCATGAGATGGCCCAGCACCAGTTTTCCCATTGTTCACGTTTATAAGCCTGTCCTAGATTTGCATTTATTTTCCTGCCTCTGAAGAATATGGGTTAGACTTAAACATATTTAGCAAGACATCCCAGTGCTTGAAGCACATCGTTCCTTCACGTATACCTCTGGGGTCCTTCAGCTGCTGCTTTCCCTGCCCAGTTCCCGCAACTGTCTGCACTCTTTGACAGCAGCCAGCAACACAAGTGCTACGACTAGTCCCATTCAGGTGTGTTCCCCTGAAATTGCATCTCACTTCCTATGCCCTACCTACAGCACTGCTTAAAGCCCACAGCTTCTAGAGAAACAGGACATATCTGGCCTGTGCTGAAAATCTGTGAGGTTTGATGCCAACTGTGAGCATTAAAAATAAAATTATATACTTCAGTGACCTGCACTGAAATAAGAAAGTCAGCATCTAAACATCAAGTTGCATAATAAGAGACACAAAGAGGCTTTAGAAACAATTCAGGAGGAAAGGAAAACTACGGATTTCTGTGCTGCTTGTTGAGCTGGATCACTTCCCCCCACAGTGTTTCTCTGGCCCCAAAACCAATAAAATATGTTGCGATATCTTCATTTTGTGGCAGATCTATTTTTCATCCAACACACATCTTCTGAGAAGATACAAAACTGACAGTCTGTGGTTTGCATCATCTCACAGCACTGAAAATTCTTCCTGACTTCTGCAATGATGTGATTTATATAGGATATTCATTCTTATCTATAGAGAATACCTTATAAATTATACAAATTTCCTAACCCACTTTGTCTTTATTCTGCAAGGGGAAGGTCATCTCATTCATTTACGTCACAGAAAGCAAAGTCACAGCGGGAAAAAGACAAACCTGTGTGTACACACAGTCTTAATCTCATTCATAACCAGACATCCACTTAAACCACTTTTTATTCATTTCTATTTTTATACTCTTTAGGGAATAACAGGGGACATACTGAATAATGTATAGAATTCCATGTCCTCTGTAATACCAAAAAAATACACTATTTCAAGATACATCAAATAGCTTGCTGCTGAGGCATACTAACACATTAGCAAAACCATTACACTGGAATTACACTGAACAACACTGGAAAAATCACTGAATCAACACCGAAATTAAGAAGAACAGGATCTGGAAAAGTCTTCCACATAGTGATTGTTTACATCATTTAAAAGTAACTCTCAAAGCCTTGGAATATACGGTTATAGCTTTAGTGGGTGATGTACAACTCGGAATTTGGTTGATCAGAAGTGGCAGCTAAGCCATAGGGCAACCATGGAAGACTACCTTGGACATGATCTGAAGAAGGCTGGAGGACTTCCCAGCTGACTTTGGTGGGTGCTGGGTAAAGCCCATACAGGAACGAGCTCTACAGGGCTTGGGCTCAAACAGGAACCCAGCAGAGACAAAGGCAGCAGATGCTTCCTCCTACCATTTGTTTATCCAAATCATAGTTTGCCCTGTAACTTTGCTGACCTTTCCTCCTCAGTACTTAGGTCCAACATACTGACCATTCCCAAACCACCACCAAAGCCATTAAGCCTCTTCAAAACTCAATATTCCTTCCCCAACAGTCAAAAGCACAGATTGTTTCTTACTATTACTCATTACTCACTAGCCCTCTCCAACAGCACTGCTATATATTGCAGAATGAAATTTAAAAAAGCCTATTACCTCCCACGCCAAGTTTAACTGACTGTAGATCAGATGCAGCAGAATGGCTTCATCAGTGTATTTACCAACATAGCAGAAACTGAGATATCACAGAGAGACTTGAAACTTCTTTGAAAGACAAAGGTGAATATAAATCCCAGTTTTAAACTCAAATTTTCACTTTCAATCAGAGATTTGGCAAAACGGCTAAAAAAATTGTTTTGAAAAGTGTTCTTTCCCCTAGATTGCTCCAACCTGAATATCTCACTTAAAAAGACATTACATAAACCTTGACCATCTGATGCACCACATCTGAATGCATCATTATTTTGAAAAGCATAAAAGGAGCGGCTGTGCCATGTGTTTAATGGGCATCTCAACAAGGACAACTGTGGCATTACCCTGTGGGTGAATCACCTAATTAAATGAAGCAAGATGAACCAGGAATTGAAGATCAAGGGACAGAGTTTCTTTCACCAGCCACAAATTTAGAAAGAACTTCACTGAAATAAAATGCAGTCAGAAAGTCATAACTCAGGCAAGGTTTTCTGTAAATATTTATGCAAAATTGAATGAGAATACCTATTTCTCATCCAAAGTTTATGCTCATTGTGCAGCTAGTTGTTTACTCTTTCATTTTGGCTCTGTATGATAAAGCTTAGATAAAAGCATACGGTAAATTCTTGCAATTAAAACACAGTTTCATGACATTACTTAGTATCTGACTTCCCACCACCCCACCAATAAACACTGATTTTCCCACCAGATGCATACCACAAGAGTTCAAATCATCTTCTCACAACATAAACGTTCATTTTCACTGATCAAGATGCAAACACCCATAGCTTAAAACTGCACGAATTTTGCAGCTTTACTCAATACTAAACTAACCCATCGACCAAAGTCAATACAAGTTTCCTCACAAGCTTCTCTGGCCTTTGGAACAAACTCTTACTTCTTCACCATGCAAGGTAAGATCCTGTTTCTGTATCCTTGATGTGCATTTGAATTTCCACTTAAAATTCATGAGGTTATTATTTCTGAAGGGCTACTTTGTTAAGACTGTATTACACAGCCACCTGTTGTGACGGCAAAAAAAAGAAATCCCGCTAGTCTCTTATTAACAGGTTTCATCGTATTATATTCAAATTATAAACTAAGATGGCTTATGAATATTTTCTTTTGAATTAAAATACCGGTTTCTCATGTGAAATGGAGTTTATGATAATTCAGAGCTTATCTTCACAGTTTGATGTCTTTGTCCTTCCTTAGATAAATAGTCTGCATATCACATCAGTGATAACTGTCCTTTGACTTATTCAGGAACTTAACTAAGGGGGTTTTGTTTGTTTGTTTTTAAATAAAAATCACCTCCACCCAGTGTTTTGTTGTTGGTCTCCCCTCAAATTTTCATACCAGATGGAGCAGAAATTTTAGAGGCATTTAACCAGAAAAAAAAAAAAAAACTCATTTCAAAGTAAAATAATTTAAAAAAAAAAAAAAAGAAAGAAAAGCAAACAATCCTTGCCATGACTCCTGTACACTTTAACTCACAGCTTTGACCTGCTGCCAGTTTTGAAACTCCATGTACTGAGAAAGAGGGCTTTCTTCCAGCAATCTGTCCACTGGCATTTGGGACAAGCGATATGCACACTCTCACACAGCACATTTTCACCAAAATTGGACCAAGTCTCCTATTTTAAAGTGAGGGCTCAGCAGTAAAGGCCTAAGAGTACAAACACCCCCCCTATTTAAACACAGTAGCATCAGCACCATTTTGGCTGTTTTCATTGATGCAACACCACCAAACCTGTTGCCCTCCTCAGCGCCTCAGCTTCAGGAACTCATTCTCTTCCTTTCAGCGACTATGGGTAAGATCTCCAACTCTCTGTGAGGCACCCTCTTGCTTTATACACACAGCTACAATATTTTCATTACAAGTTTTCTAAGAATAGCCTAACAAGGAAACAAGAAAATACATTAAGAACTTTAATTTCCCTCATTCTTGCATTTTTCCTGGATCAAAAAGGAGCCACTGCTGACTGAAATGAAAGTACCCCGCACACCCTTTGTGCAAGAACAAAACTGCTTTTCTCTTCGCGCAAGTTTCATGCATCTGCCTCTTAATCTCCAGTAGCTCAGAGATCATAATTCCTTCTTTAATCTCCATAGGGATCCTGCTGCTTCTTTGATAAAACAATTCTTTGTGTTTGACTGTTTTCTGTTGCACTAACGTCATAGTTAGACAACTCATGTCACGTCTCCTTTCCATAAAACAGTCAGTCTACACAATTTCCAAGCCATTTTTCTCCACTTTGTGAAAGTACTCTGTAGCCCTGATAGAAAACCTGCCACTCACCTTTCTCTCTCCAGCTAAACTATTTCTCAGTAGCCATACGACATTTCCTCTCCATTGGTTTTGGCCACGTTACTCCCCATACATGAAGCCCTCACATTAACCTTATATATCTGAAAAATCTTCTCAAGGGATTCTTAATTACCTATTTAACAGTATTCAAAGTGTTCTTGTCACTACCTTGTAGTGTCCTGGTTACACAGCCAAATGCCAAAGAGAAGACAATTGAAGAAAAATAACAGGACAGTTATTTGTTTTGATTTATCACTCAACTCACAGACATAGGTGTTGACTTACATTTGCCCACATGAAGTAGAACAAAAATAGGAAAGGCCGCAATTTTTTTCCCCTCCCCCATGCAACATTTGAATTATACCTGCACCTCTAGGTTCTCTCAAGCAGCTGACAAGCATTTAAATAACATCTTGCAAGCAAATTGAAAAGCTAGGAGAAGCAACATGTGTAGAGATTTGAGTAACTGAAACAATGAGCAGCTCTGCAGGAAAATGAATTTAATTAAAGTTACTCATGCAGACTCTTAGCCCTAGAAATCTATAAATCTGAAAAATCATTTCCCTTTCAATTAAGTTTGTAGTTGTCATTTCAGAGAGATAAAAACAAGTCCCCACTGACCAGGTTTTCCAATACTGAGCAATTAGGAGAAATACGTAACACAGGACTGAAAACATTTCACATAAGAAAAATCCAGAAAAGCCAGTGAGGATCTACAGTCCTCACAAGTCCCACCACAGCCAAACAATTCCTTTTTAAAGTTAAAAGTACAGATGTATCAACTGGAGATGTTTCAAGACAGTGTCTGTGTTATGACTAATACTCTGAGGAGGACTCACATTCCCTAACTCGCACTTCTTACATAATCACTGGGAAAAAAAAGTTTCTTTCAGAGGATTTTTTAGAACATCTGAATTAGACGCCTGATCTGAACTGCACTCTCATCCCCCTTTCTTCACCACTGTCTGGAGCCTGCAGAGACTTACCTCCTAGCCTGGCTGCCTCATCTCTTCTGCAAGAGACACAGTCCAATATATCAAAGGACCAGAATGAGCAAAAATGATGCTGCTCACTGCAGAGTCATTTATTTCTATGAACAAGTTTTGGACAATCACTTTCAGCTACTTTCTGAATAATCACACAAGCCAGGAGATCATGACTCTCTGCAGCAGCAGCACCGAGATTTCTTCACTGCTGCATGCTGGTGGGAAAGGTGGTTCTACAGGACGTATCCAAGTTAACCTTGCTATGTCCAAATGGAGCTTCTGCTAATCAAGTATGCCATCGCTGATTTTCCTAGAAGTCATTTATTTCTTCCTCTCACCCCATTAACACAGCAACTTGTAAGGAGTTAGGTTGAACTCCTGATTTCCAATTGTTGCAGTCCAAATACTTCCCCTTCACACCATGCCAGTGACAGGAGAGCACTCAGGATGTTAGGAACAGCTGCAATTAATAGTGTGAACTGCATTAATTCCAGTGAGAGGAATCAGGGGCTCATACTCTCTACTGTTAAGATTTTTCAAAGCTGTTTTGCAGTAATCACACACAGTAGAAACAGCCGTTAGCATTCACAGATGTGGTATTCACAGTATTCTGGTGGATCAGCTGTTTTTTCCAAAAATGAGCTTGAATGAAATCAAAGTTAATGTGAATGTTCTCAGTTTTTCCCCTAGGCAAAACTCCCACTGAGCTTAGCAAGAACTGAATCAGACTCATGAAAGGTTTAACATCACTGGTTTTATTTGAAAGCAGGGATCCAATCCTACGATTTATCTGCGCGCACACACAAAAAACCCCACACTCCGCTTGACCTGGCAGTGAGTTATTCATTCAGAAGGGATACAACGTTGTCTCTAAAAAAAGCTTCAAAGAGTGGAGAGGAATAGATATTTCACCTCGTTCACCTCTCTAACAGTGGTAAGAGTAAATGGGAGTGATATGTGCAAAAGTTTCAGTAAACCACGGAAAAAGCCATCCTTCTCTGCAGGAAATTTTAAGCCACACAGCCTTTCTGAAATCTCACTTTACCACAAGTGAGGACTGTTTGTTAAACAAACAAGGCAGCAGGTCAAATACTTGGGAGTTCCTTCCCTCCTCCATATTCTCTGGTCAGAAAAATGACTACAGGAGTCTATAAGGTGATGGCTGTTACAGGGAACTTCATCAGGTTTGCACAGCTGTGGCACCCTCACCATGCATGGAAATCCTTGTTAAGTTACAACTTTTAAGAGCAGACTGGATCTATAATGAGGTTCGGAACAATGTGCTAATCCTTGGCTAAGAGGCATGGGGACACACAGAAGGGAGCAGGGGGGAACACTTTTTCCAAGTAATTACCTGTAAGGGGAAAAAAGCAGCAACATTCTCCCCTCTGCCCCCCCCAACTTCAATGCAAATAAAACAGGACTGTGAAAATAAGCATAGGTATACAAACATCATGTATGTTTACACTGCAGTACTCTACAAGTTCAGATTTCATCTGATTTTCAGCTAGCGTAACAAAAAATCTTCATATCATCTCATCTGAATGGTGTTAACACTTTGCAATTCAAAGATTTATATAAATTAGGAGACATCATTTGCTTATTTGGATCATTGCTTATTTCTCTAGGATGCAAAGCTCTCATACAGCTGCTGTCAGCTCTGCAGAAAGATTCCCCAGTAGAGCAGGGAAGTTGGAATGGTGGGGAGTATATACTGCCATAGGGCCCCAAAAGGGCACAACATAGGCTCATGTTTTATTTGCAACAGAACGCATCAAACAAGATGAAATAGAAGAGGTAACTGCTACAGACAGAGAAATTACATACATGTTACATTCAGAATAAGTACATTAAGCAGAAGTGGATTGCTGGTCCAAACACAGGCACTGCCTGAGCAAGTGATTCATTGTGCTCTATTAGTGATCTGACATACAGCCTCGAGTCATTATATATGCTTCAAGTTATCTACCTGAAGAGTTATTTGTTTGCCTCAGAAGGTTGCAGCGACATTGTTACAATAAGAATTCATTCATTCTCATTTTCCAGGGCCTGCTCTAAGCAGAAGCAGCACAATAACCCCACTCTCCTCTCCTAACCTTTGACAAACTAGCTTAAAATAAATACTCAAACAATTTAATACATATACATTCTTCTATAAAATTCTTGACCTGACATCCCTGTGATGTTCACATTGCTAACTCTAAGAGAACACAGTTTATCAAACAATACGCTCTTCTTGAGAGTTTGTTTATCCACACACAGACTTTGTGCAGACTGTTGGGTATAGTTCATTAGCAACCCAAGATGCCCACGATCCCTCCATGCTCAGCGTGCTACACATATTTTGACAAACAATTAATCAGAACTCAGTACTGCATCTGGCTTGTATTTACAGCCAAAGAATGAATTGGGTTGAAAAAGCAACTGAAAGGATAATACTTCAACCTGATGACTTTGTAGTTGGGTTTTGTTTTCCTGGAAGGAATCTGCTAACATATCATGTTGGAGAGACCCAACAGACATTGAATTTATGAGCCTTTAGGTAAACAAAACATATGGTGCTTGCTATGTTCCATCTATCTGGTAATCAGTCATTTAGCAATAAATGCACAATAAAATTTGGCCGACTTCTCAAGACACGACATCTGAGGAGATCAGTTACAGACTTAATTTAGACAAATTCTTCATAGCAATTTTTTTCTTCGTATTACTTTATCTTTCTTGTTCCATGAAGTTTTCATTAACTCCCGTGGAAAATGAGACCTGGATTCTTCAAATCATAATATGGATGTAAAATACCAGTGAGTTCAGGGTATGAAATGATGGATTAATCTGAGACACTGACCAGTAATAGCTCCAAATTGTTCTGTTTGTAATTATATTGCCACCAACATCTAAAAAACTATAGACTGAACATGGTTATTTTACTATTCTTTTAACTAAAGCTTCTCAGAAGAGTTCCCTCTTCCCAGGTCTCCATCTTAGAGCAGTACCTGCAAGCCCCAGGTGGGAAGCAAGCCCACCCTGGACTCACGATTCCAGAAGGCAGGTCAGGATCAGTGTTGCTCCCAGGGCTTTGGACATGTCCCTGTCCAGAGAAAACCACAAGCTGGACCTTGATTATATACACAGTGAGGCACAGCCACAAAGAAATTTTTCCCAGAAGCTTAGACACAATTTTCAGCCTAGTCAGACACCTTCCTCCAATTTTTAATCACATCCCAAATCTTCAGGGGGGAGGGGAAAAGCTGGGGGGGGGGGGGGGGGGCGGGGAGAACGAGTAAAAGATCACTGCATTTTGGTTCTACTCCAGGGAATGCCAAGTATTGAAATGCTACTTGCAGTAAGCACCTAAATCCTAAACTCTTACAATTTTTAGACAAGACTGCCAGACTACAAGGTCATTTTTTTTTATTGTGCTGAGACAACAAATATTCAGTTTTTCCATACTGAGAGTAAAAATCTTCAGAAGGCAAAACCGAGAAAACTTCTCCATGAATTTTCCGATCAGATGAACAACCTGGGGGACACCGAGAACCATACTTGAGTGCAGATGAATGCTCTGAGCACTGAGATTTGGAAGAGCAGAGGGACTTGGCGAAGGCAGCGATACCATCTCTGCCCAGGGACTCCCCGATGCACCCCTGACCGACGCAGCGAGCACGGAGTAGGCAGGAGCGGAGCACCCTGACAAGCAGCACTTGGCTCCCAGAGGCCACGTACTACAGGAACATCTCCAAAAGCCAAGAGGCAGGGTTTTAAAAACACAAGAATTTTACCAGCAAGTTTAATAACATTGGCCCATTCAGGGTCAAGCAGCAACTAGCTACAAGTTTGGGTATGACAGATTATTACAGAAGTCTCTGGAGATTCATGTGCCCACTGGAAGGGTTCAGCAGGACCTCTGCCTTTTGTGGGTCTGTCCTTAAAGCTCCAAGGATTTATATGCCAAACTTTGGACAAATCTGTTGAATGAGCTCTTCCACTCACATTTCCTGCATGATTAAGTGCCTTACTGAATCAAGATAGCTAAATTTATTACTGAGACGCATTAAATAAGGGTGATGACTTGGCAGCCATGTCGAGTCAAGAATGTATTAATAGGTCCAGAAAATATTCAAAACTCATATTAAGTAACTCGTCTCTATTCCACAGTACATGCTCCTCAGACCTCCTCTCCAAATCCCCACAGTGCTGAAGCAGGCTTCCACCTGTAGCATTCTCCAAGAGTTAACATGAGGTCCAGGCAGCATCTCCTCACCCAGTTTGCGTTAGAAACACAACTATAAAATAACAGTTTAACCTCACTGTGCCACGTAAGACCAGTTAATGCTTTTCTGCAAGAACTAGCAACCAGCCAGTGCTTTGTGTATACATACCTGCTTCCATTTCCAGCACAAAAACAGATTTCTTAATGTCAGTTTCATTTATTACTAAGATGTAGAACAGTAAGAAATTATTAAAGACTTGAAAAATCAATTTAAGCATTTTAACTTTGAGATCAGACTCTTCAGCTGCTGCAATTTGTGTAACACAAGATGCTGCTAAGAGGTCTCCATAAAGTGAATTAGAGCAAATCGTTTCTTTGTTCAGCTCAAATATGCTTAGAAGATGGTTTCTACATTGTATTACATCAAGGGAATCTAGCATTAATACTTCAGTAACAAAAGTTGGGAATGCAGGAAAAACTGTGGTAAACTACATAAATCAAGATTTGATCCTGATTTTATTGTAATAAACTTTCTTTAGAATAGTGTTTCACTGAAGATTTTCTTTTTTTTTTTTTTAAAATAAAGTGTTTCATTTAATTGCCCATATGGCGTTTCAGAGTTTGGAGGTATGAGGTTACTATTAAATATTGCGTTCTATGTACAAGGACTGCAGACAAGAGAACTGGTTTTATATATTGTATTGTGGGGCTTTCTTGTTTGTTGTGGTTTTTTTCTTCAAACATTCATTGGTCCATTTACAGTGTCTTCAGTTCTGTAGATTCAGATATTCCTATTTTAAAAGCAGGTTCAATGTTATAATACAGAAAACAATCTATATTTCAATATATGCAGTCTGTGAGCTTGACATAAAAGATAAGAAGCAGATGTAGGTCCAGATGAAGAAATGTGTCTACTGTGAAGTTTAAGGGGCAATTTGGCACAAAAATAATTGAAGTCAATATGCAGAAAGAAAATCTGTCAGCAAATTGCAATGCTTGACTGAAGCGCAGATATATTAAAAAAAAAATTATATGTAGGCTCTATGTGGTCTACCAGTTTAAATGGATTAGTACTACATTAGAATTCGTCTACTTTACTTCAGTCAAAGTATTCACTATGAATATAAAAAAAAGAAAACATTCACTGAATTTGAACCATAGATCTCTTAATAAAACTTTCATTTATGGAGCTGCTAGGCCAGGGCAGCATTGCAGGCTCACCAGCAAGACCACTGTGCTGGGACCAGCCCGAGAGACCAACCCCCACAGGGCCCCCTTCCACAGAATTTAATACACACACAAGAAATGTGTCCTCATAATTGTGCCCAAAAATGGGGGTCCAAAAAATTTTCAACCCAGAAAGCTTTGAAATATCCATAATATTGCCTAGCAATTTCATAAAGATTCTAACATGAGAAGTCATATTTATTCTAAGTTTTAATCAATAATGTCTTTCTACAATCTGTGATTAAGAGCCTCCTGCCTCCCACACCCCAGCTAGTATTACCTCAAGTTCTAAAAAGCTAAAACCTTAAGTTAATAGCAACCAGAAGGCAAATATGGAAGGCCAAATACTGCTTTGAATATTTCCTCATCCAGACCAAAGGAGGGGTTTTTAATCTTATTTTTTACACCATCATCTTATCCTCTTATTATTGTTTATACTAGTGCCTGTACTCCTGGAATTTTCAAAGATGCGAAAATCCAAGTGACCAATCCTTTACCATATTAATAGAATTAATCAGAAAACTTCCTAATGAACAGCCCTTCCTCACAGTTTGTCATGGTACCATCTTACTAATTCCTAGTAGATATTAACACTTTATTTAAATGTCTTGAACATTTTTATTATTCGATCAAATTTCTGTATACTTTACTCCCAGGTCTGTTTTAACAACCCCATTATGCCTCCCTAAAAGACATCTGATATCATCTCTTGAAGTATTCTTACAGCAGAAGCACTGTGTTTGTAATGTGTGACACTACAGATAGAAAACACTGATTTTGGCTACCTTGTTTCTTTAGGACTAATTCTATTTACACACGACTTGGAAAGGAACAACAACTCATCCTCCAAGTACAGCTCTATCCATTCACTACTACTGTAATAAATGAAGCAGACCAGAGAAAAACTACTGATTCTTCTGAGCTCACAGGCACTATAACTGCAGTTCTTACTACTTAACAAGTTTTAAGCACAAACATGAGGAAGAAGCCTGCTTCCTTACCTATGGAAAGCTGCTTTATGAAGGAAGTTAAACCAGGTTGGGAAAAGAAAAAAAAAAAAAATCCACACATACCTTGGCAGTGATAGGCAAGGGGTTTTTTTTAGACACCCATGAGCTTGAATACAGATTTCAACGGCACATTTAAACACCTCTTGTTCAATAAATAAATGAGACCGGATATGGTAAACCAAATTTGCTTCTTTCAAATTACTAGTTTTTCTTGCCTTTTCCTTGGAAACAGAAGTTAGCCTTGGCTGCTTCACATGGCTTGCTTGCCTTTTTTTTTTTTTTTTTGTAATTTCAGTTCAAAGGGAATTCTCGATCATTCCCTGCTGCTTGAGGCAATTTCAAACAAGCTCACACACTTTCAGCACAATTCTAATTAGCTTTGTTCTTATGAGTGGTGAACTTGTTTCAGTCCCATTATATACATGTTAATTGTTATCTTAACAAAGAATAATGAATTTGCAAAAGTAATGGTTGTTTGACATCTACTTAAAACACCCTTTAATCCTCACTCTGGACTAAAAATAATTAAAATAGGTTTGGTTTTCGAATTATTTTTAATTATCATTCCTATGTTACATTTATATGTAGATCTTATTACTTAAGTTACCTGTACAGCATTGTTTTCCATGTAACCACCTCTATAACAAACTGCCTGGAGTTTTAGAGGGGCAGGGAAGAGTTTTTTGGTTTGCTTCTGCAATGTTACCTTTCACTTTATAATATAAATATTACATATATGTGTGCGTATTTATATAAATAAAAAAGCTCAAAAGCCAATATAATGAAGAATTGTGTTTCACATTTTGCAGTCACTGAGCCACCTTTACTCCCAGTAGCTAAAGTTTCATCTTTTACAGCAGTAGCACACAGAGCACATTTCTAGAAGGTCACCAAAACACAGTTCTAGTTCTTTAGGAGCTCAACTAGCTTCCTGTACTGCAATACACAGTACACAGCCAAGTCTGCAGACAGACAGGCTAGGAAAAAAAAGAAAATAAATTAAAAAAATAAAAAATCTGCTAACATCAAAATTCTACATACAGCATCCACACAATACCAAATACTATACCCAACTGCAAAATAGCGACAACTGGCAAAAAATGTACCGAAGTTCTTTTTCCTGTTAAAGAAGTGAAACATGATAGTTTAGTAGCCTCAAAGTTCATTTCCTAGCTCTTGGGGAAAAAAAGGCCTAAAGATGTTAAAAACTTCAGAAGTTTGGGAGTAAGCTTCATATAAACAGAGCCCCTTCAGCCCCACACATCCACAAGTGTCAGTCACTAGGCATCACTGCAGGAAAATGCAACTTAATGAACTGTACTTTCAAATGCCATAACTACTCCCTTCTATCACAAGTCAACTGCTCCTCTATACTTTTTTTTACTGGTAAATATCAAGACATTACTGTGACAGCTATATGAGGAACAATTATTCAACAGCAATTTTTGCTCACCCCCAAGGAGTCACAGTATAATCAACCATTAGAAAACTAACACAAGACTGCAGTAATTGAGAAAGACACAGCACCTAGAAATGAATTGGTTTTAAGTTCTTCGGGATTTTATTGTATCCTAGAAGATAAAATGAGAGACAGTAATCCCAAATTCTCAATATTTGATACTCCTTTCAATAGCTGTGGTAAGACCACGGTAGAAGCATATATTTTAAGTGAAGAAAAGAGAATTAAATCTGAAACAATACAATAGCTGAAGAGTTCAGGGCCAGCCCTGACTTACTATTAGCTCCTTTTTCTATAATTTGGCAAGCCCCAGGAAGCCCAGAAAGAACAATTACATTTGCCTGAACCAATCTGAGTGAATCAGATCTGATTTAAGCACAAAAAAAGAACAACTGGATTTATGATGCTCACATTTTCTTGGAAGTAATTCTTCTTTCTACTTTAATTCACTGCAAAGCCTTTGGTCTCAATACATCCAATAAACTATGGTTTTCACATTCAATATTCGTGAAAGTAACGTAATACAAAAACTAATATTGTGTTCATTTATCCTACATTTATCTTTAAAAGATTGGAAAATTATCACTTACCTACTGATTGTGTACAAATGAAAATGCCTGGTTACATGACTGAATCAGCCTAACAAGTGTGAAGAGAAGTGTTACCACTCTTGAGTAACTCATGGTGAAGTAAGGCAGATTGGTTGGCTAAAGTCACTGTGAATTTCTTAATAAAGTTACACAACAGCTAACACATCACACCTTCCAATTGCAAAGAAAGATCTAGAATTTTTAATTAGTGACAATGTCAATAAAGCTCCTTTGGTATTACTAATCCTGCATCGGATGACAATCCTGCAACAGAAATTACATTTCTGTAATTCATAGAACTGCTTTTCATCCGGAAGTTCTCACAACATGAGGTTTATCCTCCTCTTCCTCCAGCTCTCAATCATAGAAGCTAAGGAGAAACTCCAAAACATGCTCAAAAAAAAAAAGTTATATGGCAGTATATTAAAAATAATTTAGATTTTGAAAGATAACAAACAACCTTATCCCAGTTCAATAAGCAAGAACAAGGAAAAAAGAGAGGGGAGTTAATTTTGACTAAGTTAATTAGAAGCTCCCTCCAAATTCACTTAAGTGCTTCTGATGTGAAGGGCGGGGGGGGGTAGTTTCTGTAAACATCCATTTGTTCTTCTCTGTTTTATCCCTGCTGATAAAACAATACCAGGATGCCTCTTTATGTTCAGATGCCACAAATTCTTGGAGAGTAAAAGTTGCAGAGAAAATTTTCCTCCAACTTCCAGAAAGGTTTGGGGGCTGGGGTGGGTTGAAGAAGGGGAAAGGAGAAAGGAGTTGATGTATTTTTCTCTAATAGACTGCAAGTGTCAGGTAACATAAACCAGAAAGTGGCTTGTTGTCTACGAAGCAAAGATAATTTCATAGTTTAGGTCCTCTTCCGTGTTAGTTAACATAGGCTACAAGTGCCCAAGAAAAGCCCTGCATATGAGCTACCTTGATGGCATGGAGCCTACAGAATATCCTACTCTCATAACACAGGCAAGAATAAAAGCTTACTTTCCAGCTCAATTAACAGAATCCCATGCTTGTGTCAGACTTTTAAGTCTGCTGAAGGCAGAAGCAAGAAGCATTGTAAATGCATATTTGTATACAAGAACCCCATCCACAGACCGAAAAAGGTAAAGTCAGCATAAATCTCTCCTGTAACAGCTGTAGAGTTTCAGAGCACTGTTAATAGATTTTTAGCATGTTTGACCCTGCCTGCCTACAGCACAGATAAGCTGAGTGTAAAAAAAAAAAAAAAAAACCCACACACAAAATTTCCCATAACCTGTTTCTCCTAAAGAATTATTGCAAGAAAGAAAATTGTATACCTTCCTGTTAGCTCCTAGATGTAGAAACCACACCACCAAAATAATATTCCATTGGAGGGTTTGAAAAGTGAGGAAAAAATAATTAGGCTGACTCTCAACAGAAAGAAAATATTTTAAAGAGAAAAGCCTAATTGAGCTTTTCGAAATTAAGGCAAGATCAAAACAAGCAAGAAATGAAGTGCTATGCTTTTGATTTTTTAAAGCTGTATCCCCCACTGAGCCACCTTTGCAGGAAAACATCTTCTGCATTTTACATTCCAATTAGTGCATTAATCTTTTCTTGATTATTTATTCATATTTAAAAGTTTCCTTTTTCCATTTTGTAATTTGGAACCACATAGGAGAATGTAACTGTATATTCACAGGCATTGCAAAAGAACATGCAGACACCTTTATTTCTCTTCAGACAGGATCAACCATCATCTGAAGTTAAAGACTGTTCAACAGTCATACATATACTGGGAAAAATAATTGTTTTAACAGTCATTATCAATAGAAATGGGGAAAGCCCTGCTTTTGTTATTTTGCCTTAAAGCTTTCTCCCTTGAAAGTGATTCTTTCAAAAGACAGATTCTCAGCTCAAGATTCATAGACTACTAGGAACCTATGGACCCCCAAGAGACGTTAAAAGAAGCATTAACTTATGCCAGCTGCCAAGTTTGGAGAACGTTTTAGAACGTCGCCTTCGCTTCCATGGTTGAGAGCCAGTGGAAGAAGACGATAAACATTGTTAAGCGGCACTGTGTATCCAGCTACTCACACTAACAAGAATTTTCCCAGATGACAAGATCATAGAGGTGTTAGCTGGAAATGTCTCTGGCAACCACCCAGCAGAGCCTCCTGGCAGAAACGAGGCCATCGCCAAGAGAGATGTTCACGAGGGGATTCGTTCAGCCAAGGTTTAAGGCTTCCCCAGACAAAACGCGCCCAGCTCCCCCAGCCTCGCAGGTTGCGCGCCTCAGGCCCGTCATGCCCAACTTCACAGCCTTGCACCCCAACAACATTTTTCATCAACCATCCTGCCCCCGATGTCCCAAAGAGGACACCGCTTCAGCCAGTCTGAGAGTTCAGTTTGGGTTAGGATTCTGCCTTCCAATACAGAAAGCAGGAACCAAGGTGTAAGGTATTCTGTAATGGGGAGACCGATTTAGAACAGACTTGAGGACAGGAATAAATTCAAATAACTATGTAACACAACCAGACACTCTTAACATTTGACATAAGGTATCTCAGTAGCCAGCTGCATTTTTAAGATCAGACCATCGTTATTTTAAGGATGTCTTCCCCTGGTTTTGTCTCCCTGCACAGCTACTCTACATTCCTAGCACCTAAGACATCCTTTCCACCTCTTATTCAGTATAAACAGACACATTCTTGATTTCTACAGGGAACATGGATCTTAGGTTTCTATTTCTATAATTAGTAAAAAAGCACTAGTATTCAAATTTATTTTAATTCTTGCCTGAAATAATCAAAAGCAAATCACTTTCTCCAAGATTTTCAGCATTTTAAGGATCTTAACCAAACAAGCAGGAGGAAATCCATTATAACCCACTCAGCAACTTGAAACAGGCAATCCTCATGACTGCAGCTGAGCAAACTGATAATAATTTATGATAAATCCTTCCTCCTCCTATCTGCATATTAGCTGAAAACAGATGGAAGACAGCCAAAAAAACAGCAACTGAATAATCTTTGCCATGTCATTACAACGCCAACAAATGCCAGGTGAGAAACCACAAGGTAAAGTTTGAGGCTGCTTTGAATGAGTTTCTTGATAAAACAGCACAGGTCAGGTCTGACCAGATGCATGCTTGGACTGGGGTCCCACCAGTGGGAATATTTTGCAGTCTCTTTCTCTGTAAAGATTTTTATGAATGCACATTTATTATATTAGCAGAAAGCATTTGTGTATGGCTTCAAATGAACATTGGAGATTTTTGCAGCATTTTCCCAGATGGGTGATTAAAAGTAAACCTCTAGTGTTTAGAAATATCACCACAACAGTCAAACAACTTTTCTGTAAAAAACGGTATCTGGTTTCTTTTGGTACTTAGCAGCTGAGGTCATCTGTCATCTGTAAAGCATGATGATAAAACACCATGATCACACAGGTCTTCATAACACAACTTTCAAAGCACTCTTCAGAGCGTACTTTGATCAAAATGTTTACAAGGCACTAGCTTTACAAGAAGTTCAGGAACATCAATCTTTATTAGGGTTATTTACCAACACTGAAATACTAGGGTATATACCTATGGAGTTGCAGTTCTAATCCAGATATTAAATATTTAAGTTTTTTGTGTTGCTCTCAAAAAGGAAAGTTTTCATTAAACCTAGAAGACAAAAGACAATATATGGGGCTTCTAAACCTATTTCTAAGGAAAGCCTGAAATTATGAACAGACACAGAAAAAAAGTTGCTGAAAAAGCACGCATAACTCACATGTACTTTTAGTAAAAAAATACAAGCAAACAAATAATATTCAATGCTTGGGAAAGTAAGAACATACACCACATGATTTAACATAACTATAGGAAATTGCTCCAGCAAATATTGATTAGACTTATGCTTCTCAGTCTTCACAGCTCTGCTTTCAAATACTGCAGAAGAACTAAGATTTCAAGACAAAAAAAAAACACCCAAAAAACAGAAAAAGAAAACCCTTAAAAAAGCCGCAAACATTTTAATTTAACTATGATTCAGCTGGAGGACATGAAAATATGCACAGCAGAGCGCATCAACTAGCTGAGAGAAAACAACCAGGAATACAAACAATGAGTCAGAATGAGAGACTTGATTACAAAACCCTTGCTGTTCTTCAGAGGGTATACCAGTAAGGACTGTTATAAAATCTGACCAAAGAGAAAGCTTTACAAGGTGATTGCACTGAAGATTATTATTTTCTGACTCTAGTGGCCATTATAGAACCATTCACGTCAAACACCAATATTCTGCAATTCATCTTATGAAGTGCCAAGAAAAATCAGGCAAGCAGAAGTTTTTTTCTACATAGAAACGCATTATTCAGAAAACATAAAACAAAAGTAACATACGCTCATGCACCACTTCTCTTAATTCAGAAGATATTTCAGGTTTTATTTTCTTCTCTCACTGACCGGATTGATTTTAGCAAAGTTGCATGTATGCAAAATGAGGGCAGAAAGGTGTTATTTTAAAAACTGCACATCTGCTCCATACTTCAGATTGTATTTTATGTACACGTATGAATTCTGGTAGCAGAACAGCAAGATAAATACCCATAATTCAGTTGTCTCCTTACTCTTGCTACTTGCCTACTACAAATCTCTCTACCCCTTTATACCCTCATTGCAGGCTTAGGTTGACAGCCTTCTCTCCTCAGCTCATGCTGATTTAATACAGCTGCAGCATCTCTCCCCTCCATCTCTCCTAAAATCTCTTCTCACTTCTTAACAACCCCCAACTTTCCTATCTACTGCTACTAGTTATTTCATTCTAATTGCATCACCTTTGGAATGCATTTGGGGTACACATTGTAGTAAATACTAGACAAAGAAAATTGTGCCACAACAAGAGGAAAAGAGCATAATAGCTTTGCGTGCTACCGAGATGAAGCCAGTAAAGGAAGAGTTTTGATCTACAAGGATTACACATTAACAAAAGGAAGTATTTTTAGTGCCTGCATTCCCCAGTCTGTACTGAGAGGATCTGTTCTCTGATAAAGAAATACAAAAAATATTTCTCACAGTTCAAATTTGCTTAGAGTAAGTTATACCTTAACAGATTACAGATTTCCTGTATATTGCTTTGTTTTCATTCCAGGTCTCATTACATAATACATTACTAAGAGAGATTATTAGGGGATGAAAAAAAACCTCACAGACTCCACACAAGCGTCTCCCAAAACCACCTCATTGCCAGGGTCACCATCAACTCACATATGTGCCACATTTCTCTAGGCTGTTAGAATGTATTTCAGAGATGGAAAAACAAAGCCATATTATTGAAGTAAGAGACAGAAGCAATTTCACAGCAACAATAAGGTCCTTTTGTTATTTCACCTGAACAGTAGAATAACTTGGAGAGCAGCAAAACAAAAAAAGGGAAAAGAGCATAAGTGATGTTGAAAACTGGGTAAAATATACATGGGAATATTTCAAGCTACCTGGTAACTAAGTCATGCCATACAACTTCAGTGTGAACCTCAGTAGGTCACCTGATGACAGATTAAGAGGTATTCTAGGCGCACGCAGGAAAGGAACTAAAATTGTACACTAGTTGTCAGAAACAGCTACAGTGGTAAGTATATACACATTATCAGATACTACTATTTGAGTCCAAACATTTCATTCGCGTATGCCTGACAAGACAAATATATGCTGTCCATTTCAGATGTTCTGATTTTTCAAATGATTCAAAGCTGAAAAGCTTTAACATGTATACCAAGTTCCTTTTAACCTACAAATATTCGATGTAGTTGACTACAACCTATGGCTATTTTTCAGGAATACTAAGCAATTTAACACATTTAACTTGCCTGCTGTGATTTTAGATCTTTTAGAATCCAGTTGCAACTAAGTTTCTTGTCATCAGTGTTTTGGATACTGCATCCTGATTTATGTAACCAGACATTTTTGTGCTTCTCTACATGCACAGATGCCTATTTGGTCATAAAGGTGCCAAAGACAGGAAGATAAGTTATGTGCAACTGCCCAATCGTATTTTACGAAATTTAAAAAAAAGAAAAAAAATCAAAGAAAAAGGAACCGCTTACAAACTCATGCAGACATAAAAAGATGCAGTTCTTCTGTGAATAAAGACAAGTATGATGGAACAAAGTGAACTGTAGAGTTTTAGTCTCAAATTCTTTGCAGGGTTTGAATTTCTGCTGGATGCAGATCTAATCTACGCTTAAACTAAACTGACAAAGCTTAGCCGTCGTGATTTGCTTCTGTCTACCTGGTACTTTTCCAGAAAGCAATGAACTTTTCTTTTGTAAACTAAGTTCACACGGGCAAGACTGGACTTTGAGAAATCTATTCATGATTTCCCACCAATAATATGCCATTCTTCCCACCACAATGCTATTTTAACTCCATGACCTTTTTCTCCCAAGTCAGTATAGGCTGCCATAAAGAAGCTTGCCCTTTTAATAAAGACATTATGAAGGAGTAGAAAGGAGATACTAAAAGCAGAAAATTAAAAAAAAAAAAAAACCAAACATTTCAGAAGTAAAGATTTAGAGGTTAATAGGACTATTTTTCTTCCAACTTAAACTGATTCAAAACCTTTTAAATATTTGCCATTACACCACATAGAGAACAGTCCATCACGACTTGGAAAACAGTGTCCCTGCTGCTTTCAGTCACACTTCTCAAACATTACACATTTTCACCCGTGAAATCAAGAAAAATAATGATAGTCTATATGGAAAAAACATAGAAACATATTCCCCTCTTCACTACATGTGATACTAAACACCTTCAAACAATTTCAGAAAGCTGTATTACGATTCCAACGATTTAAACTTCTCTATTTAACTATTTTCAGGCAAAATAGAAAGGAATTTTAAATATAGTACTAAAGATCTTATTTGCCTAATCGTAAGAAACAGCTGCAGGTTGTGGTCTCTTACACACATCAGAGCTACCAGTGTGAGCTTCCTGGACTCCTGAAGTATCTCAGGACTGCTGTCACTGAAATGCAGTTACACAGAGGTGAAACTTCTGTGCAGAGTTGGATAAAACATATACAGACTCTAGAGGGAGTTCTAACTTTGCCATATTTTTCCCCTTACAAAATTTTTATCAGTAGTTCAGAACTAAACAAACAACAACAAAAAGGCAAACCCAGGTATGATGTTTCTTCTCGATGTCTGCTTTTTCCCCTTCCCCCTGTTACTGGGCAGAGTGGGAACTGCCTGGCACAGTCAAATATCTGCTTTCTGCTGATGCTGACATGTATTTTGGTTTTCTTTCTTACCCGATCATGATGTATAGGAACTCTTAATTTAGCTGTTCTTGGGTGACTTCGGTGCACCTTCAGTCTGAATAGTTCACCAGTTCGTGCAGCATCTGGGAGACCTGTGATATTTAAGGAGGATGAACTACACTCAGATAGCCCAGTCTTTAAATACTAAACACAACAAAGAGTTTGTAAAGATATTTTCATCAACATAAATTAGCTCCTTTCTAATGCAGTACTGCTGCCTATGCATTCCTGTTGCCAATTCACAGAGTGTGTGTTTACGGGCATTACGCATTACGCTGGGACACGCACTAGCATACGCCAGCACAAGAACAGCTGGATCACAAAGATAGCCAGCACATCTGCCACACTCTCGTGAATCCCTGAACGAGCTTTTAGCTTTGCCAGGCCTCTTGAAGCAAGGGGATTTGCTTGGCATTATGCACTTGGCAAAAATGCCCCCAAGTTGCAGGAGGAGCTACTATTGAGCAACCAAGAATGCAGCTGTAGTACCCACACCGTCTGTCTTCATACAGCATTTTGAAATAAACATACTTCCTTTACGGCTCTAATTGAACTTTAATAACTCACAAATACAGCAGACTGACCACTGGATATCAAGAAGCCAAAAAAAAAAAAAAAAAAAAGAAGAGGACAATATATGTTTCCAATATTTCTTTATATTGAAGGGAAACTTAAGCAATCTAATATTGCAATATTTTTCTGCTTTGAGGCACAGCATCGTGTCGGCTCATCCTAGCTGAAGAAATTCATAACAACTGGAATAAAGGCTGGTAATCCTTTATTACTGTGCCTTCCTGTTAATCTAACATCTGCTTTCACTTTTGTTATTAATCAGTGTTTCAAAAACAGATTAAAACTTTCCCCTTCCCCTTTTACCAAAAGATGACAATTTCCAGTGAGGAAAAAAACCAACAAAAACCACAAACAGACTCCTCAGGCAAGTCTTCTACCTGTCCAAACATTCATTAACACAAAAAAAGAGAGATTTGCATTTCAAATTTTTCCTCAGAGGATAAACGTAGCACATTGCATGGACATAACAGTAGACTATCTGTAGAAAAACTCAGATGACTTCTAACATCCATATGTTGACTTCTAACTTCCATATGTTACCAGGGAAAAAAGAGGTACACTTAAGACAGCTGTCTACCTCTCAGCCTTCATCTCACACTCCTACAGTGTTTTATGTTGCTACAATGGTATCAGAATCTACAAAACACACACATATATATATATATATATAAAAGGTATGAACCTCAGCTGTCCCCTGACCACTCAATGGTTTCATTTTAATTCAAGGAGTAAAAACAGTCAAAACCCAGACACTGGAGCAACAAGGAAAAAAAAAGTAAACTGCATTTAAAAGGATTTTTGAAGGAGTGAAAAAAAGTGTGCTAAGCCAGATACTCTTTATTTTTAAAGTGCTCTTTCATCCTGTTTCCCAAACTTGACTCTGTTTCAAGTCAGTATTGCAGGATGCAACTATGCTGAACTTAGGAGATCTTTTCAGGCATCAGAAATACTTTGCCTGTCAGCATTCACCTGCTGAACCCACTGCAAGTGCAGAAGTCTTCTCTTCTATTTTTCTGCTCCACAAAGTGGAGCAGTGGATAATCAGAAAAAGACCTGCAACGCAAGTTTCAGAAGCATTTCTGGGGTGATTTTCCCCTGAAGTAGTAATATGACAGGCAGCACAGAAGTCTGGAAGAGGAACTCCAACAGTCCTATCTTTTTGCTCTTTCCATGTTTTCAAACCATCTCCTCGGCATCCAGAAGTTAAGCATTTGTACAAAGTATATTTCTTTCTCCTCAATATTGATTTACAACCATTTTTCATAATAGGCTCTGAATAGCAGGGGGCAAAAAACATTTCACTTCTGTCAAAAAGAAGCAATGGAATAATGGACTGGCTGAAAACATGTATTCCCCAAACGCTGCTGCTCTTGGACAAAGACACTCACACTTAAGTGAGCCACATGAAGTAAATTGCCTATTTGCGTAAATATGCCAAACGACTACTTACACACTTGATGGCTGGTCACAAGCTGAACGTTCATTCCTAACTCCGGATCACAAGCTTTTTATTGGTGCTGGCACAGACTGTGACAGTAGGAAAGAGTTTTCAGGGTACTACAATGCTGAAAATCAGTGCTTTACAGAGGGGCATGTGAAGTTGTTTGAACAGAGGGATATTTGCCTGAGCAAGCATCACAGGGCTGTTAGGGACAGGAGGAACAGCCACAGTCAACAGGCCTTTGCTATCAGTAATTCAAACCAGTAATCAATCAGTAAAACAAATACACAGAATTTACTAGGACTTTATTTTTTGAGAGAAAGGTAGTTTTCCTGCCAAGAGTTACGTTTGATAATATTCTGATTACATCATTAGCACTTACAACTTCGTATGGTAAAACTTCACCAGACCTAACAGTACCTAAGCAGATGCTCTGTTCAATACACAAGCAACTCTGCCAAACAGTGCATAATAAAATCCAAAGTTTTTAAACCAAGATCAGATTAATGGTTGAGTTTTTTGGGGTTCAGGTTGGTTCGTTTGGGTTTTTTTAATTCATTACATCTTCAACATATCTGGGGTGCAGCAGGTCAGCTTTGTTCCCTCTGAAGGGGATCACAACTGCAGTCAAGCTCAAACCTCCAACTGCACTGTGCTAGCGTGCAGTAATCCAGCTCTCCAGCTGTCCACAACTGCACTGTAACATTTTGATCTCTCACAGTACTGAGGAAAAAGTGAACTTTAATTTCCAGTTGATTTTTTACAATCACTTTCAAGTAAATTATACTTGCACTTGAATTATTTTACAGTTATAAGCCAGTGCATTTCAGTGACCACTGATCCAATTCGTATAGTTTATCATTTGTTATGAGACACTGATGGCTGTTTAATATGTCCTAAACATAACCTTGAGACAACAGGAGCTCAAAGCATTTCATAATTATATTCCTCAGTAGGAAGCAAGTTCCACAGTTGACATATGGAAAGACCAAACTGTTCTTCTATTCAAAACAAAAATACTTCCTGTTCTTTCAACTGTTAACTATTGAACATTTCAACTGTGTTTCTCTGTAAAGCACTCCATGACTTTCTGAAGAGCACTTTTTAAAGCATACAGGAGAGGCAGAGAAGTATAGAACTACAGCTGAAGTAGAGACACAGAAAGAAAAATATCAACATCCTAGACACCCATGACTTATAATCACATCACGATTACTATCCAGCATCGTTAAAAGGGGGTAAATAATTCAGCCTGTCAGTAGATCAGACCAGAAGGATATGCTTTATCATCATCTCCCAGCAACAGCCTTCCTGAAAACCTCTGTGAGTTAAATAGCTCCAAGTGATTTCAGGAGACAGTGACCCTTCAAGATGCGCTAAACCTTTACTATAAAAACCAACCAGCTGCTCATCATGCAGATCTACTGAGGTGCTTACAAAGGTTTCATGAATAAATGGATAGTTGTGGCTCACACACCATAAAGGACAGAGCTCAGCAGCTCCCTTCGGTTGGGAAGCAATAGAGAGAAATACTTTGACTTGCATATGCACGGACAACTATAAATCAGTAAGACTGCCTCTGAGTTTCTCCTCCAAGCCTGCACTCAAGCAGTAGTTCATAGGCTGTCTCTTGTAGAAGAGCATGCAAAAATTTCTAAGCGCAAGAAAGGGCCTGTAGAAGCCAAACAGATTTATACACCGAGCAGCCAGTTGTCAGTGGAAAAGTCAGCTTACTCATTAGTCTGCCTCCATATAGGGGAAAAAAAGAAAAAAAAAAAATTACGACAAAGACTTAACAGCAGTGGTTAAGATTAAAGCTTACCTCCAAACCCTCTTAGCCTCTAAAATACATACTTTTATTTTTAAGGTGTCCTTTCATTCTATTTCCCATGCTTTACTCTTGTCCAAATCAGCATTGCAAAAAGCCACCTATGCGGAACTTAAGAGGATTTGGGGGACATCAGAAATACTCTGCACATCCGTATCAGACTGCTAAACACAATCCAAGCGCAGCGGATTTCTTCCCTGCTTTTCTGCTCCATCCTGTGGTAAAGCTGAGGTAATGGGTTAGGTGCATTTAGCACCTAACTACCAATCAATGAGCTGTTAAGCTTGGCATTTACCCATTTTCAATAGCAGAGATCCAAACATCTTTATAAAGATGGAAATCCCCAGGGAAGGCAGTTGCTAAAAAACAAAGCCTTAAGCAGATGATCATCTACTGAGAGCCTAAGCAAGTAGGCTTGAGGGGGGGGAGCCCGAGGGCTCTGGAAACTTGCTTTTTAAGAGATGAAAATAAAAGTCAAATAAGAAAGAAATGAGGAGCTGAAATCGTTGTGCAAAGGGCAAGAGCAACTCTGAAGGACTAAAGGGAGAAAGGAGTCATTTCCACCTCTTTCATAAGACTACAGAAAACATTCAGAAGTTGAGAGGAAGGAGATGCAAGCAAAACAGCCAGGGTAAAAGCTTGTCGTCTCTAGCTACGCCTGCTGCTTCACCAGCTGGACAGAGCACTCGGATTGCTCCAAAAACCCAAGAGAAGGAAAGCTGGCCTCCATCCTGAGGAAGCCACTTGCCCAGCATACCTGCAAGGCTACAAGCCTTATTTTCATGCAAACGCACAAAACTGACCAAAAAAAGAAAAAAAACAAACACAAACACCAAAACAAACCAACCACACCTTGCCAAGAAGATGGTCAACTATCAGTTTTAGTGAGGAAAGGACAGGCCTAAGCCCAAACCGCCCTGAGTCCAGAGGAGCCGTACCACAGAGGAGCATCTACATCTCCATATACTCGCGCATTATGTAGCTTAAAATATTTATTAAGCAGAATGCTAATGATAACTTTATCCTCCCGTTGATTACCTCTCTTGGGCAGCTAAATATTAACACGAGGTTGTTCTTCCTAGCTAATTTAGTAAGCAAGAGCTAATTTAAATGAGCACATCCTTTAGGAGTAATCCATGTGAATAATGATCCTAACTTGTTTTCATACAGGAGTTGTGACTTATTTAGGTTTTCACGGTACTTTAGGGTTTCTAAAAGAGGCACTATGCAAATTACCCTGCTTAGTAACAGCACGCTGGAGCAAGTACCTCCTGTTCGTGTGGTTTTTATTGACTTGTTTTGCACCACTACACCAACACGCTCTCCTCCGCGTAGGAGGGAGTTCAGACACGCCACATAATGCCTTGTAACATCTTCCTACTCGAGCGTCCTAGGAGTTGTTTTCCCTTCATTTGTCCTTTTCAGATAAGCGTGTTGTTCTTTTTATTTTCCAATATTAAGACGAGGCACTTGGTGACGCAGGAGCTGAGAGGGAAACAGCGCGGCGCCCGCGGAGCAGACTCGCCCTTCTTTCACGCTCAGGGTTTATTTACTTTCTTCCCTTTGTTGTACTAACCCTACTCGGGTTCAAAAGCCGAAACGATCCGATTTCTCAGCAAACCCCAAAACACGCGGGAACCCCCCCGCCGGCTGGCAGGCCCCGGGGCAAGCCTACCTGGGCTCCTGGGCACGGCTTCCCGCCATGTCTCCCCTCAGACACCGCACCTTCTCCCCTCAGGGCTGCTCCTTCTCCCTCAGAGGAGGACAGCACGCTGCCGCTCCGCTTTCCCGGGGGGGTGGCTGAGGGAGGCGGCAGCTGCTAACGAGCTCATTAAGGGCTGAGGCGGGCCCGGTGGGGCAGCCCCTCACCTCGCCGTGAAGCAGGCCCGTCCCTTTTTAATTTCTCCTTCCACCATTAAGACCCAGTCAGCCCTTTCTTTGCCACCCCCCCCCGCTGCCAGGTACCCCCCAGCTGGGCCTTGCCTCCCTTTCCTCACCCCCTGCATTACCCCTCCAAGAACCAAATGGCAGCTCCTTTTATTTTTTTTTTTTTTTGCCTGGCAATATTCCATTTAAGTAAATTACCACCCAAATTTAACAACCCCTTTGCTCTTGTGGTGGTGGCAGAGGCAAGAATTGCCCCCTTGCACATCTGCTGGGTTTTATATACTCGTAAAAGACAGCAAAGGAAAAACCAAGCGGGCAGGACGCGTGTTTGGAGGGAAGTTTGTGGCCTGTCAGAGTCAGGGACATCGCCGATACCGACCCAAAACCAGATTTACCTCGGCCGATCACAGCACGCAGAGGCAGCTCAAGGGACAAACAGCTTGCCAGGTATTTTGCACAGTCAGAGACAACAACCCAAAAGTTTAATATTCCCCCAGATCCCTTTAAGATCATCTTTTTTTTTGCGTCGTGGCTGTTCTTCTAGAGAAATATCCTGTGTTTCTTTAGAAATCCCCATTTTTCCCCAATTTTTTCCCCAGAGAATCTGTTTCTGGGTGAAAAATTAGCAAATGCATGCGTACACTTGCTGGTTTTCCCACTCCCATTTGGAGTTTGTTACTGGGTATCAGCCTGCGTAAATAATGTCACTGGACCATTTTATACCACTATCCATAAAACGTGCCCGTAGAGGATTTTCTGTGGGTACTAACAGTTGTTGCACTGAAAGATGCCATAAAGCCGAACACTTGGGATGTGCAATCTGCCCAGATAAAGTGCATTGCATTAACACGGTGACTTTTTCAAAACGTAATGACTTTGGTCATTATTTAAATGACTGCTGTTCAGATTTTCATCTTCGCTATTACATAATCATTTACGAGGTGGTTTCTCATGTCTTTTCAGACTCCTGCTGGGTTTCTGAACCCTGTAAGCAGCCGCCATTAATGACAGCAGATCTCACGGACAGGCGAAGTGACACCGACCCCTGCGTAAACATCACAGACACCCCGAGAGAAAATCTCTGGAGCAGCATGGGACTTTTCATGGGAAACATGCTTTAAAAGGGAAGGAGGATTGATCTGGCCTGACATCTCGTGCTCACTTAGGGCTTCTTCTCCTGACTTTGTGCCACAGCAACGCTGCTGCAGCTGCTCTGAGCTGCCATCATGACCTCCCTCCCCAGTTGAGCAGCCAAGCACCTTCTGCCAGGGCTCTCCAGCATTTTTTAGTCTACCCCCGGCCAGGTTAGCTACGATTTTTTAAGCACTTTCTGCTAATTCGACTGATTTCGACTCAACCCTTCACACAGGGATCCTAGATGGCAGATCAATGGCATATTAGCTACTG
The DNA here is from genome assembly GCF_026419915.1 of Harpia harpyja. Lineage (NCBI taxonomy): Eukaryota > Metazoa > Chordata > Aves > Accipitriformes > Accipitridae > Harpia > Harpia harpyja. The sequence goes on from NC_068951.1 coordinate 41,546,767, forward strand.
ACCAAGAACAGAGAAGAGGGGGCACCACAAGTGCCGGGGCAAGGCAGAAGCACATTCAGAGCACTCGGTGTCACCATGGCTGTAGCTGGTTAGCTGGCACCGCAGCCGCTCTAGTCCTTCCTATAGCACGTTACTCAAATTGGCTTGGTAGGAGCTTGTGAACTGGCTCCCTGTCTGCTGAAATTATCAGATGTTGAATTCGTCTTTATGGCCGAGAACTGCTGCGGTGCTCCCAAAAGAGTCAGGACATGGAGAAGAGAGATGGCTCTCCCAACGGAAGGCAGGAGGCATCACATATATAGGCAAAATTCCCTTGATGCCCAATCCAGGACTACAGTCTGCTAAACTAGCCTTGATCTCCAACTCAATATATAGTACAGATAGTCTTCAAGGACTGATGTTCAATGCATGGCGCAGCATGGCACACAGTATAAAACCCATTTGAAAGAGAAAGGCTTCAGTTCACTTTACCTGACATTTTTTTTCACTTGCATGAGGCTTGTTCAAAGCCTTTTCCCAGTTACAGCTATGCCAGCTGCAGACATTACCACTCACACTGGGATGTTTCTTTCTTCTTCCAGTGCCCAGGTCAGGATGAGGGGCTGCTAGGGCAGACTCTTCTTCACATCATGGTGCACAAATCCTACATTACAGGGAGTTGTTTTGCCTCTAGGCTAGCCTAGGACTGGGAGACTGCAAAAGGGGTTTCGAGATACCTTCCTCTGCCTTGTTCCTCTGAGCAGCTTCAAATGAAGGAGAAGTACAAGTGAAGACCGAATTTTGCTTGTGTAACATTTCGGCTGGTCAGGAATATTCTGTAAAAAAGCAGGGCTGGGAGGAGGGGGAGAAATATAGAATATTATAGTTTTTCTGCAAGCTATCTGTAATATTGCGACCAAATGATTTCTGCTTCACGTTAGATCCCAAGTAATATGGAAAAGGGTCGGTACCTGACATTTTCAAAGCGCAGCAGCGCTGACCACTTTATCTTCATAGGGACTTCAGGCAGATCGCTGTGCAATTTAGTTACCTTAGTAACATCAGACAGCATGTAGACTTGCAAATACTTGTTATGTCACCTTGCCAATCTGCTGCTACACCTACCAGGAATGCAGAACAAGCAATCAATTACAGGCATATCACTCAAATTCATTATACTTGCATGTAAGAAAGCCTTTACTTCTTTGCTTATGAAATTAGTTTAATTCCAGTGGGAAACCCCACATCTTTTAGTATGATTTTTTTTTTCAGTGAAAAAAAATCCTTAGAAGAACTGGCTATTTATTACTCCTGTTCCTCCTGAAACCACTTTGCATAAATGATATAACATGGCCTCAAAACAATAGCGTCCTGATTTTCTGAATACTACATACACTTAATTTTCATTTAGGAATGATATACTGAAGCAGCAGGTTTTTTAAATACTGGAAACTAGTGAACCTTGCATATACAAAGAAGGGAAATGCTCTTTTCATAGGTATCATGAACTATGGATGATGATGAAAAACTAGCCTTATATTAATTGTTCTGCAAGCAAAAGGAAGTCTGAACGAAGCCTTTTTAAAAAATTATTTTCTAAAAACCAGATATTGCTCCCTTATAAATGTCATGAAATACCCTTGGCCTGAAATAAAGACATACACAAGTTTTATTTATTACCTTCTAAGTAACAGAAAGAGACAAAATGCCTAAAATTGTCAGCTGGTACCTTAAATCACGTATGCGAAGGTGGTACGGGAGATCTGAGGAAGATTTTGCTGTGACCATCGAGAATTTTTTTTTAACCCAGCGGTCCTTCTGCAACGCTTTTAACGTTTACCTCCATTATAGCAAACACCAGAAAACTGGACACACTTGTATACCTATTATCCAGCTGACCATCCAGTGTTTTAGTTTAAAACATAGATAGGACTGATTCCTTGTTGAAATGCCTCGTTGGGGGAGGATGGTGATTTATATTGGTCAATGCGCAATTAGGATGATTTGTGCCGTCTCTCCAGCAGACAACTGCGCTGGCAGCTGGGGTAATAACGCCTTAGATCACCACTCCTAAATGGATGGGATGGAGCACATTTGTTATAGTCCTGTTTCTGGGGTCATCTCTTCTTAAAAGGAAAGTCTGTCTTGAAATGACGGGATTCTCTCCCACGTGATAGATCTCCCATCTTGAAAGTAAAGTTGAAAAAAAAAAAAATCAGGAAACTTTGTGAAGTTTCTTTCTTTCTTTAATTAAGTTAACAATAATAAGAACTAAATTAGGCTCTTTTATGTAATTTAGCAGGAAACAGAATCTGTCTCATGACACTACTTTACATAGGAACGGCAGCAAGGTATAAACATACTGTCCTCCTAACTCAAATTTCACCCTCTTTCACTTCAGTGCCTTCACTTTTTCTTTTATTTGAAGTCACTCTGAGAATTGTATTAGCTTAGCACCAGAGCCGATATGCTCATAATTTGGACAAGAATGAGGGAAGAAAGGACAGAGCTCTTGCCCTTTATTTTCGTCAGCTCTCTGGGAGAGAAGATGGTGCAATCACCTCCTTTCTTCACCGCATCCCTGCTGCCACTCCGGCATCTGCACGTAATACAGCCCTGTCACATATGCAGGTATGGAGCTCGAGCAATGACTGATTTTTCACAAGTTTTCAGCACCCAAACTTAAGCTAGAACACAGTTCATCTCCTCAGTGAGAAAGCCAGTTTCCTCAGGCAGCATCTTGGGAGGTTTTCCAGGAACTGTAGAGTAGGGTCCACTTTCAGAAAAAATGTTTAGCATCCCTTGGTGCACCAGGTTAAATGGGTAAATAAATAGTATTTACCACACAGGATGCTAACCCCCTTCTGGAAACCTGGCCACAACTGCAGAAGTGGGAGCTAAGGCTGAAGGTTTGTGTTTCTTTACTTAAAAGGAATGGAAACAGCTGGATATTCATCTGGTAGCCCCATTACAATCCCAATGAGGACAATACAATTATCCACCTGAGCGGTTAATTGCAAGAGTCAGACTGTTGTGCACAAAAGTGTATATTTATTATACATAATATATGGATGTGTATACTAAATTTGTGCCAAACAGCTGTTTATTTTAGAGGAGACAGCTGTTATTGGGATTCAGTTCCTGATTTTTTCAAATGTCACAGGAAGAAACATTGCATGTTAGCTTACAGTTGCATAAACTGCTCACTGGAATTAATAAACTTGCTGAAAACCACATATAGAATTGCATTAATAATGAAGAGTACTCATTACCATTTCAGTGTTTTATGCTGTGACCTGATGAAAAACACATTAAAAAACAATATTATTGACTAAACACATAGCTATTTTTCATAATCTTAATTTTCACATATTATTGGAAGCTGTACAGTAAGTCTCAATTAACATTTAGATTTTTAAAATTTCATTTGAAATTATTTTTAATTCCAAACATGTACTAATTGTACAGTATTTCAGTAATGAAAGTTTAGCGGGGATAAGAGCCCCATTTTACAAGGTCCTGTAAAAAGACATAGAGACAAACATAAAAGTCACACTTTAAAATGCCAGGCTAGAGCGAGGGCAGGTAATACTCCTGTTCCTGCACTGCAAATGAAAAGAAGTATATATGGTCAAATTTTTAGAAATGCAAGTCTTTTCCTGTTCTCACTGAAAGAAGTGATTAATCCCTTTGAAAGCACTGTGGCACAACTCCTCCAAAACAAAGTCTGAGCTTTTTAGAAAAGATGTTAAAATGTGGGCTCTAAATCATTTTAGGTTTGCTGAGGTCAGAGGAGATCATTGGAAGATCAAGCAACTAAAAAATGCTTAGTCCTTTTTCCTTTTTTTTAGCGTGTCAAGAATAAGCTTTTCTTCTCTGCTTGGTCCTCATTTCATCTGGACAATAAAGTTTGAGGTTTGAAATTCTAAGTACTAGCTGCATGGCACATTGGAGCAGTAATTTTTAACCTAATACGGGTTAAAAATATTTAAATAAAACCCCAAGAGAATATACAAATTTCTTGCCATAAAAAAAAATCTTTGTTTTAATAAAAAATAATGACATGAGACTACATAACGTAAATAGCAGAGCAGCATATTCACAATTTGCCAAAATTAGGAGGAACAAGTCTCATGAAGACCGACTAACATACAAGAAGTATTTAATTTTTCATAATGAATAGTAAATTGGTTTGAAGTAACAGTACTGTGACCTCTCTGATAGCTCTCTATTTGTTCAGTGGCTCAAACCTTTCTTGATGGCCTGCACACTGTGAGTTTCGCTGCTTCCATGCAATGACACCCGTCCAGCACGACACAGCTGCACGCAAAGGTACCCAAGCTAGCCCCAAGGGAGCAACCTGGCTACCGCAGGTATTGCGATGGAGCCCACCTTAGCGCTCGCTGGGCTAACTGACCCTCCTGAAGAGGACTAAGTTAGTTTGACTTCCTCCAGGATGGCTATGACTTCTCCCGCTACCCTTGGCTACCTACCTCCGCTGTGCCACGTAGACATATCGAAGTTCGACTTGAAGCTAAAAAGCCAGTATCATAACTTACAATTGCCCGTCTTGGGCTCCCGGTCTGTGTTTGCCGAAATAATGGCAGTTTCCCTCCAAACCCAACTGTGTGGTCAGGCTGGCCATGCCGCAGCCCCAGCTCCATGCAGATGCCCACGTTCCACAGCTGCTTTTCCAGTGCCAAGGGAGAGCCATCGGCACTTACAGAAAACAGTCTGAATTATTAAAACTGGTAACTGCTGTAGTTTGGCTTGTGCAGCACGGAGCCCAGGCCGTGTGATGGTCATTGATTTTTTCTGTTAGGGATGTACTTTATAGGCGTTGCTTGTACTTCTCCTCTGTCCTGCTTGTACAGCCTCCTTCCTCCTCAACTGGATGCATTAGTGCTGGCTGCGGGCGCGATGCCCCAGCTCCACACTGCTTTCCTTCCCCACCTTTCATCCAGCTGTCCCCGTCTCCATTGCCATCAGGCCTGTTGCTCATCCCTCTGCCTGCCCTGGGCCAGCTTCTGCCCCTCATCGGCACGGCTCCACTTCAAGCCCCGCTTCTGACCAGGGATCACCACCCAGAACCAAGCTGTCAACGTTGCGAGATCTGGGGAATCTGGCCTCCTGTGTGAATGGGAGCCTGAAAATACGCACGAGAGGAAAGACAGACTGCCTGATTTAGGTGATCAGCTGGACTATATCCAATGAATGATGGAGCAAGTGGAAAGAATTGCTTGAAAATGAATTGCTGATATAATGGTTATAAGGGCTGTTTGTGCATTTAATATGTGCTGCAGCTGAAGCCCCAGCACTCTAAATTGTCATCTAAAGGTCAAAGTCATTCCCCCTGGGTCAGGCTGTGGAAGCAGGTTTTTTACAAAAGAACTGAGCAGGGGCAGGCAAAGCAGAGCCCCGATCTCCAAAACACACAGACAGGTCAAAGGCTGCGTTGCTTCTGCCACGTACTCGCAGCAGTAAAATCTGTGTTAGGTTTGACATACGCGTGGATCTCGCGCGTCTTGCCTTGCTGCTTTCTAGTGCCAGCTTGCCTGAGCTGGGGCTCTCCCCACGGCTGCCGGAATTGCTGTTTGCTGTACCCTGTTTACAAGCTGCTGCAGTCGTCTCTGTCCTGTGGCTGGACTAGCCCGATTTAAATAAGTACTCATACTGTAGCAGTAGACCATCCTAAGTACCAGCCGAGGTTAAACATGTAGATAGACCCTTGTTTTGCACATCTGACACATCTTACGGGAGTGAATCCTGTACTTCTGTAGTTGTGGTTACGCTTTAGAAGTCAAAAACCTTGAAGATGTGTGTTATGCTCCATTTTCTCTAAATGGATGCATCCAGTTTTGTAAAATACATAATAACAGTTCTTAAAATGGCTGTAAGGCACTTTGAATATCCCATTACCTCATACATTAAAATAAGATAATTGATCGAGCCTGTTCCAATGAACTATGAACCTAAAGCATTTTTACTTTTGGTTACAGCTCCTTCCTTCAGCATAAAAGATGACACATCTGTGATTTCTATTTTTAGTCATAGTTTTAACTTTGAAATAGCAAAAATACAAGCTATGTAAATACCAACAGTGAAAATAGTTTTCCTATGTCTATCCTACTCACACTTCATGGGTTAATACTTCATTAGCTTGAGCTCTGAAGGGTAAATCGTAGCAGCACAAGGAGGATAGAAACATTAGTATCTCAATTTGGAAGCATTTTAAACATGATTTCTTTAAAGTTATATTGTTCTAAAGGGTCACTTAAATGCAAATTATTTACATATATAATAGATACAGTATTTTGGCATGGCTTTCCGTGCCAGCTTTGAACGTAGAACATTTTTAAATCTCTAGCAAATTTATAGTTCAACTATAGTCTCTAAAGTTGAAATGCTGGCAAAAACGATGGCAGCAGCTTTAGTATGTGATAGAGCTAGATGTTCCTACAGGCCAGCCCTTCAGACTTAGGCATGCAGGAATGTAGGTCTGATCCTTGGTATGCACTTACTAATGGGATAATTTTGAACTTAATAGCCTGTTTGCACTTTCAATTACCTGACCGAGCATGTGAGCATAGGATTTTATGCACACAGCAGTGTGTGGGTCAGGACCTCAGCGACCCACGGGAACGATGCAGCCACAAAGCAGCAGATGAAAGGACATACTCACACATTGGTCTAGCGATTTCTCCTTCTAGTTTCCAATAATCTCATAATTTCAACAAAAAGCATTTGGTATTTCTTCCAATTTTCATGGCTCCCTGGCAAAGTTATTTTACAGGATCATTTTGCAATTGAGGCACTGAACTGAGAGGCAAATGAGTTCAGTTCAGCTCTCAGTTTTGCTCCAGACTGCTTGTGTCATGTCAGGCAAGTCATTTAACCTCATGGTATCTCAAGTCCCATCTGCATCATGGGAAGAACACAACCTGCTAAGAGAGACTGTGAGGATACAACTGTACCTCAAGAGATTCTCAGACATGACAGTAATATGGCCTGAATAAATACACACAGTGAAAATAAGTTTCCATTCCCCTCCTGTTTATAATTCATAAGTTGCTACTTCATTACCTTTAGCACTGAAGGATAGTTTATATCAGCACGAAAAGGAAATAAACATTAGTATCTTAATTCTGTAGCATTTTATACACGGTTTGCTTTAAGATGTTCTTGGTCTAAAGAGCCACACAAATGCAAAGCAATAGGGAAGAAGATCCTTTGCTTTTAACTAATTCAACGCAAGTGCTTAATTCCTAGCACTCCAGAAGGCCATTTTCCTCTTAAATCCACTGCATTTAGCTTTAAAACATGGTAAAACATGAAAAGTAAATACCTGATAGCATGTCTGTGCTACATTCACTGCCGCGATTGCTAAGTAGCAGAGGCTTTTCTGAGGTAGCTTTTAACTTCCAGGCTATACTGCACACTGGAAAATCCCCACACCTGGCTTTTGGAGTGGTTAATCTCCTCTGATAACCCAGTATTGCCTTGGCCTGTTCATCAACTGATTCAACTCAATAAACCTGAGGCAAGAGTTCATTAATTAGAGGCAAAGGTGTCTTAGATGAATCTGCACTACTGCTATAACTGAAATAGGAAGAAACAAGGGGCACGTGCAGACCTGGTTACTGCCAGCACCGCTGGCTGCCTCTATACCACGCGGCAGCTGCTATCCACGGCCAGTCCAGGGATCCCGGTCCCCAGATCGGAGATGCGTAAGCCCAAGGACCAGCGCCTATCTCAGCCATTGACTGATGAAATTAAGCTGGGCAGTGCCCAGGAACAAGTGGAAGAGAGACATAGATGTTTACAAACCATGCAAGGAAATTTGAACTCAAGGCGCCAGCTGGGTCCCGATAAAAACTGGACAAACTCCTATGCATATGATGAAGCAGATTTATCCACGGGTCTCATCTTGGTGGCGGGAGCTTCACACTGAACTTAGTTAAATGAGAATAGTGGAAGGATATGTAGGACACAAAGTTACAGACTGTCACTTCAGTCTACCTCTTCTATCCATCACCAACTCACAAACGCTGATCAGAAGGAAGGGCTGTGTCCACACATGAAAGACAGAGGCAGACAGAGAACAAACTGGGTTTTTGTTAGTTTGTGGGTTTTTTTCAACTCAGAAGCCGATGTAAAAATAAGACTGGCAAAAGTAAAAAAGCAGATGATTTTCTCAGACTTAAGCCAATACTTACTGGTGTTGGTGTCAGCTCCTTTTGAAGAAACTACAGAGAGATTCGGAGTGGCACTTCCAGAACAGCAGTCTGTATTAAAATTAAAGCCTAAACATCAGCAGTCAAAAGTAGTCTAGCAAATACCTGAATCAAACTGGGAGATGTAACGAGCCATCCTTTGCAACACGCACAGAGCACTGCAGGAAGTTGGGGTTTTGGAGTTTCTTAAGAATGTTGTGATTTAAATTTTATACACTACTTTTTCTTTGCATTTATTGCATTTCAGAATGAAAATAGCATTGCTTTTGACTTTGTTTCCTTTTTCATACAAAATGTGCATTGAATTTCTTATTCCAGTGAATTATTCTAATTAATGCCATTGTTTTTGTTTGTTAGCCTAGGTTGCTGTCTTTTCTTTAGGTTTTTGCTCTGCTGAGATAAAGAAAATGGGATATCTGAGCTGGATTTATCTTTCTTTAAATTTAATCATGGTTATTCACTAGAACTCATGACAACTTACGATAGCAACTTTTTCATATTTCGGACTGCAACCACATAGCTACCAACATTTCTCATTAATGTCACCAGAAGATTTTCAAGAGGAGAGCAATTTTAAGCCACAGTAGAAGGTCTGAATTTTAAAAAAGTTTTACTGTAGATGACATGGAGCCTGAAATACAGGTTAAATCACTAAAGGCTGAATGTAAAGAAGGAAAACAAGCGGTAGGAGGAGGAGACTGAAGCAGGGATGTCATGTAGGTCTAATGTTTGGTGGAAAGGGAGATGAGAAAGGTGATAGCAGCAGTGGCATTTTGGAGAGCAGAATAGAAGAGGCTGCAGGGCTTGTGGGCAAAACCTGCCCAATACAAGTGTTTCTGCTTTAAACAGAGAAATGGAGATAATTTATTGTTATTATTATTGCAATTATATTTAATAAGTATATTGTAGAAGCAGCCAGAGAAAAAAGGAATGAAGACAGCTGGAGGGCTGATTTACAATGACATTTGAGAAGAAGAGAATACTAATAAAACAGCAATTCTGTTGGGGGGGGGGGGGGGAGAAAGACAGAAGGAGAAAGTGAAGAAAAAAAAAAAAAGATTTGAAGGTAACGAGCAAAAATAAAATACAGCAACCTTATAACTAAAGCAGACGAGACTCATAACCTAAACTGCCTGCTGTTCAGAGCTATCAGTGAGTTCCTCACGTATATACTTTTCTGAGAGACACTGCAGACTCGGTACTGACATAAATGGTTCCCACCACACACGTTATAAGGCCAAGAGAAAACTGGTTCAAATACAAAATAAGTGTACCTGGCAGAAAGACACCACATGCACCAAAGCCCCGGAGCACACACTGATCGGGGAGATCAGAGCTCCACCAAGTCCCTCCTGAGCAACAGGCCTAATGCACTAGAGGCTTTCCAGAAATAATTCATAAATGGACAAAGTTCTTCTGACACATCCCATCAGAACAGACTGTAGACATAATGTATTTTTACAACCAATAATGGATATTCACTCTTAAGGGTTTTGGGGGTTTTGTTTGGGTTTTTTTTCCAAGGATGCATACCCATTTTGTAGTAAACTAAAGAGAAATCTTTTCTATTCATAAGTTCTAAAAGATAACATGGAATAAGTTACCAATATAAGTCTGGATTTAGCAACTTCCTTAAGCGCACTGCATGTGCAGTCTTAATCTCCGGTGCAGCACCTCTTTCCTCTTTTTTATCCTTTCTAAGCAAAATATACAGTTATATAACAATAACTCAGATTTATCACTGTGATCACAGTTTTCTGTGCAAAAGATTAAACCATGGCTTTAGCGCTTTCCAAAGTTGCAAATTCCTCCTAGGCATCAAGGCAGTTCAGCAGGCTGCTCATTACAGACAAACTTTTTTTCTCATGACCCATTTCCAATTCTCATCCTTAAGTCCCAAATTCCAGCACTTTGACCAGTTACAAGAAATTAAACATCTAGTATCTACCTTTTGAATAAAACATATCTATTATGTTTTCATCTTTCAGGAGGCATCACACTGGATTGCCATCCAGATGCTCAGCAGATGTTTTCTGACTCTGTAGGACCTGTGGGATATACATAGTTCTATACACTAAGGTCATTATCAACATGGTAACTAAAATAATGTTCGTACAGGTTCACATCACTAATGATGTGATGGTGCTCTGTATAATATGGCTGTAGGCTCCAGCCGAGCCTTAACAGGAGCTGCCTTACAAAGCTGAGAAATGGCAAGTAGGATGTCAGTATTATAGGGTGATGGACTTTCTTCAGGAGCATGTATTAAATAAATATGAATTGGGAACATTTTTAATTAAATGTTTGTGGTTCATTCGTGAAAATACTGTTTTCTGATGTTATGATGTCAGCCTATAATTAAGTCTCCTTCTAGTGAGGATCAGGCTATGAGGCTTTCATATCCTGTTTTGCTGCCACTGGTTGCTGTTGTTTCTCTGTGTCGGTAATAAAAATATCCTACAACGGGATGTACCTAAGAGGTAATTATATATACTAAAGCAGGAATGCAATTACATATAACAATGACAAGGAATGGATTTTTTTAATGGATCTGTAACACCCTGGATATTTTAGACAGTACTCACACTGTTAACTACAAATACGCGCGGTCAACTGGGACTAAAATCCTCATTCCTCAAGCCCCAAAAGCAGCCCACAAGTTACAAATTATTCTCCAGGCTTTTTGTTCTAAGAGCCTTACCTTCCCTGGGCCCCAAAAGGGAGACAAAAACATCACATATGTACATGTCACAAACACAACTACTGCAATATAGTACTCGAGACAGATAAGTTATTTCCAGTTCTAGTATCTCCAGTAATGATATGGGAAAAAGGAACAAATGGCGAATGTCACCCAGCTGAAATTAGGAAATCAAATACAGCGAGGAGCAACCAAGAGACATTAGAAATGTTAATGAGATTGAACTTCAAATGCTTGAAAATAACATCTTTGGAAAAAAATAATTGAAAAAAACATTAATGGGAAGGAAAGATGTGTAAATGTAGATGTGCTGGAGCGGTGAGCAATCACTGATTGAATATTCCTTAGTTACAATAGCAAGGATAAGAACTCTATGGCAGCAAAAGGAGGTCAGTGCTCAGCTAAATGAGATAAAGACTAAAATGTTGGGCCACAGAAATAAAGTTTTCACACCCACAAAAATTTCCAGAATTCTATATTATCTAACCTGTTCTGCATGCGCAGTTTATGACAGTTATCGGTAAAAAATTGAGGATAAACATAATTTTACTTGAAAACATTCATAGCAACACTAAGAGATTCAAGATTTCCTTTTATAAATACAGAGCAATAAAAGATGGAATCTAATGCATTTTTATACACTGCATTTTTTTTCAGATAAGCACTGCTCCTAGTACAAAATATTCTTTGCACATTGATAAAAATCAGATGACCACAGTGTATCCAATGACTCAAACTTTTTTCCAGGATGCAGTAAGGAATAATTACAGAAAATACACACGGTTGGTCGGTTCCTGGAGAAGGAGAAATATTATTATTAAAAGTACTATAATCTGTAGATGAGAATCTTCAGAGCATGATGTATCCACCTGCTTCTGCCTCAGTGCTTGTTTCCTTCAGCCTCCTTTGAACAATCTCAGCCACAACATTTGTTTCATGTGTTTTGAAGGTTCTGCAAATAACTATGCTTTTTATTTCATCTTAGGGACTTGCTGGGGCTGACATAACTTGGTGTTGTGCTAATATTTGATTTAAGGAATGGGAAGTATTTCAAAAGACACATGAAGCAACTTGGTAGAAATTCAACACATTCTGGTTTTGAAGCATTGCTGATTTGTGTTATTTGGAGGGACATAATTTTGATTCTTCTCCAAACAAGCTGGCATTAGTGATTATGCAGTATAGCTGTGAAAATATATTTTTACTGACACAGAACTAGATACATTTATTAGAACAGCAATCCAGCAGAAAGACTATTTTTTTCAGTTTAAGGGTTAGAGATCCAAAAGTGGTAATTAAAACAAAAGGAGCATGATATTCATTGCTTTACTAGTAGTGAGATCAAGAATTAGGCAAAGTGCTAAACAAATATAAAAACTTGGTAACTTTGGGTGGAAGTCAAAGTTAAACCTCATGGACAAGCAGCATGATCTGCCAGGCTTGACAGAAGGCCCATATAATTACAAAACTGAAAGATGAAAATATGAAACAGAATGAGACAAATTGTGCACCAGTGGTATTGATATGAGGTCACATATTTACTCATTTACAGATGTGTTTCTTCTAATTTTCCAGTAAATTTTATTACAGTGTAAATGTAAGAAATAAAAATAAAATGTTTTCTGGTTTATGGGTTAGAAATTTAGCTCAGAGCTCAGAAGAACCTTCAATATGACCCCAAAAGCTGCATTATGATTATTTTAGCTATAATTCAATAAGCAGTACTAAATTTAAGACATTTCCTGTTTTTTACAAATAGATTCTAACTGAAACAATATGGAACTCGCAGTACTCATTAAAATGAGTAATTCAAAGAGCAGCATTTAACTCGGAATGAAATTAGACCTTGAAGAAGGCAAAAAACTGAGAAGATATCTCAGCAAACTATATAATCCTTATATTACCCAGGCTATGTTTCAGGCTTTAAGATGAAAAGGACTATGGGCTCATTTTGATGCAAAATTCATGTAATCTGACAAAATCATGGCTAAGAATGAAGCTTAAAATGAAGTGGTTTTCACCTTGAAAAGAGAATACATAAAAAGGAAAGGCAAAGACCTTTGCAAAACTGATGAAAAGGGTATCTGTATTAGTGGTACCAATAAGGAGCTCAAATTCTGCTCTGAACAAATTCATCCTCATCGCTAATTCAAATGATACTTACAAAATAAAAAACATTAAATCTACTTCACAGTTCTATAATACAATGGTCTCTCACCTTTGATCAAGAGGCTCAGCCTCCTTAGCAGATCGATTAGCAAGTACTATGGTAAACAATCCTACTGAATTTTGATTTTCATTGAAAATATTAATTTCTTTTGTTTTCAAGGAAAAGGTACTAAATAAAATTTAACTTAGGCTCCTGTAACACATGTTTATCTAAGGAAGGAGAGATAAACAATGCTTCTAGTGCGTGGGAATGTACCATTGTCAAAATCATAGGAAATATTCAGGTGCATAACTATCTGGCTTAAGACGACACTTGTAAATTACAGCTCTGTAATAGAGTAATTTAAAAATGATTTTTTTGTTCTGTTTTTTGTATTATCAGAAAAAAAGAAAAAATATTAATTAGATCAGGGTGGGGTTTTTTGCTCCTCCCTTACCTGACAGTAGCTTGCCAATTGCTAAATATTTATCATCACCTTATATTTATTACTATCAATATTTGCTCACAAAATTAGCAAGATTCCTCACATAAGGCAATGATTTGCACTGTAAAAGGTCAACTCATCTCACTCAAAGAAGTATTCTCTGCAAGCATCAGATCTTGCAATCAAAGACCTTATTAATAGTCCTATACGACTCTAAGGTTCCCGTTAACTGTTCAAGGATAAAATAAATTGTATCTGTGATGTATAAGTACCTGTGTGCTGAAGCTGTCCATGGGCTTAGTGAAAATAGGCTGGCTTGCAGACCCATCTTCCAGATGAGCAGAAACTGTTTAGGAGATAATCCTGCTTGGGTTTATTGATTCCTGCACATAACACAAGGTAGGGGTGGTGACACCCTGAGCTCAACCTGAGGTCCAGTACTCCGAGTATGATTTCAGATACTGGGCACTGTTTTAAGTGAGCTGGAGAAGTTTACATGTTGATTTGAGACACGTTAATGTGAGTGTTTTTAAAGATGCCGTTCATGGGTTAGTGTAAACGTGATCCCATACCTATGTTTAATATGTTACGCTGTTTTTTTTCCACTCAGTTTCAGTTTTAATACAAATTTTATTTTCTATTTTGTCAGTCACGATACATTACGGCAACCTGACATTTTTCAACAGAAATTTGAATATACCCTAAATAAATTGTTTACAATTCCACAGAAAAGTCAACCTAGCTCTTCTAGGGGTAGTGGGGGGTAGCAAGATGAGACCTCAAAGAAAAGGGATATTCCCAAACCTTTAGAGGGGGGGAAAAAAGTCGGGCTTTCCAATTCAAAGCATTAGCAATATACAGAAAGTCCAACAGAACATTTGTTTCTATTTTAAATTCATTTCTGATAGCACCGGCACCAAATAAAGTTCTCGTGTGCATTTTCACATCACAGGATAATTGTCGAAAGGAATTTTAATTAAGATCTTTTTGCCACAAACTACCTGAACATTAATGAAGTGTAGAAAACATTGTTTCTCTAAATGTCTTTTGCTGTACAGGTGGCCTAATTGCAACATATTTCTAGGCTGCTGAATCTATTACTTTAGAGTATTCAAGCTCAGGATAAAAAAAAATATCTTTAATACTATCAAAGTCCTCCTATCTGCTAGGAAAATACAAGGTATGAGAATGGACATAAACATTCAGGGCCAAAAGGTGACTTTAAACCACTAGTCCTATGTCTGTTCACTTTAGGTCTAGCCAAACATTTCTGCCTTGGTATCAGAAGCTGCTTACTTTGCTTTCTGCTTTGCTAGTATCTCATCGGGTGGCTTGAAATTACCTATTAGAAAAATTTTATAACCCATTTGCTTTTATTAAAACATTTTAGACAGAAACGTATGTGTATTTAGGTATGTGCACTGTTTGGAAATAAGCAAAATAAAACACAGCCTGATTATGGCTGAATCAGTTTGGGAACACAGAAGCCATTTTCTGGCAAGAAAAGAAGAAATCATTGAATCTGCAAACTCCCAATTTCCTTTCTCTCCATTAGGTCTGCAGCAGAATTGATCTGCGTATGCTGCCCACCTTGCTAAAATTGCTTCGCCGAGGTCCCCTATGCTGCTACTGCGAGCTGGCCCCCACCACTCATATTTCTAAATCTGGAGTCATAAACTTAATGCATGCGTAGGAATGGGCTTTTGTGGAAGCATCTGCAAGATTTGTACGGAAATGATGTGATTCCATTTACCTTGCCCGTTACAGGATTGAGCTATATGCAGTCAGGATGCATAAACTTCTTCGCAGAGATACTTTTGGGGCTAAAAAGACAAGAAAAGCCTGATGGCTGTCCCCGAAAGGGTCTTCCTTGCAAATAGCCCAATACTGAACTAACAGAAAAAAAATGTCTCTGCTGTAAGAGGTGCATAACCAGTCCTACACTGGCTTGACTGCACTGGCGATAAGGTATGAAAAGAAGTCAAAAAAGAGGATCGGAAGTGAGCTGTTACATTGCTTTAGAAACAAAAAAATCAGACACATTCAGGGAGAACACCTGACTGACATCGGCATCGGTCAGGGCCAGAAAAGTCCGGCTCTGAACTCCCAGAAGATGGAAGAAGGGAAAAGCCTTGCCCAGGGAAATGCCCACAGAAAGGGGCAGGAGGGGACGGTGAGGAACTCGAATTCCCCCAAGACAACCCAGAGCAGCCTGGCAGGTGAAACTGGGAACAAGGAATTGGGCTGAGTGTATTTTTCTACTGCAAAAAAAGTTTGGGGCAGAAGCTTTCATCACTCTCCAGTTCTAACTCTGTACATCACAAAGTTCTCAAGTAAACATAGTTATGGGTGTAGTATTGCTTTTTCATTACCCCTTTAAAAATAACCATTAATAGCATAAACATATTCTTCAGATAACTTCTTCATGCTGTTGGAATTTGTTGGTTGTTTTCCATGTGGAGCAGCTGCACATTTCAGCTTAGTCTTTGGTGGAAGGATACTGTGTGCTCTTTGAGATGGGACGTTTGGGGAACTCATCAGTATCCTCATTAGTTATGACCCGCTTCAGCCTCTAGTTTTTCTTTCTTTCCTACAGGATGCTATTCAGTAGCTGTTTTGTTACTCGGTATATTGAATACACACACTTCACAGAAAACAACAGCCTCTCTAAACAGTTAGCTGAAAGCAAGTTTTTACATCTAAAATATATTAGCATCGTGTATTAGCTGGAACCAGTTTCTCTTCAATGAAATATACAGAGCTCCATTTCAGTATGCATTAGCAAAATAATCAAGCCCAGATTGTCCCGCAAGGAACATTAATAAGTAAATTATACAAGACACAGTAAAAATTAATCATTTTTACTTCCACTAGAATGCTAGATAATATATGATAGATAGCTCCCCATGGTGTATGGCTAAAAATGACATTATTTAATGACCTTTGCATCTGTACAGTTAAGACCATGCGAGATATTTAAATTTATAATATGTTACTGCTTCTTTTATTGTTCTAAGTTATAAGAATTGATCTGCTGGGGGAAATACAGCTCGTTCCTGCAACTTTCCTTCCCAAAGGAGTGAGAGTGCTTCACAGATAGCCCCACCATGAGAAGAAAAATACAAAGCTCAGTTTGCAGGAGAAGTCAGGAGCCATGCCTGTACCACCCTTAGTATATCCAGGTCACCATTATTTGTCACGTTGGAAGCTACCAAAGGCTGGAAGGATCATTATAAACTCAAATTTATTTAATATATTACTGGTCATGATACGTTGTCTCCCTGTTATGGCCTTTTAGGATTTTTTCCATATAATTTTGAACATCCCCTAAATAAATTCTTTTCAATTCCATGTTATTTACACTAACGCTGTTCATTATTTTCTGCCCCACTTACCTCGCTAATGAGCTCTGTGCCTTTCCCAGCTGCAGGTGGCTGGATTACATCGGTCCGGAGGAGAGACCCGCCGGTGTGGGACCCACGGGCTCTCCTCCCCTCGGCTGCCAGCAGCCGGCTGACTTCGGAAAACCTCACCAGCACTAAGGTGTTCCAGCATTTCCCTCCCCAGTTTGATGCAGAAAAGAGACCGAGTTGGTAGAAAAAGTACAGGTTAGAGTCTTTTAGGGATTTTTACAAAAACACACATGAGGAGATAACATAGAAAAATAAGAACAGCTGGACCTGCTCAAACTGAACGTGCATGTTAAGTCCAGCGCCCTCCAACGTTGCCCACAGCCACTGTTTAGAGAAGAACACAAGCAAAGGCCAAGAACTCAACGATATTTCCCACAATACCTTCCCAGCCTGCAGCTATTTGTGGTTCAAGGATTTCCTAAAACTGAGGTGAAATCTTTGCATGTGACAGATTTTTTCCTCTAGGGATTTTCTTCAGTGTAGTGGTTTTTTTTTTTTTCTTCCAGTCACTTTTTGAACTCATGCAGATTTTTAGCATATCCTGCATCCTGTAAGATGAAGACAACACCTTACAGTAATAAACCAGTGAAGGCACATAATGTCATTAAAATTTAAATTTGTAACTTGGGTTCCCAGGGCTTACAGAAACAATTCAAAAAACCCTATTTTAATTATTGATATTTCTGTAACAACAGCTAGATTCCTCCATCCCATCTTTTACAGAGAACTCTTAAGCTTCTTCGTAAATCCTTCGCTTTGATCCGACAGCAAGAACTCCCTCACTCTGGCAGTCTGTCTGTGTGGTTTTCAAAGAGTCATCAGGGATTTGGGATAACACTGTGAGATTCTACATGTAAATAGTTCAGGAGAAAAGAATATCAGTAACTAAAATTTAGTTTTATGTAACTTGAAATTTGAAAAATTTGAAAGTTAACTCAGCAAGTCACCATTACTCGGTGTTAATTACCATAAAATGCTGATTCAGGAGAAATTGAGAGACAAATACATGCTATTATTATAAACACTTTCAAGATTCATAGCACAGCAAACCTTTGCATCTTGTATATCTCATTAATAGTCCAAAAAATATTTTGGCTAGGCTCAGCTATTTGTTTCAAGTGCTACTCCTTATGTTTCTTAAATGTTTTTTAAATACCCTATAAAATAATTTAAAAAATACACCTAAACTAAAAAAAAAAAAAAAAAAAAAAAAAGAAAAACAGAGAAATTACTCAGTTTCTGCATGAGCACACCATCTAAAGGGTTCCTCCTCACACAACTACATCACAGGCCTGGGAACGATTGCTGTAAAAATTGGTATTTTTCAATATACATAGGAGACATATATCAAGGATTGTTTTCATTCAGAGAGGAGGAAACAGTTACTTCAAATGTAATTGTACTATTATTCTAAATATAATTGAAGCACAGACAACAACACTGATGGTGGTAATTCTGGCATTGTTGAGATAGATAAGTTAGAGCTTACACTATATGGCTGTTGGGAATTTTAACATGTTTTCTTCTGTTAAGTGGAGAAGTTTGAGATATGCTTGAAGACAATATGTTTTTAAAAATGTCTTATTGTATTCCTGAATGCCAATTAATTAGTCAGGAAGACAGCCGAAGTACACAAACCTAAAATACCATTTAACGTTAGCCCGGTAAAATTCTTCTACAAAACCCAATGCGTTATGTACACCACCATAGATTTGTATTTTACTTACTTATGCTAAGGTTATGAATAGCTAAGATTGAGAACACGTTCTCCTATCCCACCATAAACACACGCACACACACAGTCATGACAAATTTGAAAAAAAAAAAACCAAAACATTAAAAATCCCTCTCAACCATAGACTGCCAGCTTCGGCTCTGCCTTCACGCTTCCTCTGCAACATCCCTTGCTCCTGACAAAGAAGCAGAAACTTGGGGAGAAGCCTCACTCACATCATCATGGATTTCTACAGTATATTTCTAGTAAAGTATATGTTAGGCTCAAGTCTCTCTCATTTGTAATTTTCATAAGCATATTGGTAGGACTATTATTTATAGATTTCTTAGTAGGAAAGCGGCATTCAGCATAGCAGGTGCAAAACTCATCTATAAAATAGTGCAACAGGGATTGTTATTAATAACAGGGGTTGAGGGAACGATGCAATTAAAATATGCAGTAGGTTATTTGCCCAAGTTTTATGCCCTATATTTTTAATATATATACACACCCATACCTCTGACATTATATTTAATCTATTGTAAAACAAATACGCATATCTTTAAAGCCATACTATATATTGATCTGGAAGAACTGTCACCTAATCCTCATGACCTCAATAGTGTACTGTACTGAAACAAGAGCTTACATTTAAGTACATTTTAGTATTTGTTTGGTCAGATGAAACAACATATAAAAATCAAAAGATTTTGCTTCAGTAAACTTTCCGAGTGAACTCTGAACAAGTTAAATAGAAGCCTGGCAAATGCAGAACAAGTATTTAAAAAATTGCATCCGAGGAACAGAAAAGTTAGGGAGTAAAAAAAGAAAGAAGAAAAAAGATCAAGGAAAGCAACAATTAAAAAGGATTGGGAAAAGGACAGGAGGAAGCAGCATCTTCAAAGACTTTTGCAAAGGCAAACATAGGTTGACCGATCAACATTAAACATCAAGGAATAAACAAAGTAGAAAAAGTTATGGCCAGACTCTGGAAGACAGAAATTTACATCTTTAAAACCAGTTGATTCGATGTCCTTATCTGATAATTAAAATTAATTCATTAAAAATTGACAGGGGTAACCTTTTAATATATTGCTATAATGATTTAACCATTAATTTCAGAGTATTTCCAATTAGAAGTTGGATTAATTTTTAATCATAGTTTAATGCAATTTCATATTACAAAAGCAGTTCTTTCTTTTTACGGTCTGAGCAGTTTCACAGTGAAATCTGTGTAAACTATCACAACTGCAAACCAAAGATGTGCTGTGCCTGTTTCTCTTCCTGTTACTGTTAATGGGAGTATTTTCTTAGTATTCTCAATACGACTAAGTGAATTAAATCGCTTGTATGGCCTTCATAGAGTGAAGTATGGCTAATTAGTTATTTGTGCTCTCACATAAATGATCTTGAGGAGGCAATAATTGCAGTGAATATGCATTAACTTCAAGAAAGACCCTGCAAATTGACGAGAGAAGTAATGGATTAGATAGCAAATATTTCATTTGAAAACTTCCTCTGCGTTAACACATGCATTAGTCATTGATCTGATCACACCGCGCCGGTGTGGTGAGCTGTTGTCACTGTACCCCGGTCAGACATCATATTTGATTAACAGAAAGCGCCTCAATGCTTTGATTTCTTTTTTCCTTACTGAAGTTAATTGTACTTTTAAATCTTGAAATGATTACACGTATCTGGATAAAAATATCTATTTTAGAATCATTATTTTCTCCTCAAAATAAAACAAGATCCAGATTGCCCTCTTAGCAAATCAATAAGCTATGAAGTTAGATCGTCCCTGTTTATTAATAGGAAGATTCCAAGAAAAAAGGAAGGATGGAGGATCCTCCCTTCCACTTTCCTATCTTTAACCAGTTAATCCCAGCCCTGGCAGCCAGGAGCATGGGGAAAACGGGCAGAGGACCCCCAAGGGCAGCCTGTCCCCCCCGGCCAGGGCAGAGACCGATGGACCGCACTCGGGGGATGCTTGACCCGTGCCCCCCATCAGCCGAGACTGTGCTGGGAGAGCCCTGCTGCAGATTTCACCTCTCGGTTTTCAGCTATGCACTATTCTCACGGCAAAGAAATTATATATACGGAGCGTTAATCCATCAAGCTGATCTAGGCATAAATAGTAATTTAGATATGAGAGGTTAGGCCTGTTTCCCCAAACATTTTCTCATCTGGAGTTTCTTAAGTCTTCTGGTGCCTCACTTTCCAGACAAAGCACTGCAAAGGCTAAACCCGAGTTTCAGGTAAGCATCAAATTTTAACTTTTGTGATTAACCCAGCACTGGTTTTCCCAGCCACACCAGGCCAGGGAAGGAAAACCCTGAGGTGCTCCCCAGCTCACGCAGACAGACGTATTTTGCGGTTGTTACGCCGGCTGTGCCGAGGCACGGCAGGGCAAGAACGCCTCCCTGCATCCTCAAATGAAAATGGCTGGGCATGGCTTCTGAAAACGGTTAAAAGAAACACATGTCTTCATGAGAATTGGAAACAATAAAAATCAAGCATCCGCAGAAGCATCCTCTAGTGATAAATGTAACTTACCCTCTAATGTTAGGTGTAGGACATTATATATGCACAGTTTCATACACATCCCACAGCAATCTGGGTTTGATAGCTAGAATATATATTTAGCTCTTATCTTGTGGAGTGACTTTTAATGACATTTAGAAGTGCTAAGGCACTTTGAGAATTAGACTCTTTATTAGTCCCAGTGTTTCCCTGTAAGCGGTTGCTCAGATATTAAATACTCCCTCTGCCAGGGTGCATAAAACAAACATTGAGCCCATTTGATATGATGCAAATGTTTCATGTACCTTTGTTTTGATGAGTTTATTCTTGTCACCTTTATATGTTTACCTGCATACAAACCTTCACGGTGTAGTAATTATTAGTTAGAAGATGAAGTAAATAAGTGCCAAGTCTTGAGAAACCGCCTCAATTTTTATTCGGTCCATTTCTGTTTCTCAGCCAGGCAAAACTTTCTTTGAAAGCAGACACTCTTCTGATTTTTCGTATCAGAAAGAGCACAGGTTAGCACTTAAACTATAAAACCCTCCCTCCACAATAAATAAAACAGCCATTAGATTAAAAGCTCTGTGTGCGATATTCACTGTCCTTTCACCGAGGATAACTTATGGCTGTTTTAACCCTGGCTCCTTCCACAGTAACACATTGCCTTAGGCCAGCAAATGTGACAAAATGAATCCGTACATCGGCGGTGGACATTACTGTTGCGACGTAAAGAGGTGACTTCGCAGAGGGGGGGTTTGGGGTCCCTGTCCGCAGCGGCTGGGTGCACAGATTGTCCCTTTTGCCAAGTCCTGCCTGCCACCAGGGTGCACAGGGAGTTGGTGAAGCACGATGGGCTGTCGGCTTCCCCAGCAAGGCGAAGGCTTAAGGAGATGGATCCCAAAATCCTTCCTGCCCTCAGGTTCAATAACAAAGCGAACAGAGTTGTAGTGACACTGAGGCTTTCGGTAATTTCCCAAGAAGGACTTCTGTTTTTAAAATAAAATCTTAAATGACTTCCCAGAGCATTTTCCTAAAGAAAAAAAAAAAAAATCCTACCCTTGTTTATCTTAGCCCACCTCCCTGAAAAGGCAATAAACCCACCCATACACACACACTGCCTACCACCGAATATGTCCAAGCCTCCAGGTATCAGTTTGTATTTCTTCTTTGCGCTCTTGACAAGCAGCACAGTCACAAGCCAGGGACGGGATGATTTTCATATTTCCCAACAATCTCTTCTCCAAAGAGTTTCAAGGTTGAGGAAATTGAGGCACTTGTAAAAGGACAAAGTGTTCATTCTGCTGTAATGTGACGCTTTCTATACACCAATCCTATCCTTCATGATAGCCCATGAGTACTTTCATACCGAGAAGACTTTGGTGTCATGCTCAGGAATGAGCCACCTGTAAAAAAAAAAGAAAAAGCCAGTAGCATCTTGCTTCAGCAGGGGAAACATCACATGAACATTTTTACTAATCTGTTCTTCAGGATCTGATTTTTTTATGGAAAGAGCTGATAAATTCCCCACTATCTGAGAGATACCACTCATCACGTCTGGCCATAAAGTCAGCTTTTAACACTGTGTACAAGGAAATTCGATAGTTGTACTGAATACTGCAACCTAAATACAGAACCTAGAAATGTGGGATTTTGGTGTGGGGAAGCCAATTATTTTCCTCTTGTGAGTTGATTTATATTATAATTCAAAGTATAAACACAATAACTCCAGCACTCTTTCTTCCAGAGGAAATGCATGCAGTTTCAGATAACAAGGTAATGCAGAGAGGATTCATTTCCTACAAGCTGTCTTTGTATTGTTTATTGAGCTAAATAAATGTGAGGGATGTGCAATACATAATCACAAAGCATCTTTCTGTGACAAGAGGAGCTCTCTTCTACATGATAACTGATAATGGTTTTTTTGTTCTAGTTTTAAAACAAGAATTAGAGCAATCAGTGATATGAAAAACAGGATGAAAACCAACTCAGAACTGTTTCTGCATTCAGTTCTGCATAAGTTTCCCCACAAGTTTTGCAAGGCAGGCTGTGACAGGGTGTACAGGTATATCTCAGCAGAGGTGTTTCATTAGACAAAATCAGTATTTCTCAATTTGGGTACGCTTACAGAGTCATGGCTGATAATTTATCTTTAATTGTTACTCACACAAGCCAGTCTTTCTCTCTCCTTACTAAAAGTTAAAAGTCTTTATACAATTAATTAGCCATTATTAAAGTCTCTACTGTAACCATCCTGTGTCACCAGTAATTTATAATTGGAAATTCATGCCTAAAGGTGGGATTTGCATAGCAGTGGAGTTTTTCTGTGTAGCTCTCCTATTAGTCACATGCATACAAACAAAGGTGGAATCACCAGAGGGCTCAGGAAGGCCAGATATGAAGACAATCCTCTAACATTCCTGCTGGAAAATCCTAATATAGACTAGTGCTGCTGGGTCCCACAAGATTCCTTACTATCCAGGCTTGTAAAGCGAGACTTTCTGTGCTTTCCTCCAACTGCTTGCATGGCACTCGTGCTGGGGCAGAGGTAGAGGATAAAGAAGGATTTGGTGCTGGAGGTTTGTCTGAGCTGGATTATGATTTTCTTGTCTTTCTGAATGCACCGAGATGCAATTCCCAACTCAACTCAGAAATAAAGCAGGAACTTTACAGCTTCTGCATGGAGCTGTCATCCTCCATCTGACACTGGGCCGAATCAGCACATGTCTGCTAATATGTCAACAGACTATGCCCCTGTTTTCAGTGGAAACAACTAGTAATTTGCAATGAAAATAGCACTCAGCTTAATAAAACATTTCAGATTTCCCTTGAAATGCACCTTCTGCCTCAGTTGCACAGAGTCCTCTAATTCAAGAAGGCCTTGTAAAGTAAAGGGCATTTTCATATCTCTCCTTATAGGGACCCAGCAAGGAAACACTTCTATTAAAAAAAATGCCCTGTAGAGTCAAATAATCCAAACATTCCTGCAATTCCTAAAAAAAGACCCAGTGTTTTCAAACTCTGCAGTGCTGTAGATCATTGGTCTTTTGTAGTAAAAGTAGCAAAAATTTGCAGGCCGGCAATCTTACTGCAAACCTATAATGACTAAATTGTGATGGATAATATCAATTTGTGAGCAGAACTGCCACCACAACGTCCCATAGCGACAAGAGGCATCCTGCGCAGGATTTCCCACTTGTGCGGTGATTACAGTAATAGTGATGAAATTGTTTTGAAAGGATTTCTAAGAGTCTGGTATTCCAGCAGGGTCTGAAGGAAATAAAAGCTACTTTCAAATTTCTAGTTTTGTGCGTAAATTGGGACACACTCAAAAATTACTCCTCAAAAGTTACAACACACTTAAGACATGCAAAACCATGGGTGGGAATCTTTCACCCTTCAGAGATGGCTCATTACCACTTCAGTGACTTGGCAGCGAATTGCAGAGGTCAATAGTATGCTTCAGTGCCCATTAGATGGAAAACCCGTGCTTAGCGGGCAAGGCACAAACAGAAATGAGCACTTTCTATTTTTTGCTTGTCTTAAGCATATCTGTAGAACATGTCTAGCTAAAACCATAATTTCATCCACAGACGTGTTACAACATTAAGAGATTTTCCCTAACATGGATGATGAAAGGTCATTTTGGAGGACAGGGAATAAAACAGGAACATGCTAGGAATTTACAAGTGAGGCTTGTGGAGGTTTTTATGTCTATCTATTTCCTTATTAGCTTACCAGGGAAACAAGCATACTGTAAAGTTCATGTTGAAGAGAAAGGTCATGCTTCACTGTACAGAAAAGGCTACTCTTGAAACAGAATCATCAGGGAAAAATTCAGAACGTGTACAACTGAAAACGGGATTTCACAGTGACTTTGTAACAACATTTTTCTACATTTTCACTACATTTCCTGGAGAAGGCATTACAAATACTACAGTATACCTAAGAAAAAAATTATCCATTCTTTCCATGAGTGTCCATAATTATTCTGGTTGTGTATTTTGGACTGGAGCATGGCTTGCCCCGTATCAGGGCACAAGAGAGAGTGTGAGATGAGATGTTTCTTATTTCTTTCTGCTGACTACCAGCTGTGGGATCAATTGCAAGGAAAGAGCCTCCCTGAATGGCCCCAAGCTCTTCTGCATGCATGAATGGGAGTGGGCATTTGCTTATGTTTCCATGTCTATCAGCACCCTCAGAGAGGTCAAACATCAATCCACTACCATGATTTTCTTCCTCCTGGTCTGCCCTTTGGACAATGCAACGTTATATTTGATTTTCACTTAAGCCTGTGGCTCAAGCCGAGCCCCGTTCGCCTGAGCTAGCTCCCAAAGCCAGCATAGATCCCCGTCGTACTGCATTGTGTGACAGAGGAGGAGGCAAGGCAGAGACACAACAATAACAACCTGATTGGGAAGCCATTAGGGACAGGAATTGCTAATAATTTTAGGCTCTTACCTATTTCCTGAAGTTTAACGTCCCTTTAATATTTAATTATTTACCATAGCATTGAACGGTAACACAAGGAAAATCAGAAGGAGCGAAGCCGCTGTGCTATCTGCAAAGCCGAACCGCTGCAGGAAACAAGATCAATGTGCTACTACTCCGACCAAATCGAGCTGCAGGGAGCGGCTCATCCCTCGGGACATCTCCTCTCCTCCGTACGTGGCCAAGCAGCCTTTGCAATGAGCCGCGGTACGTGGTGGGCTCGTCCTCTCCGAGATGATCTTCCTGGGAAGGACCTGGCAGTTAGTTTGCGCTAGATTCTCACGTCACCTACAATGACTTAATTACAACGACATTATTTCTATAGAGCAGTACCTGTTTTCAGATAATCCGATCTATTATTTAGACTGCGTACACTGTAGCCGTGTTTGCAGTGATATTTTTCCATATACATTGTTATAGCTTTGAATCACAGCACAATAAAACTAAAGAGCTATAAAACATTAGCTTACCTGCTCCGTGTCTTTTTATACTCAGTTGATAGGTCACCATAAGTAAATCGTACTGTGTGAAATACCATAGCAGTTCACTACACCTCTGCCATTGCAAGGCAGGGCAACATGATTCCATCTCAATTTAAAAAAAAAAAAACAAAACACCTGAAAACCTTAAAGTAACACTGAGTATTTAAACTACTCTAGCAATGGAAGACAGGTGCCTAATAGGCCCATGTACTCTTTACTGTTGTTACTTTGCTTCGGGACAGGCCGAGAGTGTGAAAACCTGAATTGGAAATTGCTATTCATCAATTTGATCACTATTACTGTTATTTTTGTTACTTGGCATAGCCATAGAGCTCTAGTTTGTGTCTTAACAGCTTAACTACAGTAAGCTTTTAGAAGGTACTATGGTAACCCTGTAAAATGCCTTACCTTCCAGTCTGGTCCCTGATCATCCACAATAAACATTTATTAGTTAAAGTTCCACACTTTTGGAGCAAACCGAGAAGGTGGTATTGCCTTCTAGAGATCAGTCTGCACAAGGAATATCATCAGGACTGCTTTACACAGCCTACCAACACCTCCAGCGAGCCCCGTGCCTTCGAATATTCCCACCACCTCACTCTCACGCTGCAAAAAAACCATCCCAGCAGCTTGCGACAGCATCAGTTTTGCAGGCGTTCTGAAGTGAAAAGGCACAGACAATAATTACAAGGGGCACAGCAACACAGCCTGGGACCCCAGAAAAGCCAGGGCTAAATGGCACGAGCACGGGGAAGGGGGCTTGTCCGGCTCCTTCGGGATCCCATCCCAGATTTGTAGACGCAGGCTCAGCAGGGCTTTTGCATCTGACGCTACAAACGGTAGTTACTTTTATGAGAGGTCACTCATACGGTTGTGTATTTAACGGTGATTTAGAAATGTGCAAATACCGTGGAGTACGGGCAAGGAAGGCGAACGAGAGCTCCATCTGCAAATACAGAGTCTGGCTCCTTGCAACAGGCATTGGATAAGTATAAATGAACCCTACTGGTTAAAAACGAACATCTTGGTATTTACACAGAACTAAAGAAAAAAAATAATAATCATCACTGACAAAGAAAATCCCCAATGAGAAGAAGTTATTGTTGCCTGGCACTAGACTACTAAAAGATCGGTTCTTTGGGTTTTGATCCTGAAATTTGTTTATCTTCTACTGTTTCTGTAGAACTTCTGGTAATATGATTATATTGTGTTACAGAAGACATTTGTGTATAAACTAATAGTACTTAGTGGAAGGTTTGGGACTGATCAAAGAGATAAAATAATTGATTTGAAATTAATTTTGTATAAAGATGGATCTTTACACCTCAGTAATAGGAAGGAATAAAATGACAAAAAACCAAAACCAACCAACCAACCAACCAAAAAGAACCAACAAATCAGGAGTCAATAGGATAATCCATTTTGGACGTTTTTTCGGTTCTGCCCTTGCAGAAGGACTGCTTGGAAAGAAGTGGTCAGAAAATTTAAACTGTATTGAATATTACTATCAGTAAAACAGACCATATTTTGATACGTGGATTGAACTACTGAATCACCTTAAGTGTATGAAAGCAAACAGAATTTAACACCTCCTCGTGTAAGACCATTTTGTTATTACTCTTCAATCCTTTAAAATAATACATAAAAGGCATATTTTTTTTAGTTACATGCAGACAGCATTAAAAACTCCTTTTTAATATTTCTCAATGACCTAAAATTGCCAAGAATCATGGGGAAAATGCCAACAAATTCAAAAAGCAGTTTCTCATATATTTTATAAAAGGTAGTAGCTGCTCTGCCCCTCTAGAAGCAGTTAGATTTTGGTGTTCTTCTGAACAGGATCTCGTTTGCTAGATTGATTTACTGCGTATGCTATTAAGTAGGAAAACTTTTAAGCTGACATTTCTAATTGTTTTAGCTCTGTTTATTCAAAGGTGTTTAACATCAAGCGTATTTTCTGAACAGGTCCTTTAGAGCTCTCTTACAGATGAGAATTTGCTCTCCCAAAGTAAAAATAAACAGATACCAGAACTTCTCTTAGAAACTTAAGTGTTCAGAATTAACCTTTTGTTCTAGAAGAAACAGGTCATAGAAATGACTAGATTGTAGCCAGCTTCTAGCTAATAAAAGGGAAAAACAAGGACATTTGTTCTGTATTGAATGAACAGCTCTCCTCCCCAGAGGAGCACAAAGTCAACCTTGGCAGAGCCATGACCGTCCCCCTCTTGTAGTCAGAGGCACAAACCCCCAGTCCACAGGGGGATTTAGTCCGTCTCACTTCAGCGACTCTTTCTATAAATATAATCAGCATTCAAACTGCGCCAGAAGAGTTAAAGAAAAAAGGAAGGTGTGGGAATCATTACGTGGGCATTCAGGAGTTATCAGCATCTCCTGCAAGGCCAAATGCTCTGGTGTAAGATATGACCATGTTTATGCCCTATAATAAAGGGTTACAAATACACAATAAGCCCTCAGTCAGGGCTTTTATATCATCCCACATTTCTTCTGCTTCCCTTTCCTTCTTAGCCTGTATTTTACCTGCTTTAAGTCCACGCCATTTCATTCTCATTCAGTTTCTTGAAACCTGGGTAAGTCTTTTTTGTCCTTACATCTTTCACTATAGATGGGATCTCGATTAATTTGGTTACAGAGGCCAGGAGCAGCAGCAGTAATACAATCTACACCGCTTAGTTGTGGTATCCAAGTAATATACAAATATATTCTTTCTAATTTTTGTACCACTGAGTATTTCCAGTTTCAAGGAAACCTTCATTTTTATTGCAACTCCACTTTCTCGTTGAAACACAGTTTTGTAAAACATAGCATGTTAAGATAGTTAACTTCAGGTCATTTTTTCAGTTCATTTCACTTAGTAGTAAATATCTTATGGCCAAACCTACCTATTGATTGATATAGGTGAGATTTCTCTTTAAGTCAATAACAGCCCTTGGCAAGAATCAGTGGCTCTTTGCTGTTATTTATACATAAAGAGTTTTATTGAACTAAACTCGTGTTCGCTGTTTAGCCTTTCACAATTTATCTCTTTTTTTTTTTTTTTAAAGGATTGTCCTTCTTAACTCTGTTGGAATCTACTGCAACCTAAATCAGACCAGTAAAGCTTACAAGTGAATGATAATAATAATTCAGTGTTTACTGCTTCATGTGTTGATCTCCCCATTCTAGCAGCAAAATTTCTTATATACTCTTAAATTAGTTTTCAGTGGCATAGCAACAACCAATATGCAAGTAATAATAAAAGGACTGTATTAAAGGGAGCACTGAATTTATGATCTGCCCAGCAGAAATCTATCAATTTTGATTGGGTCCTAGGCACAGTTACTAATATCATTTCACACTATGTTGCACAGTTTCTCACCAAGTTTGTAAATTGCCTCATAAGACAATATAATATTGAAGGAAATAAATAGAGCTAAATCATTGAATAGATTATTTATTCATTACTTCAGAATGTGTGTTTTGATTGGCAAAAAAATATGACTAAAAGCAAATATTCCCTACTTTGTCCCACAATTAACACTGCATCTTTTTTGTTATATTGTTATTACTCTATCTCAAAATCCTAGACTTAGAACTGTAAAAAAAAAAAACAAAACTGGACTTGGAAAGCCACGCCTGTACATTAGTTTCCTATAAAATCCTTTGTTTCTGGGGTATTCCTCCCCTTTTGCCAGCCCAGATGACAGCAATTCACAAGATAGAGATTTCATTTTTTTAAGATTACGGTCTGATTTCACTTATTCCTCATTTAAAAAAAATAATAATCATTCATTATGATGAATAATCATGATCCATGATTAAAAAAACCTCCAAAATAGCATGAAATATTTTCAATGACAAACATAACGGCATAAGAGCTTTAAGTGAGATCTTTGGATTTTCACAAGCAGTCGGGAACTCTTGACTTCTTTCTTAAATCTTCTGCAGGTTGCAAACGTAGTCTTGTAAAGCTCATTTAGCAAAACGCTTAATGGAGGGTTATCCTTTGTGAAGGCTCGGAAAGACAAGGGAGGCTGTAAAGGAGAAGACCTTGGACATTTAGGGCTCCATCAGCGACGGTGCCAGCCTGGATCCCACCCTGGCCAAATGTTCTTTCGGTGCTTCACTGGCTTGGTCACTACCTGCTGGTTAATTGAACGCCTGAAGTTGAGAGATATTTGCTGAACTCCCAAAGCCCGTCAGGACTAGAACAGATGTAAGAACATGCAAAAATAGGTGTAAAAATGTCTGGAGGAAGCTTCAGAGACAAGACCTGAAGCGTTTCCACGCTGCAGGCATTTCTCACGGTGCTGGAGTCTCAGGTGAAAAGCAGCCCCCTGAAGAAGACGTGGCAGTTACTGCCGGTGTTTAGGAGTCAAAGTACTCAGATACATGCCCACGGCTCTGTGCTGAGAGCAAGGGCAATAAGTTTTGTAGAAAAATCCCCCTCCCCTCCCAAAGTGTGCGTTTTCCATCTTGAAAAGGTTGAACTTCAATTTTACCGCATCTTTAAAAATACTTCAAAGAAACCTTCACAGTGTTGTAAATACTTCCAAATCAATGCCCAGAACAACTCTTTGCTCTTAAAAGCTACTAGGGATTTGAAAATTCTGGTGTATATCTTAGTCTCACAGACTACTCAATCTTAAATCCTATCTGGGCTAGTGGTAGCAAGTGTAATAATAAAAAATTTAAAACAAGGGTGCAAAAATCCTAATGGTGAAAAACCTGCCCTCAGGGAAGTCTCTTACCTACTCCTGTCAGTTAACGTTTAGCGATCCTGTCAGTTTAAATCCTAAAAACACGAGGATTTCTCTTACGCATTCTGATTTTCTGTAATAAATTTTGATCTTCTCATTATCCACATGAATATCATATAATCCCTTTTTTATCCTTCTAAGCTCTTGGTCTTAAAGTTATCTAGTGACAAAAAGCTCCAAAGGTTAATTGCGCATTGTGTGCAGTAACTATTTCAGTGTATTCAAAGCCTGTTACCTTTCCATTAAACTGCATGTTCCCATCTAAAAGCATAAGTGGGAGCATCTGATAAGCCTTCCTCCCACTATTAGTTGTTTTGTAGGACTCTGCTATTCCTCTTGTTTGGTTGTTTTGGTTTTTTTAATTATCTAAACCATGCTATTCTCCCCTTTCTTCTCAGACATTTCCCATACCAGTATGCTTTAAATGCTGGCTTTGCCATGAGATCTTCCTCAAGCAGAGTGCCAAGAACTAAGTAAAACAAGGCACTATATAGGCAGAACTCAAGATGTAATAACTTCTGCAACATCTTCAACAATTTCTTTAAAGTTAGTGTCATACTTTGGAAGGCAGTCCCAGGCAAAGTAAGCATCTTGTTCACCAAGCCATGATCTTGCTCCAAACCCCAGAGCCACTATCCTCCTTCTTTCCTCTTCTATACATTGCAAATGGAGTTTGGTACCTGTTCAGACCATCCTACCGGAGGGGTGCTCAAATGATTGGCTGGGTACACACCGGGTTTCAGTTTAAATGCTAAAAAAATTACAGTGCTTAAAGTGACCAGTCCTAAAAGGGCATAAAGCAACTGAACTGCAGAAGAGGTAAGTGCTGCATTAATTTAAGACAGTCAAAAAAAAAGCTCGATAATTTATATAGCTGTGTTATTGCATTTTGTATAATTAAAATGCAAAGTGGTTGACTCCTACAAATAATAGATGTATGAAATTTATAACATGGCTTTAACTGTTCGGTAAAATAAATTATCTCCATGTTTCCTTTTTAGTAATAGAATAGGCAAGGTGATTTTACCGTGCTATGTTATAACGTTAAAGAAAATTATTTCATATTATTATTCATAAATGGGCTGAAAGCCTTGATCCTTCCATTCCAAGTTTACTTCAGGACAATAGCATTCTTCTGGTGATATATCCTCTGCCATTGCTCTTCTAATAATGTACTCCTGGAAAAAGAAACAGCCTGAAAAGTATGTGTCCAAGAGTGCTTTAGAGAGTGTGTCCAGGAGCACATTACAGCAGAACGAGCACACCGAGTACCACATCGAGGGGACTGTGGACCACTCTAAACCCCTACTTTCTGCACTTTATGGTCTGGCTGTTTGAAAGAAAAAGCCATTGCAGGCAGAGACCGAACCTACAGCATTTCACCAAAGGAATAACTTATATTGCAGGATTTAACAGCCAATTTCTGTTTGGTCCCGAGCCATGGAAACCTGGCAAGGTAAAAATCAGACAAAGAAACAAACTGTTTTACCTAAGTATCTTTTATGGCCTGGCTTAGTGTAGGTTCTCCTGCTGCTATTCTTTCTCTGAATTTTTACCCTTTAATGGGAGGCATTCTTTATTCTTACCAATGGGAAAGTAATTAATTAATCTGGAAACCGGATTAATCAGTTCAAGTATTTTAGTAGACACGCACACTGTAATTTCAAGCTTTGCTAGTACTCTATACACATTTTCAGTATAATTGTGCCTGCTTGCTGAGAGACATACAGGAGGTGGTGCAGCTAGCCTCTAAATAGTTACGTAGGCAGAAAATTACCTTAAACTGTTTAAATGCTTGAACTGTTGAAGGGCCAAGGTAAAGGAGGGGGAGAAAAGTTATTAATGCCTGGTATATAAAACTGTCAGAACTTGATAGCCAACACGGAGGTCCTGCTCCTCCTGTCCCTGGAGGGCTGCAGCTGCCTGACCGAGACCACGGGAGCATCCTGCCCTGTTCAGCCCCAAACGTGCCACCGAGCTCAGCATTTTCCACAGTCCACGGTGGCTCCTGCCCGCGGGACGTGGCTGTTTGGGGACTCGCTCCGAGGTATCTAGACCTGGCAGGTATCAAGACACCCTCTGTCC
Organism: Harpia harpyja; assembly: GCF_026419915.1. Lineage (NCBI taxonomy): Eukaryota > Metazoa > Chordata > Aves > Accipitriformes > Accipitridae > Harpia > Harpia harpyja. The sequence goes on from NC_068951.1 coordinate 41,579,740, forward strand.
AGGGTGGGCTGGTCTCCTCAGCAGGCACTGTCATTAGGTAGAGAGAAGAACTACCACATCTCTTTGGGATATACAGCATAAAAGTATCCCTATTTATTTATTTAAAAATATTAAGATTAATTCCTTGTTTAAAATGAGCAACCAAACACATTTAAATGTGATTAGGCATATATATTCCCAATGAAGGTATGTCCAAGACAACAGACGAGCTATTCCGGGTTGGCTAGAAACATTGGATTTCACTTTCTCTTCTAGGGTAAGTCCCAGCAGTTCCTGCAGTGAATAATTGGATGCACCTTGTAAACCGCATGGCAAAACACGTACAGATGGTCTGTTCTGTCCACCAAGATGTGCCTGTGGAATAATAAAGACCTAAAGATTGCAGCTGGGGTTGGCAGACTCCAAAATCCAGACTTTTGAAGAAACTGGGATCGTCTCCTTTTTGGATTCCTCTGGGGTAAGCAAATATAACTAAAGGATGAAGATACCCAAGACCTATCTGTGCCAACTTAACTTCTCAGACCTGGGATCCACTCTCAATTTAACGAGCCAGTTAAGGAAAATTATCAAAGTTACACCATACTTCAGTGTCTAGAAGGTATAAACCCAAAGGGTTAAACAGCAGTACATGGGATTTTGTACTGCCTAAGAGATTATTTAGGCATTAGTAATTGATGGCCTGAAAGAAAAGAGACTACACCTCCTGATTTCACACAGCAGGATTTGCTTTCCAAGACAGAAGAGTCAGAAATTACATTCAAAACCCCCAGGGAAGGTGGAATGTTTTTCCCCCCAGTTCTTTCACTACAGCCACTCGTGTTGTGTATCATTTCAGCTCTACTGACCCCAAGTCCTACAGCACACATTACTTCTTGTGAAAGACGGTTTTAAAATATGAAATAAGAAAGTCAGTTACGTGCCGAGAACATCCTCAGCTTCTGACGTTGCAGTCAGTAGCATCAAGCAGTTCCATATCAGATAACTTCAGCAGAGATCTTGGACTCACTGGTGCAGAATCTTTCACTAAATATGAGGATTAAATCAGTGCAATAATTTATTTAATTCTTTTATAGTTTTTTAAAAGCTCTGCCTTCCAACACTTACCTGTCCATCCTTATTCTTACTCTCTAGTGGTTAGATACCTTCACCTTGTACCCAGTTTTTATGGTTTTTGACTAGTTAGTGCTCTAGTAGCTGCATAATCAATATTTAAATTTAAGTGAAATGCTGCAATACCCTGCTAATGCTCAGGAAGTTCATACATTTGATACATTAGTATAAGTTGATACATTAGTGTGAAGTTAAACAGAGAACATCCTCACTTTTCTAGAGTACAACTTTCCTGAATATTAAAAGAACTTGAAAAAAAGTGCTCATCCTTTCCCATTTATCTTTTCAGTGTGTATGGCATGTATGCTCTTCCCATGCTCAAGCAAACTGGGAGCACATAAAAGTTACCTAAATGTGGCTAACAGACCAGAAGGATTATCTAGTAGTTCTGTAAAGAATAAAAATGCCTCTAAAATATTATAAAATGGGCCTACAAGAAAAGGAAAAGAAGTAATATCATTTGTTTCCCGGTGCTTTCATTCACATTAGTTTTAAACTATGTCTGAAATTGCTTTCTCCCACTGCCTCCTTGAAGACATCAGTGTACAGAATAAGCACAGCCTGTCTCTTTGGAGGGATTGGCAGGTATCAAACCCCTAGGTTTTCCCATATTCATCTGTTACTCTTCTAGATCACCTTAAAACACAGGCTAAATAGTTTTTCTCCTGGGACACACACTTGAAAGTTTTCTGCACTATTTTCACCTATTCAGAAAAAGATGCATTCATTCATTCACTCTTCAAGAAGCAAGTTGCAACCATTTTTATGTCCTGAAGGTGGTCACATGGGACAAGGAGAATTTATATTTCAATTTAGTTCACCCATGCAGCTTCCTTGGATGATACGTTTGAGAGGGAACCGGGAAGGAGAATACAAAGTTATATGCCTTTCCTTTTCCTGAGTTTGAAAGAAAAATAGTAGAAAGTTAGAGCCTGAGGAATTGAGAACGTGAATAAGATGCTACAACATAAATAAGGAAAAGAACCCCAAAGCCACCGAAGTAAAAACTTACAGCAACTAATGCACAATGAGTCCATGCACTTTCCTATGACAAATAAGAAGTATTTACCCTCTCTAACTACTCAGTCTTTCCGCATTATTTGCTGAAAGGTGGGTCTCACACAGTGCTTGCCCTCCAGGGACCCCCTCAGGGGACAGCGTGGGCACAGCAGCCTGGAGCCACATGGACAAACCTCTGCAGGGAAGGAGCACAGCCAATGAAGCACAATATGTCAGTATTGCTAAGTCAGTACCTTTTGGTAATCATCTCAATTTTTCCAAGACAAATGTAATATTGAAAAGGGGTTTTGGCGGTGGTGGGCGGGGTTTTTGTTTGTTTTTAAATTCCCATGCCATGATTACAATGCAAACGCTTGACAATGGCAAGTCAACTTTTCCATGTAAAAAAACCAGGCACTTTATAGCTCAGTGTAGATTTTAGCCTAAATGGTGGTTGCTACAGAAAATAAGTAGTAGAATAGGAAGCAATAACAAAGTCCTTTACAAATCTGCCCATGACTTGTTGGGTAAGATCATGTAGCCCACAGGTCACATCACTTCAGTTACTAGTCCCTCCCTGAATTTGATCAAATTACATATTCTCTTTGAACTCCAGTTAATATTTTGTGGGTGGGGAAAGGAAGGAAAAAGCAAAAAAGGTTATCTGGATTGAGTATTTAAATAGTTAAACCTTCAACTGCCATCTCTAGCCACTTCAGAGTTAAGATTAGTGACGTCTTGGAAAAGGTAGTACCTAACGAACTCTGAAGTAAGCAGCACTGTGTTTCTACTTCTTGTTTAAGATTAGAGCTCAGGCAGCTTTCATTGTTCATTCACTGCGCTCGCAGTAAATCTTGGAGAATAGCCCATATATTGCACAGTGTAGATTGTACCAGAGCTGGTAATTACCCCTTCACATGTGGCAGCTCGAAGTTTTGAGGAGTATTAATTTAATAGAACACTGTTCTACTGAAGGCCATATATTCCTAGTAAACAGTGTGGTAAAAGAGACAGAATTTTGTTTAGCCAATATTTTCTTTTAACAGATCAAACAGGAAAACACACATTGTTGATTAGTTGGTAAGTTGTTTATGTTTTTTTTTTTAATTCTCTTTCATTGAGCACAGAAGTATAAAGAAAGCTACATTAAAACCTCCTGAAGAAAAAAATAAATAAAGCTTTTGGTTGGCTTAAGCACTGTTACAAAATGACATCTATTCCTTATATGCATTTGCTTGGCTACCCCATCATATACAGCACACCTAGTCCTCAGCCAGCATAAATAGGTCTTGCACACGCCAATTTAAGAAAACATCTGGTAGCCTGGATGTCAATAATACCAAAGAGCAAACTACCATAAATGCAAGTTTATCTTCAGAGTGAGGTATTGCTTCTGGTACCCTGGCTGCAGCGGGTCCCGCCGACGGACTACAAACAGAGCGTGCAAGCTCCCCGCTCTAAGGGGGTTTTGTTCTGCAGACTTCGCCCTGTCCTCTTTGCAGATTAGGCACACAAGAAGCAGCCGTGCCTACAGCATGCTTTATCAGAGCCTCTTTTCTTTGTCCTTTCCTAAGGAGGTGTGGTTTGAATACGATAATTGGAATATCTTTATGCTGCTCCTGCAGCCCAAGTCAGAAAAAGATGAGAAAAGGATGAACGTGTTTTCTTTGTAGCTATGCAATCTCAAAGCAGCAGAGTTTTGGGGCCTTATGCCTTGATGAGAAAGAAATGTGCATTTTATTGCTGAAGAAAATTCTTCAGGAATCAAACACAGCATCTGCCTTGTCTAGTAATTACTCATCGCCCGCGCCCGCCTCATTCAACACTGTTGTTATGCTCTTGTTTACTTAGAGGCAAAAGTTGCGCCATGAAATCATTTAATTTTTTTTATAAGAAATAAGTATTGGTGGGTCTGACAAGGAAAGTGGACAAATTAAATACTTTTTAAAAAAGGGGGGGGGTGTTAGATTTTTCAAAGCCAATTTAAAAAAAACCCACACTTGGAAGGCAATTTATATGTTAAAAACAAATTTCTAACATCAATACTCCAATGCACATACATTATAAACGCAATAGTTTAAAAAGTCAAAGCTTTGCAATAGCTGCAAAGCCAACTAAAACAAAAAATAACTTTTGTCATTAAAAAATAACTGTATTAGTGAGTTATTTACCCTCCCTTTAGCAGAAGTAGAAAAGAGTAAGTTACAGACTTTAAAGTTTCTTTTAGTTCCCATAAGCTGTATTGAGCCAAGTAGTGTCCTGGTAGCAAATCTTACCTGTTGTACAACGGGGGAATAGAGAGAAGTAAGATTTCCTCTCTTAGTTCCAGCAGTTGGATGGGTTGGAGAGGGGAAAGGAGGGGAACAGACACAACCCCACAAACATTTGTGTTCCTCGCTCATAGCAGAAGGCACTCTCTTCTCTAAGACAGATGCTGAAGGATGGAAATGCCCCAAACCAACCCACACCCCAAAGCTATGATGCTACCAGGAGACAAAAAGCCAAACCTCCTTCTCTTCCTCCTTTTAGAAAACCCAGCGGCTGCTTCCACCTGAATGTTTTTTCCCTCCTCTAACTGTTTTCAGCTGCTCAGGGAGAGGGGCAGCTGAAAATGGAGTGGAGTCCGTGCATTTGCCTCGTTAAGGCTAATTAGAAACCCTTAAGTTGATTGTGAGGAGTGTGCATCTGCTCTGGGTTCCCCCCAGCTGTGCTGCCTGCCTGGTGCAGGTCACTCGCTGGGGTCCCTGCGGTCAAGCAGGACACGACACAAACTAAACCCACGAAACTAGTCTCTACCAGCTGGCTGGCAGGTTTCTAAGTATCCAAAACATCAGAACGAAACCATCTTGGAGCTTGGCATCCTTGACAAAGTGCCGCTTTCATCGGTGCCAGTAACCCCAGTTTTCCATCCATTATGTCGAATGCCCAGGGTAGGAAAAGCAGCGACCCGCAGACAGATTTGCCTTTTGTGTAGGTTTTGACGTGAGAAGCAACAAATGTCTAGCACTTGCAGCCCAAAAACTGTAAAAGCCAATTGTTTTCTTTGCCACAGCCAGCACAACATATTTCCCCCTTAATTAAGTTCTCAGACCTAGCCTGATTCCACATCAGAAAAGTGATGTTTGCAAACGGAGCAAATGGATCAGCTGGCACCTCATGTTACAGCACACCGCGGGCCGAGCGCCAGTTTGGCAAGAGTCCCCAGGATTTCCACATCCCCCGGCCACACGTTCAGCTGCAGAAATGGTGATTTAAGCAAGGGGGAAAACAAAGGGTAGCGTTTCGTTCCCAAACGTATTCTTTCAGCAGGTTCAGCGAAGGTTTGTTGAAGTTAGGGATGGCTAGAGAATATGTGTCAAGAGAACATATGCGGAGTCAGATCTGCTCCTTCCAAGATAAATGACAATAAAGAAAGTATGAACCTCAGTTTTATTTGTTTTGTTTCATTCAAATTCCACAGTTTTGAGAGGTTTCTGAGCAGCATTTAAATCTCTGCGCGTCACATAGCACATGAGATTTTCAGCACCTGGAGATATCAAAGACATACAAGATGAATCTCATTCAAATCAAATGGAGTGGCATTTTCTAATTTCTGGTGCTTTCATTTGCAGCACCTCGCGAAGCCCTTGAGCCAGCCGTACTGAGTACGCAGGTTTTGAAAACTAGCTTGCTTTGAAGTGCTTTAACTTGGACATGCAGAGAAGGGAGCCACTAATTCAACAGGTGCTTTAGAAAACAGAGGGAAGAGGGGTTTTATGGTATAAGTTGCTTTTGCTGATTTTTAAAATGTTTTTCTCTTTTTCTGATTCCCATCGATTGCAAGAAGTTTGGGCAGAGTCACAGGAGTTAAACTCAAGAATAAAACGCATAGCTCCAAAATAGACCCATTTATGGATGTGCACTGGGGGGGGCTGTTTGTATTTACTCTGGAATCTTTGTTTCATCATCTAGATATATTTTAGGTGCCGTGACCAGTTTCTGAAAACATTTAAGTTTTAAAACACTGGATTACAGAGTTTTGTGTCATTACCACACAAATCATGAACTCCAGCTTAATTAATCTTTATGAAGCCTGACAGCACCAGTTGTACAACGCATTTGAAAAATTTTTGTCGTGCACTCTTCTTTTTGCAGGGAATGAGCTGACCTATAAGTAACTGTTTGCTGAAGTCTCCAAGCTCAAGGTGTCTAGTGAGATATTATTCACATTCCCTTAGCAGCTGTGCTATTGGTGTGGCTTTTTGGAGGTTCGGTAAATGAAAGTATGGGGATTTTGTTGTCTGCACAGCCATTCTACTGAAGTGGGATATCATCTTCTTCTACTGGAAACACTACCTTTACTTTGCTAAATAACATCATAGCTTAACAAAACCGCAATAGATGATAGTATAAATGTAAAAGCAGCCACAGTTACCTGCTGTTTTGGTTTGAAAAGTGATTTTTTTTGTTGTTTTGACAAGCAAAACGTAGAGTTAGACAAAAAGTATCACAGAATAATCCTCCCATATTACGAATGTCACGGGAAGATAGAAATTAATGGAAATTACAGTGATTTCTTTTTTTTTTAAACAAAATAGAACTTAGAATTTCTTTCAACAATAGTCAGACCTCTCCTTGGAAAATCTGCAATGTGGCCTCTACTCTTCCACTTCTGCTGCCACTTTTAGTGACATTAATATATTAGTGGATGCAAAAGTGAGCAGATGCACCCATGCCTGTAGTGGACTGTACAGTCAAGCTTCTAAAGTGTTTCTCCTCCGATGAATCGTTAAACATTTATTTAACCCAAGAGCTCAACAGGTTCCGTGAGGACTGCAGAGCACCGAAGTGACCAAATCGGTTTCCATGAGACACAGGAACATCTTGCACACTAATTTCATTTTACATTGGTAGCAGTAACGATATATCTGAAGTAGTGTGCAAGCTGGAAAGAAGCCATTTCCTATGCAGAGTGCATGGGATTGCTCTTTAACAATTACCTGAATTAATCTACCAGAAACTGTTCTCTTGTAGCACATAAAACCTGTGGGAATATTGTGTTTCGCTGCAGGGGAGAGGTGCCCGGGTGCAGGGCAGGTTGCAGAGGGAGGTGGTGGTTCGGGAGCAGCCTGGGCTGCAGCCACCTGCACTGGGACGTGCTGGTGGGACTGGGGGGGGTCCCCAGGCGTGGGGTGGGGGTGGATGGAGATCAGAGTGCTCCGGCAAGGCAAGAGACTGGAGGCTGCCTGAGGTTTCGTTAAGCCAAAGTGGATGAGCGACATCCTGACATCTCCAGCCGCCAGGTACACGCCGTGTTCTACCACATTTTTCCCAGGAGCCGATCGCAGCAGCGGGGTTTACTGCTCTTACAAACCAAACAACGATGCCTTCTTGTGATTTGCAGTCGACCATTGCATCCTCTATTACATTCCACATCTCATCGTATCACTTTTTTGCCTTTCTTCTACCCGCTGTCATCATTTCTTATCCCTGCCCTTTTAAGAAATCCAATGGTACTTTCTGAACGTCAGTGTTTCCTTTAGTCACAATACTTTTGACGTAGCAAGTGCAAAGACATTCCTTTACTGGGGTTAAAAAGCAGCAACGGTGATTGACCCTGATTCTGCACTAAATTGCACCATTTCTTTAAAGTTCAGTCTGTGAGTGTGTGGCAAATGGTTTCTGGTTTGTTTGGGGAGCAAAGCTGGTAATGGAAATAGCTCTGTACAAAGCTAAGCTATATATATTTGCTAAGCTATGTACCAAGCTGTACATATTTTATGTGCTGCTGCTCTACAATTAGTAATTAACATTCATTCATTCGCTGCATTTTTCTTTTCCTACTGTATTCTCATTTTGTCGTATCGTGCTGTCTACACTCTTCCTGAAATATCATCGCTGTTTACCTAAAACTTAAAATCTATTGCACTAATACACTCATCTCTGTGTTGTAGCTCTCTTATCAATTCTTAATTGCTGCTGCCTTTCTCATTCTATTTTTCCTGTGCTACTATTTTCCATGTAATTACCTCCACATTCGTACGTAATTCTTCCGCTTCCTATCTATCACTTATTATGAGCATAAGAACAGCAGAACTGTTCTTCTTCCACAGCTGTGCTAATCTGGCACCTTCAGGGAGATTTGGGCCCATGTGGAAAGATCTAAAGTTTTAAAAAAAAAAAAGTACCACCTGTGTTTTCAGTTTTCCTTACTCAGTTGTTATAGATAAACAGCAATTTTTCCAAAGGACTATTTCAGAGAGTAGTAAAATCTTTTCTCTATTTTTTTCCAGCTGAAAAAAAGGAGAATTTTGGTCTCGTTCTTCACATTGCATTTATGCTGCAGCAGCACCAGCCTGCACAGATGGATTGTGCTGGGAGCCTGGCGTGTGCCACGCAGCGGGGGGTGGAGGGCAGGGGCCGGGGAACGCCGCCCTCCGCTTTTGGGGATCGTTCCCTCTACCAAAGCTCCTCAGTTCTCCGCTTGTTGATATACTTCTGCGTAACCAAAAAGTAAAATTCAGAGAGCTGCCACCGTGCTTCACCCATCGGAGCAGCACGGTGTTACCTGTATTTTGTTACGCCCATCCTTCTGCTCAAGGCACGGAGAATTACTGGATCCAACCAGGTTGCTCAAGACCAGGTCTTGGAAAACCTCGGGGGATGGAGACGGCACAGCTCCTCTGGGCAGCCGGTCCCAGAGGCTCTGCCGCAGGGAAGGGACAGCCCAAACTTCCCAAAAAACTCTTTCTCCAAGAGGAAAGGAGAACAAGCAATAAGAAACGAGTACAATCTCATAGTCACAGTCTGCACTGGTAACTCCAAAACGAAGCAAAGGGTTAGCTCCCAGGATGCGTGGACTATCGGTGCTTTTAAAAATAAATTTTCTAGCCCTGAAGTCTGAAATGGATTTAGGCAGAATTTACACACCTAAATCTACAAGCCAAATCCTGAAAATCTCTGCTCAGCTGCATTACCATGGAAACAACGAAATTATTCCGGACTCCATATACTTTGTAAGGAAGGGGCTGTTTGCACCTCTTGGACAGGAGTTGGGTGTCAGAGGAGCGGGCAGGCAGCAGGCTCAACTTCTGTCTCTGCCCAAACCCCTGTCTCCCACCTTGCAGAAAGCAAGGAAGGAGTCCCCTACTCCTTTGGGTCCAGCCCTAAATATCCAGCCCTAGAGCCCTCATGTGGAAAACAGCAATCACAAACCAAAGGGTTAGTCTGATTCCCACGATACAATTAGATTTATTGCACCAGCTTGCCAATATTGTTATCTGCATTTAACCTTCGCTTCTCTCGTAACCGTAATTCTCCAGGCAGGACATTTCTAACAGGAGCTTCGTTGTCATTCTTCATCGGTATTACAATAAACAGGCCTCCCTAATCAGCATTCCCTCGCTGCCGAGCCCAAAAGCAATCTGCTCGAGAAGATGTGATGAAACCAGAAGAGATCAATACCAAAAAGTTTTCACAAACTCAATCTGGCAAGGTTAGCATGGATAATATTGATAGATAAAGATCTAACTCTATCGCACGTGACAACGGGAGGAAAATAAGAGCGTGTAGTAATGTGGTACTTTACGTTTTATAGTTGTGGACTTAAATATTTGTAGGAATCTGTTGTATTTTCCCTAATAAAAATAATGAGAAAAATGTACTATGGTTATTACAGATCTTAAGGATAAATTATAAAAATTACGAAATATCTGCTCTACTTCCGTAGGCATAACCGCCGGCCTACTAACTAAATCTCTGCCCCTTCTTTGGAAATCCTGCTCTTTGAAAGTAATTTCAGCTTTTGGATTGTCAGTTAGAGGCGGGAAGGGAGCAGAGCCCAGGTGGGTGTGGGGGGAAGGAGGAGGTTATGGCCCATCAGGGACCAGTGGGCTGCACTGGGCTCCCTGCGCACCATCCCAGCGCCCAACGGCCGCCCTGCTGCTCCGCTGGGGAGGAGGAGAGAGTTTGCAGACGGATTGTAAGTGTGTAGTGTTTAAGTCATTCCTGGAATTAATTTCATTTACTTTACAAGCTGTGAGTTTAATAGCAAATGTAGATGAAGGATTCCACATTATAAAATCAGGCAGTTATTTTTTTATATATATAGAGGAAATAAAATTTCTCAGATACTGCTAGAAGTCTTAAAAGTATCTATCACATCCTTACTCATCTTCCCTTACTTGAGGGATTTTTTTATAAAAGAAATAATTTGTAGTGTGGAAAGACTCAAGACTAGTCACTATGTTGCCCTGCCATGTTCACATCAGTGATATAAGAATTAAATCATCATGAGCAGGAACGAGTGAAGAGAAAGAGCCCTGACGAAGCTATTTTCTTAATCTCTCTTTCCTCTTTTACTAGTTGCTATACGATCCTAATTCTGATTTATTTCTACCAATATTAGCAAGTTGAGGGTTTATTTGTTTTTTAATTTTATATTTCAATGATAAAAGAGAGCACAAAGTAAAATAAAGATAGGTAATGATCACCAGTACCTTTTCTTCATAGCACCGAGAAATTGCTCATGTGGCACAAACCAGTGTCTACACTCTGTGCTTCCAAAGCGCCCATGTTAAGGCTCTAAAAAACAGTTACAGTCTCCAGAAATAAGATGTTTTTTTTCTTTCGAGGCAAAAGTTGGGTGCAAACTGATTACATTTATTTCTAGAAAGAGGTATGATTCATCTGATAATGTCATCTAGGGGATTTTTTTTTGTTCGTTTAAAAAAAAATAAAAATCCTTTCACCTTGTGATGAAAGAAATCGCTGTGAGGATACTCTGGGAGAAACCTTTTTTTGAATCTTCCTCTGGAAATGTCACAGCAAAATCAAGTAAACAGCATGAGGACTACAGACAGAGTGATATGCATCTTCTAATATTACCCTGGCCTTGGTGCCCTCCTCCCAAATCTCAGGATAACTTCATTCTGAACATAAATAGATAGTCATATGCAGCGTGGGCAAGATCATGGTTTCTCGTAGCAGAAGGATGTCAGGAAAATATTAGTGAATGTTGTGTATCAACTTTAGAAACTGGACCTTTGTGACTATGATCTGGATGTAACCTTAAAATGCCAGAATCTCTAAAACCCTCCATAGGGAAAGTGTTTCATGAGTAACCACTAATATTGTACATCCACAGCTGTCAAGCTGAAGCAGGACAAAACTGTTATGAAAATAGTGTTCTCATCTTTTAAGAGATTAAAAAAAACAGACTGGGGGAAAGCAGATTAACCACTGTAAAAAGCACTTGACAGTGTCCAGCCTGTTTCATTTTTGTATTTGTCTGAATGTTTTACAGACTCAATCGTATTTTGTGTGAGCGTGTTTAAATAGATTCAGCAAATAAAAAGATGCATTTTCACTCCATAAACTTCAAAGATGACAAATTTGCAAGAAGCCTTAATGTCGTCACCCTTTCTGATAAGCCACAAGAAAACACGTGTTTTAAAACGCTTGGGAATCGTACTGTATAAATCAGCACCAGAGAGAGAAACAGTGACAGCTCTTGCGGAAAGCATCGCCTGCCTCTTCCCAGTAATGAGGCTGAGCAGTAACTCCTCGATGCTCTAAATACCTAAACAACAGCAACGTGAACCTGGGCCTTGAAATTCTATTTTTTGTACGTATCTGACCGGTATATAAATTTGATTTCATGCAAATATTTTGGAGCAGATTAGTTGATAGCAAAACAGAGCTGGAATGCTAATGATTTTTGGCTGCATATACAGAAGATGAAAACTCATTCAATCCAAGGCAAAGTGTCAGCTTTAATAAAGTAATGTCATGCTGTACCTCCCCCATAGCTGGCCTATACTGACATGAAAAATTATAATGGTGGAAATGCAGAACTTTGCAGATATAAATAACTTGAGACTCAGTTATAAAATTTCCAACTGGGGCAGAGGAAAACTGTAACATATATTAAGTAGCTGCAGTGAAGGCTATTATTGCCACCTATTGACAACAGAACCGCCTGAAATAATACAGCCTGTTTGCTTCCATTGAATTGAAATTCCTCCCTGGTAGCTTTACAACAGACTGTTCCTATTGGATTTGTATGGCAGGGGATCCAGGCACTTTGAATAGCTTCAATGTCTGGATTTAATGAATATGACCCTACCCGATGAAATTTAAAAACAAAAAACCCCCCAAAACCCCTTAGAGAGGTGGTCTAAGAGTAATTCAACACCCTGTCAAACCAGGACTGGCATTGACGGGCCAGAGCGCGTAGTGCCACCGACACCTGGAGGGAAGGAGCAGATGCGGAGGAGGAGGGGGACCCTTGTAAGTCCCTGTAGTGATGGAGTGAAGGCTGTCATCTGCTTGCAGGAGCAAGTGCATTTCTCCTCTGGGACTTGTCCGCGGTGCTCCAGCTGGACGGCTGCCTGCAGAATCCCACCGCTGCCCTTAGCTCATTCCCTTGCTCTGAGAGTGCTCAGCTGGAGACAACTCAAACCCTTCCTAAAAATTCCTTAAAACATTTATTAGGAAACGAACACAAGTGCAAATGAAATAAAAAATAAGTGGCATTCAGCCATACAAGATCTAAAATCTAGGTAATTACTTAGCCAGAGATGCTAGTCTTGTAATTAGGCTGATTTTGGCCAAACTGCCACAGGAATTGTCTCAGTGTGACAATCTCCTCTTCATTTTTGGTGTCCTTTCAGCATTTCAAATATGAAAACCCCTCCTACCTCTCCTTGTCAGGGACCCAGTTATATTATTAGGTACTTCAGTGTGATTCATTCTTGACAGCCCACTGATTTCTGATCTAATTTGGGTCAGACAGTGCAGATGGAGACCAGTATCCTACCCTATCTTATCAAGTCCTCAAATTAATTCACTATTCAGTGGAAATCCGAGTCCAGAAACATCTATCTTTCACTTGCCTCGTGTCGTGGTTTAACCCCAGCTGGCAACTGAGCCCCACGCAGCCGCTCACTCACCTCCCTCACAGTGGGATGGGGGAGAGAATCAGAAGGGTGAAAGTGAGAAAACTCATGGGTTGAGGTAAAGACAGTTTAATAGGGAAAGCAAAAGCCGCGCACACAAGCAAAGCAAAACCAGGAATTCATTCCCCTCTTCCCATGGGCAGGCAGGTGCTCAGCCATCTCCAGGACAGCAGGGCTCCAGCACGCCTAACGGGGACTTGGGAAGACAAACGCCATCGCTCCGAACATTCCCCCCTCCCTTCTTCTTCCCCCAACTTTATATACTGGGCATGACGTCATATGGTCTGGAATACCCCTTTGGCCAGTTTGGGTCAGCTGCCCTGGCTGTGTCCCCTCCCAGCTTCTTGTGCCCCTCCAGCCTTCTTGCTGGCTGGGCATCAGAGGCTGAAAAATCCTTGACTTAGTGTAAATGCTACTTAGCAACAACTGGAAACATCAGTGTGTTATCAACGTTCTTCAGCACACATCCAAAACACAGCCTCATACCAGCTACTATGAAGAAAATTAACTCTCTCCCAGCCAAAACCAGCACACCTCACAAGAATACACTCTTTGAACCACATGCACTTAAAGAAGCACAACCTTGGGTATACAACTTGGTGAAAACAAAAACCTATAGAGGTTGGAACAGTTTTCTGCCATAGAGCAATTTTTGCACTGCCTTTGCTCTAGGCATTAAAAGGTATTCATTATTATTTGGGTGTTATTTATGTGTTCCATTTTTAGAATAGGTTGAAATGACTTTTGTTTGAGTAATGTGTTTCATGTGAATGAATTTGAGTTTATATGTGAATCACGTTCTGCTTCCTGATGAAAGGTTGGATTCACTATTCAGTGTCTTGTGCAGTTGCATCATTTTTTTTTCATTTTTTTAAAAAAACATGTCCTGAATAGAAACAAGATTTGGATTACGGTATCAAATCATCTACAACACAAGACGTAATGCTTACTGAGTGAGAATATTCTTTCTTAGAATATGTATTGTCTTGTACAAAACATTCACAGTGAGAAGAAATACAAAACGATCCCTGAAAAGTTACTCCACAGGTTAACTGCCCCTTTTGTTCACAGTTGCATCTGCTGTGTATGATGGTGGCTGGATCAATTGCTGGCCCATCGACCACATTGTATTTTTCTCCATAGTTAAATTCTGCACTCTGTCCGATATGACTAACACTATCCTTTTGGGGGGGATTTTTTTTTCTTTGGGGGCTCTCGTCCAGCTCACACCACGAGATGCAAGTCCTCTGAGTTTCTTATTCCCAGGAGCGAGCTCCCCATCTCATGGGATCAGGCACCTTCCTCTTTTCAGCTGTAGGACCACATTCAATGACACTGAAGTAAGTGTTGTTTGAGCCCAGCTTACCAATCAATCCGGTGAAGTCCTCTTTGTTGTTTATGACGGCAAACAGCATTCACATCTTTCTCAGTATAAATTCTTTCTCACAGTTTGTTTGGCTCATATTTTTTTCCAGCTTTGTAAAATTTTTAAAGTATCAAGCTCTTGGACTTCATTCTGGTTTTGCATCGTAAATGTAATCAGCTGAAGATGACTTGTAAACTTAAGAGGTAACTTTTCATTTCCTTGGTGTACTTCATTCTATATGCCAAGAAACACTCTGCTATTCAATTTGAAGATGCAGCATGCTTTGAGTTGGGACTTTTCCTTATCAGCTGACTGAATTCAGTGGAATATGGGCAGAGTGATGTTCCCCGCCTTGTACCACTCGCTCTGAAGCCTCACATGATGATGGAAGATGCATTGGCTCTTGGTTTATATTTCCATCTTTCCCAGCACTATTGCCTCTGGTGTAAAGAAAAGATTCAGGCTATTCAGGTGTGGTCTGGGGACCTGTTGCACGCAGCGATTTTGACTTTCTCTTTGAGGTCACCGATTCATAAACATTGAAAATAGTTTACTCCTGAGATAGGAAATAACTAATATCAATTTTACATAAAATGCCACTCTTCTTGCTTTTCCTCCCCTAACTGATTCACCTTAAATAGGTGCTCTCTATTGATTTTATCATCCCAGCCATGCCAGCCTTCCTGCTAGGTCCCAGTAAGATGAAGTAGGTCGAATTTAGACTTATAAGTGAGTCATTCCTATTACCCTTCCTCATTACTTTCTCAACATAATCTATTTGATTTTTTCCCCTTTTCTGATCCTTCGCTTGTACATTTTGCTTTCCACTATCTTGATTTTCTGCAGAAATGGGTGCTCATTTATTCCTCCTTTCCATTTATTTCCCTCTCCTATCATTTCTTGAATGCTTCTCTGCCTAACCTTGCCTGGCTGGTCCCTGGAGGAGTCCTTCAGCTTCTGTCTCAGCATGGCAGAGATCACATCTCCGCAGTTTTCCCACCAAAGGTGTTGCAACGCTTTCCAGGCCGGGGAGGGATCACGCAGATTTCCAAGTGTTTTTGCAGTGTGGAATCACGATGCTGAGACGCCAGCTAAAACATACAGGTGGCCAAATCTCCTGCAAAGAAAATCGGTGTTTCGCTGATCTCCAGCATGTGGGAAATACAAACGGGAAAAGCATCCCCGACCGCTGTGAGGAGGTGAGTTGGTGCAGCTGTTCTAGCTGACCCACGTATGCATGGATTTTTTTAAATTTTATTTTGCTATGAATATAAATTAGCTTGAATTTTCTATTTTGTACTCACTTTCTGCACTGTTTTGATTGCTCATACTTTAAAATTTTAAGGCATGTAGAACTTTATTGCTCATTTCCAGTGTGTAACTGCACTGTCTGCAGAAATAAATAAATCCACTGACATTCTCAAGCTTCAAGGCTACAAAATAAAATGACAGCATTGATTTCACCCAGCTATAAGATTTCTGAACAGAAAAAAAACCCCAACAACCAAACACCTACACAATGAAGTGTATTATCCTTATTTGAATGCAGGATAACTGTTCCCAAGAACATCCACATTAAATACCTTGAACAATTGCTGTGCCTCCTGCCTGTCTGCAGCTCAATACCTCAATTACATATGCCGTGGAGGAAGGATGTCTTGAACATCCTCGGATGTGTGCTATTATGCTCTGAAGGTGCCACTATTGTTAGTTTGTGCAGAGAGATGAGTAATCACAGAAACCAGCATCCATCTAACATGCTGAATGTCTTACAACAAAGTAATTGTTGCTGCAGTCTTGCGATGGGAATGAATTAATTTATTTAAGCTTCACACTCTTCCTGACCTGGGTCCAAACCAAGGGCAGAGAAAGACAATTGAAGCGGTATCTGGTTTTGCGACTGAATTTGTATAATCTTCAAATGCTCGGTGACGGGCTTTCCACCTACAGAGGAAAGTGTTTCTGTTGTCTTCCAAAAATGCCATGTAAAATGCTCAGCTAGTTATTTTTCTGTTTGAAACGACAGGGAAGTGTGGCGTGCTACCCATACCGTCAGCATCAGAGACACAAAGAAGCTTTTATAGGCACTTTTTCAGGAAGGTGTCCTTAGACAAAACTTGCATGTTCCGAGTCTGATTACAAAGCAAACTCAGCATCTGCCAAAGCATTTCAACACAGGAAAGCATTTCAATATTCGCTTAATTGCTTGCTGGGTTGTCAGCTCAGTGAGTTCAAATGATGGATCTACCAGTGGACTGCCATAACCAGGAGAGAAGAGAAACTGTAGGACGGTACTGAAGACAAAACGATCCGAGTTAAAACTTGGTTGCTGTTACAGGAGGGCACACCACCTTCGTTAATCAAGAAGGAACGGGCCTGTTTGAATGACGAGGCACTTGGTAACGCAATCTGCGTTGACAGGATGGGATTTGCAAAAGACGATACTAAAGTTGTCCGAGAAAGTAGGCAAAAGGTCTGGATTCTGCACTGGGATGGACTGGGACAACAGGATATGCTGGTTTATGGAAGGTGGGCGAAAAAGAGTTTCTTGCAAGTCAAAAAGTTTTGCCTAAACTCCTCAGGGATGATTCTGCATTTTGCTCTGCATTTCCTAACTCTCCTTCTGGTTAATCCTCCCTCACACCAGAAATACGCTCCCAGAAACAGTCTCGGACCCTAAATCTGGAAAGCAGTAAAACTGAAGTCGTGTCTGCAAGTGAAAGTGTCCTGGCATAGTTTACAGGCCATTTTATTTATTTTTATCTATCTATCTATATCCCATATTGATCATAAATGCTTAAAAAATAGCCACATGATTTTGTAGTCACAGAAAGGCGCCCAAAGGCCACACGCAGGCAGGTCCCTGCAGAGCTCAGGTCTCAATATTCCAATATACCAAATTTCACCTTTTTTACAGCAACCTCCCACAGCCGCAGAAGATCTGCCAGCAGTTCAAGCCTGCTTTTCCATTTACTGGAGTACAGAATTTGGGTCTTGAAGTCTCCCAGGTTAAAAAGCTGGATTAGAAGGAATTAGATGGGTATGTATATGAAGTTCACAATTAATTTGCTTAGTTTTGTGGAAAACACCGCTTTCCTTTTAAAAATTTCAGTTAAAAGAATTCAAAGAGAAATATAGTTTATTCCTTGCTAGCCAATATTTCCTCCTGTGACAAAATGCAGCAATCAGCAACTTTTTTCCCCTAAAAGAGGAGCCTGGCTTTAGCCTCCTAACTCCTGACGTAGGCGTCAGCTCATTGCACATTCAGGACTGCTGATTTCAGTGGGGAGGGAGCATGTGCCCAAGTGCCTTCCAGATTTGGCATCCATGGTCTTAAATAGAAGTAGGGCTCTCTGCAAAACTGCTGAGCACAAAGCAGTAGTTTAACTGGAAAATCTTTATGTGCAATTACTTTAGAAAATCAGCCTGCTTATTTAGAAGCCCAGAAATCAGCATTTACCAACAGAACTTTGCTTTTGAAAATGCTACCTTCTCACTTGCAATAGCATTTCTCTAAAGATCTTTGTGATTTCCTTTTTGCTGTTTCAAGCACATTTTCATGGCTATTCCAAACTTGTTTTAGCCTTCTGTTTTACAAAATTCTGCGATACTGAGCTGGGTTTTTGGTTATCCTTTTTTAATTTTTGCAATTCAATTGTCAAAATATATGACATGTGACTTTCTATTTGTATATTTTAAATAATTCCCCATGTGCCTCCAAGACACCAGGTTTCATCATATAGACAGAAAACAAGTGCTTGAAAACAGGGAAGGATAATGTCTCGGTGAGTTAATTGGAAAGAAGTTAATTTGCTTTCCTGTGCCATATCTTGCTTTCAGACTAACTAACTCAAATGTGCACAAATCCAGCAGCAATTAAAGATATAAGAAGGGAAATGAAAATGTGATACCATACCTGTACACGCACAGGATATTTATGCCTAAAACCACGGGATAATCGTACATATAAAATTAAGAAGGAAGCGAGACCAATAGAATAGACGTTCCAAGTCTTCTTTGGGACTCCAGCCCTGTATATTGTTTTTCAAAAGCCAAGTCATAATTCCTTTATGAGTGAGCCCAGCTGCTACCTCCCAAAATTTGGGTCTGCCCAACTTCAGAGATTATATATGAGGACCATATCTCCTAAGACACATCTGAACATGGTTCCTCTGTTTTTATTTTATGCTTCTAGACTGCAGCCAATCTTAAAATAAACTGGCTTCCCTTTCTGAAGTCTAAGTCTATTGTAACTTTAAAGCTAATTATCAGTCCTTGAAGTTTTCATTGTTTTCATAACGATGCTTTTCACTAATGCTACGTCCATCTATCTCCCTTGATGAGCCACTGTGGCATCAGTCTAGGAGCTGCTCTCCCTCACTGGAGTTCCCTCACTGGGAATAAAAGTCAGATGTATATAAAGAAAACAAACAAACAAGCCCCCACCAAAACTCAAGAAAATGAAAGAGGAGCCACTTTCATGACATTTTGTTAAAAATTCTCCCATTCTCATAACTTTGGCAAAATGTCTCTTATTTTCCACAGCTGGTAAAAATATTAACTCTACTTTTCAATGCGTAATTTTTGAGGCATTAGAATTCACATTTCCCACACAAATCCCTCAAAAGCGTATTCCCTCGAGAATATGTTTCAACATTCACGTTAGTATGGGAAGCAGCAGAATGTTTATAATCAACCAACAAAACATAACCACTTGAGTTGTTTTTTTTTCCTTGATCTGAAGGAAGGTGCTGCCTTCTTTCTTCTTTCGTACAACTGCCTGCTCTGTAGTGAAAAAAAAACCTCCAAAACCAAGAAAAAACTTCAGCAAAACAATTCAGAACAATTAAAAAAGAAATTAACAACAAACAGGGGTTTTGTTGTTGTTGTTTTCCTATTTTATAATATATGCTATTTCTTGCAATATCAGGAAAACAGAAAAGTTTTAGTTTCAAAGGATAAGATCCATGAAAAGGTGTTTGAATAGATATAGTACATAATGCTCAACAGATGTTGCAAACAGCATCTTTTTTTGTCTGGGTAACTGCTGCTGATGCATGGCCAGAGGGATATTGTGCAAAAGATATGGAAGGACAACAGCATTTAAATTATTGTCTTTGTACTCTTCTTGCTGAACTGGTTTCAGCTTAGGGTAAAGCAGACTTTGACTCGTAATTGATAGCCAATCTTCCAATAAAGCCTGGGTACTCCCAAGCTCAGTAAACACATGGCGGAGACTGTTGCGTGCAGTAAAGGAGTTTAGGTGTAAAGCTGTTTTGATGTGCACATGAAGGGTACTATAAAGACAAAGTTTTTGCCTCTTTTTCCTTTTTCTGAATTTGCTATGGTCATCTGCACTGCAATATTGAATGCATTGGCTTTGACTGTTAGAACCTTTAAATGGTGAATGTCTCAGCTCTCCCAGGGAGAGTCTCCTTTCACAGATAGATAGCACACATGATTTGGGGCCACCTGATACATTCAGGGAGCTGTTTCGCTCTTAAAACAGACAAAAAGTAACTGTGAGTGCTGCTTTAATAAAGAGAAGAGTATTTTGGTCTGTAAACCCCCTTTGCTGCTAAATCTGCCGCCTTCTACAACAAACCTTTTCCTAGGAAGAACAGGTGACCCAGGGAACAGTATGATGAACCAGGCTGCATTCACATCTGGAGTTACAAATATCTGATAGCAAAATTTTTTACAAAACTACAGTAAGTAGGAACTGTACCACTAAACTGACTTAAAGAGGAACATGTGATGAGGAGAGAAAGAATCAACTCAAAGCAAGTTTGGGAAAGTGATGCTAAAGGCGTGCTGTGATGACTGATTGATCACTGCTGTAGCTCAGAGTTCCCTTTACTACCAAATTTGCAATATTTCAGTATTTGCTCTTGCAATATTTGCATTATTTCCTCATGTGGTGAGAGGAGACTAAACTCAGACTAGTGAGAATGACCCCAAGAAACACTTCAGTGCCTGCTGGTACCAATTTGGAACAGAAGAAGTTTGATCAGTAACTCGCAGTAACCGTTTGTTCCCTGCTACCCCGTTTGGATTGCATCAACCTGTAAAGTATCACAGAATTTCTATAGGAAGCATATTAAAATGGCGTGCCACTGAAAACAAGGTGGTTAGTGAATAATGGAAAAATAAAGTTGTGTCATAGGCTGTGAGTACTTCCACTCGTGGTATCTCCTGAGCAAGCAAAAGAAGAGTTTTGTGGGCCATGTGACTCCTGCAAAAATGATGATCTGCATGGCATTCACCTGAGAAGAAAGATGTTGATCTTCAATGGGATTTTTAACTTGCCAGTTATTGGTATATTTTAATTTTTACTATTTTTTTTTTTTTTTTACTGATTTAATTTCCTTATTGAAGAACAACAGGGATTTTTATTATTCTTTGTTCACACACAGTTAACTTTCTAGAGAAAAAGAAAAGAAATGGTATTTTGTCAGGGCTGTGACACTTATTGAAAAATACTAATTCTCTATTGCTTACTTGAATTTCCACAAAACTTAGAAGAACCACAGAGGCTGCAAAAACACGAACAATTCTCCCCCTCCCCACCCCCGCCACCCCATGCTAGTCCTAGGAAAAGAAATCACTAGATTTAGTTGGTTCAGTTTAGATGATCTGCCACTTTGGAGCAAAAAGACTGAAGTAGTAGTCATTGCATCAAAAAATGTAATTTTTGCTTCTTGGTCTTCTCTGACCCTTGCCCACGCTCTGTTGGGGTAATCGAAGCCTTTCATTGCTGTTGCTTTTTAACTTCACTGTATTTCTAATTTCCATGATCTTTTCACCAGGCATTTAGGTAACAGACCTAGCCCTAGTTCTTCCCTTATTTAGATAACAGCGTTTCTATATTTAGCAGTTCTGTTGTACAGCTGATGATTTTTTATTTTTTCTTTACTATATTCAATCCATGCATTCTAAATATATGCAGTTCCCCAAACATATGATTCTGTCACTTCTCTCTACCCTCCCATTAAGTTCTCATTGATCGCTACAATAACAGTAGAAAAATATTACTGACATTTTGTAGGGTTTTTCACCCCCCCAAAAAACCCTACAAAGGAACAGAAAGCTTTGGTATCTTACTTAGCACCATTGAGAGATCTAATTCATGCAGAAAAATGTATTTTAGTCATAGTTTGCACATTGGGAAAAGAATAGCTCCTGAAAGATGGAGACGCTGTGAATAGCAGTATTAGCTTCTTCAGCGAGGGTCCTGACATGATCTTCAGCAATCATTTTAAAAACCGAGTAAGGACTTGCCTGAGCTTCATGAGAACTCAGCATAGGGCTGGTCAGAACTAAAAAAAAAAAAAAAAACAAACAAAAACCAAACCAAAACACCAAAACAAAAAGAAACCCCCCAAAACCAAACAACTTTCTTCACTTAGCTTATTTATATGGACTTTTGTCGAATGGGGCCCTGACTAAACGCTAACTAGAATTTCAGAGTTTGGTCTGATATGCAATCATGATTGCAGATAGCTGATGAAAAGAGAAAAAAAAATATGTGTAAACACAGTAAAATCTAGATTTTTACAACTGGATAATTAGGTGAAATAATTTTTAAATAAGAACTCTGCAAGATTTGACTCTGAAGCCCTTCACTTTCCAAATTGCTCTTTGTGTTTCAAAATCTGTGCGTGCCAGATTTAAAAGGAAGAGCACCCAAAAGAAGGAATTTTCTTAAAGAGCAATGCAGATGGTAGCACGTGAGAACAAAAATAAAGTAGATGGAAAAATAAGAGTTACACATGTTACATACTGAACCTAAACCACACAGGAATGGGAGCTGCAGCTTCTGTGCAGTCTTACAACATGTTAATTGGACTCCAAGCATTTGCCTGAAAACTCTGCTGGTCAACAAAATCAAAGCAAATGGTGAAGTAATTGCACTGTTCACGTAGCAGTGGAGACTGTAATTAATTGACTTTGCTGATGGCTATAAAATGCTACAAAACTTTTACAAATAGAATTTTGCAACTGATAATAAGTAATGGCAGGTGCTGAAGGTGACATTGACAGCCATTTGTCTCCAGGAAAGAAATACGGCCACATACGCTGACATTATTTGATATTAGAAGTTCTAGCTTCTAAATGTCATATTTTAAATGTCATTATATTTGTAGAATGTAAAAAATAAAATTTTAATGCTATTTTTAGTCATATACCTCTCATTGAACCTTAAAATAATGCCACGGTTTTATGAGCACTTTTAATACTATGCAAAAGTAATTATCTCCAGTCTCTCAGGCTCAGTATCCTTTAATAATGAACTGAGTCATTCTAGACATACCATATCCCTATTTTATAAATGGCTATTTGCAGACGGGAGGGGAACATAGAGATCAGACATATCTGGAAATATTCAAGTACTGCAGTATTCTGTGACAAATAGTAGATTCACGCTACCTTTATCTATGAAATATTTGGGTTGCATATACCATTCGTGAAGCCAAATTTGACCACAACATCCATTCAGGGTCCAGAATGGAGAGTAACATTTAGTAGTGTTTTTGTGGGTTTCACAAACAAGAGGTAAGCAACCATGTAACCCTGATTTCACACCCAACTTTAATTTCATGGTGTCAAAACTTGTTAGGCTAAGACACTAGTGATGGCTTAGTCTTCGCCTAACTTTAAATACTTAAGATAACCCAGTGGTCTAGTTCACCCCTGTAGTTAACACAGAGCCATGTTATCCAGTGGGTCATTCAAACCACCCTGAACTGACTATGCAGAACTCATTTCTGATCGTTTCATATATCCGCTGATTTTAAACAACATCCAGATAATTAATTTGTAATAAATATCTAAAGACTAAATATCTAGTCTTACAAAGCAAAAGAGAAGTGAAATCAAAGCTCAGGTCAGAGAGATTGTGGGAATTAATACTTGGTCTTCAAAAGATGAGAGTGGCCTAGTCAAAACCCCTTCATTGCACATTTAACTGTTCTTATTAGATGAGATGCATGCTAGAGACAATGACACGAGGATGTGAGCATCCTCTGAAACGGCAGCAGTAGCTGCAAGGCAACTCTTCAGAGCCTAGAGAGGAAAGAAGAGTCTTCCACCGAGATGCCCGGTTTATCGCCCCACATACTGTGCACCGCAATGCTTCTTGGATCACCTTTGTTTGAAGATCACTTCCAATCATTAGTTTAGATGCTCCTTTTTATAATTTGCTGCAGATTTTCGCGTTAGCAAAACACTACGTACAAAACCATCATGCTGCTATTGTGGTTTTTCATGGATGGTGTACTGCTGCGCTTAGACTTACAGGTCCTACATGTTGATATTCAAACCAGTAGTTGAAACAGATAGCAATGCAGAATTCAGATGTGCAGCCCAAACACAGTAACATGTAAATGAAAAGCTAGCTTGGGTAGCAATTAGAGAAAAGAATGAATGGAAATGGCTTTTTAAAAAAGACAATGAGCCAATTGGTATTATTATCTTCCTCTGTTAGTACAGAGCCAGGATTCAGGTTGGTTGGCAGTGAGCCATAGCGGATGGTTTTAGTTCCTTTCTCTCTTTGATTGCCTTTAGACGTAAGGCCCAATATAATAGCCTAATGTATTCTACTAGCGTTTGCAAAACAAATGTTTGTTCCGGAAGACTTACACTCTGAATTTTCTTAGCTGCTTCATAAGGTAGGGCTCTCACAACATCTCTGGGCACCTCTTCCAATATCTGACCACGCTCATGGTTAAAAAAACTAAATCCTTATACCTAGTTGCATTTCATGTGTTCTACCGTGTGTCTGTCACCTCTTGTCATAGCACCGGGCACATTCAAGAAGAGACTGGCACCATCTTCTCTACACCCTCTTTGGAAGGCTTATTGTCAAGCCGTAAGGCTGTGTACCTTCATTACAGGCTGGTGGGCTCAGAACTGTGCAACCTGTAAATCTTCCATTCTTTGAACCATGAAAAGAGTAGAACTCTTACATTCTGTTTTTATGTAATATTTAATCGGTATTTCAAAGTGGATTTCTACTAAAAAAATAGGCTAATTTACAAAAAAATGGATTAACATTTGTGAAATAGGATATCAACTTCAAATCAAAACATGCAAACCATATAATGGAAACATTTAGTTTCTCTGCAGGGATTTCATGTCATTATGCCATCTTTTTAATAACCTAAGTCAGCTATGAACTCAGTAGACCATAAGTATGTAAAAAAAAAAAAGCAAGTTGTGTTAAGTGACATATAGTTTGTACATTTGGGTGACTGAGTCACAGCTCTTATTCTATGTCCCATTCAAGATTTTTTCTGTAAATGATCTAATTTGTCACTATATTTTTGTTGATAATACCTACTACTGTAGGAAAAATCCTTATCCCACTTTGAGTCTCCCTGCTCCTTTACAAGGGAGGTGAACCCCCTGCACCCTCGGAGTTTACCCTTGACTGTACAGTCCTTTCTAGCGCCTGAAAGGCATTCTTGAGCCAAAGTAAATATTTCATGCTGAAATTAAGTATGTCGTCAACAATATTCTCTTTAACATAAAGGGAAGGAGCATCTTAATATCTTTTAAGATATTTAAAACATTTACTGTGTCTTCAAGTCAGCTGGGCAACTGACCTTGCTTTGTAAGGTAGTAAATCTAGGTAAGCGATTATCATAGCTAAATTAAATGGTAGTACACAGCTTAAAAAGTGCCTGATCCTTCTTTGCCTCTTGCTTCCCTTGCTGTGCAGGAGGGCATTCACAACAGCAATCAATTCCAGTCTTCCAAGACTATATAATGGTTTTGTAAAACAAAACTATGCCAATTATTTATTCATCATAATTGAAAGCCCTAGAACCAAAGAAAACATTTTGTAAATTCTTCCTATAGAATAGTAATTTGCTTTCCTGAAGCCACTACAAAGACCTGAATTAATTACCACCGAGATGCACATTAGTGGATTAGTATGAACTTTCATTCTGCTCCCCGAGTTAATTGACTTTCAAACTAAGACTATGACCTTATTTCAGTTTGCATCTTAGAAAAATACACATTGTTAAAATGCAAACCAGTACTAGCCAATCTCCTACTGTTGTGCTACACTAAACTCAGTAGTAGCAGAACAAAAAGTTATGCTGAACAAGATGTTTATTTTTCAGGGTTTTGGGTTTTTTTTGTTGTTGTTTTGTTTTTTAATTCTTGTTAATGTACAAAATTTTGAAAAATTTTCTTTATTACTGTTATTTAAATATACAGGTATGTACATTTTATGTATAGTTTTATTAATGATAGATGCCCTATCATTGGTCGGATTTTCTACAAAGTACCCAAATCTGTATCATGGTACATGATGATGATACAAATGATTACATGAGGAACTACAGCGAAGAAAGGGGAATTATTATTATCCAAGAAAACATAGCACGAGCACCAAAACGCACTGATTTACTTGATTATATGTCATTTACCAACTGTTTTGAGTTCTAAGATACTAAGAGGAATAAAGGAAACGCCAAACAGCGGGAACGAGTGAGTCTCTTTGCCTAACTGCCACTGGACACAAGAATAGAAGCTGAAGGCACTGCAGCGTTAAAACTGCTCCACTGATCCTGGCACATCGTCCCTGACATGACACCGACACCCACATCAGCATCCTACACCCAAATACTAGTCAATCAGCTGGACTTCAGCCTGATCTGGTGGCTGAGAGTAAAGTACGACAGCCGAAAGCCCCAAGAGCAAGGAGCCGTGCGGTTTCTGCTCTGTACGGCGGGAGGTAAATCAGAACAGTGCAGACAAAGTTCTGCCACCGTTGCATTAAACGCCGCCATGCAGCGTCTGCCTGCTGTTCTCCGACTGCATCGCAATGAGGGCAGGGCTCAGCTTGGAAAAGTCCTCGTTTATGAAGTCCAAGTCCTTTCTCCATAGGAATTTCAGAAGAAAAACCAAACCCAACAACAACAAAAAACCCCCAACCATATACATCATCTCTACTATATTTCTGACTGTGAAAGGTCATTCCCTGCTGTGCATTTTACTAGTATTTTACCCAGTATAGTTTTTAGCTTCCCAAACCAGAAGGTCAGTCTCTCTTCCTTCGGAGAGCTGTTCCACAGCCTAATAAATTTCTCTGTCAAGGGTTTGGTTTTTTTTTTCCCCTGCTATAAAGCTTACATTTTTCTTCTCATTTTTTTCAGCCTATCACCTCTCATAATGCCCCAAGTATCACAATAAATAATCCTTTGTTCTCCTTGACACTCTTTACCTTTATTTATTTATTTATTGGGAGACTGCTATCTCATCCTAGCCTCTGCGATCACCACCCCTTCATCCCTGGTTTATGATCCCTCTTTACCATTCAGCCTCCTGATGCTTTTTGGAAAATTTAAGCTTAGAAACATAAAACGACAGCAGCTCTCAGACCTCAATTTGCTTCTGCCATGCACAAAGAGAGGGCTTTTAGTTGTTTCCCCCCCCGCTGATATCTCACAGTCTGTTCTGACAGAGCAGAACATGCCTATAAAATAATGACTATCAATGATTACCGATTTCTAAGGACCAGATTTGTCAAGAGGAAAGCAGAAGCACTCGTGTAAGTTTTGGTATTCAGGTGTCTGCTCAGAAGCATCCGTAATTCTCCATCGTAATTCACTTTACCTGCCTTTTTCTCAAGGCTGGATGTCGACACCTACTTGGAGTTGTCTACTTGCTTTTTGTAACGTCGGACCGCTCCTCCCCTGAAACACCCCAGGCAGAAGCTTTTCGGAGGCTCTCACTCAAGGTTCCTGAGCTCGGTGCCCTCTCCCACACCCAGGGTCTTCCCACCTCAAGAGGAGGTGCCAGCGGTACTTGCAGACAGCCGCTTAAAACGAAATAACAAAAGTCATTCATTTGAGATAGACCCATGTAGGCCCTTGTGGCCTTGGGGTTTCACCGTGCTCAGTTTGATTGTCATTTTTTGTGATTAAATCACTTCACATTACCCACTACAATATTACAAGAGCTTCTTTCTTTTAAACGGACTATAGCTTAACAGATGTGCTCGTTCTGCTTCCTTCTACTCTCTGCAGTCCTACTCCGCATGGTTTCCACCAAGCATATGCTCCTCAATTCCCCTCTTCGAGCAGCAATCTTCTCAGCAGAAATCCAAGGAAATGCAACTTGATTTAAACATATTTTCCCTACCTGTGGCTCACATTTCTCATCTTCCTTCTTGTGCAACGTTTTTGAACTACTCTTCCCGGGCAGGGTTGGTTGCTGCTGTCACTACCCTTACAACTACAGCTTTGCAACCCTTCACCTGGGCTTTGCAGCACCTTTTCAGGGCTACCTTGCAGGTGTGACCAATAACTCATCCATGTACCCACCTCCCCGGGCTCACAGGGAGCTCTTCTCACCACCACACCCTTTCCTTCTTAAGTAAGCCTATTTGTATGTTAACCGTGCTATTAGATGTACTAGGCAGAAAATTAAGCGAGTTGCTCTTCAGCCTTAAATATTTAACTGAATTGTTTGAATATTGTATTAGGTTACTATTTTTATAATGAGTCAGAGGGTTTTTTCTTCATGTAAACTCTTCTTGGAATATCCCAGCTGTGGAAATTGTTCTGAGCCTTCAGACTTCATGAATACACAGAAAATTTGTGTATTGCTCTGTTAGATTTCTTCCAAAAGCAAATGCAGGAAAGGTGTCCCAGGCTGCAACAGCCTGTCCAAGCCCAGACTCAGCCTTAAGCAAAACTCCTGGCAGAAATTAGGGACGTACTGCTCAAGACAGAAAGGGAGCATTTGGGTGTTATAAACTACCTTCCCCTGGGAATTCAAATGAATTTGAAAATTTTAGTAGTAATATCAATGATGTATCCTGCTACACAATTCAGGTTACAGGCAGAGCAACTTTTTAAAATGCAAAGGAGGTTTGCAAACATAAAGGTCTTTAATTCAGGTCTTTAATTCCCTCCTCTCAAAAACTTGTAGCTAAAATTATTCCTCATTTTACTCCTCTTCTGGTCTCCATTATTTGCTAGTCCATCCTCTTTCCAACCTCCACTATTTAAGCGCTTCTAGCGAGAAATGTTGTGAGCGTGGTTCTGCTGTGGGACAGGGACCGGGATGGCCCACTTGACCTTTTGAGACCTTTCTGGCCATGTTACTGCGACTCTGTACTCTCCAGTCGGGTTTCTGACCCAAAGCATCAACTCATTCAATCTCTATCAAAATGTCAGCTGTGCCACAAAGGACAGACTTACCGTGAACAGTTGTCCCTACCTTCTCCCGTTGAAGTTGGGGGTCTTGCAGGCTTTTTCGCCATCACTTACATATGATGGGAGGGCTCATCTACCCTCACAGTTTAATTCTGTGTCTAGTAATGCTGCGTGTCAGTGTAAAAAGCAACTTCTCCCCCCTCCCCTGTTTCTTTGGAGCCTGCACGAAACAGCTGTCTTTAAAATTCCTTGAAGTATTGTGTAATCTTAGCAATAGCAGGGAGCACTTGGGAGTTCAATGCATTACAAAGTCTAATAACAGTAACAATAACAACAATAATAACAGTGAGGCAATGAAAGCTCAAGGATGCTGTGACTTTGAGCACACTGTAGTATTATTTTGAAAAGGTCTACTGCGAAACCTCCCTCACCAGACAGCTACAGATTCAAATATGTCTTAGGGGGCAGGTAACACAAATTAGGGCCTTTTATTTCCAGAATGTGGGCTTGAATCTGGCTTCTGTTGAATGCAATAAAGGTGTTAACAAACTGAAGACTATTCAATAAACTAAATCAGGATTTGCACCTTTTCACGCATCCAGGTTCATTAGACTTTATATACATTTGCTGTGATCTCACCTTGAAAGGAGTAAGCAGGTCAACTAAAAAGAAAGCGAAGGGAAACTCTCCTTCAGTTCAAGTGCTGTCGTTGACACTTCTAGTACCATGAGACCCAGTGACTCCATATTTGATCTTCACACGATAAGTCATTTTTCATCTATGTACAACCCTCCTAGGTAGCTAGAAATCACAGGGTGCACCAGGAGAACACTTTGAGGCTAATTTAGGGCAAGGTAGGATATGGTCACCCATGGTGTGTGCCTGTAAGAAGAGTGGGTCCAGCTCAGCCTGGAGAAGGAGGAAGGGCTCCAACATGAACATGAATCTCCTCATTCCTCCCAGACCCCAGGTCAGCCTAAGCTGCTCAGAGGGAAGCCAAAGTCACTTAAAAGTTGCTGAGGTACATTTTTGCACATGACAGTGTGAGTGCAGATGGAACATGAAGTCAAAGGACTAGTCTCTAAACTTTGACCCAGAAAAATCATATATGATGAATGACAAAAGTTGAGATTGAATGTGTTTTCTACCATAAATTTTTAAGCCCCTGAAATTAATATGATTTTAATGGGAAGTTAATCCTGAAATATCATGCACGGCTCCAGGAATCTCCCTCTGTAGTGAAGATTCACTACGGGGAGATCTCATGGGGTAGATAGAATCTGACAATTTAATAAATGAAGACGGAAGCAGAATAAGCTGATGTCTTAATCAGCTCTTCTTGTGGAAACAAAGGGACTGCACAAGTTCCTTCCTTACCCAGCTTTTTGTCAACCCTACTTGATCATATCTGGTCATAGAAATTACTCTTTGACTTTTCCGGCAGCCTCTTCTGTTTGCAGGGTTTTATTTTTGCTACAGACCATGTTTCCAGGGAGAGGGAAAAAAAAAAAAAAAAAAAAGCAGTGTTTCACAGCTCTTCATAAAATCGTCACCAAACCAAATGTATGAATATCATTCCCTTTAGTAAGCCTCTTCTCAAATAAACAGTCCTCAGCACGCCTGCAACCTGCAACTACCAAGTTCAGCTATGGCAAGAGCTCTTAGCAGCAGTCGCTTCTCTAATTGCTTTCTACTCCACCAGCCACCAGCATGTCTGCTGCAAACTGGTGGGCACAGAACAATGTACAGGCAGGAATTTAAAATGTTTCCCTCCAAATCATGCTCTGTTGCAAGCTGGTCCTTGAATTCCTGACATTCTGTAATCGTGAATTCATAAAGCTTTGAGGATTCGGGAATATGTGTGCCAGCCTGGGAGTCTGCACAAAGCCTCGCTGGAAGGGTGAATGATTCACTTTAAAAAAGATCCTGAAGCACACATCAAACTTTAATAAGTTTTTGACTCTCTTTTCTAAATGTCATCTCCTAATGACACTGTGGAAAGATGCTGTTTCTCCTATTAAATTCTCTCTTACAAATGCTCAAATGCTAAACTCATGGTGTCTGATAAGCCACCAAAGAAGTTTGCTCGCTAGACCTTAAAATGCAAGGAAAGAACATTTTGCTGTTTGTGTTGTGATGTTCTTTGGATGTGCAGCACCTGCTTCTGTTTTCAACTGCCATATGAAACATCTCCCCGACTTCCGCATCCCGTGAAAAACTGAAACAGTTATTAATCTGAATTATTCTTCCAAAAGCTGGGAGGGAGACTCATAAATTCATCTAAAAATATGGCCGTGTGTTCAGCAAAGTCCTCCTGCACCCTTCAAACCCAAAAATCTCACCTGAAACACCACTTTTGCACACAACAGGACGGTGTTCAAGAAGAGGCAGGGAAGTGGAGCTGGTGGTTGGTGGATGTAAGCTATATACCACACCAAGTGCCTTTGCATATAGAACAGTCCCCATAGTATGTGATTTAATATGCATGTAGTATGCTGACCACTCCCACCAGCTAACGCACAATTTCATTTACACAAATACATGTGCACCCGCATCAAATCAACCATAAATTCTGAACTGAAAATAGTGAAGTTTATTTTTTAATGGGAAGGAAAACCCAACCAGCAGAGATGCATACACCCGATAGGAGGTGACTTTGGAGATCCATCTGATTTAATAAAGGATGGCTGCATGAAGACGTCATTTTTTGCAGAGGGTAACAGCAAAGAAAAAGTCTTTCTCTGACAATCTAAATCACATGTGTCAGCCTGAAGCAACTACGAGCTGCAGGGTTCTTCATGGCTGTTGCTGTTAGGCAAGGATATCTAATGCAGTGAGTATATAGACTTGGCTGGGAGTCACAGAACTTTGCAAGGTGAATGAATGCCCCTTCTTAGAGAGTGACAAGACCTTTTTTTTTTTTTTTTCTTTTGGGCCCCAGAATTTAAAGGGACTTGCATAGAGCAGTACCTGCTTGTGACATACTGTAGTCTCTGGGAAACCTTCATACAGCCCCACAGTATGCCAAAAGAAAACTGTAATTCTTATCCATGGGAAGGACACTATACTAGAGGTACTTTACTAATAAAAATCTTTTTTTTTTCTCTCCCCCAAATCTTATACACAACTAGCATGTTTTCATTCGTAACCTGTTGATGGAAAAGATCACCCTTAGTGAGAGGCTGATCTTTCCTGTAGCAGATGGGAAAATAAACCTACCTACTTCTGCTCTGACAATCTCCTTTTTTAATCTTACTGATTGCGTGGGCATTTTTATTTTTAGATTGATGCACAACACAGATGAACTTACAATATTTTTCCACATGGACCCAGTTCACCCAGGGTTAACTTTACTGCAGGAGGACTTTATAGCTATCGTAAGAAGTGCAGGCAATGCCATGGTAACAGGAATCACTGGCAAAGGATAACTAGGGATGTTGATAGTCATCATTGTGCACATGATTTACTTCTAAGACTGTTTCATCTATAGTTTCATATCTATTCTATTTTCAGATCTCCTTTGCAAGGAAGTACAATTTTGTAATTTCTAGGTTTTAAGTGATTGTGAGGTATTTGTGACCTCAGGAGTCACACTAAGTAGTAGTTGCATTGCAAAAAATCCCACCCAGATTAGTGAAATGTTTACATGTAAAATTAGTATTCAGTAGCAAGAAGGGTAGCACAATCTGCTCTGCACATTTTAAGCCAAGAAAATTCATGCGAACATTGAATTTATTATTTTCAGTTGTAGCATTATGCTTGAAAAATTGAGAGCTGAGTTCTCCTTTGGGGATTCAGCCTTTCAGTTCTGTATACCAATTTAGTAATAAAATTAACTTACATAGCACATTTCATGTGCAAACACTTTCTAACAAATTATCAGTATCATTTTCCCGCTGTATTACTAAAGTATATTTTCTCGTACCACATGAATCCCTCCTGAATACCTACTTTTTTCTTTTTAGTTTAGAGGTCAAGCATTATATCCAGGATGGCACGTATTCATTAAAAATGGCACTTATTATAGAAGTAACATTTATAAAACTCTGGGCGTAATTTTTATCTTTTTGTTCCCAGTATGTTGGTAAGAATTAATTCAGTTCAATTAAAATCCAAACTGAAATAGCTACTAAAACATTGACAGGGAAAATATGAAGAATTAGCCACAGCTGCAGTTAGTTGTACTTGCTATACAGAAAAAGCTGAATGAGGAACTGGGTGTCTAAAAATAGGTTTAATTTTTTTGAATGGTATTGAATTATTGAATTGTATTCTAGTAGTGTAGACTAGATAATGGATTTACTAGATTCAGCCCTAAAGGATTTACCAGAAGATCAGATAAATATAGTTAGAGACGTGAGTAAAAATATAAAAATGTCATCAACAGTTTTCAAAAAAAAAAAAAAAAAATCTTTGTTTTAAAGCCAGATTCACAGGAGACAAACTGAAGGAAAGAGATGGATATTGGTTGCTTAATTAGATAAAGCCAGTACCTTAATTTTAATGAACTTTTCCAGAACTACAAGTAGCATTAAAGACCATAGCAATTTACATCAACAAGTGCCTAATAGGTCTGTTAGATAATATGCCTTTAGCTATAAAGCATCTACCGTAAGAGCTACTTAGCATTCCCTTTGTGTATAAACACGCTCCAAACCTTTCTGGACAGTTTATTTTAAATACTTTGGCTTTGTTTTCAAAATCTACACACTTACACTGCAGAATGGGCTGGCGGATTAGTCGGTGCTGATAAGCCTAATTGAGGGCAGTTAGAGATTTGAACGTGAATACATACAAGACTACCTTTTAATGACCAATTTGTAATTATCAATGGAGAGTTTCCATTATTTCTTGGCCATCTGAAACAAATCAAAGGCTTTCTGCTTACTAACAAGTTGTGTATAAACTAAAGGTATAAGTTGCTACCATATCTCACGGAGCAAAGGCTGAGCAATGAGAGGAAAATGCACACCTCTGGCAATTTTAAAGCAATAAAAATGTTTTCCAAAGCTATTAAAATTTTTCAAGCAAGATCAGGAAAGATTTATGAGTCGGTGGATTTATTGCAAAGGCACACCTTTCCTGGACTTCAGCTCTTTTTCAGCTGTAGAGGAAGAAAAATGTGTTTTGTTTCTTTGGGTTAAACTCAAGCCAAAACAAATAGAAACCCTCCGTCTGCTTCTGAACCTGCAAACACTGACTGCAAACTTCCTTAGCTTCTAACACGGCTAAACGTCTATAAGCAAATATATCGCAGATGGCAGTGCAGGGTGGTGACAGTCATTTGCCTCTTCCCAGTTGCTGGGAACCGGAGAGGATGTTCCAGGGGCAACAGATGCTGTCCTGCATCTAGTGGTGGGCATCAGTTGTCTCCCACCATCCTCTCGCACACAAATATGGTGGGAAAAGTTCTGTTCCTGTCCTTCCCAACAAAGGGCTAGCTGCCATTTCTCTCTAAAAATATACTTGTTTGGGGCTTTTAACTGATTTCTGACACTGCTGTCTGAAGACAAAATTCCTTGCAAATTCCTTGGCATGCTAAGCTGCAGCAGATGCCAATGGGCTTATTCAATAATCTCTTACATAAATACGTATCTAAAGGAAAATATCATACGTATAGTGTGCCATTACATATCGATGGTTTATTAGCGGCCTGTTTTGGTCATTTACTTTCGAGAAGCTGCTCGGGTGTTATCGCTTGGTCTCCGTGGGAACGACCTAGGAAAGTCTCAGTGGCGGATGGATTTGGGGAGCTGCGGAGGCAGTTGCCGCTGCCCTCGGTGCCTTCATGGCGAGGCGATCCACTCCGCTCCAGAAAAGCTTCCCCAGGCCTTCAGTTACAGCTTGTTCAGGTGCAGAAAGTTTACAAATGGGAGTTATAAAAGTTAACTTTAAAAAGTGACGGCTTGCCCTTTTTACTATCACTTCTGGACCTCCTACAAATAATCTCTCTCGCTAGCTTTTTATTATTATTGTTTTTTAAACAGGTACACTTAGAAACATCCGCCAGCTCAACTTTATTCTTCTTCTGAAGTGAATTTGTTGCAATGTCTATAAATGGTTATTGCAGATAGCTATGCATCGTTTCAGCAATTAATTGCTTATTAAACTCTTGGTTTGGTGTGGAAATATATGGGAGATTTCTGCAAAGGCTGACGTTTGTGAAGCTTACTGTTAGAAAATTGAGAGCAATGATTTCAAATTAGAGTCCACCGAGCCAGTTCTTGCATATCCAGATATGCAGCAAGTAACAGGTCTTAAAGGTCCACGAAGTGAATGTTACCATTACCCTGTGGTGTTGTGCCTGTCCACGGAGTACGCACACAAGTTTCTACCTGCTCAAAGATACTCAAAATTATACTTTCTCTAGAAGAAATGTAACACAGCGAGTCTTTGTGGTTCATCACAGTACATGAAGGAGGAGAAAAAACATGCACCTATTGATAACAAACAGGTTTATTATGTCATTAGGTATACAAGCTTCAATTAAGAAGTACAGATTTAATTTAGCCAAAAGTGGTTAACTTTGGAGAAAAAAATAATATAAATCTTGAGTCTCAGGCAACTAATAAGATCCTGACCTGAAGAAATAAGTCTGTACATAGGATATAAATCTGCGAAAAGCTTCCCAAAGAAGTATTTATAACATAATTTGTCATCATACACACCAAAAGTCAGGCATTGCCGTAGTTGTCCTCTTTACTTCTGACACTAGCACACCCGTATGGAAATTGTAGTGGCTCTGAAGAACACGCAGGGGTCACGCATCTCACAGCACATCATCACCTTAGCGGTGTCTCGAGACTTCCTCGCTATAGCTTTTTTGATGAACAATGATAAATAAATAAAAAAAAGGGTTTGCATGTCAGTTAATTATGGTGATATATTTCAAAGCCTACATCATTTCTTATTAGACCTACCCCTTCTGAGGACTTGTTTATCCTGGTGGAAGTGTAATAAAAGACTTTCTCATGCTTTTTACTATCCTCTGTAACAATTACCGTCTAACCGCCCTCAGTGATTATTTCGCATATTCTCATATATGGTCCAAATATTACCTTGCAGAGCTAGATATTTAGAGGCAGCTCAGGATTTAAATTTTCTAGGTAACATAGCACTTTTAATTGCATATTCTTCTGAATTTAGATTAAGCTGAATAATGGGATGTCATCCATTTCAAATTCAAATTAGAGTAACTTATTCCACCAACGAGTGAACTTTGTCTTCATAATCTAGCTCAGCAAGCAAGCGTGATATAACATAGAAAGTAGTAACTGACGGTGCTTTAACTAATGAATATGCCATCAGAAATGCAGCTCCATGTTTGACAGCCGGACCACTGAATTTTGATTTTTATTTTTATTAATTGGGAGACCCTTACAGTAACCTCTGTTAATCAGTGCCTGAGCAACTCACAGCACACTGTCAAGAGGACACATACAAATGAGGACTCTGCATTCACTTAAAGCCATATATGTAAAAGTATGCTGTTGTCCAGTATTTGTTGAATTTTACAGAATTAAAGCCAGGCCTGAACATTTTCACACACCACACGGTGTAATTTTACAACGTTTCATAACACGTTTGTGTTGCACATAGTGATGTTTCCTCCATCCATATAGCACCATTAATAGAAGAAATTGTACCGAGAATAATGTGGATTACTTGGAAAACAGAGGCCACAGATTAAGTAGAGAAATAAATATAGTTTTTGTATCGCTGATAATGAATTTTCCAATTAAATATTCCATCACAGTTATTAGTTTTTATCAGTCAGATTCAGACATACTGGGCCATATTTATCATATTATTCATATAGCTTCATTTCAGTTAAATGGCAATTTTACCACCAGACAAGTAGGCCTGTATATTTTCCTTTTTTAAATTTATGCTGAAGATGAAAAACTCAGAGAGCCCCAAAGCTGGCAACATTTGCACTTATATTTTGGTTATGCATGAACCAAGACCAAAACCCAACAGCTGTTTCAAGAGGCACCAGAATATCAGAAAACATGCACACATATATTTTGCAATGTATTTGCAAAACAAGATATGTTCCCTCCAATCCAATATGCATTTTGCAGAAGCGTGATCCACCTTTTCCATAACACACTGGCAAGAATAAGAATCTCAGAGTTGCATCCTTGGACAATTTTAATTGAAGATATTCGGAAAGGGCAAATTCTGCTGACACATACTCTGCATCAGGGTCCTGTCCGGTCACCGGCCATTAAAATCCCATGTGAAATGGTCCATAACACTTTCCATCCAAGCATGTTAAACCACTTTACGCATATTACATACTGACTGATTAGTTAGAAGGTCTTCTGAGACTTGGAGATATGATCTTCAGTTGATCGTTCGGGAAACTGAGGCAGAGAGAGGCGAAAGCCCTCCCGAGAGGTCCCAGCTCCTCCTCACTCAATGCCTAGGAAGGAACGCGTCTGTCTGACTTCAACTACATAAAGTACATACAACCACAAGACAAGGACCTATTCCTTACCACAGCTGCACCAATGTTACTGATTTTACTTATTCTTCTTGTTTGTTTTTTTTTTTCTTCTTTAAAAGGCTGTATTATGGACGTTTGAATATCATTGAGAGGAAAGTTTACATTTAAGCACTCTTAAATATTTGACAAATCCACAAACGCAAGGAAATTCAGATTTAAGGCTGAAAATCCAGACTGACACTCCAACCTTACTGATACTGCCACAAAACTCCTTGCTTTTGTGCATTAAAATCAGACCTCTTACTTTACTAAATGCTGGAGTTTTTGTAGTTAAATTATAGTAACAAGTGCTCCAGTTTCACTAAAACCCACTACCTACAAGATTTGGATTACTAAAATGTAACCTAAATCCTTTCTGCTCGTGGTGTGTGCATTTGAAGATAAGTAGCAGGGTGAGTAGGCTAATAATGGATTGGAATCTCCTATGGATAGTTCAGCACATCTCTAATTTCATTGCAACTATTTTTCTAGTTAAATTTAGATGAAAGAGGAAGACACATCTATTTCTTGCCTGCTATTTTTTTTTTTCCTTTAAGGTATTATGAGAATTCTGTTATATAAACTCATACATACAGACAAGTGAAAAGTGGCAGCCACAGTAGCATATTAATTTGCGTCATATTTCCAATGATTTTGATTGATTATAGTGTGGATGATGCTGGCCCACAATAATTAAAGACACAGTATTGTAGGAATTAGCATAAAATTGGTCCTCCAACTCACCTTGCTGTAGATGCAGGACTAAAACATATACTTATTATTTGTTTAGTATAATCTTAATGGCATTTCTACCCTTCAAGTCCTATATACATCAATCTTTAAATGGAGAAAGCTCAACCCCAGCCTTTTCTGGCAGTGGAAAAATATCTACTTTTTCTTTCCCACATATTCACACCCAGCCAATCTTACCAGAAAGCAGACGCCCAAACTAGTCACAAAAGTTTATCGTGTTTGTAGATTTTCAGACATCCAGAGTTTTTCCATGAGACGATGGCTTTTATCCCTTCTTATGGGGCAACGTGTAACTAGGTCCTGGTTTGCACCTTCTAGATGGCTTAAACCACTCTGTTTTTCTTCCTTTAACTCCTCCACATTTGATTTCCAGAAAAAATGGAGAGGTTGGTTGTTATCTCTTGCTGAGAATGAGCATAGAAGCTGCTGTCTTACCCTTTCCCTTTTGGTTTTATCCAGCAAAACGAACAGAATCTGGAAAAGAAAACAATGGCAATTAAACACAAAGGTTTGAGTAGGTCTGAGATGGAGGAGAGGCATATAAATGGTGAACAAGCTGTTCACACACTGTTTAGCTTTCTGGCTATAGCTTTATTGTTTTGAACCACGTCTTTGGCACAGCTCTTACCAGGGTTTGTGAATATTCATCACCTACATTTTCCAGGAAAACAACTTTGGGGGGAAGAAGGTTGACAATACAGATGAAAATACTGAAATATATTTTTTTAAACATAATAAAAGCTTTACAATGAGCACATGAATTAGGAAAAATTTATTTTGTGGGCCCTAGCCTGCCTTAACAAAATATGAATTAGAAAGGACTCCTAGTGAGGATTTGTTTCTGTCAACACGGAACTTAATGAAAATTAAATCTTGTTTCATGTAATGCTGGAACCCAAATCCCTAACTTAGTTACAGGAGAGTAAACACAAACTAATTCCACCGTGCTTGGTCATCCTACTGTGGATTTCCATCTTGCTCTCATCTGTGTCCCACCAATGTATAGCAGAGGTGGATCCAGCCATCAACAAGGAATTTGCCTAAAATGAGAGTAATATAATAACCCAGGGGTCTGCACATAAGCATAAAGAACTCCTAGGCTTATAGTTTGCCTCTCAGCAGATGTTACTCATTAGTGTTTGCCTCACTGATACTAAAGTCTAGCACCTTCCTTTCCATGTTTGAGGCATTTGCCTTCAAAGTTATTTTAATATTCCAGCTACAAAGGTGTTTGCTGTCTTTGACTCAGTTGACATTTACTTGCGAGAAACCAAACCGAAGCGGCTGGTAATTTCTATAAGAGGTGTTGGCATTAATTTTCTTGCTGTTATGCCTTGTTGCTCCGGTAGATGTTTGTAGATGCCAACATTGCCTAATTTTTTCCCCCTTTTACTTACGTTTGACAGGTTACTTATTGTTTATTGACTGTGGGAAGTTTATTGTGCGATTTCGCTTCCTCAGCTCTGGTTTTCAGCAAAAAGGCTTTATTTGTCTCATGATAGGGTGCTTCTCTGACACCAAGTCCTTTTTTTTACAAGTCAAGCTTCCAAAGAAATTATTATAACCTTCGCTACTTAGCTGTTAGCAAACTCTGTGCACTTTCATTTCTGATTATATGGAATGAAGAAAACGTGATAATTTCCTGAGTGACACAGAAATGTCTAAAAAATATCCAGTCCCTTTTTCACCTCTTATTCCTGTACTATCAGATGAGGGAAATTACTTATCTTTCATAGAAAAATCTATATTGATGAGTGCTAGGATTAATAAGACATGTTTTAAATGTGTGTAACGTATTTAAAAAACAATGTGACAAGTATGTTATTTTAAGTATCTTTTCTAAGGTTATAGTCCACCAGCTGAATAAGGAACAAAATTATAGTCATTGGAGACCAACAGTGATTGTAAAAAGAAATTTTAGTAAATACGTTAAGATCTAGCTAAAGGCTTGTGTCAACAATTACCTTCAAAAAATAACACCCACTGTTGATATCCTGTTGCACTACTCATATAGACAGATATTAACACATAATTCCATTCAAATTTATGGGTCCTGAAGTAAGGTAATTGCAGGCTATAAACACAGCTGCCTGATTTGACTTTTGAAAAACTTACTTTTTAGAAGACTAGCCATGGTCTCTCTGAATAGCTATGACAGCATCATGTGGAAAAGTCGGGAAAGGCCTGACGTCTTCCCGACATCTTTTTTCTTTAAGTTTCCCACTTAACATTTTTTGCTTCGTGCCAATAAGTAGCACAGAATATATTACAGAGGAATTATCTACAGTGGGAAAAAGTTGTGAAAAGTCATTTCAGCAAAACCACACTGTCTCGTTCCTGCCGATGGTACGGAGGTTTTTATCCGCAACCCCGATGATCTCGGTAGCTCAGTGACCATGCTGGTCTCAAGCCTTCCTGTGTAAAAGTCACACTGTATTTTGGAAATCGTTCTTTCTGCCAAGCCACGTTTGCAAGCACACATTTGGTGTTTTGCTGCAAGAAGAAGCTCAAGCCTGGCCAAGGTCGTTCCGCACCTCAGTTTGAGAAGAGCGGAGCTTGCCCAGCTGTGGAAATGCCAAAGGAATTTACACAGAGATTGTGAGACAAGTAAAACTGGGACATGATAACACCATCCCTGCCTTCGTGATCTTAAAACTACGGTTGAGTGCGTGTGGATAGGGATATAGGCACTGCTTTTGAAAAGAGCCAGCTTTGGTTTTAGTGCCTGGCATTAGCAGAAAAAAATGTAAAGGAGATAGCATTGGATCATCTGAAAACACTCCCAGATGCATGCTTTTGGCAGGTAATTGCATTTCCTTGGAACAAGATAAAGCAAATCAATGAAGTGAATACAGAAAACATGAAACCGAAATCTATATTGCAGCATTCACAAGAAATCCAGCAGAATCTTGTTCAGAACCACCTGTTCAGGTTGTGTCAACACATAGGCTGCATGGTTCTCTGGAAATAAAAGAACAATTTAAAAAAAAAAACAACAGTAAAATTATGAGAGCTCCATGGTCTGTTCATCCTTTTCCAAGACCAAATCGTATTACTTGCATGCTACACTTCAAGAAACAGAAGAGATCAGAACAGTAGGTTGCTGATTTTGAATTCTTGGCTCTGTAGTGGCTTTCAAAAGGCAGTGAATACAGTTCTTCAACTGCAGAAGATGTTGATGTGGATAAAGATTTCTCTTTTGCCTTCATGAACTAATTAGATGGAGGTTTTTAATCAATCATCCTCATCCAAACCACAAGGAGGCAAGCATCCCTGTGTCAGAAGGGCCACCGCAATCAAAGTCCTCCGTTTGCTCAGTTACAGCCCTGCCCAGAGAGATGGCTCAGTGACAACACGTACTCACGTGTTGACTGCCTGTGTACAAGCTCCCCAACACCAAGCTGACCGCTCGCTAACTTTCCAGTTGCGATTCCTGCAGTAGAGCTGCCGTGTGCTTCTCTGCTGCGAAGACACTTCTTGGTTTGCACTGAAGAGACAGGCTTGGCAGGTAACTCCATACACGTGGCTGTCCTTTGTACTCGGAGTCTTTACAGTCATGCTTGACTATCAGAGATTTCCATCGTCCTCTGGCCTTAATCTTCAAAATTTATTCCAGAAGCTTTGTTTGGCTGAGTGCAGCTAAGCAGTGAGCAGCTGAAACCTTTCCTGACTGTCATACAGTTTTCCTATTTCTTTTTAATATCCATCAAGGCTGAAGTTTTATGTAACCACTTTTAAATGTGTCATAAGAGAGTTTATTTGGCTACGGGCAGTGTTTTCGTGATGGGTTTTGGTTTTTCTTCTGAGCTGATAAAAATGGAATTAGCAGGTATTAGCAACTAAATTAGTAGGCATTAATAACAAAAGAACCTGTTCGGGTTCACTGAAGCAGATATAATTCTAGTTACAGGTAAAACATTTTTTCAGTTAGTTGTTTATTTGCATTGCTTTTTAAGTATTATTTCTTAAGAAATTAATTCTTAACCACAGCCCAGTGAACTCAAGAGCCTATCTGACACCGCCTCAGACTATTGCTCTTGGAGAAGAAACCCTCGCCATAGTCTCATTTACTCTCAGACAATGTGTCTGTATTCCCCAGAGGGCTTCTAATTCAACCTCAAGTACGGCATAATTTCAAATGTCTCTAGAGAAAATGGAGTTACAGAACACCAGCTGTGGAAAAGTGTATGTTCAGGCTCATCACACGTGTGTAATTAGCGCTCTGCTGAATTTCTTACAAATTATGAAAAAACAATGACCTTGATATATCACAATACACTGCAGCAGTAGTTTCTTACATAGGAATACGAACTGTTTTTCCCAAAAGCTATATTTTGATCTCATATTTACTTGTTCAAATGTTCTCACCAGATAAAGCGGTGTTCAAATAGTCCCTACTTAGAATGCAAAAATGCATGGAATCCTTCTCAAATTTAAGGTTATAGATAATTAACTTCTTTGGCTGCAACATTTCTATCTTCAAGTCTTCTGTAGAATAATATGTTAATGAAAGCGAGACCATCTTAAAATCAAATGAACTGTAGGACAACTATAAACTGGGAATGACAGGTTCAGATTTTTTCTTCAAGCTTTTAAGCATCTCTACTAATAGCTAAAATATTTCAGAAATAGTCTGACCTTTAGATTCTATTTGAAAAAAGGCTTCTTTTCTTTTGGGAAACTGCCTCCACTGAATCATTTCCAAGCCTCCAGGCAACTTTCAGTATCAAATACACTGTTGTTACAACTATTTCTAAGATAAT
The DNA here is from genome assembly GCF_026419915.1 of Harpia harpyja. Taxonomy (NCBI): domain Eukaryota; kingdom Metazoa; phylum Chordata; class Aves; order Accipitriformes; family Accipitridae; genus Harpia; species Harpia harpyja. The sequence continues at coordinate 41,622,336 of NC_068951.1, forward strand.
TTTATAAGTGAACTACAAGAGAAATTAGCCCTAATGTCTAAAAAGGATGGTAAAAATATACAGAAAATCTCTTGCAACATATATCATATAATACAAGTATAACTCATTTGATACAGACCTTCAGCTTTGCATGATTTCTGTTATGGAAACTAGAAGAGCTCAATGGGAAGGTCTTGTGAGTTCCAAGCCCTAAGCAATTGGGTTATGAACCCCCAGAGAGATTATTAATTTTTTTTCTGGTATCTGCATTTCAGCTATGGTAGTCATTGAAATATTCGTCCAAGCTAGCTGAGTACAATGATTAAAATAGACAGAATATTCATCAATGTTTACCATCTATATATTTCTCATAAGATCAACAACACTTAAATGTCAAATTTTAATACACGTGTTCTTTTCAGCACAGTAACTTTGATTTGACCTAGTAAAATTATACAACGATTCAGTGAATTACTATGATAGCAAATTAATATATTTATTGTCATTACTACTTAAACATGTAAGAATGAAAACTGGAAGTGCCTTCAGAATTAATGAGATTTCTATGACTGGGGAGTCCATTAACTGTGAAACAATCAGCCTAGAATTTCTCTGTGCAAACCACCATCTTATTTCACTGCAGTCTGGACAATTTTTGGAGATAAAATATGCTATTTTGCCATTTCGTCTTTGAACTCCATAGTTTGGAGCATTGCATGTAGTGGAAATTGATAACCTCAGTTACCTGGTTGTGATCTGAAACACTGGTCAGGGTGATCGCTTCAACCTGGAAGACAACTGGAATAATACCTGAATTAGAGAAAGCCATAACAAAAGTTTGCCTCTACAAAAGAAAAGAAAACATAAATAGAATACTGAATACATTAATAAACAGAAGCATTATGAAGCAAAGCACTTTGTCAGAAAGTTTATTTAAAAAAAAAAAACCATCAACAGCATGTTAGGGATGGAGATCTTAAGCCACTGTGAGGACCGTCAGATGATGGGCTGTCCTGTTCACATCACAAGGCTGCTCTGATCTGAAGCAGTGGGTCAACACTGGAAATTTAACTCTAGAAGTTGTTAAATTGTTCACATACACAGGACTATTGGGACTTGCCTGAATACGTAATTGCAGTATTTGAATGATGATACTGGATTCTATCATGTAAAATGATACATGCTCATGCTTTATATTAACAGAGCTGGGTTTCCATTCATTTTAGACTGGTTTTGAATATTCATGCTTATTTGTGTTTATCTATTTTTGTATATTCAATTTGCTTTTGCTCTTGCTTCCGAGATGAAATTATGAATAAACTAGTAAAAATACAATCAGAAACTCTGTTGTCATGACACAGTCTTTCAGTACAGGTTCTTCTCCGTGGCAAATTCCAGTCTCTACACAGACTTTTTTTTGAGGAAGGTATTTTGTTCCAGGTGCTTATCTACTCATTTTTAATAAATATAGTACCTGTTTAATAAAGCAAAACCAGCAATATCCAATGACAGCCTCGGTTGGTCTAAAAGACAGACCTCCGAAAACCTTGTTAGCTTCTCTCCCAGGAAATCGAGGAGTTGGCACCCGCTGTAGGAGCAGCTGTTCTCACACGTCTTACAGATGGCTGCGGAAAAGGAAATCAAATCCCCACCGCACTCAGACCTTTAATGAAAACCGAATAAAATCCTGAACCGGTTGAAATTATCTCCAGGACCAGACTTGCCTTTTGTATGGACACGAAGACTCAAAGACCGGCCGGGATCCTGCGTGTGCCAGGTGAGCGCGTCGCCAGATGCGCCCGGCCACGGGTCGCAGGTGACACTCTTCTGGCCGGGAGCTGAGACCGTCCTTCCCGAGAGCCATACCATCGATCTTACCATCCTACCTTCATATAAAAATACGATCGATATAAATGTTACATATTTCTACACCGATAGATAAACGTATAGATATCACACTTATAAAAATAGTTTATATATAGAAAGAATATCTATATAAATCATATATAAATACACACAGAGAGAATATAAGAATACATATGTAGTGAATAAACTATATATAGCTTATATAGAGAGAACTATTCTGACTACTGAATACGCACCGAACTTCAGCATCTAAAAATAGGAGACCTAACTAGGAATGCTGGCTTATAAAAAGAATTCAACGGTAAAATGCTTTAGCAGCATAGCAGCAGGTCAGGTAGATAGGTGCAAGTCTGAAAGACTGCTGAAAGTTAAATGGTGTTAAGGGCAGTGTGGCAGGTTGAAGTTTTGGAGTGTGGTTTTCAGTGGTGGAATGCAAGACATGTTGGTTTAATAACATCAGCAAGGTCTGAAAGTGTTTTGCATGCACTATAACTTCAAAGAGAGCCTGATTTATAGGGTCCCTGTGATGTATCTAAATGTAAAAAAATACATAATTTATGAATTCGTCTGTTTAGAGATCTATTCTTTTCCAGATTATGTACACTAAAATGACTATATTCCATGTAATTCAGCTCAATTTCTAGCAGATTACTCACTTGAAAAGAGCTGAGAAAATAAGCGTTTGCTATTCGCTTTGCACACAGAACAGATGTCTACTATGCGCTTTTGCACATCCTAACATGAAAACTTGGATTTGTCATCAATGATTGATCATCTCAGTGCTGCTCTCCAAATATGCCTTTATTACTTATGCTTCTGGTTTTTTAATAGTGGCCTTGAAACTTTTTAAACCTTTAGCAGGTGAGATAATTCACTTCATGAGGAAGTGACTTTCTTCCCCAACCAGGTGAAGGAAGAGGAGCTGCCCTTCCTGGCTCCTTCCAGCTATCCCACGCTGTCTGCAACAGCGCAGACCCTGGTACCATCCCATAAAGACCAGTTCCTCTTGCAAAAATTCAGATGCAACGGGGCAAACTAAGCCTCAGACATCTCACGCCCCTTGTCACTCATACATTTAAATCCTAAAAAAATTATACAGTGAGATAAGAAGTCCAGTAGATAAGAAGGCTAGAAGCATAAATAGAATCTGAATGCAAAATAGACGCAGTTATTATGCCACAATATAATAATAGTATGTAGGAAAGAATTCATCTTCACATCAATATTCGGGTCATTAATTTGAAAAGAAATACAAGGCAACCCTCTGCAATGCTTTGGACCTCTTTGGTGCTCAAGCAGTCATGCTTTCCTTGCACACGAAGCTCAAGCAAAGTTGTCTTGTCACGTCTAGTGCAATGGTGGGAAGGAGGAAGGCGTCTCGCTGCCCTGTAGCAGACGGTCTCTCCATGCCCTAAAAGGACCCTATCAGCCAGTGAGGAAAAAAAAAAGCCATCGCTCCCCTTGTCCATAATACTTAGCACTGACTAGCTCTGCCATGAATCACAGCGTGGTAGCAGGAGGTGACATTTCTGATATGGTTTCTCAGCCCGTGCACCAAACACCCACGTTGCATTCTTTCTTGCTAGGAAGACTGTGCTGTGTTTTTATCAGAGACTACGTTAGCTAAGAAAAAAAAGTCTGCTTTGATCATTTTTACCCATCTTACACATCCTTTTTAAGCTTCTTACTGCCTTGTCCAAATTCTTCTTGAATCTTCATTACGTTCCTGTTGGGAAAGTTAATATTCAAGCAGTAATATTCAAATTTTTTAAAAGTAATTTTGGTGGTTTTGGTGCTGAACATATGAAAGAGAAGATCCTATACTTCAATTTTAGAAGTACCTAACTGAACTGGCACAATATACGGGGTTTTTTAAGGAGCTTTAGCATACATTTATGGTTACCTGAAATGACCATTGTAAATCGCAGTCCCCAACAGGGAACAACAATCATTTCTTTGTGCTCTGAAAATGTATTAAAATACACAAACACAGCTGAATTTTAAAGGGTTGGTCAACATGATATTGGGCTCAGAGTCAAAATGGCTCCCAAAGCAGACAGTTCAGGGAATATATGTGCACATAATATTAACAGTTGTTCCTATCGCCAACACCCAACCCCCTGAAAAAGATTTTGTAAACCAAACAGCGCATTACCTAATTTCATGTTACAGAGGAGCCAACGGCAAGGAATTTTCCTATAGTTTATACTATATAGTTAACACGGAATTTCAGATTTCCATTAGAAGCTATTTAAACACCTCCCAAAGGCCAAGATCCTACTGACACAACCAGTAGTTAGCTGATACTCAGCACCTTTAAGGCTCAACAATACCTTTGTCCTTGCCTGGGCAACTACACCGTCCATTAAGATCAAGGTCTCCATAACTAAACAGACATGAGCAAAGTGTGGATATGAGCTAAATTACCTGCAAAGATATAAGAAATCCTCCTGAAAAGCAGATAATTGAACCTAAATCCCACAAGGATATATTACCGCCCTAACCATTAAGATACTTCCTCCTCTTTAAAAAAATAAATTGGACTCACAAAACTATTCTACTTCTGTATAGATTTTTGTGGTGGGAAAATATACAGCTGCATTTAACCGAGCCTTTACAAGACCATTAAGCTGCCTTACAGTTATTAGTTTGTGGGTGGTGCTTGGGTTTAAGTGGTTTGCATAATCATAATAAACATACGTGGGAATATTGAACCTGCTAGCCAAAGCACTATCCTCTATTATAAAGAGCATGTTACTGCCATCTGGGTGCAGGAGATATATTGCAAGGTACAGCAGTACATTTTCGTAGAAAACCCAGTATAGGGAGGAATTTTGATTCGTTTGTCCACAGTTCAGATATTTCACCCAGTTGATCCTTACAGGGTTAAATTGGGGCCATTCCAAACTAAGCAATAAACAGGGCATCTCTAGTCTCCAGGAATTAGGAATGTAAGAGCTAGATTAAGCAATGTACAGTGTTTGTATCAAATTTTGCATTATTCATTCAATCTGGCAATTGGACAGGTGAACTGTACGGTGGAACAGCCAATAAGGCTGAGTGGAAGAGGAAAACAATCTCATTACTAGAAGGTCCCATACTAGTTTGCCCACTTACCTTATTCTTCTCTTGGAAACGAGAGGAGAATTCATCAAATTTTGCCAAAAAAAATGCTCTTCGCAGTGTAAAGCAACACTTGCCCTACAGAAAAAATGGGCCATGTTTGTCTGTACAATGTAATTTCATATTTCACTTATAGTAAAATTTCATACATATAAATGTGCTAAAATTATCCAGAATCAGATTTAATGCCTGCACATTAAGAAAAACAGATCATAAAAAGGGATACTATTACAAGAAAAAGAATGCATTGGCTCAGACTGAATGTGCCGTCTATCCATGCAGCTAACAGCAGATGCCAATGAAAAAATGTAAGGAATAGCCTTATCATTAAACTTGTGTAAAATAAACTCCACCAATTTCTGGGTCAGAGAATTCCTGAACAAGAAGCTCTACCTAATATTAACAGGCAGGTGATACTGATTACAAGACAAAAAAAAGCCTTTTGATTTTTGTTTAGGAGATTTTTAATCCATATATGTTAATTACCTTTAGTCAAAATACATGATTTTTAAATGTTTGCACAGAAAAAAAAATCAGGGTACAATTTAGGCTAAACAAAATCTCAAAGTATGAAGCAATAATTCAGATGAAGCAGAAAAGTTTTCAGCTAGGCTGAAAACTGACCGCCCTTTTACTACAGTGAGGGCTTTATATGCCTGTGGAGTTTAAAATCAGTGGGACTTGGCATTAGTCCTTTGAAACATCTTCCTCCACAATTACAGATACGAGGTATTGTCAACGTCCAGAAAGATCCGTGTCAGGGCCCTCTTATAATTTTTGTATTGTTATAGTTATTGTGCCACTATTTTTAGTTTCAAATCTGTCATAGTTATTCACCTGTGAGAATAAAATGGTCTAAATGTAGTACAACCTAGATAGTGTAAAAACTGCCCATTTTTTGAGTTACTGGAGTCCCTAAAATAACCTCTTTCAAATATAAAATGGAATGTATTTTCCATATTCTGAAGATAATAAAAAAGTGGCTGAACCAAATCTGTAGACCTTTCCCAAAAGTTCATTTTTGTGCTAAAATTAAGTGTGAGATGCTACACAATACAAGGATTTTATTTATTTATTTATTTATTTTTAAAGTTACCTAGAGGTGCGAGAGGAGATTTAGAACACCCGGACTTCTGCTGACTTTTAAAAAAAAGCTATAATGATATTTCCTCTGACAGAAGAGATGGCAAGTTTGCAGTTTTGACTATTTAGGACCTGATTTGTATCCCAAATTATTCTAAAGTATAATAATAATTCTATCTGGGAATTACAATACAGCCCCCCCTCCCACCCCATTGTATTTGTGATACTAAAAGGAACATTTCCATGCGAGCAGAACCTTTGCAGTTCATTTTTAATAATGAATGCATTGCACTTGAGGGCAAAACGCTTCTCACGCAAATTTGGAAACTATAAATCGTCTCTATGGTTTCCCCAGGAAACCACTCTGAGCCTCATCTCTCTGGGCAAATGTAGTAGAGGAGCATGTGGTGCCAACGCTTTATTACTGGCACGGATAAAGGACTTCTCACATAAATTATCATTTAGAAAAGATTACCATAAAATCAAATTGGGAGACTTGTGAGGACCTCCCGGGTCTCCGATAACATCCATAATAATAGCATAAATACAAAAATAGCTTATTTGATCTTCTGCGGTTCACAGATCTCAGCGGACGCCGGTTAAATCGGAGCAGAAGGAGCCAGCCAAGGGGGCTCGGGCCACCGGGCTCGCGGGGGCTGCGCGCCGGCGGCCCGCCGAATAGCACGGGCGAGAAACCTGCCAGGGAAATCGTCACTGATATCAGTGGGAACATTTTGTGCAGATCAAAGGACAGTGAACACCATGAGGCAATCTTTGCTCTTCCCAAACCCTCCCTCAGATCACTCTAACCCATAAAGAGCAGAATGGCTTCAGCTGACCTCATAAAAGCAAAGTCTTTTCTTTCAAGGTTGTCAGCGTATTCCTGTCCCGCTGTTTCTGCCTGCTAGGGTTCTATAAGCACGGTTTGAACTCCACGGTCCAGCTCACTGCTTCCTTCTCTTTGCGTAGTTACGAATTTCTCTTTACCGTTAAATATTTTGGGAGGCAGCATCTCCTCTGCCTGTGAGAGAGATTCATTTAAGAGTGGCAACGGGGCACAGGAGATTCACAGGGAAAGATTTCCACGTGACATCTCCCCCAGATGCCAAAAACGCGATCTGTATTGAAACACAACATTTTAATAAATCCTATAAAATTCCCTTGACATTCTGACCAGCGTTACAGCAACACAGAAGACACATTTAACATCTGGACATGAATGTTAGATATCGGCCTTATTTCTATAGTAATAGAAAACACGTTTTCCTGATTATTATAACTTTCCTAGCCTTATAGATACACGCATTTACGAATTTATAAAGTTTTCTAAGGGTTTAAATTAATTGAAAAAAATAATACTGCTTACAGAAGTCCTTCTGTTCCTTTTGATGTTTCATGCAGGTGCTGTACATACAGAAGAATGAATCTGCTGGCCCGTTTCACCCATCCGTTGGTGAGGTCTGTCCAGAAGAAGACTTAACCCTGCGGCATTTCCTCGGGCACTGTATTTACTCTCATTGCCCCAGCTGCAGGGCTGGCTGGGAACAGGGCTGGTGATCACTGAAAAACTCACTTTTGGGTTCTTTGCTTGTCTCCATTTGGCCAACACAGCATTCGGATGCACCTGCCCAGCCCCGTCCTCCTGCGCAGTACTGACCGTACCACGGTCCGCTTGGGTCACTTCAGCCTGTGACCTGCCAGCCCTGTTTTACTCTGACTTCCCTTCTAGCCATGTGCATTAAGCTGTAATGGAAATCTATAACGTGACTGGCTCTAGACACAGCTCTGTAATGAAGAATTCCTATATAACCTTTTTTTCAGAGGACCCATTTCGTCTCGTACTCCGGTTAATAGTGCCTCGATTCCGTGGCAAGGGCCACGCTTGCTTATTGCTGCCAGAGCGAGAGAGACCGTTCCCTCTCCTGTCTCATATTGCGTTGTCAAGCAGAATTTATCAGAATTTGTCTTACAAGCACTTCTTTTCTGCAGGTATCACCACATTTCCAGCATTAGATTTACCGTCAGATTGCTAGCAATACAGACAAGGAATCGGTGAAACTGAGGACGTACTTTGCACTCCTCCTAATTCGCCAGTCAGCACTTTGCAAAGCCCAGATACTCTGTACACGCTCTACATGGCTATGCTAACAGAAAAGAATTTTGTTCTGAACTGAATATTATTTGATAGCACAAGTTTTGTGTTAGACAATGCTGCAATTCATACCACAAGTTTCTAATAATTTCCAGTAACTGGCCAATGGCAGGGTTTTCTACCTGACGCTTTCCAGTTTAGACTTGAGTTTCATCAGCTTTCCCATATATGTCTGCACATGTACATACATTAACACGTACCTTAGAACTACAGAACCATAGTTTAGACAAACTTATCAGAGAGTTGATACAAGGGAAATATCTTTATAGAGTATTGTATCTAAACCAGATTCTGCATATCTGAGTGAGATCCCTTCTGTGGCGTTACAAAGGTGAAAATAATATTTTGGTAGATTCCTGCCTTACTCGGGAGCACAAAATATTATACAGCACCTAAGTCCTTTAGACGTTTTTTGGAATGTGTGCTGATGGAATATTTTGACATCATTAAATGGCATTTTGGGGGTTTGTAAATGGGTCTTAATTCACTGCATCTGTCCTCGGTGTTCTTTCCCTCACAATGCAATGCCCTTCTGTGTAACAGCTCCTGCCTGGAGTTATTGTAAGGATAACTGTGTCATTGATTTTTTCTTTCTTTCTTTTGCATACAGATCTTGTATCTAACAAATACAGCAGCTGCCTTGGGAGCAGAGCACGGGAATGTATAGGTAACAGATTTGTATTCATATTTACTTTCGTATGTAACAATCTTAGTTACTTCAAATATTTTACTCATGGGGCAGTTGCGACAAACAAATCCCATAGCATTTAATTCCAATTAAGACAGAATTTGCTTTTGTTTATTATTCTACTAGTTGGACAGCTGGTCCAATACTGCTAAAACCTATTTGCTAAAGAAATTATCCAGTGAAAAGTTTACTAGTTTGTAATAAATTCATAGATCTATGTTGAACAAATTATGAGCTTATTTAGAAGAAAAAAAAAAAAAACAAACAGCAAGATATGGATTACAAAGAAAGCTTGCGAATTAGATTTCATTTCATATTTTGTGCCAAATTTACCAACAATTAAATATCACCTCTAATTTACAGTAACTCATAGTTGTCCCAAGATAATGCCAATATAAATTCAGAAGGATACCCAGCTGAGGTACAGGAAAAGGCCATGCCATTTTCTCTTCTAATCTTGTTTTCTTACTCTTCTGACCACCAACAGAGCTCCTTTTTACCGATAAATGTGCCGTTTTGCTCAAGACTTTGTTTTCTCTAGTTCTCTCTCACCCGGCCCAATTCTTTTATCTAAAGGAGCAGCTTTCCACCACTGCTGACTTTTCTGGTCACGTAGGTATATATATTTTATTTTGTGATTCCTTACTAACACAAATTATCTTTTCTGTTGAATTCAGTACTTGAGCAAGACTTCGATAATTCACCGAAATCCACCAGCTACGTTCAAACACATAGGCACGGCAAACATTCACAAAAATCAGGGAAAACAAGGTAGCTGGTCCATTTGACATATTGTATCCGTCCTGTCTCCAAAAGCAAACAATTCACCTTTCAAGATTTCAGCTGTTATCCCTACTGAGGGTGGGGGCTCGAGTTTATTCCCTTGTCCATCAATCCTGATTTGCAGAGATGCACTTGGACCTTGCAATTTGTGTTCTTTGGAGACCAGGGCTCATAGTAATCACTGAACAGAAACCTTCCTTAAAAAAGGCTATTTCTGTAAAACAGAAGGAAGTCAGGGCAATGGTATCATAAAACCAATTCAGCAAGCTATATACATACCTGGTTTAGAAGATATTTATTCATGGAAACCATTTAAATTTAATTTCCTGTAGATTCTTCGTGCAACAGTTTCTAAATTTGGTTCATTGTTGGAGTTGGCAGCCCTGACGTGAACTGTAAAGTCACTTGGTTACTTCACTTTCTATAAAACAAGGGCATTTATTCTAACCTCTTGGCCTTGCACCTCCCGGATCTGGTCAAACAATGTCAAAAGCGAGAGACAAAAGTCTTTGATACTGTCATATGCCAACAGGTTTTGCCATGATACACGGTGCTTTTCAGAGTCACCACTTCTTACCAGTATTCCTACTTCAGATCCCTTTTGATTGTAATTACATTATTAATTGCAATAGAAGCGGATAGTAAACTACAACAGTATCATCCTAAAGAAATCTTTCGAACTAGGCTTAAAGTAAATTTCCTTTTTTTAATTATGATGGGATTTACCAGGAGTTCAGAAACTCTTTACCTATTTTATTTCAAATCTGATCGCAATAAGACTTAATCCTTCAAAATTTATGCTGAAAGCTGGTATCTCTTCTGGTTTTGGATATGTTTTAGAAAGGAACAAAATCAGAACTATAATAAAATTTCAGATGTAACAACTATGAAATTATTTCTAATGCCTCATGGTACTTACCAAGCTTGAGCAAAGGCAAATGTATGCATCTCCACAACTGTAATTTACTGCCTTCGAATCAACAGCCTTACAAAAAGCATTATGTAGCATTTCCTTGTGCATATTAATGATTTCTACAAAATCACTCTTCTTCATTATGCTGGTTGAATTTTTGCTGCTTTGGAAGTTGTCTCTAGAGGCGCTTCAAGGAAGAGCTGTGGGGAGGAGGAAAGTGCTTGTCCCTTTCATTAGCAGTCTGTGTTTAACTTAATTCCCTTGACTCATCCGCTTGCTTCTCTTTTAGGCAACCAGTCCTTTGCTGTCAATGCCAACACACTGCTGGTCAACGGCAAATACTCCCAGATTCAGTAGAGGGATCCAGCTGATTAACTTGAGAGACTTTGCAAGGAAGAAAAATGGCCTTTTTTCCTTTTAAGATTCATCACCTTAAACAGAAATACTGTATTTCAGAATCTGAAATCTATATTTATACAAAGTTCAAAGTACGAGGCTTTCCATGTGATTTCCTAAAAGGATAAAAATACACACGAGTATTTCTCTGTCCATAGCATCATAATCATTTGAATTCTATCTCTCCCATCCCAGTATGAAAAGACTTCACAAATGAATGACGAGCAGATGGCATATCATTTTCTCAACTGGAGATTCTTGGATTCGATTTGTCTCTCATCGAATGCTGGCAAAAAAGCACTTGAATAGCCTGCACAGTTTGTATATTCTCTGATGGTATTTGCTTAACAGCTACTGGTAAACATAATAAAGGCTTATATCAAGTAGATTTGTAGATTTGTTTTGGTTTTGGTTTTTTTTTTTTAGTTACAAATATCACTGCAGTCATCAATGGCTTCGCTTCTTTGATTTTGCTGTCTCTGAGCTGTATTTTGGTGCATAGCTCCAGTCTGCCTGCAGCATCGCTGTTGGCCACACCCAGGTACCCCCCTCTCCTGGCTGCCCCCATCCACACAGCCTTATTATACGCACCTATTATACACAACCCAACTTTTCCCACTTTTTTCGCCATTTAGTGAAAGTTTGACTTATCACCTACGCTATTTCTGTGGTAGCCGTTGTACTCATGGCACCCATGTGCAACGCAGAGTCGACATTAGTGGGGTGGTTTGGAGACAAACCTGCAGCCCGCAGAGATGATGCTCCAACAGATGATGCCTTCTGTGCAGAAGTTCTCAGATGCTACCTAAAAGAGGGTAATACAGATATGTCCAGTTTGATACCACTGTTTCTTAATTCAAATACCTTTCTTAACTCCATTTTCCTTTTTATTATGTGCAACCTGTTGCAACATTATCAACAGACTGTAGTTTGACAATCCCATTTTCCTGAGTTACGCAAGTAACTACCAGAGATGCTACTGCAATCCCGTGTGATATATGGGTCAGTGCCTCCCATTCGCAATGCAGAACTGCCCATCTATCAACAGCTGAAATGATCTGTTAGTAATGTACTTAATGCACAGTGAGATTTATCTGAAACATTTTGTATATCTTAAGATAAGAAATCTCGAAGCCATTACTCCTACTTGAGACACCAGAAAGTCTAACTCACAGCCTGCGCGTGGTGGAACTATTGTCCATCAACATCACATATTTCATGCCATTCCAAGCCTCCAAAGAGGTAAAAACTAAGAAGTTTTTGTAAGTAACTTCTCAAGTAGCACAGTTTTGGGGTTTGAGGTTGGGGTTTATGAGCATTACCCTTTTTCCAGGTTGTTCTACTATTTCCAACATAGCAAACAGATTAGTGGGTTCATTGTCACAAGTGCTCTACTCTAAGCAGAAACTTTCCAAATCCTTGACACAGTATTAATCACTTATCCAGGCTTTTCTGCTATCAGAGCAGATGTCTAAAGCACGAAATCCATGTAGGGAGCCCTTAGAAGTTTGTATTGTTTCTGCCGCCTAAGGGGTAGATATTTAAATTTTCTTAATATTGAGCCAACTCAGTTCTTATCACAGTTACACAAAGCCACCACATAATTCAATAGACAAATTGTCTGAATCTAATTAATCCCGTAAAATGACAAATTATAATATTTTTTAAAAAAAATCTATACTGAATAGATAGCCAAATGGCTACAAACCACATTAGGCTGAATGAATCAGATACCATCTGTGATAGAAGGCACATTGAATAATACAGTCTAGATGCAAAGCATATTGAACAGAACAAAACATACCATATAACAGATTTATAGTCTATAATCCACAAAGAAAGTCTGCTAAAATAGATCAGCTGTCACATAACACTGCTTTCATCCAGTGTCCAGGAGCACTGCACCACTTTGACTCATTTAGCAGATCAGTTACATGCTATTCCTGATTTCATGCAGTGATGATTAAGGATGAAAAATATCACAGACAGTTGGCAACTGCAATAAATCAAAAGGCTTTGCTCAATTTTGCTTTACGTATTTGCATCAGAATTTTAAAAACAATATGATTGAATTAGTCATGTACAATAATTGTTTCCTGGGAAAAAAAGTCCGCTATGACAACTTTGGGTCTTCAGATTTCATAAGCATTCTAAGACAGGAAAGTAAATTAAGCTTTATCAGGCTGTTATGAACCTCCTGTCAGGAGGTGTTGCATACACACTAAAATTAGTTTCTATTGAGACTTTTTTTGTTGTTGAGAATGGTCCAAAGCTGTAAGTGAAGTAATGGCGAGATGAACGGCATTAATCAAACAAGATTTGGCACAATTACCTAAGCCACTTAAGGCTGGGAGTTTTTTTTATATATGCTGTTCCAGCCTGTGCACCGTAGACTCTCATCAGATATAGTAAACATCTGCTGGTTTAAGGATCATGGACTGTATTTTCTAAATTTATAGTGCTTGGATACCAATTTGATTCACCAAGACCTGACTTTGAGCTTAAATCAAAGCTTCAACTGCCCCCCCAAATGAATACATAAAGCCACCCTAATGAATGCTACCCTACCAGTATTATTGTACGCCTGATCATGACAAATAGCTCCTGCTAAACTGCATAACAGCGAGATGTCGCACAGTGAGGCGATATTAGCCACACTTCCACATTTTCTTTTCTTTGCCTGCCATGTGTCATAAAATAGCAGAAAAATAAAGGTTATTCTGAAGATTTGGAGCTGAATCTGTTGATTAGCTGTCCTTTTGCGTGAGCAAAGGAGCCGAGTCGTGGGTATATAGGATACAGGCTATAGAGTTGCTGCATATAGCTGTCAACAATGCCATTACAGTCCCCCGACTTCACTCTGCAGCACGCACTTAAGAGATCCTCCCTGGTTCAGATCACTTGTATCACGCCAGTCCTGATAATAGCACGGAATAAAATATACATCACGGCATTTGTCCGTTACATCAGAAGTTGCTAGTGGAAAACAAACTGCAATATTTACAATAGTTTTCAAATTTGGCTTCTTGGAAACCTTCTGTCTTACTATTTAATCTGAACATTTCAGAGAGTATAGAATCAGAAGCCTCTAAGGTCTCATGCCTGTGTAGTTTCATTTATTTAAAAATTAATCACAGACTGAAGGAAAGAACAGTAGTCCATTCCCTCAAGAACTGACTTAAATTCTGCTGCCTTAAATTTACTTTGTTGCAGTCTTTCCTTTTAATAAAAATACTCACAGTGATTTAAGTGTGACTGATGGTGGTAAGAGAGATTTATTATTATTTTATTGTTATCAAAATAAAGAGCATTTGGGGACAAAAAAGTTCTTTCTTATATAGCTGTCGTACTACAGTTTTCATTTTTATGTGTGCTTATTTAGAAAACACACCCAAAGGAAACATAATAGTATAAAGTCTGTAACTAAAGTATTTTAATTTATTTAATAAATATTCTCCCCAAATCATTAATAATAGACCCTGTAAACAATAAAGCTGTGCTAGTTCAACATGAGATTTGCTTGCTTGCGTGCTTTCTTCTTGTCCCAACTCTGGACTCTGCTGTTTTTCAGCTGGTGAATTCACGGACTGAAGAAACATCTTTCAGCTGCTTTTGTGCACAGGGGCACCTGTTCTGATGGAAATCTTTCAGAGATCTCTTCTGCAAAAATGTAAAGCCATGCTACATATAAAGATGCTTTTCCTGTGTTCGGCTAAATCTACATCATGTATTCACGCCTGTCTGACTCAGAGGAGAATCAATGTGTAAACCTTCTTCCTAAACATATGCTATGAAAATTGCATTGCACAAAAGTATTTAAGCAGATCTCATATGTTTCACAGGATATACTTTATAAAGAAAAAATGTAATTTTTTTTTTAAACATCCTGGGGAATATGAGCAGCAAGCAATCCTGAAATTACATCAGCTTCACCAAGGAGAAATAAAACCTACGGATTTCAAACGTACGTGTCTTCTCGCAGTTCCTGAGTTTAGAGAAACTTACTGAAATCTTTGCTTTAAAAAACTGTCTCCTTTTCGTGACTGTGAGGAAAACTGGGAAGCATGGACTGAGACTAATAGCTGCAGAGACAACTTCTCAATTCTTAAAAAACATGAAAGGACTCAGAAGAATAGAAACATCAGTCGAGTTAGCACGGCTGACCTACCCATAGTTTCAGCTTGGAGAATATCGGTGTACAATTGTGAGCAAAATTAAGGCTGCTTCAGCTTTTCTGAGAGCCCTTCAGGAACACCAGATGAACCATGCTGTTATGCTGAGGAAGACTAAGAGAGAAGGTCATGACAAACCCTGGGTCTTGACGTAGCTACAGAAGTGATTCACCCAGTTCCAGGCAGGAAAGAATCTGCCTCTATACGGGAAAATACTTGCGATTCTAACAAGTAACATTTCATTTCATAATACCGTGTATTTTTTTTTAAATACAAAATGTCTTTCTTTTTTTCAAAAAGAACACATTCCAATATTAATGTTTTTACAAATATATATAGTTCAGCAACAATGCTTGGGAGCCAGAAAAGTGCTCATTTTCACACCCTTGAATGTCGGCATGCTAGGTCAGGTTTTTTGCACTGCTGTCACTCATTGTCGAGCAGCCGTTATCACTTTGCACGCAACCCCCAAAAGCCAGTTTTTCTTTGCTACACCAGATCAAAAATCCCTAAATGGAACCCGGCAATGTTTTCAAAGCACTTTCCTGTGTTCATTTCCAATGTAATTTAATACATAAATTAAGAAAGCAAATAATGGAAGTGTTTGCTGCAAGAAAATGCAACTGCTGGAACTTTGGGGGAGTTCTTACCTCTGCTGGAGTCAATGCTGGCCCGACACCTGGAGACTGCAGGTGGGTGCACGCTGCCGGTCTCTCGCTTGCTTATCAGTCACTACACTGTAGTTCATCACATCGATAAGAATTCAATCCCACTAGCTGCTTCTATACTTTCTTCTGTATACCTGTAGTCACAGATGATAGGGTAGACTTATCCCGATCTCTTCGGATGGACGTGTAGTAGAAAAGCACAAAGCAGGAGATTAAACATATATGATTTAGATTATAACAACTGTGTAATTAAATATTGGAATTAATAGTTCCAACTTAATTGCACCTAAAATCAGAAGAGCTGCATTATGAAAGAATTTTCTAAAACATTTCTTCCAAAGGTGCCTAGTATGGGAAATTTCATGCGCTTATCGATCAGTATCAAATCAAAATGTTGGATCAGGAGTAATAAATAATGGTGTTTCGCATATAACCTAAAATATAAATTTTTACATTCTAGGTATGGTAAAGTAGTCAATGTAGGTAATAAAAATATTTGAAACTGATGGAGACTAAATACATGATATACTGCATAAAGTTCAGTAACCCATTGCTCATCACTGTATTAATATTTACTATTTCTCACTTTGCTCCCTACCTTCTGTTTGATTTCTCTGTCCTACCTAAATAAAGGTGGGCACCTTTGCAATACCCATTGATGCATTTGTCTTGAAAAATAGGTGAAAGAAAAGGCCCAATTATTTCCTTCTCTTGAACTGCATAAGCTTTCTTGTTACGTGGTCAATGTGTTGTTGTCTTCTTATCCCTCCATCTTTGCCATCTATTATTGCACATTGAAATACTTGCAGTAAAGCTTCTTTAATTGTTTATCACAAATACACACAACCTCTAAAAGGAAGGTCTATAAATGTAAACTCCATCAGCCCTGCTTGTTCAGTACTTGGGCAATAGTGCCATTCAAAGAAGGCACGTGAGATGACATCTACACTTTCCCATGCTGTAAATACATTGCTGCATCAGGGCACTGAAAAGAAACAGAGCCCTATTATGCTATTTTGTGTGTGCGCTCCAAAGGAGAAGATCCAATAAAATACAAATCCATTACACTGAAAACAATTATATATTTAAAATGAACATAGAGAGACTGTGCCCAACTGATATATGGAAAATGAAGCATCTTCAACTACAGTAAGAATGCTTGTACAGGGCTTCCCTTAAGAGACAGTTTAATTTCTAATACATCAAGCAATGTGTCCTCTTCCACTGCCACTCATCTTCAAGAGGGTTTGCCTGATATTCAACTTAAGTGCCATTTTCCTTTCCTAATTTCATCTCATTACTCATAGCTATGTTCCTTTTCATTATGCTAAATAATTTTTCTTTCCTGGGTGTTTGCTGTACCCAGATTTCTTTTCCCTCGCTTCCCAATTCTGGTCTCATCTAGATTCGGCACTCTATACATCAGACCACCTGCCCTCTAACAGTTCTTCTACTCCCTTTTTGGCGCCCTTTCCAGCAACGCTTCGACCATGTTACAAGCGAGCTGGATTAGAGTATTCAGTGCTATGATATCAATCAGAGTTCAACTTAAAATCTTATGCCAGGCAAAATGGACTGAAGGGTCCTGTTGGAAAAGAAGGGACAGTAAGGATAGAAAACCAGAAAAGACCATCCAGAAAGCATTGCTGGATGCTTTGACACATTATAACTGTGTTATTTGTCAAGTCTCTTCCTCTTTATTTTAATATTCTCACAGGACTGATTGCTTAGCCTGGAGTACAGTGCTCTGCTTGCAGCCAAGCCGAAAGGAGACCATCACGTCCCAGCAAGAGAGACCTGTACGTAGCATATACTGGAAGTATTTAAAGTCTGAAGATTAATTTCTACTTGTAACTTTTGAAAGCACCCCAGTAGTTGCAAGAATAGTATTGTAGCACCACAAAATGCATAGGCATTTGTAAGAAAGGAATCGAAGTACAAACCAGTGAGTTGAGCAGAGCGGTAATCTAGGCTGGCACGAAGAACACGTTGCTTCCCTGTCTCCTAGAGCTTGTAGTCTCATTTTGACTGATCTCAGCTAATGTTAGGATGAATTTGAGACCTGGAAAGAAACAGTTTTCCAATCCAGCAATATTTTTCAGAAATGCCACATACAGATGAGCCAAAGGTGACCTGAAGTTTGGCACCCCAGAAGCAGAGGTCAAGAGCCCTGAAATAGGCACTAGCAGGGAGCCAGTTTGCAAACAAGTGATTTCACCGTCTAACAGACAATTCAAATATATAACATATACATCATGAGCTTTCAATCTGGAGCAAAATAAATTTCTAGAGACAATTACTAAAACAACAATTTGAAGAAAACTTTTTAATGTGTGAGCAACATGCTGTTTGAAGAAATTATTTATGCAAGGCAGAATATAAGACTGACATATTATTATTAAGGAAAAAGTTGCCTTCAAAATACATGTATTAAATTCTCTTGAAATGTAAGAACAGTATGTACATATCAGATGGTACTGTGTAACCCATTTAGGAATCAGAAGCAAAGAACGAACGGGGAATTATATCTTGTTCTAACAAATTGCGATCAATCCCTGAGTGTGCAAACATAACGTGTCTCAAGTCAGAAACCTGGAGTGAATTAGGATCATTTTAAGCTGGAGAATAGAGTGCTTCTCTTTATCTTTCCACATTGTGAAGAAATGAATTAGGCATTGATAAGAGCAGTCTTGAGAGGTAAATAAATTCATGTTGCATCTGCTTCAACAGTAAAATGAATGTTGCTACTTTTTTAAATGTAATTTTTAAAAAAATGTTCAATTATGTACTAGAAAGAATTCTAAGACATAGCTTAAGGTGACCTTACCCTTCCTGATCTATTGAACTGGATAAGAATGCAGTACAAAAAAAAAAAAAAAAAATCATTTAAGTAACACACCATTACATTAACAGAAGACGTGAATAACTAAAATCCACAAGAGGCAAGTGGCACGTATACACCACTGCAAAATATTTCCAAATAGACACTTCAATGGCTTTAATAAGTAGTAATCCACAACTTTTGCTGATGTATACATTTCCATGACATTACTTACCATGACCGATGAGTGGCTTTTAGATTAGGTTATTTGTAGCTGCTGAATCCAAAGTGCAATTAGCTTACACTGGACTTAAAGTGATTCATTGTTTTAACTTCGTTTCACTTCGTCAAAAAGGATGGAGTATAATTTTAAGCAGCATTACTTATTCTACTATATGAAATATCTTCCACTTGTCTTGACTATTCTTTCTTGCTGATACACCAAAAGTCATTTGATTTGACCGTTGTTATGGATTGTGGGTATACACAAGATCCGGTGCGTTTTGAATCCTAATACAATATTATGCTTCTAAGTTGAAATACTATTTTATATAGCAAAACACAAAACCTATGGGTATTGACCAGGTATATTTAAGGTGATTGTAAATCAAATTCATGTCTGAATGAGGAAAATTCTGCCTTGACTCCATTGTTTGTTTAATTTTGGATTATATATTGATGTATTTCCTAGTTATTTCTCCTTCAGAAGATTGAGGTTTTAAACACAATCATAGTTAAAATAAAATAACTAGTATGAGTGACTCCTCAAATACTTCCATCTTTAGAGAAAAATACTAAGGGAGAAGGAAGAAACTTTGTTGGGATTTTGAATTTTAGTCATATATACACTACCCTCTTTTATTTGCTTGTTGAGCAAGATCATCTTTTTCTTCCACTGTTCAGAGAGCACCTTGCCCAGCAGGATCCACATCCATGATTAAGGTTTCTAGGCAGCGATACAGGCAAACACATTAGACTAAAGATTTCATCTCTCCAGCAACACAGAAAAGAGCAGTATGCCTGCATTTATTTTTTTTCTCCTCCCACCATCTTTTTATTCTACGCTTGTCGAGACATCTTGTCACTTCATTCCTTTCAGTTTCTTGGGACACAACAACTGACACATGGTAAATTATGGAAAACTTAAACACAAATATTAATTTATAGCAGCAGAGCATTACAATTTCTCGAGCTGCCAGGATTTGATCCTTTTTCGAGAAAAAGGTTCATTCTGAACTTAAAAATACATCCCAGTTCTAGAGATAGGATTTTCTAGAATAAAAAAATATCATTTCATGCGTATGAATCTATATGCAAGAATGCCTAAAAGTGCCCAATGTTAATCTGGTCTTGTTTACAAAATACCACCTTCATTTGAATCTCTAACACGTATGCAAAATCATAGTCAGAAAAACTCCTTGAGAGCAAATTACTCAAAAAACTTTAGCTAATAGTTACTTTCGATGATGTGATTGTTATT
This sequence comes from Harpia harpyja, assembly GCF_026419915.1. NCBI lineage: Eukaryota > Metazoa > Chordata > Aves > Accipitriformes > Accipitridae > Harpia > Harpia harpyja. The sequence goes on from NC_068951.1 coordinate 41,642,460, forward strand.
TATAGGTTTTTATAGATCACAGAGATGTTCTCTGAATGGTGTAAGAAATAAGCAGGGCTGTACTCACCGTGGTCACGGAAGCAGAGACAAGTAACGTTACAGAAATAGCACCTTGTGCTAGTGGAGAAGCCCTTGCCCTCTGAATTCTCCAGGAAGTCTACTTTCCAACTAAATGTCCCCAGAACATCAATGTCTGCCAAGACATCATCTTCATTACATTATTCTTATTCTGCATATGCAAAGTCAGTGTATTTAATTAAAAATATTTAGGCTAACAGACTCTTGCTCACTTAAATATTTGAAAAAATTTAAATATTCAGTTAAACATTCAGTGAAAGCTGAACCTGTTGTCTTAGTCCCTTAAAGGCTTATGTGGCCCATTGCATGATAAAATATATTTTATAATTACAGATTGATGGACACTACGACTATAATTTTCCTGTGCTTTCCCAGAACTAAGGACCCATTACAAATTTATCCATAAATGACACAAGGATTATTCTATCAGAAGAAAATATCAAACTCCATCAGGCCTTTTCATAGAAAAAAGGGGATTCTTCAGAGGATTGGTAAGAAGAAAACAAATAAATACTTTTTAAAGCCTGCTTCTTACCCTTTCTCTCTCTTTTTTTTTTTTTTTGTTAAGTTATACACACTCTAGACCTTTCTTTCTATCTTCAAAGTTAATGGTGAGCCTGTGCACAAAGGACACACCAAATAGCACAGCACAGCACAACCACGTTCATCTTACTGCAGTATCTGTTTATTTGTGCTATGGGCAGGGATTTTTCCCTTTCATACATCATTCACTACTAGCCAGACTGATTTCACAATGTCAACTCAAAAAAAAAAAAAAAAGCCATAGCATGAAGAAAAGAAAAAAGAAAGGGAAAAAAAAACCCCAACTGTCTTTTGTTGTTTTGAATATTAGCCATACTGGGCCCTAGATTTCATTTTCTCTGCCTTACTTCAGAGGATCCATTGATAGCAAAGGTCGCATGAACAGGACAGAAAAACAAATAACATTTTCTGCCGTTTTCTTGGGTTTTAAAGTTGTTCTATCGTCTATGAACACAAAGGACATATCGTCGCTCTGATGCACCAAGAAAGGCGCTGATTATAATGTTTCATTGCTGGAACCTCTGTTTCAATTAGGAAGCTGTTTGGGTGATACTTTCAAAAGGCACAAGAGCAGTTAAGGCATGCAAGTGTCCCTGGAAATTAATAGGAAGAAGGAATTTTTTCATACTTTCATAGCTTTGTTACAGCTTTCCCCCTCTGACTTCTATTTCTGGAGTGAAGCAAGAAAAATAAGCCAGATCATAAGGGCTGGAGAACGGCTTTACTTACTGAGAGGCCCAAGCATCTTTCACGTAATGAGGATTGTTCACCATCTTTCTTGTGATTTTGGACTGCGTTGCAACTTGGAAGGGAAAACAAATTTTGCTGCTGCATTTACTAACCAGATTAAGCTTAAATGAACAGATAATTGAAGGTAAACCTAACTTCATTAATTAACAGGAAGTGAAGATATGCATGCAAATCACAACTGAGACTCAATAAATTAAAAGAATAGCAACTATGATTGCTTTGACCATCTATATATCTTATCATTACATAAATAGAGCAGGTAATCAACTCGAAGCTGAACAAGAACTGGCTGTGAATAGTCCTGCATTAGACAACTAGAGAAAGCAACTATGTTGTTTTAATCTGAAGCATCCCAAATAAGATCTCCATTCTTGAGAGTGATTTTTTTATTTGACACTCCAATTAAGAGAGCTTGCTCTTTGGCTAGAGTGAAAAAGACTTGGTTTAGGATAATACAGAGACTAACTTGATTTCTATAGCCATAATGACTTAATTATTAACAACGCTCTTAATTCCGCCATACGAATGTATCATGTGATCGTTTCAATTCATTTAAATGAGAGGTGAACAATGCTTAAAGTCCACAATAGAAGTCTTAATTACAAGTAAGATTCAATTTAATGAAGATTTAATCTTCAATTTTAAAAAAGCGTTAACGACACTTTTCCCTAAGATGACAAAAATGCACAAATCCCTCCATCTCAGTAGGAAAGAAAGAGAAAGAAAAGTGAAAATTCCTCACATACCTGCTGGTGATTTTTGCCTCATTTATCTGAAGTTACTGCAACCGTGTGGCTCCATCTCCTAGGCAGAGTGCTTCGTTCTGTGAAGAGCATTGCAGATAACAGCAGCCCAAGCAGTGTAACTATGGTTTTAACCACTTGCTCCTGTGGATATTGTGTTGAAGGGAACTGTCACAGTCATTTCCCATAGATATTGTTGGTGAACCAAGGTAGGAAAGAGGTCATGCCTGTTCTACCCTTATCTGACCTTCTTTTGAGCAAGTGACTTCCACCGGTTCAGCCTCAAACACCTATATTCATAATTTCAGGTCTGCTTGGGTGGTCCTCACAAGCTGAAAGCACGTCGGCGTCTTTCAATTTTGCTGCAGCAGGCAGATGTCAGGCCTCAGGTCACCAGTCATCTCAGTCGGGATGACGGGCGTCTGGATAAATCTGCTGATGCATACACTTGACATCTGTTCTCTAATAGATACAGAAATAGGATTTGTGTGGGCCCACTGTGAAGGAGCTGCTACCAGCCTTCAATCTGGGGTAACAGCTCTGGGGCCACCTTCATGAGCAACATTTGGTATAGGACTATGCCCTTTCTTAAAAAAAAAAAGCTCTTGATTTAGTCAGCAACATACATTCACTCCTACAGCTTTGCAACAGCTTTGAAATAAGTCTACGCAGCTCATGAGGGTTGACGTCCTTGCTCCGAGAAAAAAAAAAAACAAGTAGATAATCATGGGGCCTTAATTTCGTAACAAACTCCGTTGCTTTTGCCCTAGAAGGAAAGAGGTGCTTTTATTTCGTATCGGTTCAGCCTCCACCTGACGTCAGACGATTCCTGCTTATGCAGGTCAGAAGTCCCCTCCGGGCAGTTGCAGACGCGGTGCCGAGAAACTCAGAGGCCCCGGGTCAGAGAAGCTGAAGAGGAGACCCAGGTTTTGGTGACGTAGGCCATCTCATTTCCCCCACTCACACTCATCAAACTGCGTTTTAAAAGTAGAAAGCATCCTTACAGGGATTACTCTGGCCACCTCCTCTCATTCTTTCCATCCTTCATCCAGCAACCCCTCTCCTTAGCGAACCAGCAAAGGATAGAAGTAAAAAAAACCCAAACCACCAGGGAACAGCATGGTGTTTGCCAAGCTGCGTAGTTCACCGTGACCATCCTCCCCATCTGCCTCTGCTTCAGCAAAAACTAGTTAGCCAACAACTTTTCATAGGTAAACCTATTTCTGATGAGTCTCCAGGAACACCTAAACCAGCTGCATATTAATTAATAACTGGCTCTATGATGCAAGCAAAGCGCAGCAGCTTTCAATCCCAAAACTGGTGGCCCTGGTTTAGCTCAGAGTTGCTCATTTTGCACTACAAGGATAGTAGGTTAACTTAGACACAGCAGTCCTTCCATAGCCCCTTGGGGGATTTACACCATGTATGTATGGGTGGATGCAGACAAAAACATGGATGACAGATAAATTTGGGGTTTGGGTTTTTTTTTTTTTTGCCAGCAGCTATTTTTTGGGAGCCTGGTTGAAGGTGCTGAACAACCCTAATGATCAAAAGCAAGATATTTTTGCATCATCAGTTGTTTTGCATAAAGTTTCAACAGCAAAAACCAATGGTTTTGCTGCACTACTCATGCTGTGCAGTATTGTAACTACAGATGCATTGCTTCATCCTGTTATCAGGGAATTTTGGCCAGCAGTGTCATGAGGTCTTGAAGAAGGAAAAACTTGGAGGGAGGACAATGTGCTGGAAGGGTTGTTGGCTTAGTTCCCAATTAACTGATCTTTTGGAAGAAAATAAATCTCAGTGAGGGGCAACATTTTACACGAGCAACATACGGGGAAGAACACTGCAGAAAGTAAGATTATTTTCTTGTTCGTATTGAAGAAGTGCTTAAAAATGAACTCATTAGAGGCCTCCACATTGTACATAAACCGATCAAAGTTCTCTTGTATATTGAGCTAATCTGTCAAGCAAAGGTCCAGAGTTAATCTGTCTTGCAAAGGACCAGACTTCCAAGGCACTAAGACAACCATTACAGGGTAAAGCTCTGCAGAGACGTCAAACATCAAATCCCTTTTAAAACAGTTAAAAGTAAAGTCTCTTTACCTTGCTGAGCGCTACACACCAGCTTTGCTAATCCCTTACAAAAGTTAAATCTTTAGAAGCCAAATTATAAATTAGCATAACACAGTAATTTATTGTCTTATTATCAAAAAGTAATAGCAGAAAAAAAAAATCAATTTTGAAAGGGCTCTTTTTGGTGTCTAACTTGCCAATTTTGCAAAACTGTAATTTCCCTTGTGGGAAATCTATTATATTGTGAAAATACTACTGTACGTATTGGCTGCTTTTCCATGAATTATATCCAGACTTTTGCATAACATACTGTCATTTTGCAGAAGCAACAGTCTCTAGTGGTGGATCAAATCTATGATATAACCTCTTCCTCTCTGGTCCTTTAGCACTACTCATCTCAGTGCATTACCAAATGTACTGAAGGTTAATCATTTAAAAGACTGCATGTATTACAATACAGTAATACTCCTGCAGAGAAAGCTTTTTTGTCTACACCCAAGGATTTCAAAAATTCTAAATACATAAATTAAGAATCTGAACTGATTCACAAAAATCACTACACTGCCTGTAAATATTAAGCTCCATATAAACTTTTAAGGCCACTATAGTTTCCTTGCTAAGCATTTCTCTCTATTTCAGATTTGCTTTCCTCTGCAAAAGAAGAATGTGAAGTTCACTTGGAGAAAATATATGTCCTGGGGGCATTCTATAATGAATGACTTGGCTTTCTCTCTGGAAGTGCTTGTACTATTTTGAGAAATGGATATATAGTGGGGTGGTTACCAGCAGTTCCTTTTGTTGTAATTTCTGAAATGGAGCTTCTCATGTTTCAGAGAATAATTGATTTTTTAAAATAGCTTTCCTGTAGCTATACAACTCATTTTACTCTGGCGCTTTTTCTTTTTTTGCTTCTTTTTTTTTTTCCTCTTCTCAGATGCTTAATTATCTTTTGCAATAGTATACACAATCAAATTACACAGCTGCTAGATAGGTAGTTTCCCCGTATCAATTAGCATTCACAAAAGAAAAGAATGCTTTTATAATTTCGTCACAGACACTCCAGTTATCTTTTTTTTTCTCCATTATCATATTATTAAAATTGTGCTTTCAATAAGAGAGTTAAAACAATGTGAAATCTTAGTTATATCACAACGGCAAAAAATTAGGCTCAGGCTTTAAACTTTGTCTGCATTAACATCCCTTTTTGATTGGGTACTTCACATGACTCAGTGCCATAACGTATAGGATATTCCTCTGAAGCCCCCTGAAGCACAGGAGGCTTCGGTGACTAGATTTAACCTCCAGAGATCAAACCCATAATTTTATGTCTTTGCTTCAAATCTTCAAACCGATGTTGATGTATGTTGTTGTAGACACCAGTGCAATGGGCTACATGCTCAAGCCTTTAGATCTCAAGTATACATACATACATATCGATGAAAATAACATGTTCACAGCATACAGCATCTCCCAGACTTCTTCCCTTTAAGCAAGTAGATGCAAAAGGAACAACAACTTTAAAGAAATACTGTCCCTGTTCTTTCAGATGCTTTGAGAAGGATACAGAAGTGGTATCTTGTACTTGGCCATACCTACCTCATCTCTGCTGATTCTTCTCCCTCCCCAATGTTTTTTTAGCAAAAACAAGCAACTGCAACCTTAAAGTAGAGAGTCTACACATGGCTGCTGGCTGATCTTCCTCTGGTTTAGCTTGCTGGGCTTTTAAAGTTCCAGTCAGGGAAATGAGGATAAAGGGACGATGCGAGACCTATCAAAACAGTGCCTTGCACTCGCTTGACTCTTTGCCAAGAGAGGTTTTGAGGACTGAGGATGGAGGAGATGAGTTTAATTTGGAAACTGTCTATGGACAACAGAGGCAGCACTTGAACAGTAGTACCACGTAAAAAAATCATGGTTCAGCTATTGATTCTAAGTTGTGGGGAAAGAAGACTAACCCTGAAAAACCCATTTATTCTGCCTTAGTGCAAGGGAAAATAATTTGCCAACCTAGACAGCAAAAATATTAAAAATAACATAAGGCTTGACCTAACACTTATTGTCACATATTGCGTTAGTTTTCTCCACCCATCTGATTCATCATCTGCTGGTCAAAAATTAAGGAGAAAACTTTTCTTGAGTTCACAAGAAGTCAGTGTTGTGTAGACATCAGGTATATCAGGAAGCGGTACATCATTCAACAACAGGAAATGTTTAATATTGCACTAGCGTACTAGACACTACCACCTAATACGAGAGCAATTGATTATCAGAAAATAGTTCTGAAGGGGCTTGGGGGTGGGTTTTTGTTTGTTTGTTTTAAAATTTTATACCCTCTTAAATTATTCAGAAGAACAGTAATATGCCACAAGAGTTTAAGAATTTTCCTGCTTTAATTCTGCAACGGGAAACAAAAATGTGAATTTATATCTCATTACCAAAAGAATTTCGCAGCTATATAGCAAGTGGCCGGAGAACAAGCAGCCAAAGAGCATCACAGCCCCCACCCTGAAAAGTTTAAGCTGTGCTCAGCTCATTCACAAGTTAAAGAATAAAAATAACATATCAAAACAGTACAGATGTCAGGAGCCTGAAAGAAGTGAGTTATAACACGTGCAGAGAAAGGGCTTATAAAACTAAAAAATTATTTGGGAAAGTATCATAAAGACAATCAAATGTATGGAACAACTTCTGCATCAGGAACATCAAGGTAAATTGGTATTCTTAAGTATTAGGTGACCAAGATCTAAGAAATCATGCAGAAAGAAGATGAATAAAGGTACAGTCATTCACTGTTTCTTTCAAGAGACAAACTAGGAACATCAAATGAAGCAAGGCTGAAAAAATATAAAAGGACATGTGTCTACACCCCCAATGTAGTTAAGCGCAAAAGTCCTTGTCACCAGATGTTGTACATCTTATAAGTTTATATGGGTTCAATAGGCAACTTGGGAATGTTCAAAGAAAACATCTATGAAGGATTATTATATTCCGAGTTAGAGTTGGCACTGGAAGTATCTTGGCTACAAACCCTTAGAGACTAGAAGAAGAGTATGGGGCACCACCAGCATGTTCTCGTACCCTGCCCTGCACAGCTCCTTTCAGATAGAGTTGGCGGCAGGGTTCTGGACTGGGTGCTTGCCTTCCCGGTACGGCAAGTCTCACGGGCTAAATATTAATTAATAATACTGATGCTTGAGTTGTTTTATTAAGGTCAACGCAATCTTCTTCTAAATGAAGATCACTTTTACAGGTCCTGACTCGTCGAACAGCCACTGATTTGATTGATCCACTCAGGCATTAACAAATTGGGAAAGATCACAGACTTTGGGAAACACCCTGGGTAGGGTGGCTGCTGAAGAGTATCGTACAGCATGCCGTCCGCGTGTGTCACCGGAGTCGTGATGTATCGCTGTAGCTCCATACACAACACAAACACACTAGCACAAAACCAAAAAGAACCGTTCTAAAAGGAAACTAAGAATTTATATACATGTACAGATATTTATTCTCAGTAGTCTGCACACATTAATACACATACATGAAAATCTCCACAGCGGTTGGCCTTTAAAACAAAACACCAAAGTAGAACTATCCCTTGTGAGCCAAGTCTCAAACATGAGGATACAGATTTACATACAGTCATGCCACAAACCCTTCAAATGAAAACAAAGTTGATGACTTAAATCCCCCCAGACCGCTAGAGACAGATTTCTGGTAATATTTCTGACATCAGTTCTATTGTTTCTCCCTATAATGCACTGACCTAGATCTGTTGGTGTAATTTTTCAGCTTCTAATACTGATAATATTGCTTTTAGACAGTGGTTTCAGGGCCCTTTTGAGATGAGTTCTTCAAAGCTGTAGCTTAATCCATTCTTTATTAGCTTCTGTAAAGTGATTACCTCTTCAGGGCTGGATGGAAGTACTTAAAGGAAATGAGCATTCTGTTACCAAACATCACTGCTCTACTTCCAAAGCATTTGCTGGAATTTTAACGCTTTAGGGTTGAATGATGGGGATATAAAACAAGAGAAGACACTAACAGAAAAGTTTCATATGGTAAATGTGTTGACACTATGACATTTTTTTAACGAAATCCCAAAATGTGACAGGTGCTCAGGGACTGATGGCCTGTGACGGGCAATCTTGAGGTCACTGGAGCTGATACTGCTGTTGAGATGTCATTTTATTTTTTAGTTCAAAATGAAAAATTGCTCTCTGCATGTAGTTTATTAGAATCCCATTGCAACTAGGGGCTAGGGGAAAGTCGCATCGCAGTTGCAGATTACCTTCGCGATGCTCCTTCCATAGCGCACAGAAAAAAAAACAAGATATAACCAGATCTACTGCATCTGTCAGACTGTAATTAGATGGGGACTTTTTCTTCTGCCCATGTGAACTCATTCTGCTAAATCCATAAAACCTGTGCTGATTAACACTAGGCTAGGATGGTTTCAAGGACTACTTATTTGACTAATAGCTACAGAAAATAAGAAGCACCTGTTATCACAGAGAAGTACCTGCTTCAAGGGCAAAGCATGTCTGCCAACTTGACCGCAGCTGTATAATTTCATATGGCAAATGCAAAATGAAGGAAATAAGGAAAAAAAGACTAACTACTTTCAGAGCTGTTGAAAGCCAAAAATGTTAAAAAAACCCAAAAAACAAAAACCAACCAACTCCTGGATATTATTTTTATAAATATCTGCATATCAGTCCAGCCAATGGCTGCTGTATGTATTATTCCACAATAAATAAATTTTTTGAAAGAAAAAAGACATTGTAAAGTTTCTTTAGGAGTAGAAATAGTTCCCCCAAAACAAAAGGGTGAAGGCAAATGTCTATTAAAGTACAGGGCACATGATACCACTGGTAAGAGGGTTAGGACCTGATCTATCACAGCGTTAAGATGACAACTTTGTTCCTAAATTGAGAGAGAAGAGAAACAGTTCCCCTTTAATGTACTGTTCATGTAAGAAACGTTGGGCTATGGCCTGACTCGGAAAAGTGCAGCTTGTGATGACTTCCCAAACAAAACACCCCCAAACAGCACAGAGATTAACGAAAGCAGTTTTGAAGCTAGACAAACTTTTGAACCCATTTATCAAAGTACTTGTAGTTCCCATTTCAAGGTGAAACAATAATAAATAGATAAAAAGTTAATTGGGTTCCCAAGCCTCTTTAAAAAAACAAAATTATATTGAATTTTTTAAGGAAAAGTTGGCATAAGGCAATAGGCTCTTGCAAAACCTTACTAATGAATCATTCCAGCCTGCCATCCTTCACATGCTTAAGGAATAACCATGTACAGAGCCAAGACATTCATTTTAATAAAAGAAAATACAACATCCACAGGAATGCAGGTATCTGAGTAAATATAGTTTAGAAAAAAAAAACGGAGACAAACCTGCTTCTGGGGAGCTGACAGCAGCTTTGCCGTGCCGTAGGGAGGACAGGGATGCGGGCAGGATCGCTGCGGCTCACCGGACCTGGAGGGTAGAGCTCACTTGGGGGTCAACGTCTGCAGGTTCAGGCAGCCACTGCCTCGGTTCCTCCAAACCACTGGCTTTCAGGAAGAAGTTAGCAATATATCTAGGAGGGAAACGCTCCCTCCATTTTGGAGATTTAAAAAAAAAAAAAAAAAATCTTAGGGGGAACTTGCAGAGTTTAACAAACTCCCTGCTGTAGCCCTCTGGCTCCAGGTTTGGTAGGTTGTTACTCTTGAATAATTAATAACTTCAAGCTCACCACAGAAATACTGTCTAATCTGGCAATTACAGAAGGGCAGTGTAACCCAAACATGTTCCATTTCCAATTTGGCCAGAAATAATTTAAATTTCTGTGCGCAATTAATTTCACTCCAACATGCCTCAGTTTATCTATTCGGTGTAGCATCACACATCCCTAAAACGTCACAGGCCCTCTGGGTGTCTTCTGCTGAGTATAACAAAAAAAAAAAAAAGTCTATCTATAATGGCTATACCAACATTTACTTGCCATGCAGTAACACCTACTATGCATCCCATGACACTGTCCCTGACTAAGACACAGCAAGAGGAGAGGGAAAAGCAGGTGAGGGGCAACCGCTCTGGTTCTGCCCCTGCTTCTGGGCTCAGCAGGCTCTTTGGTTTTTTTGAACAACAGCCCAGCCTTTTTTCTCTCTCTTTTGGGGCAAATGTGTCAGGGAGCGGAAAGACAAGGGAAGTATCTCCTGCTCTCTCCCATTCGAGTGCTCAGCTGGGGACCATGCCTATCTGCGGATTTTGCATTCAGGTCCTCTAACAAAAAGGTGTTGTTGTACAAGGACAAATACACTACAGCAGTATTATTGCTGACTTAATTGTAAACCCAGTCAAAGCGTCGTGGATTTTTTTTTTTTTTAAATAAAAGTGAGAAGAACATTAGCAAGAAGATAAGAAATAGCAGTGTACAACAGTATTGAAAATCGGATGCGAGAACTAAAAGTTGAGCACAGACAATGCAATAGTCACCGACTGGTTCCTCCACATTACCTTCCGTAACAGAAGGGATGAAAGCAGCCCAGGCTATTTTGACAATTACAGTAGTTCCCTGATAAAATCAGTCAGTTGGATTTCAGAGCATACCGCTCCCACCACAAACTTCAGAGTTTGTCTGCAGATTGAAATGTCTTTCTAATGAAAATAAATTCAGTGTGTGAGGCTGTTGGTGCACCTTCAGCCATTTCAGGCATTCTTATTTTGACGAAGCCCATAGAAAGCACGTTCTGTGGAGAAAATACTCTATACAGGGAAGGAATACACCGAAGGATTGAGTGCAAGAGAGTGACAACTCATTCGACCTTGATTTATAATCTAATAAAAAGAACAAGTACACATTCCCCAGGAAATGCTCTCACCGGCATCAGGATTGTTTTTTCCTTTGTTTCCCAATGTATTTGTCCTGCAAATGCAAATTCATTTTCAGCCGATCTTGACCAGAACTATTTATTGACTCCTGTTCAGTTCTCTATATCATATTGTGAACATCCCATTTGCCTCTCGTTGTGGCCCCTGCTAAAAGGGAACATGAGTTAACCTTCGATAAGAAGCACAAAAATGAGCCTTTTCTTAGAGAACTCGGAGAGCTTGCCTTTGGTTCAAGAAGCACCAACATTATTGAATATCTACCCAAAAGCTGGTGGCTGAACTGTGTAACTGAGCCAGGGTGCTTGGTTTAACTCTTCACCTACCTGTCTCAAAAACCCATATACCAAGAGTGAACTCTTTATGCTTTAGCAGGTCCACCCTAAAAATTATTTTGAATTCTGTCACTTAATTTTCTAAATGTAAACCAAATTATAATCTCAGAATTGATTCCCTATTTTTACTCACAGTACCTTGAGTTCTTTGAATTTAATACAGGCATTATATATTATCACAAATTATATATTAACTGCATCACAATTTCGAGCCTTACATCATTAAGGAAAATCTATGTTATATGAAACAGTAGAAAAAAGTCAGCAACTCATGTTAGGGAAACTATGCAATCATCTAGTTCGGCAGTACAAGTCTATTGAGGAATTATCTTTTTCTGGAGATTTTGCCATGTCCTTCTGAAGCACTATTACAGTCTTCTGGGGGGGGGGAGGGGGGGGGGGAATTCTAATTGAAAGGCCATCAAGCATTTTTGGTAGGTTTTCATGTATTTCCTCAATTTCATATCTTGGCAGCAAAGCCAAATAAGGCATTTAATTTTAAATAACGTAACTTGTTTTCCTAAGTATTTGATAGTGTTATCAACAGGGAAAACAACACGGTCTATAGGACACAGCTTGAAACCTTGCGTTCTGTATTTTGCTTTGCCAAACACCGGGTTTGAGTCGGTCAAAACATTTCACCTCTCTTTCCCTTCTCATTCTTGTTTCTTATCTGCTCTATTTTGGCTACGGCCTCTTCAGAGCAGGAGCGATTTCTCATTTTGTGTTTGCACAGCGCCAGCCGCAACAGGAGCTTGATGCTTGTTGACACCCTGCTGTGGATGTCCTACTGGTCGCCTTTTGGGGATACTGGGAAGGATCTTTTTCTCCTCGTGCCACACTGGGGCGTGCCAATTGTTGTGTCTGTTGACTTGCTCGCTTGATGGCTTTGCTGCTTCTCAGCAGTCCAGGGATACAGGAGCTAGGTGAGGTCCGTAAAATAAATTTGGCCACACTTTGACGGATGCCCACTGCAGCTACATGTTTAATAGTGGTTCGGTTCTCGGATAAGCCAGGAGCGAATTAGGAGAAGGAAGAGGAGCGCACATTGCACGCCCCAGCGATGGCACGAGGGGCACCGAGCGCCCACGAGGCAGGCAGGTGGGGAGTGGATGGACAGCTCTTCCCCCCCACCAAAAGGTGATGTGAAGGAGGAAAAGAAGGATGCTGTTCCTGCAACGGCTCTCAGAAACGATAGTGGAGTTCCGTCTCCATTAAACTGCATTCCCATCTACTTTTGTCTTACCGTGGAGCTTCACAATATAAAAGTCTGAAGTGGAAGCACAAGATACTGTCAGGACAGAAGTGATGAAAGGGCTGGATGAGAGCTGGATTTATTTTCTTTTGGAAAGAAGTAGTACTTGTCACTGCTCCAGCTTTCTCTCATTCCAAAATATTTTGCTCCTCACGAAAGCCCTTGGGGTACTGGAGTCAGTATCAATCAAATGCAGCCAATCCTACAATACTGAATTTAAATGTGCTTTTAATAGTACCTCTGCCACTGAGAAACATTACAGGAGAAACACTCTTAAAACACACGCGTAAAAAGTTGCTCTAGCTGGGCTTGCTTTGCACAGCTTAACACTCCTCAGCGTTTCCCAGGGGAACGGCTTTAAGACACGCATCTTTGTTATTTTCCTTTCAAAACTTTCTTTAAAGGAATGCTGTCCAAGGACAGGGTGTATTTTATACCTTTCAGCATCTATTTGGAAAAGATTAAGAACACAATGTCCCAATATTATAAACATTTATGTATATCATACTACAGTTGCAGGTGGCTCTCATAATTATGACTAAAGTACACACAGTCAAGGGTACAAATATTTACACATTATTACAGTTTCCTCAGGAAAAACCCTCAGGTCAGATAAGCATTTCCTTTATTCTGCTCCCAGGACATAAATCTATTCTGATATCCTCCAACATCCACTGTGACTCTTCCAGCACTGATAAAAACTTGTAGTATTCGTTATTTGATTAGTATTTGATAATGTTTAGTACTTTATTTGATCCATAGCACGCATTTAACTATTCACCAGGACAAAATTATTTGTTACATAAATTATAACTGGAAAAAGGACAGAATTGAGTAAATACGATTCAAAACAAAGTTGAAAAATAAGACCATTCCTCTGACATCCTGTAGCAAAACGCCCACGACTGCATGAGAGCTACTACCGTGAGCGCGATGGCTCGGATCACGCACACCCTTCAAACCGCTCGGCAGGCTGCCGTTCTCGTCGGCACCGAGAGCGCGTTACCTTCTTGGTTATTAGGAGTCCTGTTCACGTTTGGTTTCGGAACTACTCCTTACTCAAGATCTTAATGAAACGAAGATCTGGACCTATGCTTTTCCCGTGACTCACTGTATTGTGTTTACAGTAATTGCTCAGATGCTTTCACCAAACTGGTTTTGGAGTAGCTGAGCACCTCCCGTTTGCAGGTACCTCACCGAGAGACTTATTTTTAGATCCCATTCAGTAGCTCTGCCTGTTCGCTGTCAACAGTATGAAATGAATTCTGCTGGGCTAAGCTGTCCAAGAGCTGTAAACACAGGTATGTGAGCTGCTTTACGGGAGCTGTTTTAAATGTACAGCTGGTTTACAGAGAGACTAACACTTTAAACCTGATCAGTATTTAGGGCCGGCTGACAATACTGTTTTACTAGTCTGCTTGACTTCCATGACACATAAAATAATGGAAACTGTTGTGAAGGGCAAAAGCTATTGTGAAATGAAAAGCAATGATATAATTTGAGGTCACTGAAATAAGAGGAAGAATATAAATAACTAATCACCTTGAAGTTTTTAGGAGGTTACAGGTAAGAGTGATAATGGAAGTTCACTTGATGCAGTTTATGGGAATTGTCACAAAGCCATTAATAATGTTTCACGTGACAGGAGCCAGCTCACCTTGATAATAAATCTCAGCGACGGCGGCAGTTCACAGGGATGGATAAAGACCCACTCCAAAAAACGGAGAAGATGGAGCAGTGCTTGGACAGGAGTGCACCAGAGCAGAGTTTCTGTTTTCATTTAGTAGCTCATTTTCATCAAAGGCAGATGCGTCATTGACAGAAAACAGTTTTATAAGGACTTTTTTTTTTTTTTGACTCTGCTGACAAAATAAAACCCAACATCTCTAATAATTATTAACAATACAGTGGCAAGAAGAAGAATGGCTCTTTTTACTCTAGTAGATTTTTGGTGTAAATACCCACACCTTAACTCCTTTTTCCCTTCAGTAAACCCCTTCTGACTTTAAGAACAGTTTTAAAAAAATAAATTGTACCCTATCAAATTTGTCAAAATACCAAGATGCTTTTTAATGACGCTACTATGGCAGAGTCTGTCACCCAATTTTTTTGTGTGCATGCACAATAAAGGGAGGGGAAAGGGTTTCTTTCCCTCTTTGGTGTAAACGATGTTCTGCCCCTTAGTGTAGAGGAACCAGAAAATTCTGCCTTGACACTTGTCTGTAGCAACCAGAAGGGCAATATGTAAAATATGAATGTAAAATGCCTGCTGCTCCGGTTCTCTCGCTGTCCCATCCCATGGAAGCAAACACACGTTGAGAGCATTTGCAAACGCGTGATGAGTCATACCTTTTGAAAAAATAAAAATCACCAAATAAATCTACTTCAATGTGAATCAAATTCATCTTTATATATTAAACAGACATTTGTAACTACTTCATCCAAGCCCTGGTCAAAATTGATGGAGAAACCCAGCTTTTCTCCTTGCTAACGTGACAAATACTGCAGTGCTTCAGTCTAAAGCCCTTTGTCCCCACAGACCCGTGTTGCCCCTTGACCACCCAGACTCACTGGTATTCGGCTACTTAACCACCGTTTGGATTTGAAATCTGAATATTTCCACATTCCTGCCAGAAGAACAAAGATGAGGCTGGCTCCACAGAGAACATCCGCGCTGTGAGCAAATCTGGTGGAAATAACTTAAAACAGTCCCTAGGCAGATGCAAACATGTGCTGACAACATTGAAATTTTTTTTTTTAGAACTGTAATCATTGATACTTACCTATTACTTGTTAAAACGTGCATTCAGACAGCCCCCCCGTGCTTGCCTGCTCCCTCCCACCTCTCCCGGCTAGATGCGACTTTCCCAGTAGCATCACACATTATCGCAATAGCAACCACGGTCTCACACAATGCAAGGAGGATTCTCACTTGTGGTATGTTTTTTCTCTCCAATAACAACAGAAACAGCAACGGTCAAAAGTCTGCAGCTCCTGTACAGCTGATGTTTGCTCTCAGATCAATTTTCCAAGCTATTCTCAAGGCAACCTTCTGGAGGAATGGACGGGTAGGGTGATCGGCACAGGACACGTTATTATTAAACAATTCACAGATGTGCTGTTTAATACAGATACAACCAATTTCAACCATCCCTCTCCTACCTAACCTCCATATCATGCCTATAAGGAGTTTATTTAGTATTTTTAGAAGGACCCCAGAAGCAGGGGCGGGTGACTGCAATGCTCCTCTGTGAAAGCCTTGTGAGACCCTGCCAACTCCACTCTCACGGACCCATGTCCTCCCACACCCCAGGAATGCACTGGGAGAAGATGCCTGCCAAAACACAGTAGGTGATAGAAGAGAGATTTAAATTATTTGGCTTGAGGGGTTTCAAGCTGGATAAAGCCCTCAGCAACCTGCTCTGGGCCCCTTGAAGCTACACGTGTGCGTGTACTATCACCCAATGTCTTCTGCCTTCAGCAATGACTATTGCATTTTTTTACGTGTTTGTATTTCTGGTCATTCTCCAACAGCAAGAACGGAAAGGGTATAACAAATTTCACACCGAATCCACTTCAAAAGTTTGAGAGCAGGGCTAGAATGAATTGTAATGCAGATTACATTGATCTGAGACCTACTGCTGAGTGACCAGCACTTCTGACCTCCGAGGTGTGGCTTTACACCCTTTCAGAAGACAGCAGCTTTGATAAGAAACAAACCCACATCTCACAAAGGATCTAAAAGCTTCGTTTCTGAAATGGTCACTTAACGGAGCCCTACGACAAGTTTTGTGCAACCGAAGAAAGGCAAAGTGCTCACGACACTAGGCAACACATCTAAAGTGCCATCCTTTACTTTAGGGTTATCTTTATTTAGAAAAATTGGATATTTATAGAACATCCAGGTATATACCAATACCAGCCAAGGCTTTGGAAGGGACATAGCAACTGTTGCATTGCAGGGCTCTCAAACCATGCTAGGTTTGCCCTGGTCTTTCTTTTCAACCTACTGTGGTATATCTTGTTCTGAAATTTCAGGGGCTGGCTTACGCCAATAAGCTCGACAGGCTGTGTTAGGAGTGGATATATCGCTCAGGAATCAGCCTCCCAGCATGCACGTGAAGCCAGCCCAGCAGCAAGGGGCTCGTCTTCAGCGGAGGAGAGGGAAAGGGAGCCACCAGGGAGGCTGAAGCCCTTTCTGTGCCACCTAGTAAACCCCAACCTGCAATTTTTATTTAATATATCAACCCCTGTGCTGTTACAAAACCTAAAATACATATGCACAGCAAATACAAAATCATGTATGGGAACAGGCTCAGGCAGAAATGAGTGGCTTTTATAGGATCAATGATTTAAAAAAAAAAAAAACAAAAAACAAAAAACCAAACCAAACACCACACTGATGAAAAAAAGATGGCATTATCACTGAAGTATTCATATTCAATTTAAAATGGATTAGAGAGCACTCTGAGTGTAAGTGCTGCACTTTAAGTAGCAATGATATTTCAACTATGTATACAGCACATTACATTTCATCTCTCTACTTCTTATGAAGGCTTCAGTGCAGCTTCTGGTATCTACACTGTTATTAAAGCTTCTCGTTGTAATACATTAAAGAGTGTAAATGCTCTTTTATATTAATCCTTCACATGCTGTCCCTCTCTTTGCCTCTTCAGCAACCTTCAAGAGTGCAGATGTAACTAGAGACAGAAGAGTGCTCCAGCAAAGAAACCAAAAAGGATGCAGCTAGAGTGGGTATCTACAAAAAAAATAGTAAAAGACTCGGGCAAACCAAGTTATTTGGCAACTCGGAGAAGCAAAACTCATCTTGCAGATCTTTCTGCTAGAGGACACAGGCTGGACGCCGGTGTGACACCACCGCAAGCAGCACCAGCCACAGGATGCCCACAGCACCCATCCTGTGCGATGTGCGTGGGACGTGCTCGCTCACGTTCCAATTATTTCAGTTTTAGTGCTCAACCGTTAAAAGAAATCTTTGTGTGTAGTACACCCAGCAAATGGCTTTGCTCAAATCACAAAACAGACACTCCAGTCGCTGTTGTCCAGATTGTACTAATCTCTCTAAACCAATTGTACAACAAATTCCCGTGAAACCTGCATATTGCATATTGATTTTCCTATTCATATTTTATTACAGCAAGTTCTTTCTGAAGCCATACCACAGCCATTTGCTCCTCACATTGTAATAGTTTGTGAAGCTGTAAGCTGTAATTTAGTTTTCCTTCACATAATCATGTGTATATACACATATTCAGACACATTTCTTACATAAAATGTCATCGATTCAAAATGGAGAAAATGGATATCCAAATTTCCACAGTTCACAGATTACAATATAGCAGGCTCTTTCACCGAGCAAATCTCATTAATCCTCTCAAAGGCAGTGATACTGGCTTCCCCATCTAATGCACGTGGTTCCTTAATTCATCGTCTCCATCGTGTCTACTTTCATATTTATCGCAGAGCATGTGGGTACCCTTGAACTAACGAGATCATGTTAGATCTGGAACTGATAAGCCACCATAAGGCTGGACTGTGTTATTTTACTGCTATTTTGTTGCCACTGGGACAATAAAGTTGTCTTCATACAGTTTTTTTTTTTACCATATGGACATACTAATGTGCCCAGCACTAGCTCGCAAACCACCTTCCATGTCCCTGTATGAGAGTGCACCACGCAGCTCTCATCTCAACCGGACCATATCTGCCTTTCCCAGAGACAGTGAAAACTGAAGTTTCATTAATTTTCCAGATTATTATACTATATAAATGCCCTATGAAATAACAAATGTACAAAAAGAGAGTAAACCAAGCTTTGGTCCATTCCCCATGATTTTTTCTTTTACGTTTACTGAATATTAGAAAGTATGATCTCTTCAGTAGGTTGCCATCTAATAAAAGCCAATTAGTAACTGATATTCTATTGCAGCCCAATTATCAAAAGAAAGAAGCATAAAAGTTTAGAAATAGCAAGTGAGGAAAATAAATGGAAAACTAAAGTATATGCTGAAAATAGGCCTGTGAGATTTAGTTTTACTTTAAATTGTCAAACTGGGATTGATAACATAAAGTACATATATTTTAATGACTTCTGACTGACAGTTTCCAGGTGGGTAAACTCCAAGCACCTTAAGAAGTAATTCAATGATGCAGTCGACTGACTGCTCCAGTCAAGACATCCCTTTACCAGAGAAAATTGTATGTCAAGTTCTAAAAAGACTGCATAGCAAAAAGGAAAGTATCAGTCTCATAACAGATTTGTTTCAGGCATCCTTAATCTTTTCTGCCCTAGGGACAAAACCATTTTTCTCCTTGGATGTTACAGTGATCAAGTCTAAAGAACGGTGTCTTCCCAGAAAGCCTCAGATGTTTGAAATCACTATGGTTTTGTTTGAAAACGTTTGGTGCAAAATGGTAGCTGGCCTCCAATTGCTTTTTTTTTTTTTAAAAAGAAAAATCAAAAAGCCAGAAGTGGTTTCTTTTGTTCCTTTTTTTCCCCCTTCAATTTTTATAACTGGAATGAAGAATACTTTTACCTCCCATATTAAGCAATTTAAACATGATTACTCATCCATTTCTCAGCTGTGTTTTGTAAAATGTTTCATTATAGTTAGACAATTACGGCAACTGAAACAATTTTTTCAAGGAAAGGGTATCTTCTGCTTTTCTATGTTAGAACAGCAAATACCTTAACGAACAGTGAAAACTGCAACAAACATCATAGCAATCGACCCCGGGTATGGGGAGTGCATGCGGCAAGGTTTTGCACGTAAAGCTGGCTTAAAAGAAAGGAATATCATTAGGAAATGGAAGAATCATGTCGCTGAACAGAATTGCCATGGCTTTGGCTGCTCATTTTGGTTCCTTACACCCTGTTCTTGGCCACGGTGGTGAAATAAACTGCTCTGAAGAGCATCTGGCAGTGCACGATAAAGGTGCATTTGGGGAGGTCATGTATACTAAAATACACGTAAGAGGTGTGCTTCCCTTGCTAAGCAGATTTGTTGAGAAAATAATTTGCTTGTTACAAGAACCACAAATACCACCATTAGCATGTAAATCACAACTACCAGCGTCAGCAATAATGTCCTTACATCAATACAATTTTTTTTTTTTTTTTTTTTTTTTTTACACACCCCTGTCTCTTCCACACAACAATCTACAATACTGACAGCTCCAATCTTTCATTTAATTTGTTCCTGACCTTCCAGATAATGCTGCCTGTTATCTGCCTGTATTTGTTCCTTGACTATAATAGCAACATTGTCCTGGAAAAATTGCATTTGACCCTCTTGGAGGTGTGAATATTGAATTCAGACAAAACTCCTTCAAG
The DNA here is from genome assembly GCF_026419915.1 of Harpia harpyja. Classification (NCBI taxonomy): domain Eukaryota; kingdom Metazoa; phylum Chordata; class Aves; order Accipitriformes; family Accipitridae; genus Harpia; species Harpia harpyja. The sequence continues at coordinate 41,662,477 of NC_068951.1, forward strand.
GTATTTTCCTAGAAAAGATTAGGCTACATACATCTAGTTATGTATTTCTGCATTAAACTTGGAAACATGATTTTCACTCAAAAAAATCCAGGCTTAACAGCGGATAAGAATTCATTTTTCTTGGAAATACTTCCCAAGAGTTCTCTTTTTAGCTTTATAATTCCTGTCAAGACATCTTGGTTTTCCCTGATACTAACTCCGTCAGTGTAATGGTACAGAATAACATGAACTGCAACTATTTCCTTCTGCAAGTCTGTCTTTGCATCTATACCAACAAATTTGCCGTTAATTTCAAGGTGACTAAAAATCACATACAAATTTTTATTTATATTGTTATTATTCCTAAAAGTAAAATAGCTATTTCAGTTTTTAAAATATTTGAAAAATTCCAGTTAAAATTTTGAAGTCATTAATCTAGCATGTACAGAGGCTGCGGAAAGGATATTTTAACATGATCGGAAGAGATGGAAAGAATGGCAGACTACAAAAAAAAAAAAAAGCATTGCTCCCATAACACATTTAAATCACCCATTTTTAATTGGCTGCTTGTGAGATTTCTGCCATTGTTCTTTTCAAGTGTCATAAGGATCAAATCTAAAGAACAGCACCTAAATGAAGTCTTCGGGGCAGAACAGGGATGAAGAAGAAATAAAAATCTACCTAGAAACACTTCAAGTATGTACTTAAGAAAAGGACTGATTTTATTCCAAACTGGAGAAAACCAGAACAATTTTGAGATGTTCAAAACTTTGAATTCTTCAATTTATTTCTGTTTTGACAAAATAGTTTTTGCCCATTTAGAAGCCCCTTAAATACTGCATCACAGAATATCCTGTAAAACCCACTTAAGAAAAAAACCAAACCATTGTACAATTTTTTTCCATAAAACTATCATTACAGGTCATGAATCTCAGAACATAATTAACTACAGATGGGAAACTTAAATGCTCTTAAACCTACTTGTAAATACATTAGTTAGTTTGTTAGTGGTTTTGGTTTTGGGGTTTTTTTGTTTTGTTTTTTTAACAAAACAAAACCCCCACCAGAAAAAAAAGAGTAAATTCTTCAAATTCATTATTTTTTCCCATTGTTTATTTATTTATTTTAACGGGACTGGAAAACATGCCCCATTTCAGGAAGTATATATAAAATCTTAAACTAAAATTTTCATAATGGTCTCCGAAAACTATAGGTATCACAGAAAAATAAAAATCTCAACTACTTAACAGTTCTATAGCTTTTATAGCCATTTTTACTGTTATTTATAATGAATATGTTTTACAACTTGCCCAATGCACCAGGACATTGATACTCATATTTAAATTAAGTCCTTGCATTTTGTGCATATTTAGGTGTCACATAAATGCTTATATGCTCCAAAATGCAGTAAAAAAAATCTGAAGCAAGAGAACCGAGAACAAAGTTTTCAATGCAATTAAGTAGCTTTCATGATTAAGAACCTGGCTTAGAATACTCCACTTAAAATTTCAAGAATTAAAAAAAAAAAATAAAAAAAAATCTTCTTTATATTTTACGGGTGTATGATCTCTAATTTCTTCTTTCACTGCGTAGCTGACAAGTCCTGTGTTACATTAACACAGAATTTATGACCAGAATTTATGTTTGAAACACCTGATGAAACACCAGTTAATAACCTGCACAGGATTCTTCAGTAGCAGGGATTTCTGCTAATGCTATACCAATTATGCAACAAATTAATTAACCAGAAGAAGGCTAAGTTGAGAATATTTCCTAATTAAATATGCCTGGATTAAGCATGGTAATAGTGTACTGCATATTCACAATAAGGCAGGAGAAAGAATTCCTTCTGGCAACGCAAGGAATGTACATGTCGAAATCCTTTTGTAAGCATTGTATTTAGGCTCTCTCTTTTGAAATAATTTTTCTTACAGTGTAATGAACACACAAGTTTAAAAGACTAGTTCCTGAGGTTTTTCATATTAAAAATCAAGCCTCTGAAAGAAATATGAGCTATATTGAAATAGAAATATTTTCAACATCCAGGCTTTTGACTAAAACCACCTGGTAACAATGATAGGCATAACGTGTGATTTGCATCCCATTTAAGTGCAGAAGGGAGACTTCAGAAAAATAGCTAACTGCTATAACAGCTTGTAGAGACTGTGGAATCCCATTAAAAAAAGATACCTAACTGCCATCAGCAGGGTATAACCACCAGCACGTACGCAATTCTTCAGGTTTGGCAAATGGGCTGAAATCCTCTGTTCCACAGTAACTCCACCCCACGTGTTTCAGAAGCAATTACAATTTTCTCTTGGAGTTAATTGCCCTCTTACGAAAGCGGAGTGTGAAAACATTCACTTTGATCTCGTTCAGGCACTGCTATATCGTAGCCAAACCGATTTGCCTTTCCCTGCTTGTACACGAGCCCCTAACTTTTGTGTTAAATGTAACACTTTAGGGCGAGATTTTATGAATTAGGTACCATCTCAAATGCAATAAAGTAATAACTCAAACTGATTATTAGGTTTGGGTTTTTTCCCTGCCTCTTCCAGTTGATCCCAGCTTCTGAAATATTTTATAACTCATTGAGTATTTTCTTCACCTAATAGTCTAGGTTTAAAATATTTGGGGGATTTATTAAAAAAAAATTGCTCCTTTTTTTTTTTTAACCCTAAGATTTATACAGGATTGTGAGCAGAGTCTACATAACTTGAAAATTTTGTTTGCTTGCTTGTTTTAAGATTGCTCGAAGTCAGAGAGGACAAAAGGGCTCAGAGCACAGGATCTCTTTGAATAAGGTTATGCTTAAAATCAGACTAGATAATTAAATTTGTCCTTTAACCTCTATATCTTTAATACCATTAAATAAGGGGGTCTTCCAAAGAAGATGCTACCTATTGCACTGGATTTTTCTTGTGGGATACACCAGCCTCACGTGAACGGCTGATTACTAGTCAGCAGCCCAGAAAATAACGAGCTCTCCGGGTGCTTGCCAAAAGCTGCAGGAGAAAGCGTTTTCTGGAGCGAGGTGCTTTGCATTTGGTCAGATCAGGTCTCTTGGACATATCAAAGCTAGAATGGTTCTGTATCATATATAACAAAGTACAGTATTCTCAAAACTGCCTGCATCCTAAGGCATTAATAGCAAATAGGCACATAGGTCCTGAGCCCATTATAGAGATACAGGTGAACCAAAGAAACCAATTTATTCCTCCAATTTATGCTCTTAACTTTTGATGACAATCTAATGAGCTCCCAGAACAACCGCCCAAACAGGAATTCTCCAAAACTGCTCCTTAATATCCCCATCTAAGTGTTTGGCAGGACTGCAGGTCGTAGCATGATAGATCTGCATTATACATAGCAGTCCATATGTTATATGGCGAGGTAAACCGCCTTTTGATAGAACTTAATAATTGAATTTTCTTTCCAAAGGGAAGAAAATAAGTTAAGACAAGTATTTAGTAGGGAGAGGAGATATTAAAACAAAAAGTTGTTTGTGTTAATTAAAAAGTAAATAGATTATATTTTCCAAGCCATTCAAAATAGTGATTTAGTCTTTTTATTTGTCCTCTATAGTTCAGAGCATAATTCTGAGGTTATGTTCCCTTGGTTATACTTCATGGGCCAGCACTCTGCACCACACACATGAAACAGGGAGAATTTTATTTCACTTGTTAGCAGTCATCAGAATGTAAGACTCTCCTGGGTTGAGTAAAGGTAACATTTTTTTAATTTTTTTTTTTTTGTGGTCTCTAGCGAATAAGTGACCTTTATTACTGCTCTACAACGCTGGTTTATTGCATATTGCAAAGTGTTGTTTACTCTCATCAGTCATTATTGCTTTCATTTACAGTATTTAGCTGGAAAGCGAATAAGCAAGATGGACAGGGGTTTAGGGAAATGAAAAACTCAAATCATTGTATTAACCACTATACATTTTTAATATCCTTCATTAGCTTGTATAGAGCGGGTAAAAACGACACCTCATTATATTTTACTGCAGATTGCACTCCGGAGTGAAACATTACATAGAAAAGTTTGGACTCGGAAGTATTACATCTGCCAGACTTCATCCTTGATTACATTTGGTCTAAATTATTTTCATAGTCTTATGCCTGGCTGAAGTTTTAGTCCATGTGCACAGTTTGGTTCAGAGCACTGGAAAGGGGAGGTACATCTTTAAATCTGACAATGAGTCAGTGCCTTTGATTTGCAATTTAGCATGTAGCATAGGAAAACAACTTTAAGTCTGAAGAAGTTCCCAGCTGGAGGCATCAAACCATTTGTGTACAAGTGTATGGGAAAATTATTTACTTACTATGGACTGCAACTCCAATTAATTTGTGGGTATTATAGTACTCGCATAGATGATTGACAAAACCTGACACTGTTTCTATCTAATATTGTTATATCAAAAGCTACACACCTGATTTTGTAAGTCACAATGGTAGGATTTAGTACAAAGCACTGTCAAGACTAAGACTGCTCACACATTTCTCAGCAAGCAATTAGAAATTTACTATTTAATAAACCCCGAACCGCAGCTGTCTTGCTCTGAAGCTGGATACCCGGGACTCCCAAATTCCTGGCTTTGACTGAGGCTTTCAGAGTTTGGGGGACTGAGACACGGTAGCAAAAAACCCCAAGACTGTCACCACGCAGGGACTTTGTTAATTTTACCACTGGCATGGTTGGATCGGTGTTTGCAGTTCTAATACCGCTAATCATTTTTGAGTAGTGTCACAGCCAGTATTTATTGCAGGTTTCCTTCCTCTTGCTCAGCACTTCTTACCGCTTATGTAGGACGCCTGGCATTCTCAGACTAGAAAATGAGAGAAGAAAATCACAGTCCCACACAGTCATACACGCGGCAGCACTAACACTTTGCTTCAGCTGTTCTGATTGAGAAGTCAGCAGCAGAAGCCCCAACGCAGTTTGTTTGCCCAAAATTATATAAAGCACCCACTTGAAAAAGCTGACTCCTCTTTCTGGCTTCTGACATTAGAAGAAAGCATTTTCCCCCACAGTAAGTAAGTAAAGGGAACTCTTAAGGAGGGCAGAAAGATAGCTATGTCTTGACCCCCCTAATAGCTGTCCAGAGGTCCAAGATGAGTATTACTATTGGGGAAACAAACAAACAAAAAACCCGAACAACAAATCCAAACACTCTATTAAAAAAAAAAAACCAAAACCAAAAACAAAACCAAAAAAACCCCACACAACCCCAAAACATAATACATCTGTCCTGGTCCCTGTGTGTTAAGTGTTATGTATATCCTAAGAGCAGAGGTTCCTGCCTGCTTTTCCCTTTATAATTAGTGCTGAAGAGCCAAGATGCACCAGTGCACCAGTCCCAGCAGTAGAGATGAGTTTGGCACTTTTTAGCTTTGGACTCATTCTCACCGGTGTCCGTGCAGAGCTAGCGGGTAACATTTGTGCTACCAGTGCCTGCAGAGATTTACATGACAGTGATAAATGATGGCTAAATGAAATGCTTGCTCATAAATGATGTCCAATAGGACTAACTCTTGCTTTCCCAGCAAAAAGTGAGAAGGGGCACTACGTGCTGGCAGAGCCTGAAGCCTTTCGACCCAGGACTCGGCATTTGTGTGCCTGCGGGCATTTTCTTGGGTTTAATTGCTGTTACCTACCTACAGTACTGCTTGCGGTCAGCTGTGTGACCCTGCCGCAGGAGTACGGATCGAAGGATAAACCGACTAAAGGACAGCTCCCAAACCCACTTTCATGGTGTTCCCTCAAAAAAAGAGTAAAAAAAATAAATAGTTTGTTCTTTGAACAACAGGATTTTTCTTTCTTTCTTGCACGGACACTTTCCTCCTGTTTCCCCCAAACACTTCTCATGCCTCGAAGCTTTTCCTAGGCTGCGTTATCTGGAAAAATGTGATGCATCTGAAACCAGGACCAAATGATTGTCACCATGATACCTCTTCTGTACCAAAAAGCTAATTTAGCACTTCCTTGAATAATATCAATTCCCCCTACGACTCTTAACTTCCCAGAAAACACTGAAGGTCGTGTAGTCCAATGTCTGAAAGCATTAGTCTTATATTTGATCCAATATTTGCATTAAAAATGGATTGAAAACATATAAGCCAGCTAAATCAGTAAGTATCTACAAATTAAACTAAGAATATCTTTAAGATGTAAGTACCTGCAAAGAATGATTTCAGCCTCCTACAGCTGGATCACTGCAATTCATGCTTCCCACAGGTGCTCAACAAATCCTTCTCTGTTGACAGCCACGCACGCTCTGTGCTACGTACAACGCTCCGACACATTCACACTAATCTGGACCATTCTCCCCAGAGTGAATGCAGCGTTAAACTTCCTACAGATTTTAGAGTTTTCAATTTTCTTGCATAAGTCCTCAATAATCTCACTCTCTCTTGCTTACTATATTTCAATACATGCCACCTGTAAATCAATTCCCCTTTCTTCAAAAATTGCTGACGTCTTCTTAAATGCCAGCATCTCTGCAACTGCTCGAGATTTCGGCTCAATTTTTGTGTCATTCTAAGCTCGCAATTTTACCTTTGAAATGATGCCAAACTTCAGCCAAAATATGCATTACTTGCCACTCCTGCCACTTTTACCAGTCTTTTTTTTTTTTGCTTTTTTTTTTTTAAGCTTTTTATTTCAAATACAGCAAGAAAACAGAATCAAGGGAACATAAATTACCCTGTCCACAGCTGAATGTGTGAACCGCATTACCTAGAAGAAAAGATGTTTAAATGCATACATACATGTCTCTTAACGATGGAATTGGTGCTATAGCAGTAATAACGGCAGAATTTTAAGAAGTGCAGTGACTGTGGAGATATAGCAGGAAAGAAAAAATCTTGCCAACCACGTGTCATGTTTTAACATCTATACTGCTTACATTACCTATACTATTCCTTTACAAGACAACTCGTGGGTCAATCCACAGAGATGGGGATACTGCCCTTCCTATTTTCTTTGGTCTTGTTCAGAGAGCAGCGATAGAATAGAGAATCCTGAACAAAGGCATAAGTTTTGCTTCCAGGAAACCCTCACCGGCTGCTTCTCTCTTGAATAATGGTCCTTTCCCTGGCCAGCTTTAATTAAAATCTACAGACACAAAAGAAGGGTCAGGATTTACTCAAGAAAGCAGAAATATTCACCTGAAAGGGACTTCAGAATGAAAAATGTATTAAAAAGTCAGGCATGAGAGAGACTTCTTCACTCCTTTCATTCCCCCTCATTCTCCTTAAAGTATATTATAGAAGTTTTGTCCAGATTATTTTTTATAGCTTTCTTCAGAAGAGTATTTCACCGAAATGTCTGACCAGCCAGACTTTTCTGATAGGAAACTAAATTGTTTTCACTTATACTGCTTTCTAAGGCTAGTCTTTTTTTTTTTTATTATTAGAAATATTTGAGAAAGAATCCAAAAACTCATTAAAACAATTAAAAGTTTTCAGAACTGTTTTCCACTGAACTTGTTTAAACAATGAGCAAATGATCTAGAGAACTGGATGGGGTTTTTTTGTTTGTGTTTTTTTTTTTTTAAACTTTGCTTTTTCTGTCCACCCATTACATATTTAGGGTCCTTTGGACTGGTGGTTTACCGTGAAGGGTGGGATGAGAAGGTTGGTTGTTGGTTTGTGCCTGATCGATGGTGAAAGCTTTCCGCCAAAGCCTTCATCCCTTTGCTATATCAGCTCCTTCTGACCACCACCACCCGAATCGCTCCCTCTGGCGTGCTCTGCAACAATTAGCGCGCAATTAGCGTAATGAATAAATGACACCACAGAGTACATACCCACATACACACTCACTTTTTTCAACCCAAGTAAACTGCAGCTTTTCTCTTCTAAACTTTCAGGAATTGTGACCTGGTAACAGCTTGACATATCCAGTAAGAAGTCTATCAGTATCGAGTTTGGCTAGCAAAGTTCATTTATTTTTTAGTAATTGTATGCTACCAGTATTATTCAGTGAAAAAGGACTGAGACTTAACCTTGCCACTGTACATTTCAGAAATACATGCCAGAAAGAGAGAAAATGCAGATATATATATACACACATATGATGCAGCTTAAATGTAAAGCTCAAAAACTCCAACAACTCTTAAGCTTCCCCTCGCTCCAGCTTAAATGTTTGCTCCACCAAGACACACAGAAATCTCCAGGATATTAGTTTTCATTAGTGGGATCACCATTAAAGAAACTTTACGGAGGATGAAGATGCACATCAATGAAACCATGGATTTAGAAAAGAAAATTAAACAATTTGAAAAGGATTACCACAAGGGACCAGCTAACGAAGGCCTAACACAGCTCTGAAAAGTAAAAATGTGCCTGACTTACATTTATATTGTTGTGCTTTTTTGCAACGGTTTTTGTATTCCTCCTCAGTTATTCCAAAGCTGTGTTTTATTACTCTAAATAAAGAAATAATAAAATACGGTGACTACCTTATATTTAAAAAAAATAAAGAAAAAGATGCAGGGTCTGACAACAGAGTCCGTTTGCTTAAAGATCTGAAGAACTAAATAAAATTTTGAAACTGAAAATAATCTCTGCTAGCTTCACAGCATCTCCGAGTACTCGCGCCGATCGGGATCGTGGGAAAACCAAACTGAATTCCAACAGAGCAGAACAAGAAGCGGGTTTTATTCCCAACGAAAGTACTCTGCCGGTCCCTCGGGGATGGCACGGCTTGGCCGACGGAGACGTGCCAGAGCAAGGCGGCCATCCCCGTGTGCCAAACGGCCACCAGGACCCGGCGGTACCATCAGCCAGCCCTGCCCCTGCTGCAGGTTCTCCAAAAGCCGCCGCTGGGTCTTCGTCACTGAAGTCTTCACGCTAAAGACAGAGGAGGGCTGTTAGGTTTGCTCCGTCCTCCTCGGCACGTCTCAGTATAAATGCAAATTCTTTTTTTCCCCTCTATCTTTTCTGAGAATATCTTCATAAACTTTTCTGGGGGGAGAAATAAAAAAAAAAATAAAAAAAAAATCCCCTAAGTTTTCCGGAAAGATATAGCAACTTAAGCCTTAAATTTTACTCTTGATTTTTTTGTTTGTTTGTTTTCCAGAGTCCTATAGGTCCAATAAGGTTTCCGGTAAAATGGAAATAAACCAGACCCACCTCTGTGGCTCAGCTGCAATTTGGTATTTATATTGGATTCAAGTGAGCTCTGCTATTGAACAGCTCATGCAGCCTCGTGGTAACTTCTGTTTTAATACCAAAAGCATTGCTAAGTAAAGAATAACTTGAAATAAACCTTATGTGTTTACGCTTTGAATTTATTATTTCATGGCTAGTTTTCAAGGTAGCAGTATTTATCTACAAGATGGAAAAAATAAGCTTTTCAACCTTGTTTTCTTCTGTCACACTTAAGGACTTTGCTGGTGTTAACTATCACAAGTGCTTAAAAAAACAACCCCAAAACCTCCTGCTGCCAGCAACACATTAAGTGTTCAGTAAAGCTGGAATTTACTATGCTACTTTGGTATATGTGTACATAAAAAAATAGAATTGTAAAAATGGCTTTCAATGTTTAGTAAAAGCAGCTTATGTCATAACGCAAGAAATATATACAGGCTGAAATCCTTTGAGAAAAAAAATACATATGCATGAGTGCTCTGTGACCTTGCTAATTATCTACATAATCTCTTTTATTTTTTAAATTAAAAAAAAAAATCCACCAAACCTGAGGTAAGGCAGCAGTCACATGCTGAAGACTGAATTTTGTTATTTCATCACTAAAAAGACAGAAAATTGTACATACAAGGAGTTGGGTGTCAAAGCAAAGTAGCCCATCATCATTTCTGGTGTATACACACACGTATGTTTATAAATGTATTAAAGAAGAAATTGGACATTTTAGCTAAACTAACTAGAGCCAACGCTTAGCCACATCCTTTTGTGGGACGAAATTAGATACTCCGGTGTGGTTTTGTACTTCAGTGACTTCAATTTATTTTACTATCTTACATTGGGAAGCCTTTCACTGCATTTTGTTCCTTTCATGCCAAAGTATGTCATGTCTTTGCAATCCATCCCTGTTTTGAAAGGATGCTGCTCACATGCCCACGGAGATGCTACTCTTGCTTGTAAATGAGCTGAGACTGCAGCGAGGCACAACGCGTTATCGGCTCACGCATTTAGTTTACAAGCCGCTGTATGAGTGATAACATTTAACCCTGCATGAAATGAGAGAAAGTTAACAAACCTATACAGGTTGAAAGAAAGATGAAATAACCTGTCTATAACCCAAACTGAATTTCAAGGAGCAGATCACTTTTATTTTGTAATATAAACAACTTTGCCAGTATCTAAAAATAGTATTTCTAAATTATCAAAGGAGGCTTCTGTTATGTTAAACGTAAGGCAATGGAGCCCTGATTATGGTTTTATTATTATTATTATTTGATGAGCATGAACAGCGCTTGAGCTTCTCGGAGTATGTTCCATAAAAGTTCCTTCACAACAATGTCTTATTTTATTTAAGTTGGAATACTCATGGTGACTAAGTTTTTGAGGGACGTTTTTCAAAGGCCATAAAAAAAAAAGAGAACAGAAAATTTAATATCTTCACACAATTCCATTTCACTATTTGAGTTCTCAAAATTCAGAGAAAAATGTAATTTCAGATACACTAATACATGTTTCTGAAGTGAAATCATCCTCTTCAGTCTTGCAGTTGCTCAGTAAGATGTTTGTCACCTTCACTAAGACCCGGTCTCCGATTCACCAAAAAAAAAAAAAAACCAAACCCAAACCCAAAAAAACAGAGCATCAGTATGTTTCACAGAAACACATTTTAGAACAAAACCCCTGCAGGATCCTGTGAAACAAAGTTTAGCTGAAAGCCTTCTGACTACTTTCTTGATAATAAGTGTTGTAAATTACAGCAAAATACATTTAACAGCTCTTGCAAGCATATCAACTAACCAGTTTTATAAACCCGGAAAATTCAGAAAAATATAATAAGAATCCAGACCTGCTAATAATGTAAAAGGAGGAGGTAGGAAGGACATAAATTTAATGACCTGTTGAGGTGACATATGCAATAAACACATGAGCACAAGATGTTTGTAATTCCAGATTGCGTTCTTGCATCATTAGCACAACGTTCTGAGCATGTGTAGCTGTCCTAACCTTAAAATACATTTATTCATAGCAGCGTATGCATGATCTACTTTCACATCCCAGTATTGAATTTTTTCGCCATATATTAAAGATTGTGTATGTTAAGTCCGGTTTAGAAAACCATGTATTCATAAAATCATGATCACATCTTTCTGCCTAGAAGGAAATCAAACACAAAGTTAATTTGGAGCCATTGTCATGCATTTAGTCTTTTCCTGGCCCCTGAGGAGTTACAAGTTCTGATCACCAACAGACTTCTCCAGGTAGCGAGAGCCCGGAAGGAAAGCATTTCGGTGACAAAGATGACAAATCTGCCTAATTTCAGGCAAAAAGAAGACATTTGTAGTAGAAGCATGTCAACAGAGTCAGAGATTGAATCTAAACGATGGTATTTTCTGTATTCATATTGAAGCAGATTGTTTTGCAACAATAATGAAATTTATAGAGTGGGGTATTTCATGTTTTCCTATCAATGATAACTTAATTATTGCCTATACAGAAAAAAAAAAAAGCGCTCTTCTTGTCAGATTGTCCTTGATGTTCCATTCACATCCCCCCAAAAGAAAAAAAGAAATTCTCACGCCTGTAATACTGAGTTTAAGAAACAGATTTTGGTCAGCTGTTGGACAATGTTGGACGCATACCAGTAAGGGCCTTCCAGCTAGCTAAAAGTATCAGCCCGGCGCACACCAGTATCTCCGTTTCACCTGGATGGTTCGGGCATAGACAATATAGCAAAAAGGGACTTCGTCTCGTTATGCTGAACAGAGAAAGAAAACCCTGCCATCCTCATTCAAGTCTCATGTCCCCCGTCTGCTCTGCTTAACTTGTGAATACATCAGAGACCTGGAGCAGACTGTGTTTAAAGGTGATGAAAAAAGCAGAAGCTGATTAGGAAAATTAGTGAACACCATTAACATAGGGCTTTGATATCAACATGCACTACAGATCTGCAACCATAGCCCAAGCACCATGTGGAATTAGAAAAATAACACTAAAAGTAATTTTCTGTAGATTTGCTCCTTCTGCCTGCAAGCTGCAGTATACTCAGATGACCAAGCTGAGCTGAATAACCTCGTGTCGAATTAATTTTTTAGTAAATGGCTAATTGCTGCTGTCATTCTTTCAGCTGTACAGCTGTCCTCAGCACTGCACCCAGTGGAAGAGGTGGGCTTTGTCTCAGGGAACACGCAGGCTAGAGACAACGCACAAAAATTCAGTTAACGCCTACGTGCACAGCAGTGGTTTTAAATAAAGTCTTCCTGTTAACTACATTTCAACAGCAGCCAACAGCATCGTCAGCTCTTTCAACAATACTCATCCAAAGTTAATACAAGCAAACTTCAGGTACACCAAAACATTTGGCTTGAAGGTGTTGCAAACCGCGTGACACTGCAAATCCCACGGACAGGTAAGAGTCGCAATCAGGGGTTTGAAGTCACTCTTATGGAACTGCCTGACCTTCGGAAGCTGAAGACAATGTAAGGTGTCTGCAATGTTTATAAATTAGCAAGTCTACTACAGGTCAGGATTTTCTATTTTAAATTTTCTATAATTTTCTCTGAAAGGTACGTGGTGATAGAGATTCAGCAAGATATATTATTTACCAAGTCGGAACTAAAAGAGAAAAGGTCAAAGCTTGGCCAAAGCTCAGACTTACTGGCATTTTCTAATGTAAGCACGCAGAAGAGATGGCAAACCCTTTCTCGTGAGATTTCTCTACGACGGAGCTCAGCTCACAAAATTTCAGGTGAATCTAACCAGAGCCTGACCTGTCATAGTTTTATGACAGAACCACACATCAGTGGTTTTACGTAAGGCTCACAATTATTAAGCTGTGATAATGACCACTTGTTATTTATATTGCAAAAGAGTTTGAAGAGCGCGCTCTGCCAGGGGCTGTGCGAAGGGGTAGGAAAATGCCACGGCAGCAAGGAGATCTCGCAATGTAATTACCGCTGTTAGAACACCTCACGCACAGTATTGTTCACAAATTAGCTTGATAGCCCCAACTTTTAATGACCTTTTAACTTGTGTGGGAGTAATTTCTGCAGCAGCCCTTTTTAGTTGCTGTAATTAAAGTCCTTTAAAAGTTTTAACTAGAAAGTACACTCAAGGCACATAAACTGATAAAGGGAAACGTAGCTTCAAGAGCCCTTTTTTTTTCCCCCCTATGCAGAGCTCCCACTGCGTCAGAAAATTACAGAATGTCCATCTTTCAATTTGGCTCAACAACAAAGGATTTCCACCTACTCACTCCATGCTTTTCATATTTTTAAATCTGGATGCTTTAATGGAAAAAAAAAAAAAAAAAAAAAAGAAATATGCTGCTATGAATATGTGTCAGTATTAAATGGGAAGAGAGAACTGGAAGAAAGTTTGGAATACAAGGAAGCCAAGAAACCATACAGGGCCATTCCCCTGGTTCCAGCACTGAAGCATTTGTATGCTCCAACATTATTTTTTTGAGTATAAACTTCTCCAATTAGTTTATAAGGATGCTATATTTGTTATGCTCATTTTTTAAATTGATTTGGGTATCGATTGCTTTCCATATAAAGATCCATGTGCAAGTTTAACTGCAAATCTTTCTTATGAAAGGGCCAATGGAAAAGTGTGAAGGACCAGGTTTTAAAGATACTGAAGCAATGAAGAAGGCAGGCAGGTGTCAGGGGTGATTTTCAAAGTCTCGTTCTTTACACACACTATGGGAATTAGGTACTCTTGTATCATGACATTGGTACAGAAGTCATTGAGCCTAAATATCTTTACAGAAGTGCCCCAAAGAACAAAGTTTTGATTTTTATATGATGCCCACTGTAGATGCTGACCAACCTCCAAATGATACAGATCAATTCCAACCAGCAAGCATTCTGAAATATTTTTAAGCCACTAATTTAACTTAGTAAACAGGAAAAGCACCTATATTCAAAAGCAGTTTTAGCACTTGGTATAACAATTGAAACATATCAATTCAAACTCATAAAAAATATTTACTAGTATAAATCATGATAAAATAATAAATCCATGACATTCTACTATGAACCATCTAAAATGTACAGACAGTTATAGTTCCCAAGGAGGGCAGGAGGTGAGACTGGGCTTACTTTTTGACTTTTAAAAGTGTGTTTATGAATACTCCTTCCAGTTTCAATATTCTGCAAGTGAAAAACTACCAGGAGTATCATTTATAATAAAACATTATATTGTAAATCAAGCAACATTCATATACAGAGTACAAAAAAAAAACCCACCACAAGTGTTTCAAAAGCCAAAAAGGCCATAAAAACTGTTCTTTACTGCATGTGTTTGACCCATGGTTCACTGAACCGAAGTTTAATACACTACGTAAAGGCACTGTGTAGGGAAGTGCTGTTTCAGAAGATGGCTGAAGCATGCTCGTCCTGTTTTGTCTGGGGCTCTGCAACTTCAGAAATTATTCCGCACTTTAAATAACAATTATGCAGCCTCACCGTATTTATAATTAAACTGCGTTCATTATGAGATTATTAGCCTATTAAAGCCATCAACCTCTCACTGATAAATAATCAGTATAACAGTACACTTGCCTTGTGGTTATAATTAAATAACGATAGATATTTTATGACTGCATGCCAGCATCTTTGCAGTTGGTGGCAACCATTAACAGGGTTAATGATGATATCCTTTCACTGGTTTGAGGCAATAACCTACAATAACAAATATCGGGCAGGAGGGTACTCGGCCCTACGCTCAGAATTTTGGCCATTTCACTTTCGATTGTAAAAAATTCAATACTAAGACTTACCCTAGGTTGGCAGAGACATAACTGTGTGAAAAGTTGCCTTACGGAGGGCACAGAAGCAGACTCGGTATTGGGAGGAGTGTACCAAACGCTTCAGAAATGAGATGAAGGTAGGACCTTGGAAGAACGTGCTACCTAAAAAATGTTACTTACTTACACGTGAGTACTATGGAAGAAATTCTCCATGGTCCACATCAGATTTTGCAGGAGTGTCACAGGCCACCCTCTAAAGCTCTGCTATTAAATATTACAGGTGGGATTCTCACAACCCCACTCATGCACATGCAGCAAAGGAAGCGATGACACTGTCATCCTGCTTGCGCATGGCAGAGAGCTGTGGCTGGGAAAAGCAGAGTTGAGTTTCGTGAAGAAGAGATACGTGGCTTTCACATTTGTTCACTTCAGCAAAAATACAACTTTTCATTATTTCTTCAAAAATCTTAAGCAAAAAACCCCAGGCTGCAAAATAATAGATTGCAGCAGTCGTTCGGTCAGGAACTGAACTGTCTCCTCTGGTTTCAAGTACCTTCTGCTTCTACTAGAGATGTTAATTTTGTATAAATAATGATGTATCCACAGAACTTTCTGCCTTTAAATAAAGAAAAAAGCAGACCGAAAAAACGTAGCACTCGATTTGAAGGTATAAAACAACATAACGTATCAATCAACAAAAATTGCTATACCAATTCATGGTCTGTCCTCGAAATCACTTCACATAAAATCATGCAATAGAAAGAACTCCTTATCTTCATGCTGTTCTCAGCTTCTAAAATTCCTATTTTATGTGCTAAAAGTAAATCAGAAATGTAAAGTTAACCTCAGGCTATATTTAATTCCAGGTGTGTATTCCACCTTCTCTTTTTTCTGTACGCCCTGGGCATTATGAACTTTGACTGAAAAGGAGCACAGGAAACATAGCTCAGGGACTTTCAAAAAGACGAGCCTGATCCCTCAGAAACATTTCTGACTCAGGCCTTCAGGTCAAATTCATTTCCATGCAGAAGGCCGACGTGCCACTTAATCGTACTTAAACCTCGCTTTGCTGGCATAGTGGGATTTAAACGGATCCCAAGCTTTGTGGGGTTTCCCCCTTGGAGAACACTGGAACCTAATCGTGCCAAGACGATGCTCAGAGCATCTCCAAGGGATCATATTAACCAGACATTAAAAAAAAAAGAAATAAAAAAGATAAATTCCCGATATTCACGTTCCCTAAGAAGGTCCCATGGAGGTTTCAGCGCTGGAAGTGGCTGGGTGCGAGGCAGAGCCTGCCTTCGCCTGCCAACCCGCGGAGCG
The DNA here is from genome assembly GCF_026419915.1 of Harpia harpyja. Lineage (NCBI taxonomy): Eukaryota > Metazoa > Chordata > Aves > Accipitriformes > Accipitridae > Harpia > Harpia harpyja. The sequence goes on from NC_068951.1 coordinate 41,678,683, forward strand.
GCCACGGGGCACAGCGGGGCTGCCCAGCTCTGCGCTCCCCCCTTGAGCGATGAGGATGGAACCAAAACGGCCACACGCCGGCAGCTCGCCACAGCCCCGCATCACGCGGACAGGACGACTCTTCTCCTTTGATCAATTCCAAAAGCTGTTGTGTCAGATTTTCTGCCATCCATCAACAGAAAATAAAAAAATTCTTACAGAATGGGGAAACTCCATTTAAACACAGTGATTAAACTGGACAATGCCAGTCTATTAGTTAAACTGAAGAAAAAGATACAGAACTAGAATATTAATTCCACCCCAACTGTTTCTAATCACTGATTTTTAAACTTCATATTCATTTACTTTGAGTACCTAAGAAGCTTTCAGGTAAGACAGTAATTCTTGGTCAAATGAAAGAAACAAAAATCACATGTATTTGTTACTTTGCCATGTTAATCTGCTTTGTTTTATTCCTGTTTCACCATGGTAACATTTCAGCCAATTGTCAGTTTTTAGGAATACAGACAAACACATCAAATCTTTCATGCAGGGGTATAAGTCTGGTATGCCAGTTTTAGAGCTTACACAGAAATAAACGTATCATTTGTAAACAGGAGTTACATGCTGCTTTTCTTCTGAAGCACCAGAAAGCTACATGAAGTCCTAAGCAACTACACCAGTTTTCTGAACTTAGAAATAATTGTCAGTTTTTTCCGTCACATTATAAATACACACCAGAGTTGGAAATCTATAAAATGTTTCCTAACCTCTTTTTATAATTATAATAGTGTGGCCAGATAAAGTGAAGGAAACTATGGCACGATCAGGTAAAAGCTAAAAATGATGTCCCGTCGCTACCATTCAACCATGCATGCTGATCAAACTGGAAAGAGTTAAATTACCATTTTACATTACATAACAAATTGAACATTTTGGTCTAACAAAAGATAGAAAACAATAATCACAATGCACTTAAAATAGGTTTTCTGTATCTGTGACAAGGGGTTTGTTTAGATGATGGGATCCTGTAAAAACTTTACAAGGTTTATTTAGTGAGTTAGAGACCACGTGCCTACTCGAAAACTAAAAATAGATTTTCAGGATTACGTCTCATGTTTTCAAATACAGGCTGTAGGCATGGACCCACTCTGAGCTACAGCCCCCACATCCCACACTACCTAGCTATCAAGCTCAACATTCTTCCCACTCAGTGGCTGTGGGATTTTTGTTATGTCCAGGGAATACCTCCCTATATATCTACCAAATCTACAATTCAACTTTTTCCTTAAACACCTGTTAAAAGAACAAACATGTCAAAAGAAAGTACCTGCACACAAGAAATATAGATAAGTCTGCCAAAAAGACAGCCTTAAAATCCTATTTCTCTTTGATTGAATAGTTTTTCGAGCTGAACAAAACGCATCATTTCTTTTGAGTGATATCTCTGCGCTGGCCAATTTTGCCTTTTGATCATCCATAATATTGATAGAGCCATAGCACAGAAGGAAGGCTAAGAAGAGGTCCTGAAAGCTTTTAATCGCTCCCTTTCTGAGCCATCATGTACTAATCTCCCCGTACCACGCCAGACCCAAAGCTTTTCTGTTCTTCCAGGACATAGTTTACGAGACTTGTCATATTTATTGTTTGAATTATCCCACCCAGTAAATGGAGATGATGCAGAAACTCTGAAAGAAATTCAAATAAAACTTATTGACAAGTTTAACTCCTTCCAAGTTGCCCCCTCCATTTTTAAAGTAATTCTGCTGTCACCATCTATAGAGGTTCTTTAGGTGGCAGAACGGGTATTCTCACACACGCTTTTGGTACGAGCCATCGCATAAGTCAACATCGAAGGAAAGGAAAGCACAGAACATTAAATATTTATAGTTCTTGAAAGGCCACTGTCAGGTTTTTATTTCTTAACTTGATGCATGTTAGAGAAAATAATAAGCAAGAGAGAAAAGCAATAAAGAAAAGGAGACGTTGAAGTGCTTAGAGAGATTAATTCTCAAAGCAAGACAATGAAGTGGCTGGAACATAGAGCTAAACTAGTGGCAAATCTCTGAGATTATAAAAGAGCCTAGCGGACAGATGGATTGGGCAATCATTTGATACGAATCAGTTTATAACAAAGATAAAACAGAAAAGGAGAAAGGGAAAGAGATGTTTCACGTCTGAAAACAGCAGGTTTAGGAACAGGGAGTTACCAGCTGACTTGGCTAAAACAACTGCTATCAAATTAATACAAGAGAGTGACATGCTTGAACAGGCAGGACAAGTGCCATAAGAAATGAAATTCAGAAGATGCAAGAGAGATCAATGCCCTGCTCCGTGGCAAGCCATTTAAAAGGCAAACAAGATGCAAGGAAGAGCAAGTGGTGGAAGAGTTGATGCACAGATACGGGAACCAACATTAAAAATGGGAAATAAAAAAAAGTGATAGACTTTATTCCTAGACAAACAAAACCGATAGAGCTCGCCTGCAATTAAAAGCAGCCTCTATGCTGTACAGCTTTGCCATGTTCTGTGTAAAATATCTGGCGAATCACCATCACTTCACTCATTTGGTATCAGCTGAGAATCTGGGACTGGGATTGTGAAATGTCCTTTTAAACCAAACAACCAGCCCTACCACCCAAACCCTTTGGAATATTTGACAGCCTGATCTACATGTCTGCTTTGATTTTATCTTTGTAATACCCACCCAGTAAGTCCAGGGTTTTGTAATTTCATTGCTGGATGGAACCAAATATTTTAGTTTTATGCCTGCCAGCAACGGCTGTATGCAAATAGCTTTTCTCCATGTAGGGGAACCAAGTCAGTCCAACAAACCTGATGCAGTTTTCATGGTTCCTTATCAAACAACATTTGGAAAGGAAAATGAGGATGTTAGGTGCAGGAAAATACATTAATATTGGACAACTGATACTTCAAGCACTCAAGGAGTTTTAGCGTTCCCACTACCATGCCGACTGACAACATTTACTTTGCGAGTGAAGTTGTGATTTTAGAAAACTGACCCAAATCAGGAAAACCTAAGCAGTGCATGGGGACGAGTTATTTGGAACGACCCTCCTGTTCCACTGGGATACAGGATGGCTGGATGCACAGCAATGCCTCTAAGCCCAGGAAGTCCTATTAAGCACAACAATTTATATTTTGCCCCAAACTGTTTTCTTACTGTATGCTCTGAGCACAAACAATTGAAATGCTTCCTTCAGTACTGGCATCAGCTTTATCATCATTATTCGTACACAATAATTGCACAGCAACTCTTACACAAATGCCAAGCGGATGATCTGCTGACTTTAAAATTTTTCTCCTAGACTTTAATGTACGGAGTGCACGACACTAAACTCTCATATTGTACAAATATGCAAAAAGAGATACAGTTAATTAGGGAGATTTTGCTAGTAGTGAACTAGTAGTCCTGTACACATACCTACCTATATTTATTTCTCTATGTGTGAGCAACTTTATACCAAAAAAACCTCCCCAAACCCAAAAAACTGAAAACACATGGGCTGTAACTTCACTCTCTGAGACTGCAGTATTTAATTGTTAGGAAGCATGTTTATAAAACTGTGACACAGATGGTCCATTAGTGTCTCTGAAAGAGATATAAAGCTAAGATAGTAATAAGGTTTTTATCAAAATCTCCCTGTAATTTAGTAACCTTATTTCCATCCACTGACTTCTTCTCAAGGGGGAGTATGTTTGTATTAAACTGTTGTTCCATTACAGAAAACCAGGGTGGGGTTCCCCCCCCCCCCCTTTTTATTACAGAGATCACCTGGAAGGACCATGAGAATTTGTTTAGGAATTCATGGACTGGGATTTGAACAACACTGGCTGTCATCCACACTGTCTGGGGACCTTTAGATGCACTTTATGTTGGAAAAACTACCCAAGACTGTGGATTCTTTAGAACAGCTACAAATGGGCCAGACCTTCTCATGGGCTTAAATTACTGTTTCCAAAGACTTCAGAATTACTTTTTATATACATATATAGATATACACACACACTCTACTATTCTGCTTCTAACAACTGGTTATTGAACTCAGGGAAAAAAAATCAAGCGAACTCTTAGCCTACAAGGTAGAAGCCCACTACATGTCTAACTGAGCTGACTTAAAGACAGGCATTTCTCCAGCAAGTGACAGACTTTAAGTAAAATGAAAGCAAGTTACTCTTACTGGCATTACGATTGACTTAAGCATCTGACAGACTTGAAAACAAAGAGGTGCCACAGGAACTCCCGACTAGCTACTTGCCAGGAGAAACGTGTTTGTGAATATTAGCAGAACTGTCCCGTAACTTAGAAATTTTCAATCATTTGGCTGCCCTCTTCCCTACTCCAAGCTTATCATTTGCAGGCAATGGTTTGCTACAGGTTTGGAGCCAAGTATTTTAATACCATGTATTAACATTTTCAAAAGCAAGCAGATAAGGATAATATTCAATTTGCAGTTGAAAAACAGGGGCATGTTTTCTCCATTTCACTTGCTATGCGGTATTTGACTCCACAGCTATTCCCACGGAAGAGAGTATTCCAGGGGCAAATTCGTATTAGAATTTGTTCCTTTCCAAGTATGCACACTGTCAATCTCAATCAGTAGTTAATGCATTAACCTTTTGGGTTATTATATTTATAAAAACATTTTCTGACTTTCATTCACTGGAAACTAATGACAAAATGCCAAAGCCACCTCTCTACTTTTACTGCTCTTAACCTCAATGCAAAGAGTCTCTGCCATATCATCTAAATACATACATCATTTCTCTGCAAGCCTCCATAATCCCTTACCAATAACATCCCCATGTCTCTTATTTCATTTTGTATATCCTTTCAGTAAACTCTTGATGTTTTAAATCCCCAATCACTTTTCTCATTCAGCCATGTCTCACTTATTCCAATAATTTCATACTTATGCTAAAACATTTGTAACTCCCATTCAGCAGTCTTATTATATAAGATATGCAGCTTTTCTCTCTTAGCTCTCCTTTGATTTACATTCTTACTAGAGGTATCTTCCACTGAACATTGTTAACCAGTGGATAAATTACCTTGGGATTTAGGTAGTGCCATCTAAATCTCTCTCCACCCTCATTACTTCAGCTAATAAAATATGGATAGTAATTTTCCAGTTCAGAATTCAGAGGATTTTCTCCCAAGCTTGAGAAAGACAGCCCCTTTCCAAATATTATTCCGCTTTTTTAGTGGTTTGGGTTTTTTTTCCTTGTTTTATTTTGGAGAGGTTTTTTTGGTTGTTGTTTGTTTGGGGCTTTTTGTCGGTTTGGTTTTTTTTAATAAAACCTTCGTTACCTTAAAACGTCTTCCTGACCCAACCCAGCGAGGGCAAAGGCAACCTTACACAACTGTGCACTCCTTTGAGGAAAAGCCCAGATCATTGAAGCATCCAGATTTAGACACCCAGACCTTAAAATCCTAGTTAAAAGTTTCCTGTCTGCTGTCAAGAACAGTTAGGGATGAAAGGCTGCCACGGGAAGGATCCCAGTAGCCGGCTTCTGCTAGCCCATCGCTGCCGGACCCACGGAGACGGCACGTGGAGACAGGGCTCTCCGCAGCATCGGGTGCCGGCTGAGCACCGCACAGAGCACAGCGGTTACGGTGCTGCTCCAGGGAACCTTTGGCTCAGCCCTCCCTAAAAAAAACCCACCCTGCCCAGGGCTGGGGAAACATCGACAGCATCTCCTCGGTGCTTCCACGCGGGAACATCGCGGTTAACCGGTTCAGAGGAAGGGCCCTGGGGAAAAGCTCAGGTTCTTTTTTGCTGAGCTGAAATTGGAAAAAGTACCCAGGAACCTGAGAGCATTTTCCAGCTCTGCTCTTATTGTGCATCCGCTGCTCCATGTATAAATCACACAAAGCCTCTAACAGAAATTTCCATCTGTACTCCCTAAAAGCATTGCTAAACACATCCTGCTTACACAACCATTTCACCCAACGATGCAACGTTTAACAGATTTAATAAACACCTTATTTTAAAACTGGCTACCTTGCAATATTATAACAAATTCAATTAAAAATAAAAGCTTGCAAGCATGTTTTAGGACATGATTAGTAAACAAATAACCTTACCTAATATAGGGTTTCAACTGAAAAACATTGATGGGAGATATCTTGCATGTACATTCCTTGTTTGATTTATTTCCACTGTAGCTATACTCTTTTCTCTAAAGCCCTGAAAGAGCTGTTCTCTGAAAAGGAACCATCAAATATCCATTCACTTAAAAAAAAAAAACAAAAAAACCCAAACCAAAACTCTAAGGCTTAACACAGTTATCCACTTACAAAAAAATAAACCCAGGCTAAGAGGAACCCTTTTGTATGCCTTCCTAGGTCACTCTCTCCTAAGCTTTTGGTGATGCTCAAGCCCCTTTTCCTCAGGTGAACAAGATCAGCAGGGATTTTCTTGATTGCAGATTAGTGCAAACCTGAAAGCCAGCTGTTACTCACACTGGGCAGTGATTTATGTTATGAGTAACCCTATTACCCTGCGGTTAACAGAGCAGTTTTGGAGAACACAGCTCCTGTTAGGTGCACAGGACTTCTCACTTTCCCAACAGTGTCTTTAATGTCCACGGAGAAGACATAACAAGCTGTGTAATGGGCAAACCCAAGAAGCCATGCTTTTCCAAACGAGGTGCAGAAAACTATTCATGAAATTTAAATTCTGATTTCAATTGCAAATATAGAGAAGCTCAAGCAGCTAATTTGGAAGTTACCATGTGATTTGAATAAGGAAACTATGGCAGCTAACCCTTCAGGAATGGTAGTTCACCTATAAGGAATTAGATTTTAAACTGAATTTTAAAATAATGTCATAGATACTGTGATCCAATGTGCCTGACCACTGTAGGGTTAAGGCTAAAAATAATGTTGGTTCAAAGAAATACAGTAATTATATTCATTTCTTTAATACTTGCAGTAATAATTATGTCATCATAAGAAGTTATCAATTTTATCCTGCTGGATTAAAATTCCCACTGCGCATTTGAAGATGGCAGTGTCATAGGCACATAAAAATTGGTTTAAGTGCAGGCAAGCAAAACACTTCTGGCAGTAGTAATGGAAAATAGTCTGGCTGCACCGCTTCAATTAGCTACACGCGTGATCAAAAAGTTCTGATTTTCAAGAAAGGACTCTACGCTCTAACGTGGCTTTCTCTAAAACATGACATCTCAAATCATGTAGTAAAGCACAGAATGAAAACACTGGACAAGTATTTCTCTGGCCCCTCTGACCTTTCTCAAATCATGTGGACACCTAAAAATTCCCTGCCATTCCAGTGGCACAGCAGAGCGACGATGCCCTTCGTCTCCCCTGAACGTCTCCTGTGGATTTTGGCCTTTTGTACCGCAGCAGCAGCAGCAGCAGAGCTTTTGGTGAACGTTTTCTGACCTGCGTGATCTTTAACTGTAAATAGTGGATATGCTGCGGACCTTTCACGGACGCAGCATATATTACCCGGTTGCTGCAAGTATGGAGCATGCCGTAACTTGATGTGCAACTGGTCCTGAATCCTTTTTCACCTGTTGGGAATCCCACAGAGCTGGGATGGCGCAGTGGCAAAACTGGCCAAAAAGAGTCAGAAATACCTCTATCATTCGTTTCAACCCACTGTGAAAGCAGAATAGTTAAAAGTAACGCTGGGGGATGTCAAATGAGTGGTCAAAATGCTGGAAGTGTTTGAAGACGGAGATGAGCAAACATTTACTCTTCTGCGAGCTAACACCGAAATCCTGCTGGGGGTTTTGAACTGCCTGTTTAGAGCCAGGGAAAATTTATTTCTGTAACACATAAGACACACGGGTTTTTTGTTAATTCACGTTTCTCGTTCTATTCCAATTCTTCTCACCTAATTTTTGACACAATAATAAAATACAGAGATCCCAACAGAGACAGTAGTAGAGTAGATTGAAATGGTTCAAATGTCTCGTTTGCTTGTGACTTTCATAGAAAATTGAAGTGTTCATGGAAGAAATAAACCTCAGCGGATTTTGTGACTATTTTAGGGTTTTTTCTTTCCTGATCGTGCAGCTAATCGAAATGTTCTGATAACTACCAGAGCACATAGAGATTCTTCCATATTGAGTGAGTTTGACTCGAGTGGCTGGAGACTTCATGACTTAGCTGCTAAGGGAGAAGCATGAAGAAATAGAAGGAAATCTCATTAATGTTAATGGAGTTGCACCCAGTTGCAGGTACATTCAACGTGACCAATTTCAACACCATTATTTCTGTAAGGTAAACATGATTTTTTTCCCGATATGGGAAAATTCAAAAAACACTCATGGTTGGTAAAATTCATCTGATTACGAAAACTCCGAGCTGTGAAAACTGCTTAAACAGCTTTTGAACTTCTCTGTAAAACTACTTCATCAATGAGCGTATAAGTTTCAAAAGATAAGCATAATAAAGATCTTAGTGCTGTAGCTGATAAAGGAAGGCAATGGCTGTAAATATTCCATCATTGTCCATTATAGCACCAAATACAGCTTCAGGGTGCTACATTTTGATAGCATAATGCAGCTTTTCTTAGAGTTAATGCTGCTCTCAGAGGTAACTTTCTGCAACGTTTGCTAGAGCTGCTCATCCGTCTGAAGCAAATCGCAAAGAGTCCTCACCAAACTGGCCCTCTTGATCCCACTGGTTATGCTCAGCGACAAGTCTAACTTCTTAACAGTAGCTGTGAAGTGCCCAAGTGACTTTGTCAAGAAAAGCAAAGGAAATTTCTGCAATATTTACTTTTCAAAAATTGGTTTTGTGGGGTTTTTTTTCTCCTCCTTAATGTGATTGGAATCAATGGCTTTTCACGTACCTACTAGTTTGAAGGCCTCAATGTTTCTTTCAGCTGCTCGGGCTCATCAGAGCTCTGCTGCGGCATTCTTCACGTGGAAGCCCATAACATTGCCCCCTTCACACTGTAAGGTCTTATCACCATCTAATACTGATCAGATTAGGGCTCCGTATTTCATAAAACACTTCCAGAGAACTCCTCAAGACAACAACATACTTTTGAGGGATGGAATTAGGATCGTCCTTCAGGAAGTAGCACTCTTCATTACCAGCACCAGTAATGACACAGAGGCGCATTTTCCAAGACAGCACCATGCCACGCAAACCCAACACGCCCCTCTGAGACCAGTGTACGTCACGCACCGGGGACACGTATTTCAGGAAGGAAATATGAAAGTTGATTAAGATGCCAATGGCCGTCCTAAACTTCAGTGCTTCATCTTTCACCCTGCTGTCACAGCTCATGTTGGCCACGTACCATCAGGTGTAGAGGCTTATACAGATTCTATGCGAAAGCCTCAATCAGGGAGGCTAAGTGAATACAAATGCTGACTCAGCAAGCAGGCTTGTCAAAGACACCCAGCAACTAAAGACTGAAAATTAATTGCTCGAGTCCTGGTTTTGCGTACGTGATTTTAAATACTTGGGATTTTGCCCGCACATGCTGTGATTGGCCTTGGAAGGCTTCAGAACTCTATTTTATTGCAGCATATATGGAACAGATTAAATGGTCTTGAACATATCACTGTAAAACGAAGAGCTCCAGATATATCCTGAGGCTATTTTTGATGGGTTAGTTAAGAACCATGATGCTTAGATTTTGTTCTTTGATCAAACATCATTCATCTAGCTGTTAAAATGAGGAAACTTGGCATTTCTTGCCTTCTGGTCATTGAAACTGGCTGTCAGGATATGTGTGCCATTTGCTTTATTGTCATGTAGCTGCTGACGCGGCAGAAAAACACTATTATGAAGGATTTAGCAAGGAAGCATTGGCAATTGCCTGTGAGATACATCTTGTCTGGTCCTAGGGTTATATAAGCCTTTTTATCTCTATGTATGTAAATATATGTCCCGAGACCCTCTTATCCCATTAGATGGGTTCTGATAAGATGTGTTTGAAGACAGGCATAGAGATGATCCAGTTAATGAACTGACTGTTTCCAGGAGGTAGTTAGGTTAGGTTGGGGAGACCCAAACTCTTGAAAGAAAGTCTTTATCTGCTTTTTACCCACAAACTCAGTGTATGCGGGATGATTTTGCCCGGGTAAGTGCTTCCTTTGCTTGAGCTTTCCTTTTGCCATGTGTAAAACGATACTGGCTTTCTTTGTAAAATGTTTGAGCTCTAGGGCAAACCAACAATGAAATACAAACCGAGTACCCCTCCTTTCGCGTGGCATCGTTGATAGTTACAGGAAAGACGGTTTTCATTCTCTGATCACGGATGATGAAATAGCTCCAGTTATTTTAAGCATGAATCTACCCTAAACGTAAAACTATTGTCTGTAATATCAGTTCATCACTTCTGAGACTGCCTTTCTCATACTACCGTTTAGCCTGTATTAGATTACGGAAAGAGTGATTGTTGCAGTGACGTGACTGATGAGCTGTATCAGCACTTACTGGGTAATATTTAACCTATTTCAGAACATCTGTCCAGTTAATGTGGTTTGCAAGAGAGCTTTCTGTCTTCTCAAGAATGCAATGACTCCCCAATTAATAAAAGGGAACTAATTTTAGCATGGCTGAAATGAACAATTAGAAGACCCATAAAGGCGTTTCTGTATGTGGCATTAAATATAGCAGGAATTAATTTGCTGGAGTAGTTAAACTGTACGTGACAGGATTTTAGTGGGAAAAAAAAATTAACGTAATGCAAATAAAAATCTAATCAGAAGAGTGGGAATAAAGCACAATTTATGGTTAGGGACTGTGTTTGCCACACACATTTTCACAAACTGTGTACTTGCAAAAGGAGTCTCAATTAAATATACTATATAAAATTAGATCAGCAGAGGGATTAGTGTTAGTCACATAAAAACACGTTTAAATGAATCAAAACTCATTAAAAAGCTGTATAATTACAGTTAACTAGCAGAAAAAAAAAAAAAAGAAAGAAAAAAAAGGAGAGCCTGGACATAAAGAATAGGATGTTAGAAAAAAAGAGATACAGTGTCTGCGACTGGACAGAAAGATAAAAATAGGTCATGGGAGCAGAAAAATGAGCCCATAGAGGATCAGGATGATGAAGTGTACCAGCAAGAAGGCACTACTGAACATCTCATTAGTGGGAAGAGTGCCCAAACAGGAGGGTTACATGTCCGGGATTTTTCTTAAGGTGTCACTATTTTATTCTGCATGCATTTTGTGTATTATTTATCCCCCTTGGCACATAACAGCAAAGGGTAGCATCCTGACCATTAGCAACGGAGAGCATATAGCACAGGGCAGGAGGCTGTCCTCAGTGACCTCCTGAGGTCCCTTCCAGCCTCAATTATTTTATGATCCTGTACATACCAGCAGCGTCTCCTTCTCCAGTTGATTTATCTGAACTGAGCTGGGGGGAACACCCGCTCAGAGAAGCTCAGCCACCCCACGCTGATGGGACACAGACCACCTTTGGTCCAGGACACGGTCATGCTTGTCCATGGAGGAAGGATGACTTCTTCAGCTTAACACCAAAAGCAGAAGACCTTTATGCCAACCAGTAGAGGAAGCAAGCGTCATAGCGTAGCAGTAACCTATGCACGTAGCAATTCAGAGATCCTACTACTGTTACTGCTGGCTTTTTCCCAGCTCCTCCAACCTTTAAGATATCACCAAGGACCAAGGCCCTATGTTTGTAAGCACTGTAAAAACATATCTAAAGAGAGACCCTCACCAAGTAAGCCACAGTCTAATGACGTGTCCAGTTGCCCTCCACTATGCACCATGAAGAGACCGGGGCTACTTCAGATACTAGAAACACATTGGCCTCAGGAGCCAAGGGTGCCGTGGCAGTTAGTTTACCTGGTTTCTCAGCAGACCGGATGATAGACTTAACATAAATTGCAACACATGGTACCCGGCAGCTCTGCGTCAAATGCACCAAAATAAAAATAATAGCTGCCTTTTGCAAAGGTCTCTCTCGTGCCGCCATAGGACTTGCACGTGAATGGCACTTACAACAGCTCTCAAGGTCACAGTAAGCCTCCTGCCTCTCTGGCAAAGATGAATTTGAGTTCTGTTCGTGCTTCAAACTCATTTTTCCCTTAGTTAACTTCACGCTTTTACTTAACTCTATCTTTCCGGTCTAGCAGACAATTCCAAAGTTAATAAAACTTCTCATGTAGATCTCATTTTCTTCTATTTATCTACATTACTGAATTTCGCTGCCTCTTCTTCTTCCCTTTTTCTTGAGACCTGGCACCACGTCTCAATATTATTAGTATACAACCTGTTTGAAATTCATGCCTTCAGGCAAAACAGTTCTCAATATTGTGAAAAACATCCTGGAGAGCATTACCAAGACAAACCGTCACATTTCCTCTGATCTGCAGCACAGAATCAAACATCTTCAGCAATCTTTACTTTGATGTTTCAAGACACTTGATTTTCCTGGAGACTCCAACCGACAATGGCAATTCCTGGGTTAAACAGACCTTCTCATAGTTCTGCCTCAACGCTTGGCTCGCGCTCTGCTCTCATCCTGCAACCCAGCTCTCATGTTTCTCAATCAGTATTTTCCACAGCGCTGCACACGTACTGCCTGGGATCTAACGAGAAGCGCTGTGCGGGACTACTTATCTTCCAATTTGATTGTAGAGATGGCAAGACTTTTGCCATTCATTTGGGGGGATCCCAGGTCTGAATCGTGAGCGGTTCTCTACCCGCAGTGATTTTTCCCTCCTCGCTGCCAGCCTGCCCGTTATTATTAAGTAACCCCAGCGCAATCTGTGCAGTCTCCCCTGGAGGATGGACTCCGAGCCGCGTGGCACTTCAGCAGAGGACATCAATTGAGGTAGATACACCAGTACTTACGCTGAATTTATGAAACTGGGAGTCCATTTCTCATTACAGCTCACAGTAACTCATCCTCCTCTTGCTTTTGCTTGGAAATTGCTTCAGCTGCTGCCTTTATTTCCATTCTTTTATATATATAACATCTGTACAAGTTAAAAAAAAATTAAAAAATGAGCTGTGCTTTTAAAAAAAAAATATTTGCAAGACACTCTAGAATCTTTGCATGTAGACCACAAGACACAGCTCCCCCCTACTATTTTCCCAAAGAATCTCAAACTTATTTCTCTTTACAAAGCTGGGAAGTTGGTTTGGACAGGCTGGTGGCTGTGATGGGTCTATTAAAAAAAGGATAGTTTCACATTTGAGAAAGAACGACCTCTCTGACCTAGCATAGCTTGTAATCACGCTTCACCGTTAGCACAGCTGATCTGAGAGTGGCTCGTTGAGAGGGAAACTGGGGTAACGGGAGCATTGGGCAATGCACGTCATTCCTGCCCAGGCTAGCAGTGGCCTGTTATTATGGTGAACATAAAGGAAGCCACTTGCTCTGCAGAACAGCTTGTCAGACTGATTTTTAACACTTTTGGACAACCTGGAAGCAGAAATCAATATAACTGAGATAATCAAAATATCATCAAATCATAACAGTTGCTTTAATTTCCTTTTACGAAAGGGAAACTTAAGGAGAAATGCGTTCAGGCAAGTATCACTTGCTCCTCTTTACCTCCTGTGTATTCCTTGTCACTGCCAGGCAGAAAATCTGTAACTTTCCAGGTTTACTGCTTTTCTGTACCAAAAGGAACACACCCATCAGTTATTAAAGACTGGCAACTAATTTCCATAGCATGGAGCGATATTTGTTTCTCTCCTTACTGTGTACTTTTGTGAAGCAAGAGCAGTTGTACAAGCCCATGTACCCATCTCCTTTTTGCTTGTAGCAAACACACGTGCAAAAGGGCATCTGAACACTCGTTATTTTATGTACGTGCAGGTCCTACAGAAACGACATTATACTTGCATGGGAACTGTTATCTAGAGACCTAGTTATCAAAGCGCACAGATATTAACCTTATTTTGCATGCACAATTGAACTCATAAATGATTTCCCAAGCATCACTTTGCACAGAGATCTTGCCCTCTACTTTAAAAGCTGTTTTGTTCTACATGACAAGGGAAGTACCTGGTTACCTCAAAAGTCCTTCCTTTCCAACAGCCGATGTACAATTCACCACTTGAATTTGGAACAAGGCTTTTAATAGCTCTCCATTTTCAGCCTTGCTTTCACTTTGGATGGGAAAAAGCATGCTGTCTATAAAAGAAATCGTTCTAGTCGCACCAGCACAAGCCTTTGTAGAAATAGTGCTAAGAGGGAAGGAAATTGGAAAAGTAAGGCTCGAGAGTATAATCCTATTTAAAAATGATTTTAGAATCAATATGGGTCACAAAAAAAAAAAAGAAAAAAGAAAAGAAAAAGAGAAAGAAAAAACTTCTTCACAGGCTCTTTCTACTTTATGTGAAAAAATCTTACCAGTTTTCATCTCAATTTTGTCTCTTTAAAACACTCCTGCTTTAAAGAGATAATAATTTGTTCATACCCTGAAGACAGTTCCTTGGCTCCTTCCTCACTATTCTTTCCAACTGCCTGTCCTCTATTTCTTCTCTAGGCAATGGAGAGTGACCTCTTGGCCCAAAGGAGTGTCACCTTTACAAAAGGACTACAGCTTCAGCAGAGACTTTTCCAACAGCGATGGTGTTATTTAAAACCTCAGCACTGGTCAGTAAACACGTCTTACCTGCCCTCACTCTCTGAAGGCTGCATGTGGTCAAGGTCCGACAAACTCGGGTTGCCACCAGGTAACAAACCGTCGTCCTTCACGTCCCATGAGGCTGGAGAAGCTGTTGTGCAGTTTTCAAACTGTAACTGAGATGCAACGCAAATGGTGAAGAGAATAAGGACTCAAGGTAAGTGGCAATATATAGAGACGAACCAAGGTGGACCCAAGACGGAGAAGGAAGAAATCCCTACCATGAACATCACTGAAACACCCCTCCCTATCACTCTTCACGAAGACTGAAGCTCTTGACGTTTGGATCCAGAAGGATGTTGGAGGAGTAGGACGCCAAAGAAAAGAAAGTCTTCTTATATAACAACCTTAAATGTATTATTAACAAGGCTTTCCTGCATTAATTTTAAGTGTTTAGCATTATTGTAACTGGACTAATAGTCACTATTGTATCTTAAAACACAGGATGGACATAATATATTGCTCAAGTCAACACTGGTTCTCTCCAACCACCTCTGCAAACAACAACAGAAGACACAAAGAGGTGAAAAATATTGTCCGAGTTTAATTATTTACGTCTGGGCAGTAAATATCTACTGTGTTGAATAACCTCCACAGTAGACCAAGTAAGGGGAAATGTTAACATAAGACAATGACAGTAAGAAAATTATATTGGACACAAAACAAATAAATTGTTTGGCCTATCCTACAGACTAGGAGCTTTCAAACAATGATGGCTGGTTAGCCATGGGATATCGACATATCCTTGACAGGTGCTGCCTTTTATTAGATGTGATAAAATTAGAGGTTACAGGTGAAGAGCGATACAATGAGCTATTCACTGATCGTACAGAAAGTTGACAGAAAGATTTTTCATGTATCAATTGTAGAACGGGATACTTAACATTTTGAGTGCCATTTGATGACATTCATGAGATGATAATGACTTTGTGCCAGTAATGACCTAGACTGGATTTGGAGTGGTGACCTAGAGGTAAAAAACTTTATAAGGCATTACTGTCACCTAAGACATTGCCATTAAGCTTCCCTGCCACTTAAGGTCCTTCCTTTAGACATTTATCCACATTATTAGGAGTCCTGCACTCTGCACAGTGTTTGCAAAAGAGGCCAGAATTAGTCTCACTATATTAACTGCCTTTGATTTAAACAGGAGCAGATCTAAGCCAATGATGAGCATATCTATTATTACCTTCTCCTCACCCTCCTCTGTGCTGTCCATTTTCTGTAACCTTGCTCCATGCCCTGCAGAGCAGAGCTGATGAAATAACCCCTCAAGGCGACATATTTTACGATCTGCTCTACTTGCACCTTTTGTTGCTGACAGTATGGGAAATAAAATAAAGAATGTGGTTTAATTAAATCTCTGTATTATTATATTAATAAAGAGGGAAAATGTCTGGCAAGAGCAAATCAAGAACAATCTCCAGTGATCTGCTGGCTAGAATGGAAGAGGTATACGATGAGATGAGCCCTCTTGCTCCAGAAGAGCCTCTTTTTACCCAGTTTTCTCCTTGGGACTCAGCAGCATTTCTTTGTACCACAAAATTAAAGCCGGCAGTTTGGAAGTAAATGAATGTATGTTGTGACACCCTAAGCTACCCGAAGAATGTGAAAGCCGCCATCACTTGGATTTACTCCTCTTCAGGATATCCTTAATCCTAATTCTAGTTCCAGTTTACTTGGGGACTGCCTGGACACTTACAGGTCTGCTTTACCGGCCTAATTGGTTTAACTGAAGCTGGAGCTGCTTTCCCGATGGTCGCACTTGTAAACATACGTTAGAGCGAAAAGACTGTAAAGCCACACGTTCACAGAGCTTTTCCTGCACTTTTGACATGGGACAGAACTGTCAAGCACAGACCTAACCCCTTCAACCCAACATACAAAGCCAATACTAAAATACTCATTACTAACAAACTGAATAGTTGATGATATTTATATTTTTATATTATATAGATACACAAAAAATACTCTTCTTTCCCCCCGCTGCTGACAGCAAACAAAAGCCACAGGCACATCTCAGGAGGACGTACGAGCTGACATGCCACGGTCTGCAGTTGCTGGGAAGCAAGAGCTACCAGCCTTGCGGAGGAAGAAATTTTTAAATGATACTTTGGCTGTTATTTTGTTTTTCCATATACCATTTCCACGTTTTGATTTCCATATAAAAGAACCAAACAGCACCAAGACAGACGCAAAACCAAAGCAAGGTCTTTAGCAGAGAGCTGCCCCTTTGTCTCACCGTGGTGACTGCAGGACTTCTGAGGGGTCCATAGGTATGGCCCATAAAAGCCATCAAGGATTTTTTGAAGCAAACCCATAAACCTTTTCGTCTATCATATAACACATCAATTTCCGCGCTCCTTCTGTTTAAAACCACTAATGCAATTGGAAGTAATATCCAAAGCACATTTTGGGTAACCTAGCTCCTCTTCCTGGCTTTTGAAAATGCTTGCAGAATTATTGTCAGAGATTGTATTTGGTTTCGTGTAAGTATGTAGATGAGACTGCTGACTTTATTTACGTGCTATATGTTAGTTGGCCATCTGGCCTCTCCCAGCGTAACGTAAGAACAGGTTTTTAAATCATTAGAAATATTAAAACTATAAAAGCAATAACATTTATTTATTATTATCAAGGACAAGTCTGAGTCATTCTTACTCTCCTTCATGATTTTTTGTAATGTATTAAAAATTAAAACCAGTTTTTATTAAAGATATTATTGGATGTACAATTTTAAGTAAATGTAAGAATCTTGATACATGAAAGAAAAGGTAATAATCACCTTATCTAACAAAAACTAATTAAAAATAAATCACTGAAAAGTGCTGCCATATCACCTTTTTGACCAGTTCTATTTTTTAGGATTAAAAATATCACATAATTATCACATAATACTTTACGTAACCTTCTGTGTTAAACATTAGCTGAAACGGTAGCTGCGAGCAAATGCCGGTTGGTAATAATACCCCTGTAAGATCACTGAATTGCACAGACTATAGCTACCGCCACACACACTCCTTCAGGGCAGGTGTGAATTGAGCCATGCTATTGTGATAAACACGTTGACAGTAAAATCACTTGCGAAAGAAGAAAACTTCATATTTTTTGAAGTGAACCAAAATAGAGAGATTTTTCTTATCTCCCAAATGGTAACTTCTTATGCAACTGCTACGGCAGCAGCATTATTTCTCATTTAGTAGACTGGGAAGGTCTCGTCTTCATTTACAGTAAATATTTAAGAGTTCTCTTTAAACAAAAGTTACACCCTATATTTTTTTAATAAATTGTGATTTTTCTGAAATCAGGGAAATTTCACTTGCTGAAGAAAATTAATACATAGACCCATTCGAAGATATTCAAAAGGTGCATGTTTATACCTTTTCTTGATAAAAAGGGAAGTGGCTTTTCCCATAAGTGTTTTACCAGAAGTTGCTCAGTTATAAGCACAAAATTCTTCCAGCCATAGCTTGATAAGTAAAGCATTATTTCAGTGAGGATGATAGAGTTATATTCATCTAAGAATTCCACAGAGGGAGGAGAAAATCAGGACTTTTAGTACTCTTCAGTGATTGCATTGCAGCATTCTGTGCTCAGTCATCTGGAGAAGTTAAGCTCATCAGGCCATGACTCTCCATCATTCACTTATTCTCCCTTTGAGCCATGGATGTAACATGTTTTCCTTTCCTTCCTTAACACAGCTGAATTTCATATCGTTTTTCTTTTGAATGTCACAGCAAGCGAGAGGTCTAATTTCAGTATCAATTCAGAACCCATTCGGATACGTGTCCACAAGAGTGTCATTTTCCTGGAAATACAGCCAAAGTAGAAAGAGGTCTGGACACCGGGATGCGTCAGTCTCACTCTAGGATTGTGTTTCCAAGGCTGAACGAAACCAGGCTCTCGGTGACATTTCTCACTGCGAACACCCCTATCTTTCATCACGTGCTTTAAGAACCTCACTGACTAGAAACTCAGAATTTTTCCTCATATCTGAAAATCTAATCAAGAATTGTTTCTAAAAAAGCTGTCTCCTGAACGTGACAAACATGTCCAACAACCCCTGCAGAACACCCCAGTTTTGTGTCCCATTGCTAGGCTGCAAAAACTTTCATCTCATCTTGATCGTTTCCAGCCAGGGCACAAAATCAACAAAATTAAGATAACAGATATATTTTGCTGTTGTGTATGGAGTGCGAAACAAAAATAATGGGGTGTCTGGATCTGGGCATTAATGGGCAAGTGTCCCATTGAAGAGATGCATAGGAGATATAGCTGAGATGTCAGACCTCCTGGTAATATTCCGGTAATATTTCTATTCATTTTATTTTAAATACTAAATCAATACTTGATTTTTCTTTAGCAATTATAATTACCTAAAAAATAACCAAAAAAATTCCCAATTTAGTTTTGTAAGTATGTGATTGTCTAATAACATGTTATCTAAACATTTCTTCAAATAAGGGTCTTTTAAGTTCAATTAGAGAAGAAAGTAAGAATTAGAGGCTGTGTGCATCTTATTGTGTCTTGCTTAAGTATAGGCAGCCTAGAACAGTGGTGGCCAACATAACACAGTGAAAAAAAGTCAGTGCCGGAGTACCTGGCAGACACCATCCAATTGGTACACAACCCACAATCCAGGTAAATTCCTAACCATTAAAACACCTCGCACGTGCCCATGTGCATCAATTACTGTTTCTAAAGCTGACAGATTGTGTTAAACTGTGAAGCAGCACCCATCCGCCCTGAAACCTCACTTTCTGTAGAAATATCAGTTTCTAAAATTAAGCCATTTTTTAAATTATGCATGACTGTGAAAAGTATTCCGTATAATGAAAGACTGTTTGGTGGCAAGAAATCTTGTTTGCTCTTAATCCACAGTGTCAGGAAATTAACCGTAAGTGCTCCCATGAAAATGCTTCCGTGTCAGGACAGTGCACAGATCAGACATTGGAGAGCCGCTGCAGAAAACTCCTAGAAAACAGGGTTTACGCAAGAAGCACAACCAACTTGCTAAATATTGCACAGATGTAACTGCCAGGCATGCCTGCAAGAAAACTTTTCAAAACCAGTTTTGTATGCTGTCTCTTCAACTCTTCCAACACAGCAAAGACTAGGTTGTCTTTGTATTGACTCGCTTTGCCTCATAGAAGACCCTCATGCAGTCATTTCAGTCTCAACCTAATGATATTTTGATAGGAAAAAATGAAAAATGTTTCACCTTACATTTCTGAACTGACTCTCAAATTTAATATTTATCAAGGCAGAGAAGCTTGTTGTGAAATAGTGACTTCCAAACGTTTAATTTTCGATACATGGTCCAAAAGAATTTTTCTGAAACTTGTTTTGGTTTAGATTTTATTTTTTAATACTTAAAATTCTAACAGAAGTCTACTAGAGGTGGTCTATAGTCTTAGAAGTAAAAAGATTTTAGAGTCGTCATTGGAAGTTACTGATTTTCTTCTAAAAATGTTTCCAAGAAAGTCCCATATTTTTTACAAAAAGTACAGGGGGGGAAATTTTGAAAAGTCCTATTTGATTAAAAGTTGATAGACGATCTTCACCAACACTCCACCCTTCCACTTAGACTAGCTCTTTTAACTAAGAGCTGCAAGTGAAATGAAACCAATGGATGAATAAACTAATCCCAGAAATACCGACATTAACTTTGGGGAAAGCTGACTTCTGATTAAATTTGACTCCTCATCACCAACCCCTCCAGCTCTGTAAGGTCTTTTGGTGGCAATAGCTTCTTTTTGGTTAAAACCCAGGCAATGGTGGGACAGCACACTGCCAAGTACACAGTCACAATAGTAATTATTTAATTAGTTATTTTGTTACTAAGTGAATTCAGAGTTTTAACTCTTTGACATTACTCCAGAATGTTCGGGGACCTCCAGACTTAGAGACAAGAATTAATTACTAAACATACGATAATGAACTATCCTTTGTATTAGGTTCATTTTTTCTGAAGATGTCAGCACATAGCTACTCTCATTTTTTCTCTCACTTGAAATTTGTATTTGTGGAAACAGATATTTCTGCATTCAACAGTGCTAAACAGCTATTAAACTAATATTAGTTTTATTAAATTAATGTTTGTTTAACCTGAGTTGCTAGCAAAGAAGAAATGGCTATGAGGAGCTCTTCTCAAGCGAGCTGAACAGTTAGTGACAAAACTGCAGGAATGATACAACCACAGCAAGAACCATGAAATTCTTGTTTGGCAATTAAAGGGAAAACGTGGATTAATGAAACTATTCCAACACACGACAATGAATAAGCGTAAATTAAAATACTACCTCACATTTCAACAGGGCTCAACTTTCAACGCGTCCTCAATGAAAACGGAACGTTCTGTGAGCCTTACCCGTTATTCGCCCATCAGTCCCAAAGACAGAGGCGCTTGTAGGGGAAGTATTTTGTTTGAGTCATATTGCAGAAAGATAAGAAGAAAAACAGTCCACTTTAATTTCTTATGCACTAGAAGAAATGCGTGCAGCTGAAGAGGCTTACTCTCTAATCCACTTGGCACTCGATGATACACACCACGGCTGACACTGATACCCTCCTAGATCCTGGGTGAGATCAGCCAGCTTAATAAAAATTCCCAGCTGGCCTCAGGTTGGCTGCCCACAGTCCTGAAGCTGTCAACCTTCCTCCGGCAAGAAATTGAATTGCCACTCGTGGCAGCCAGAGCTCTTCCAATCTCCTTTCTGTCCCACCTGTCATCACTGGCCGTCCTGTCATTACTGTCCGTACCCGCCTTCACATGATGACAGACAGCTTGAACCGCACAGTAAGCAATGGAGGGGTTCTGGAGGAGAGATGCTGTATCAAAAGCTGGTGACATTATCTGCAGGGACTATGCAAAGCTAAGCACGGGTCGGGGAGTATATACTTACTTTTGCCATTTATCACTGCGGTATTATTAGTTTGCAACGATTAACCTCTTGCCCGCCTCCGGACTACTAATTTTAGAGAAGGATTAGAAGAGATCATTGCTTCTAATTGGTCTTTGCTGCTGGAAAGGCTATAGCCCCAGATCTTGGTAATTTTTCTAGAAACAAAGTTCAGCCCTCAGCTAGCCCAGACATAGCCTTGTTGCCCTTGTCAGTGGTATGCTGCATTCCACCAGATGAGCATCTCTCCCAGACGTCAAACTTCAAGACATCACCTGGAAAAATGATCTCTCTTGTACTGCTGTAAGATGGACCGACCCTGCTGAGATGTGAACTTTGAAACCATGCAACGCTGCAGAAGGCAAATGGAGCGTGAAACCCTGCGTGAGAGGTGCCGGTAGGAAAGTTCCTGCAGGATAACACTGATCCCTGTCAGTCTTTTAACCTTTTTAATGCTGAGACTGTAATCCCTTTGCAAGCGTCTCTCCTGTGTAGATGACCAACCTTTGTCTGCCAGACGCTGCAGAGACACGAAGAAGACAAGTCGTGCTTCGGATGGGAAAAGCAGCAGGCACAGGGCGGGGAAGTAGCAGCTTTCCTTCACATACTCCCACTGAACAGTGGGATCCCTTAGCTTCCCCCAGTCTGCTAAAACAGAGGACTAACCTCTTTATTTTCAGTCTTTCCTCCCTACCGCAGACTTCCTATTGAAGGAAAAATTGCACTGCACACTATAGAGAACAATTTCATCAACTCATTTGCTTTTATTGCTTTCCAAGGTGCCCTAGCTAGCTGTTTTCTCTCCAAGGCGGGCACGGGGAAAGCTGACTGTTCTCATTACCACCTTTCACACTGCTGAAGTTAAGTGTCTGCCTGCAATATTCCGTTTAAATGATAATAGTTTTGAATATTCCCCATGTTCAATGGGAAACTAATTTAATCTAGAAACCATCTTTACCCACCATCACGCGATTGCTGATCGCTCCTGAACCCAGCAGATGTCCGCCGCTGGATGCTGCGTAGGTGAGGGGGCCCTGCTGCACGCTCGTGGTGGGAAATTCCAAGCAGCACCTTGGAATAAAAGTTTGCTACAGCATAGGGGCAGAGAGCACTCATCAGACAAGCCAGGTTAAAAGTTCACCAGAGATGGAGGCAGTCAACCTGTACCATTTTAATATCATGGTTTTCTAAAGGTTGCCTTTTTAAATCACTTTTCATGGTAAGGGAAATAGGAACTGAGTTTGGGACAAATTTGCTAGAAAGCAAAGGGCACGCCGAAGGAGTTGAAGACGATGCCATCAGCACGGAGGTGAATACGGCCCCTCCAGCAGCATCCTCAGTGCTGCCCCGCCAAGGTGTTGTCCTCTGCCTTACACAACCAAGACAAAGCCAGTTTTGTTTCCAAATCCAAGCAGATAAACCGTTCCTGGAAAACAGATTGATGGATGTAGCTTTCTTCTGAGAATCATTCACAAACTTCCAGAAACCGAGCCTCAGTTAACTAAAAGCATTCCTTTTTTTGAAAACGCTGAGTTGTTTATGGAAATGACCTCCAGCTTGTGCCTGACGGCATCTCAGCAATTTAGTTTTATTGTTCATTATTGTTAGCATTTGACTGTCCATCTAAATCCCAGAGCAGTCTCCCCACTCCCTCACGGTGCAGCTGAACACTCAAGAGAGGAAGCCAGAGATGGAATAACCTGCAACAAGCCGCAGAACTCTAACCGAAAATTTTTGGAGAAAAACCTCATTTGAGAAAATATTCTAGGAGGTTTAGAAGAAATGGGCTGGACCTGTTATTAAGTCACTGTAACTGAGAAAAATCTTCCAATATTTACAAAAAGTAAGAGGTGAATCCTCAGCTGTTTATAATAGGAACAGCTATTTGCCTTCAGTGTCGTGCTCTGCCAGCTGGCTGTCTTTCCTAGAGGAAGGGCTGGTCCCAGTATTAGCAAAATGGCACTGGTGGCCTTTCAAATGGAGCCCAACAAACTGTTCCATGTTAACATGATCGCTCAGCTGTCGTGTTGGGAGGAGGAAGCAGTTGCCCTGCTTCTTCTCTTTTCATTCTGCTTTGTTTGCTCTTCCAAAGAAAATTCATGTCCTTCAGTTTTCAGGTGCACTGAAGTGTTTCAAACAACAGTTTATCAGACTGTGGGATTCTTCAGGATAAAATGTGATATAATTTAAAACTAGAAGATGTCATTATTGTTAAAGATGCTCTATTTTATAAAAAAAAAAAAACCAAAACACCGCAAAACACTCCTACCCAAACAAGTCCAAAGCCCTACCTAGTCATAGCAATGACAGAGAAGAGAGGAGGAGAAGAGTGAACATGTTGCTGCCATAGACATCCAATAAAATCAACAAACATCGGGGTGGCTAGATGGTAATTATTTCCCTGAGCAATCCAACATATGTTCTTATACAGACAGAGGTGGGGAATGATTCAGGTGCCGTTTATGGGTGCAGAGCACTCCTCTGGTCTCCCTCCACCTGGACCATCTCCTCCATGACCTGCAGATCAGCAGCGGAACAGCCACCAAAGCGGCTGCTGCAGCAGAGACCCTCGTGCCCCCAGTTAATACTTCTCGCTGCAGCCACCTGAGGCTAGCAGTGCTCTTGCTTCTCCTCTTTTCACCTACAGCTCTCCGGCTAAATTAGTTTTTGCATGTGGAAAAACAGAACAGAAGGCTTAGTAGCGATGAAACAAAGACAAAATGCTGTATTCTGTAATTTAGAGATCTGAACTATATTCTGAAACCTGAGGATATGACCTACTTTTCTGCAGACCTTTAGGAGCAACGTGTTGCTATGGTGGTTTAGTTTTATTTATCATTGGCTATTCCAAACTACAGGTCTATGAGGCATTTGAAGAGCAACATCCAGCATGATCACTGTAATTGCAGCTTCCAGTTACTGGGGAAGAATCACAGTTCTACACTTAGAAAAATTATCTCATCTCCCTTCATTACAGATTGATCTTCGCCCTCTATTATGGATGCAGCTGACAAGGCAATCACATTAAGATGGCTCTGAAGAAGCTGACACAATGGAGCTTTCAGATATAAATTTATAAGTGTCCTGACTTGTCAGTTTTCCCATTACAAATCTTCTTTGGCAGGGAATGAGGGGAAACAGCTAGTTATAATTTAGCCATGAAATTGCATAATTATTGGTTAATATCTGCTGAATTTAGAAATGAGGTTTGGTCATAAAATTGCACGTGAGAGAGAGGCTGAAACCAGGAGATATTTAACATCTAAGAGGCATCGGTTTTGCTTGTTAATAAAACAGGTAATTATTGGATTATAAAATTGAACACTTCTTTGCTGTAAGGGTAAGAAATGCAGAAAGAACATCTGAGATACGTCAGCAAGGTTTCACTTCTTCCATATCCACATAAATTACTGACGTTTGGTTTATGGTTAATCAAACCAAGAAATTATGGGCAAAGCGTTTCCCACCTTTTTTATCGTCACTTGTGCAAAGGTCAAGCAAGTCCTGCTGAAACCAATGAAGAGATTTACTCTGCTGCGAAGAGCAGCTTCCTTTATTTCACACTGTCCACTGAGCACGTACAGCTACGCACAAGAAGCCACCCTTGCAATCTGGGTGTCTCAATCAACCCCTTCCCTTGGGAATTCAGGACCTTCATCTCAACTATACTTTTTCAAGACTTTCATACTAAATTCAGACTACTAGGAAAACAGAAAAGGCAAACGATGCGGTAAAATCAGACCCTTCAAACTAGCAGGCAGCTCTGTGTGACTATGTTAGAAATAAATAAGTTCTTCTAAGCAGAGGATATAGAAGCATTTCGTGTTACAGATTCTGAGTAATTTGAAGCCAGGATTAAAGCGATATTACAGGCCACAGATCATTAATGCGAATGCCCGAGTTAGCAATTCTGGACACAGCCCTGGGCGCAGGCATTAGTATTCACAGCAAGGACTTCACAAACAGAGCAGCACACTAAAAAAACAGAAAGAAAGAAAAAAAAAAAAATCACACTGCAGCTGCTCAATATAGGTCATCTTTCAATTTTCATTTGAATCATTGTCTTTCCAAGTCAAATTGACTAATACTAGGGTACCTTATCCAAGAGCCATGCGGTCCAATCAAAGATCAATTTAAAATGTGTTCAAAGAGATTGATTCTCCTAATTCATGGACATAAGAAGCTTTAAGCTCTGCTAGCATCGCCAAGACATGACCAAAGCATCATTCCAGTCACAAAGACACACAGACAATACTCAACAGATGCAGATTAACCGAAATGAGATTTTATTAACTCACCTGGAAAAGTAAGCCAGAAATAAATCAGAGCTCATCCTTCCTTGAGTATTTCACTGTGTCAGCCAACTTTCCTGACCCGTCGGGCCCTCCCCAGCTTCCTTGGGGTAAGGTCCCCCAGACCTGTAGATGCCTCCTCATAAACGCAGCTGCAGTTCTGGTTTATCGCCCCAGTTTGTGGGTGCTCACACCCGTCACCAAGCCGTCAGAGACGACGTTGGTCATTTGTGCCCTGCTCAGCCCCATGGCCTCAGCTTGGAGCCACCAAGTCACCGCTTCCCACCCAGACCCTCGGTGGTTAGGAGCACAAACTCGGGGACGTAAGGTACCACCGTATTTTCCAACCAGTTGCATAAAAATTTAATCACCTCCTGGTTACTAAACCAGCTAACTTTTCTCAACCTTGACAGCCTGACAGCATCCCATAATGTTCTTTGCTGCAATACGTGGGACTGAATTATAATTAATTCCTCAGGAAAGATTATGGATCTACAGCCTGCAAAGTCAAGGAGCACTTAGGTTTGGGGCAGTCATGTTTCTCTCTCATTTATGGTCTCCAAAAAGAATAGAAACCTGTCTTTTAAAATTTATGCATAGAGATGATTTATCACACTTCAGATATGCTCTCAGCAAATAGCGGCCGAGACCTGAAAGGAGAGGGATGCAACAGCAGAATAAGCAAACACGCCACCGACAATGCCACTTGCTTAGGTATGGTTAGAGCACGCTGAAGTGCTAAAAAATGCCTCTGTCCCATAAGCCTCATGTGAAGACAGATGTTTTAAGAAGTAAATATGTTGAAAGACACATGGACGCTTATCCTCCACCTTCATAACCTGCAGATGTCTGCAGCTACAGTGTCTCTGTAAGAGTTGCCATCCTTCTTTTTCTTTCTGGTATCTCTTGTTTAGCTTCTCCACAGGAAACAACCAAGGATAAAAGTTTGAACAGTAGATATATGAATTTCCAGTTTGCTTTGATTGGAAACTGCAGCATAGCAAAACCAGCACACAGATTGCATTTGAGTTCCTGAGCCATCCAATATCCTTAGGTACCTCTCAGGTAACGATTCTTAGTCCCACTTGCTGGATTTTATGCTGAAATATAATCTTTTTCAAAAATGGAACTGTTCTTTAGGGTGGGTTTTTTTCAGAGTTTGTATTTTTCAAGTATTTCATACAGAGAAGAGCTCAGCATAATCATTCTGCTAAATTTATACATTTGGATTTGGGAAGCTGGACAGACCTTTTCCTTTTTATTGTTGGCTTTGCCACACCATTAGTTTTAATTGGTGATGGTAGTAGCACAGCATGCAACACAGCACTCGCTGCTCCCCCTTTGCTCCCTCTGCTGTCAATACCAGAGTTCCTCTGCATCAAGTTGGTCTTTCTATTTACAGCTCACCTCTTTCAAAACAATGAAAACTCTTAGAAAAGTACTTTTAAAACCTCAAAACGTCATTTCAGATTTTTTTTCCAGCTCCCTAATGCAAAAACTGCTTCCAGAGAAAAATCTATTAAAAAATGGAAAACAAAACATTAAGCTCCTAGATACTCTAAGAGAATACTGTGAGATTCCTCTGCCAGTCCTCCCACATGGCACTGGTCATCTATTTTTGGATTTTTCATAATTTAACACGAGCAAGTTTGTACATTCTCCAGTCTGCAGTAATGCAAACACAGCTGCCTGGGGATTCCCAAGTCAATTAATTCTGTTATGCACAAAAGGTAAGATGTCATCGCCTATATAAGTACTTCCCCATTTACAGGAAGGAAAAAAACCGCAAGATGAAACATAAATATATCGTTTAATGTCTTTCTTGAAGAAGAATTTCATGTTCTGTGCAGTAGAAGGTTATATTATACTTCCAAACTGAAAGGATCTACTGCCTCTACGAGAAATTACTCCGCATATGCAACCCCAGCTACTGTGGATGTCTAAACACTGTTATAATAACCGAAGGAATAACGCCTCTTCAGCTTGTAAGCATGAAGCATTTCAGGAGGATATTTAGTCAGGGATGTATAGGAAAAACTCCCAAACTGGGTGACGGCGTAGTTATATGTAGCGATATGCACTAAAGAGCTGTAAAAGTTGATGTACAGTTGCAAAACTGTCCGAGAGGGGCCCCGTGGGTGCAGAGCAAATCCCTGCACAAACACCAGGCTGGATCTGAAGGGTGCTGAGCACCTTCTGCAAACAGCATTCTGCATCGGGGCTCAGGCGTGCGGAGACCCTGCGTGCTGCCACTGGAAAGCCAGCTGCTGACCTTGGGCTGCAGTGGCATGGGCTGAGAAATATCACCTCTGAATTACAACATTTCTTAAGGTTTTTAAGTCCTTGCTCTTGATTTAGTTGCGAATGAAACAAACTCACGTTTTCAAGCATTTTCATTCTTTCCTCTCGGGATCAGAATGGTAATTGTCTATTTTTTTGACACATATTTTTTCATGAGTTAGGTACATCGCTTTGGCTGAAAAGCTTATTTAAAAATCCAAAATAGTTAATGTTTGATAATGAAATCAATAATATGTCTTTCTGGTAATGTATTTATCTGAGATTTTTCTTTTTACTTTGTTTATTTTTCCGCTTCAATACCTTTTGCAAATTACGTATTATTATAATTAAGATAAAGCGGTGATTGCAAAAATGCCACAGAACAAAGCGTTTCCGTGAATTTGGGCAGCACAAATCAGATTACATAAAGCACAATGTTTCAGCAGAGCAGTTAAGTAGTCTAGCTGACAGTGCCACAAGAGGCGGTGTTATTTCAAAACTGCAAAAGCTTTAAAGCAGCCTGAGCATTTGAAACAGAAGTTAAAGACTAAAGCAAAACTTTGTTATACCTGCAAAGTGGCAGAGGAATTCTATTATCTAGAAAAGTGGCTTTGTTGCAGCTGTGAAATGAAGAAAGAAGCTGAGGAATTTATCACAGGAAGACAAATTTTTTTCACTTGTTGGCAACATAGCGTACACCATTTCTCCAAACATGGTTTTCATCTAAATAATTCAGCCAGGATTGCCGCCGTCACAACAAACGCAATATTGAGATACAGTCTGAAGGAGGCTATTAGAAGGTGAAACCCTAGAGCAGTTGTTAAAATAAGCTCCTTTTCTGCAACAGAAAATGCCCCCGTTGAGCCCTGCGCACGGGTAGGGTCTCAGTCCCGCATGAGGGTTGTCTGCGGGATGACGGCAGCTGATGCTCTCCGGGGTCCGGCAGCAGGATTTCTGTATCCTGCACTCGTGCCACATGCAAATATGTGGATATACTGATGTAAACAACCAGCAAAATCACCAAACTCTGAAATCAGCCTCTGCGGGAAGCAAGTGTTCGCAGGGCAACACATTTTAATTTAGCGACTCTTCATCTTTCGTGTTTGACTACATCTTATTACATTCAGAGATCTGAATATTTTGTGTGCAATTTGTATTTAACTTTACATGGAAAATTCAGACTTCTTTGCATCGAAAAATATATAGTGTGATTGAATAAAATAGTCTAATTGCCTAAATCCTTCTCTGAGATTGCACATCTCTTGTTTCGGCTAAATGGGGGAAGATAAATACAGTCACTGAAGAAGGTGTGCCGGTACATACAGAAACATATTAGATTTTCTCAATGTGGAGGGCACACTTCTGTGTTTATAATGAGTGTGAAGATGTAATAGTCCCTACAAAATACCTTCCTCAGCAATTCCTCCTGCTTATTTTACCCCCGGACCTACCTCTTGGCCAGGACTCCAACCTCCTACCTCCAGTCTCCTGAGCTGGAGGCGGCTTTCCAAGAAAGCATCTCTTTTGCAAGCGAGCCTTACCTTCATTTTGTGGCATTCCTTCACCAATAACGGTGATGTTCCTCTTGTGAATATTTCGCTACAGTGAGGATTTTCCTCTTGGATTTATGGTAAAACCAGGCATAGGAGGGGTCCAAGTGGGAGCAGGCTCTTGAGCAAACAGAAAGAGCTCTCTGTAAGCTGAAAAGAGGAAAAAAAATAGACAAACATTGTGCAGTGATGGAAACAGATTTGTGCAGCGACTACGCTGTTTTCAGTAGGTTTTGCTTTATGAAGCCTTTATTTATACAATATATATCAAAATGTTTAAAACAAATCTACAGCAAACTGAGGCAAAATTGGCTTTCTAATGGCTGATATTCTACACCCCGAGAAAGTAAAATATTACCCAGCAAAACAAACAAGACAACCATTTTATGAAATAGAGCAGAGCAGTTTCCTCTAATGCAGGAATCATGGATTAAATTTCCTGGCTTGCAATACACAGGAGGTCAGAAAAGATGTTTATAATGGCACTTTCTAGCTTAAAAATCTATGAAAACAACTGATTGGTCTGTCAGGTTCAGGCTATATTCTGCTCTGTTACTTTCCAGTTTGACCTCTTAATCCCATCCATCTCCAAAACAAAGTTAATATCTTCCTAAATTCACTTAAGTTCTCCTTCAAAGGGTCTGAAATCAGCGAGAATTTTTCCATTGGGTGCAAGCTGGACCTAAGGCTTGGTTTTTTTCTAAAAATATATATGGATGTATAGAATATATTTATTCCAAATGCATACTAATCTTTATGTAAAGTACTTCAGTTCAAGTTCCCCACACGCTTCCGGTAAATAAGATGAATTACGTTGGTATTCATCTTTTTTTGTCTTGTAATACTGACAGTAAGTATAACCAATAGTCAAAACCAAATTAATTTCCAAAATGCAGCAAATTAACTAATGTACATAGCATCTAATACCATGACCACAAACCCAGCATCAAAGGGACTGGGTGCAGAATTCAGTGTGGTGGGACAAGGTGCTCCGCCCATCTGGATCTGTCCTTTTATTTTGGCTTTTTTGGCTTTGTTCACGTCTCCAAAACTAAATTTCATTGGTGGTTTTGGAGAAGGGAAAGACTTTGTTGTCTCCATCTCATGGTGAAAGATATTTCTCTTCAAGCACAAGCTTTCTGAGCTGGCTTGGTGCCCACGCCTGGACCAGGAGGACACCCTTGTGCAAGAGAATGCTGAATGCAAAGACGAACCCTACCGAAAAGATGAAGTTACTGGAAGTGAAGACACCTAAGGGTTTTGCTCTAGGTTAGAAACAGTCAGAAAACATTGCTGAGTATCACAAGTCCTAAATTTGAAATCAGAAGGTAAATATTGCCCTACTTAAATTTTAAAATATTTATCTCAGTTATTGTTTTCCGAAAAAATGAAAGAACCAATAAGTACTATGAGGAATAGTGTATCTGAAACCTAATCATTAGTGAGTTGTAAGCAGATAACATTAATTGTATATACTCTTTGTGAATTTCTAATTACCTTGTACCATTTTCCCTAATGATAGTAAGCATATTAGGATGTGCCATACTTTCTAATAATCTGCATTATTTATTTATGCTATATTTATGCTCTTAAACATGTTGACACATTTTAAGCAATTCCGAATATTTGCAAAGTCTAATCAAATGACATAAGCCCTAGTTGAGGAAAGCATTTAAACATTTATTTTGCTGTGTTGTCAAAAGGGACTATAATGCATTTAAAAAGACGAAAACCCCCAAATTATTTTTCCAGGTATGTTACATCTATTCAGAATTCTACATGTTAGGCTCTGTTAAAAGAAGTAAAAATAGCCACCTTGGCAGAATTTAAGTACGCAATAAAAAAAAACACAAATACTGTTCAATTATGCTGATTACATCCTGGGCAGTTGTAGTATTGTACTTATAAAATTAGAACCACATAAAGTGTTTATTTAGCATAACCTCCATGCTGTAGACTCTGAAGGAGATGGACTTCTATACAGTAACTAACAGTCTTCCTTAAATTAATGTTAGCGTATGATGACTCACGAATTTGTAGTGGTCAACACTAAAAGTTTTTGAGACGACCGCAGAGGAATAGTTACATTTTGAGAGGAAGACAAAAGCCCAAATCCAAAGGTCAGGTTCAATTTCCTGCTCAACGAGATGTTTCCTTGTAAGGCCCAGATCTTTGGTTTTGGGACATCTAATGTTCTCATGAAGTCCGTAGCTTCCCTGTCCTCGTCGTTTGAAAAAATAAAGGGTGGACTAAAAATGCCACCTGCCTGATAAGGAAGTTGAACAGAAATGTGTTGTAATGAATAACCCAAATACTCTGGTAAGGATGATTATCGCTAGAAATGTGACTTCCAACAGTCTGAAACGGGCACACACTTTGGCAAAGAGTTTTCTATGAGACTGGAGGCAAAGGACAGGTTCACTGCGTGTCCTGTGCATTTATCCTTCTGATTTTCAATATATTATGTCTGAGATAGAGCAAGGGTACCATTTTTCATGAGAATGAGTAATTTTAAAATTTCACATTTAAACACAAGATATAGAAGGTGGCTATTCTATGGGCT
Organism: Harpia harpyja; assembly: GCF_026419915.1. Taxonomy (NCBI): domain Eukaryota; kingdom Metazoa; phylum Chordata; class Aves; order Accipitriformes; family Accipitridae; genus Harpia; species Harpia harpyja. The sequence goes on from NC_068951.1 coordinate 41,710,886, forward strand.
TAAACACAATCGATCGAAGTAAAACAAACAATATTGTTTTATGAGTACTAAGACATTATTTGCTGCGCATCATTAGCAACTTGACCGTGAAGTCAGTCAATTAATACTTAATTTGAATGTCTTATTATAGCACATAAACTGAAACCCACTTTAGATGTGAAAGATGTGGCACACAGAGCAGGTACGTGCTGTCCTGGTTCCAAGACAATGCGTGTTTTAAGGCCGGCAAATAGTCTGCCAGCAATGCATTCAAAATTTAACCTCTCTTACCTCTCCCACGTGGTCTGCTTTGGGACCACCCGCAACTCCTGAGCCGTAACGTGGTCTTCGCTGCACCCGAGCATCTCCACGCAGCACGTGCACAACTCGACCCTCTGCGTTTACGTATTTTCATTGCTCCATAAAGCCTCGCTCCATCAGATTTATCCCGTACAGACGGGACTCCACGTGCACGTTGCTTCCCCTCTGCCCTGTAAATAGGAGTCATTACAGAGCAGCGCTAACACCCCCCCTTTGCCAGAAGCTACTGGAAATTCCTCTCTCTTTTTCCAGCCGGAGAAATCAGTATTCACTGACAGGGCAACAATCCTTCTTGTTTCAAACAACTTGAGCACTTACAAGATCACAGTCAAAACCACTAGTGATGGCCAACATTAGAGAAGAGGTCATCTGCTGAACGTAACACGCAGAGTGGCAAGCCCCTGGAAATACTCCTGATAAGCCTGGGCAGGCAAGCCTGGATTAATTTATTTGCTCTCACGCAGTCACACCACAGCAGATTGGTTCAGACAACCCTCACTGGAGAAGCAGCACCTCTACCCCCAGCACGGTCCTTCTAACCAAGGATGGAGGCAGAGACAAACCACGTACTGCTCCCACCCTTCCCTCCACCCCGCGGCGATGCCCACGCAGGCACCGTCCCACGCGGGGCAAACGGCACAAGGCTTTCCGAGAGAAACGGTTGCTGGTTCACAATTTGGTATTTTAGGCCTAGACTCTGAAATCTTGGTTAAATGCGTTCACTGTTTCTCTCTAGTAGGATTCATTAATTTTGACAGGAAAAAGTGTGTTTTGTAATATTATTATAAATCATACTTGTTACTCTATCAGTCGTGCTCAGCAACTGCGCTGAGATAGAAGCAGAGATTGCTAATTATGTGCCACAATAAAGATTATAATGTATGCTATCATTAACTATTCCTTTATGTTTGATGAACTAATAAATAATTTCTTCCTCAGCCATTATAAAATCATTTTGCATAAAGACCCTTGACGCACTCCTGCTAGGGCCTCCACTTACAAGCCCCTCCAGGTAAGTATTTATTATGTAGTTTTAATCACCTCTGGAACATGATGTACCTTTCGCAACTCAAATACACGTTTGCTTTTTTTTCTATTCCCAATGACATTACGCACAAAGGGCTGCAGCTGGCAACTGGTTTACTTGTATTTTGTTGTCAGGCTTAGCATCGCTCATCGCCTTTCTCTGCCAGTCTCCCAGACGGACAGTGGACACCAGGCGCAGAAGATGGTCCATGCTCTTTGTCTTGCTGCAACACCTGAAGGCTAAAACTGGCCGACGGGCGATACGTATCCACGTAGCAGGGTGTGAGTACGCAGGGCTGGGCTCAGGATTCGCCCTGCAGCAGCTCCCTTCTCCGGGCATCCCCTCGGCATCAGAGGTCCGTGCCGGCCGGAGCTGCAGAGCAAAGCTGCCCGAGCCCGCTCCGGCTGTACGCGTGTGTCCCGGAGCCCCGACCCCGCTCCGCTCCACGCACAAAGCTGCAGCTCGGAGCCCGTAAACTGCTCCCGAGAGCCCGTATTATCGTCCGCGGCGATTTTGCCGACAGTTCAAAGAAGGACAAAGAGGTTTCCCGTCTCACCGTTGAACTTCCCATTCCACTTGCTTTTCTTCTTAAATTGAAGCTAATGTAACAAATCCCCTGTAAGGGAACAACAGTATCTGCTGCCATTAAAATGCTTTTTTCTCCCTGCAAGAGTGAAGATAGCGCAGCTAAAGCACCGAGTCCAGCATGAAATCAATTCTATCCGCTGTGTACAAGTAAAATGTGAAATATAAATATGAATGTTCTTGTGCTATTATAAACATTGGGGTTTTTTTGTACGAGGAGCGTTAGCTTATCTGTATTATTTCCACAAAGCTTTTTGGAGTTAGGTGTATAACAGCAGCCATAACAGCTTGTTCCTTCAAAGAAATGGTGTGATGCAGCACAAGTAGAGCAACTTAAACAGCAATATTACAAATGAATTGCATCTGCAGCCCTAAGAGTCACTTTTCATATTTGTTACATGAGCCATTTAAGTCCGAGCGTATTTTGGAACTGAGGACTGGGTAAGCTAAGCAGAAAATCCGTGATGATAGCAACGATGTTTATATTTATTTGCACTTGGGTAGCGGGCAAGATCCCTGGTCATGCACCAGGAAACAGGAATGCGAAGCACTGCTTGACCTGTGGATATTTAAAAAGGTTTTATTCCCTAGAGCTTGCACAATAAATGAAACATCTTAACAGCAGTTCCTTTGCTATTCACTAGCATAGTGCACAAGTATCCTGGTTTAGCAGGTACTCCATTATTATGGTTTTTAATGCTGCAGGTAGGTCATGGCAATCTAGATCTATGCTCCAGACCAGAAATCAGTCAAGAAATGATAAATAACAGACCTCTGGCTCTGAACACACTAACTTTAGAGAAGCTTGTCCAATATAATGGAATAAGGATCCACCGCTTGTGTTTTCAGGAGTTCCACTTGTTACTTGCAGTGCTTTCTCAGGAGGGTTTTTGGTTTTAATTACATGACTTTCATTAACCCAAACATAACCTGAGCAATGTTTTCATCATTGTCAGTATGCAGCCAGACATATGGCATTATTTAGCCTGAGAGGAGGAGGGAAGGTCCTCAAGGTCGATTCGTCATTTTAGCTATTTTAGCTATAATAAACGCACCGTGGGCTTTATCCACATCCTACTGAAGTCACTGACAGTCAGTCCATTGACCTCCCTGGATTTTGGATGAGCTTTTGATCAACAGCTGCTGCAAACCTTTCACTGGCAAACAGTCCCACCAAAGTTTTACTGCCTTTTACCCAGAAGGACCAATTCTCTTTGCGAATTTGAACCCCGGAATTAAACACCCATAAGTAACAGCAATTCCCAAATGTAAACCAATGTGATCAGGGAGACCTGAGCAGGCTGTTCTAATGAGAGAGACCGCTGCCATGAACGCGACTCTCGGCATGCGTGGAGTGGAGTGAATGTCCCTATCTATAACGTCAACCTGAATTGGGCTGGCGTGTTATACGGCCACTGAGTAAATAGGAAAGCTCATCATCACAACCCAGTGCTTTTATCACTTCCAAAAATGCTACCAGAAAATTTCAGAGAGGAAAAGAATGAGTAAAATGACCGAAAGAAAGGGGAAGAGAGGGAAAGAACTGCTGAGTTGAGACTGTCTTTTAGCAATGCAATATTCATACAATAAGCCTTACAAATAAAACCAATTTAACAGCTCTTTTTTTAACCACGTTTCAATCCCTACACAGTATTGCTGTGTGCCTATATTTTGTTCCTTGCCTTTCAATAATTTAACGGTGCTCACTCTTGCCTTGGGCTCATGGATCTACAGAGCTTGAAGATACTTTTTATTAGAGATTCCTTGCCAGGGGCCTTTCTTAAATTTGCAAAGGTCACACGTCCCACTAGCCAGTTTCCTTCATTATGCAGAATGCACGCCCAAACCTGTAACTATGAACCAAATGCTAAAGCTGAAAAGTGTATAAAATGTCATGAGCTAACCCATAAATACAGAAACCACACTATTAGAGGATGGGAACACGGTCATTAGGGAAGGCAAGTGGAATGATGCTGGAGCACAGACCTACTGATGTTATTTCGGCAATGTCCCAAAGAAAAATATTTCTGTTATAGCAACCAGTAGCCAAGAAAAAAAGAATCCATACAGGATTATAGCAGAATTGACCAATACTTAAAAAACAAACCCCCAAACCCATTAAAATCCCAACTTAGAACTTACAGAACATGCTGCCCTTAATTTCTTCTCTCTCCATGAGTTTTCTCCCTCCTTCATGGTGGTAGTATATCTTTAAGTTTGTTTATTGTCCTCAGCCTTGTTGAATATTTCTCTTTCTCACATAGGAGAGCCAGTGACTGAAAGTAAAAAGCTGTGTATTTGTGAAGATTAAAATCTCCTTCACAAATTGAGAGTATTAAGCATCTGTGCTACTTGGCAGACTTGCGCATCAATTTCAAAATAAAATAGTGTTAACAGCTCTACAAGATTTTTATCTCTCGTAGCTTCCTGCACTCTGGGTGAATCACATGGGCGAAAAATGGAGCTAGCCTTTTAGACAGTGAGATAAACAGCTCTTAAATCAGACAAGCATGATGCCCATGCAAGACAATTTACCTTTTTTATGCCATTTTAAGCAACAAACGCTCTTTTGCTCTTCGGGGAGTGCCTCTGAATCTGGACATTATGTATCTGATCATAGTTTCTGTCACACTACCATAATACTTTGGATATTTATTTACACTATTTTCATATTTGTGCCATGCCAGCTCATTACCACATTATGAAGCTGAACTATGATCCCTGCAGCAGTGCTGACATTTATTACAGGGTGGAGTGTAGTAACTTGCACTGCAAATGAACTCTGCTTCAGGAAACTTCTCTCTAACTGTGCTAAAATACTTGGGGTTTTGGATTCTCACAATTTATTAGCAACCACCATTTTTCTTTTACAGCTACATCACCACAAATTTGCCCATTTCTTGTAAGCATAAATGTAGGTCAAGCCTAATGAATGACCTCTGATGGTGCACATATTGTACTATAGTCATATATATTGATATGTGCTCAAAGGGAAAACTGAATTTACAACTCATTGAGGACTAAGTCTGTTAGTAAGATAACTAAACATAACCACGGGCAAGCGCTTAGCTTTAGGAAAATGTTTTGGGGGGGTTTGCCCATGCATGACTGAGCGCTCAGAAAACCTTCTTGCTCTACTTGGCATTATTCCGTGGATCTTTTTTTCAGCACATTACAAAATCATTAAAATTAAAATGCTAATATTCAATTTTTTACAGCTTAAATTAGTCACTTCATATGTGCCTCTTTAAATAAGATAACTACATTCAGAAAGTCAAAGATCATCAAGCCTTATTAGTGGAGCACCGAAAGAAGAAAAAAAATTAAAAACAACTTTTTCAATAGAACAGTTTTGTTTATCACTTTCCTATTTTAACGAGTAGGAAAGCGTCACGAACAAATCTGTCCTTACAAATGGTAAACATTTAGGTAAACCAATTAATTGAGACTATAGCTTGTTGATAGGGCAATAATGAAGGTATGCACTCATTACTTTGGAGCAAACGTTCTGCTGGGCAGAGTCTTCCCAGCTGCTGTCGGGCAGCTCCAGGAGCCAGGGGAGCCATCAGGAGGAGGAGAGGACCCCCCGAAAATACCAACAGCGTCCGGGCGCTACGAGTCCCTGACGCCAAGTCTCCGACCCCTCACATGACAGAAGAGAGAGGAAAAGCCAGGAAAAGTGGAGTTTTCCCTCCCCTGGTGACTTTCAAAGGATTTTTCATGACACAATGAGCTTGACTTTCTTTTAATACCACATCATCTGTTCTTTACAAGACCAGATTTTTAAATGCCTTTAATGATGCAAATAAAGGCTGGTAAGAATTGCCGAGGCCCCAGTGAAGTCAATGGGGCTCTGCCAATTACACTAGTGGAGCGGCAGCCTCTTTAAGAGGAAAATGCCATGAAATCAGTAGAGCCTACCAGCTAAGAGAGCTATTGGGGAAATTACAGGAACATCTTGTCTGTGAATTATTAATAAACAATATGCAGTTGAATTATTCACCCAAACATGTCATGTATATATTAAGAAATATTTTCTGCAACAAGATTTAAATAGAATGTTTTGCGATTAAATGGAGTTTAATTAACGGGTACAATTACCTAATCGAAAGCAAGTACTTTCCTATTATTAGATAGTACCTGCAGTAGAACAATCCTGTCGTGAACATCCGCTCTATGTTGAGGAACCACAGAACCAAATTATTTACAGAAACGCTAATAATTACTGAATTTACCTACATATAGTGATTATGGTAATTTCAAATTTCAATTTCAAATGTTTTCATTCCACTGAAAAATAAAAATAGGATACAATATGTGACATGGGAATAGAGGTAATGGTGATTAAAGTGCTCTACAAGCAAATTATTGAAAAAGCCCAGTTACTTAGAAAAGTGGTTCAGGTAAACAAAAGATATAAACTTACATGATTTGAATCATCACCACGTACGGGAAAAGAGTAGCTGAATGGATGGGGAAACGTTAATTATTGTTAATAATAAAACAAATACTTTGTCTAAAAGAGTTATTAACTGCAACATATTTCTCTATACAAATATATTGCTGCCACTCATTTAAGATTTTCCTCTTGTATTAGAACACTTATGTCTTCTGTAAATGGAAACAGTAAGACAATGCTCCAGTATTTCAGTACTGTACCATAACAAACTCCACTATACTAAATTCTAGTATTACCCACTGGACAGTCAAGTAGATTAAATTTTTTTCAAACCATGGAAACGGCTCCTGCTGTTTTATCCTTTCGCTTCATGTTTTTAATCAAAGCCGCTGCTTTGCAAGGTGAGGCTGTTGAGTGCATCTGACACTGGAGACGAAATTCTCACTGCCCTTGAAACAGCCCTGTTATTGTGCTGTTACTATTGGAGTAACAAGGAGGAACCCACATCCCCACCATGTGTACTAAAATATAAATAAGGAAGATAGCTTCCGTTGTAAAGTATTAGTCATCTAAGGAAATACTTGTTCTACATCTAAATTAATAGTAAGAAAATGAACAAATTCAATGTGGGTGTCTCTTAAAAAGGAAATCTCCATTAACCTCTAGAAGCTATGTACTACCCAAAGGATGGATTCCACCGTTCCCTGCCCAAGAATCTGCTCCCGCTCCTGTGGCCAACGTGCCTCCAAAAGGGGTTTGTATGCCAGTCTTTCAATCTATGGTTGCTTGAGCTTTACGTCGTGTAGTTAATCTACTATGTCTGTCATTCTAGCAGTCTTCCCAAATATTTGGTGACCCTCAGTTACTTTACTGTTTGCCTAGTTTCTTGCGATATTGTACTTCCATTTTATTTTATGGCTCACCATTAGATCTCTTCAGCACTTTATAGCCCTAAGGTTCACTATATATAATATGGAAAATGACCTTTCATTTCAGTAGGTGTTCCCCATTCCATATACCCTTCTGCTTCCAGCTGCCTTCTCAAATCTTCCTTTCTTATTGCTTGTGTGCATGTCTCTATCACTCTTAATAAAATGATAATCACCTGGTTTATAACCTTGCTTCAGCCAAAGCTTTATTTACAGCACATTTTACTTAACCTTAGGTATTCGCAATTCCACTGGGAAAAGAAGTTTACTTAGCATGATAGGAACATGTTTTCCCATTTATTATGATGCAAGTAAAAATCAGAGTCAACAAAATATATTTATCCTAGGCTTCACAACTCAAGAATTAGAGGAAAAGAGGTGATACCTTTGCAACACGGAACATTTCCAAATCAAACTGGTAAATAAGTTGAAGTTATGATCACATCTGCCAATGTGACAAGACTTAGAGAACTTCAGAATTAAGCTTTTATTCATAGAGCTGCTTTTATTCATGCTGCATAAATGGCAGGTCATGATCTCTCAGTCTATTCCATGTAGTCATGCAGGAGCATGGGCAGCTATGTGTTTTCACCAGGATGTGATTAAATATGTAAGTACATAATGGAGCAGAACAACAGGAGGGTAGTCCGGATTCCTGTCTTCAGTTGTTACTCACCCACGTACAGTAAAGAAATCAGATGTAACGACCTAGTCCATCCTCCACCGCGCAGGCAGCTCCTCCAAGGAGAGGGCGACGCGGGACCGGTCGCACGCGCGGCGTCCTGGCACGCAGGGATCAGCGCGGTGCAGCAGGAGCTTGAGCGTGATACGTGTTCACACGGAGTTGTCATTCTGCATTTATATACCTGTTTCCACAAAAGACGCGGTCACCATGCCTGCTGCTCAATATACGGAGAAGGAAGGTTTTCTATGAAACTTCTTAGGTCACTGTGTGGGTAACAGGAACAATGAAATTCATGTATAACAATAGCAAAGTAGCTGAATAATGTGGGGTTTAGGGTCACTGCAGGCATATTTGATAATATATCTGTCTGAATATCAAATCTTCTTCAGTCCAACCTCTAACCACTGAGATTTCAACTTTTGAAAATTCAGTCAAATGCACATACAAAAAAAAGGACCCAAGAAATTAACTTTATGCATGGAGACAGAAAGACATCTTCCAATTACTTTTACCATGTAATGTGGGAAATACATATAATTAGGTTTTCTTTCTTTTTATCCATGCCTCTATAAGAGTTACAGCTTTATGGGATTAAACAAATGACAGGCTTTATTTAGAGTTTACATTGCTATAAAAGATTTTCTAACGCTATGGAGAAAATGAAGATTAGTACTGCCTTGCTCTACTTTTGTTCCAGACATATTTTGAGTGCACAGGGGAGGAGGAAGCGCTCTAAGGCACCAACAGGAAGGCTTAGCCCCATTTCACACCACTTAATCACAGATTACAAATAGCAGGGGACAAGAAATCAACTCTTTCCATTCCTAAACATTGTGGAGTTTGTTTCTAAGCATGTTTTTTCTTAGGAGGAAATAGCTAATTTAACATGCCTATTAAGACAAAGGGATGAGTTTTATCCTATTTTTAATTGGGTTATATCAAACCTGGATGGAAAGAACGTGTTTGTGGGTTTTTATTACAGAGGAATTAATTTAATTTACCATTTACATTCTGCTTGTTATTAAATTCACTAAGAATTAATACCTAAATTAATTAATACTTAAACAACCGTATATACAAAAGTAAAACGTTCATGAAGTTAAAGAGTAAATACCAGGGATGTGTACTTCCAGTATTCATTGAATTCTTGTAGTATTTGCTCATTTTCAAATGCAAGAGTTCGGAAACACAATATATGGACTATATAGTGCTGCACGCTCTGACGTAGAGCTCCGCGGAGCAGGTGACTCGTACTGAAAAAGGAGTTTAAACTTTCAGAGTCAGTCCCTCTAACCATCTATCACCGCCTCTCAGAAAGGTGTTACCACTTGTTGTAAACCTACTTTTAATCTTCTGCTAATGCTGCACATCCAGATGCATAAAAATTGAGTAATACATCATGAATAATAAATCCTAAATTTTTTATACGGATGGCGTTAGGTTTGAACACAGGCAATGAAATTTAGTTCTTTGCCTTCTGAAGCTTCTGCCACTCAGTAAAATGCATAACTTTGAAGAAAAGGTATTTGAACAATTCTGTATATAGAGAGAGGTTCAAAAGCTTTATTATAGGTCAAGGTAAGACTGCTGCCTCACAAAAGATCCATTCACCAGAAAAAGAGCCTGAGAAATGGCTTGTGTGAGATGAATACATTTCTCCCATCAGACAATTAACAAAAAGATAATGACTCTTTAAAAAAAGCAATGATTTGACATTATTAATTTTTTTTTTTCAGTGTCACATTGGAGTATGTGGGAAAAGAGAAAAATACTTATCAAGTCAGATTACTGAATACTTATCTTGAATAAATGTTCAATTACTATTAACTAACCAATTGTACATATGAAAAAAGTCCATTGAGACTAAGAATAAACACCTGGAATATCCTCTTCTGCCATTCATTTTGGATACATGAAAAATCATCACATCTAAGGCAAACTAATGAGTTGCAGTAGCTTTTCTGTACAGTTTAAATGTTTTAAGCACTTTATGGATTTTATGGTGCCTTAATACAAAATTTTCAAATGCGTGCAACACATTTAGCATTTGGAAAAGATTTTAAATGCTATCATTTAAGTTTAGTTGAGAAGTTTTAGGAACACGGACAATATCTTGTGAATGCCAATAAACAAATTTTAGAGCAGAATAAATACGGATTTTGAAAATTAGTAACTTCCTGTTTTAGAAAAGATTAATATAATCACTGGTTTTGTTCTTTTGGGATGTACACCTGTTTGGAATAGCCTGCCTGATTTATTTTTGACCCACACTTGATTTGTTTGCATTATCTATACATAAAATGCTACAGCCACATCTGCTACCAGATATATTGTCACAGAGCTACCACGTGGCAGTGGCACTTCCAAAAATGTCCCCATCTCCTGCAAGCTCTATTGGTGTGCCACAGTGGAAGGTTAAAAGTACTATTAAATAATGACTCCAGAATAATCATAACAGTCAAAACGCATCATTTCTGCCTGATGAAACCATAATCTACTGCAAAACTACTCTCATAACCGAAGTAAGCCATGCTCCTTTGTTTCGGGTTATTTTTTCTTTTCACAGAGACAACTTCTCTCCTGTTCCCTCTTGTAGCTTTGTCTCGCTCTCACTCAGGCACAGTCCTGCTGAATACTTGGTTTAACGCCAAGCAGTCCAATTTCATGGCACTCTTCTTGGCATCCAACTTCTATCTGCCTGTTTTCCCAGGCAGCAACACATTGGGTTATTAGATTACGTGTGAATATATCGCTGGCAGACACAGTTATTCCAGCTCTCTGGATATTTACCCCTTTGCTTCATATTGTTTGCTACAAGCACAACCAAAAGCTCACACAATAAAAATACATCAGTGTAACTTTTCCACCAGCCATTCAAACTACCAGCTTAGCTAGCAATGCTAGCAAAGCAGCCTTTTACTTTGATGGTTTTCCCACCTTCAGGAACACAGATGTGGCAAGAAAAAATAGGGTCTGTTTCTCAAACTGCCTGCAGAAGCAGTCGGTGACGACTTCTAGGCTGGGTGCTGCGGACTGTCTTGTCTTTTTATTCCTCTGGATCAGAAAAAGCAAGACACCCTCCTGAGCAAATGACGGTGCATGCTTTTAAATCAAGTTATCTTTATTTCTCATATTTATTTATTTATTTATTTTTCCCCAGGATGTAAACAAACTCCCTTTAGAGCCAGAGGAAATTTTCCTATTGATTTCAAAGTGAGTTTTAAAAAGTCTTAAAGTAACAATTAGACTGAATCTTCTGCTTTCCTAATATGAATTGCCTGCTTCTCTTGTAGACCTTTCAGCTAATAAGCAAAAATTGCACAAGTTTTTACGTTATACGCATTTCTATTATACAAAGATTTGTAATCTTAACCTTCGGAAATCTGGGAAAGAAATGTGATTTACTAACCATAATTAGCAAATACACAACAGCACTTTAACATTATACTGCAAAGAAAACAGCAGCTTCACATTTTCTGGATTGAATTATAACGTTCCTTCACACTGCTATATTTTATAATAAAGGCACAAAATATTATTTCCTGCAGAAATAAAAATACAGATAAGAAGTAAGTATTTAAAGAAATAGAAGGATGCAAACATCATGTTCATTTTCATTTGAATGGGGATAATTCCTACTTGTTTAAAGAAAATGATATAAATGTCACTCCACTGAGAAATGATTTCTGATCTCTGGTATAATCTAACTATAAGTCTTAATCAAGGAGGATTATTCTGCAAATGGAACGGGCTGGGGTTTGTGACATATCCAACCTTCAATGTTTAATGCCAGGTCTAAAAATATGATTAGATTTGAAAGCATAAAAACTCATAAGCCACCTCTTTCGGTGTCTCCATTTTTCAAAATACGCACAAACTTGAACAGAGACAATTTTGTAATCAAGACTGATATTCTTTTTCAAATGCCATATTGATCAGCCCAGTGAAGGGATGCTAAACGACACATTTCCAAGTACATGTAACACATTCTATTTTAACAAACAGCGGTGGAAAAAAGCAGAACATGGGGTCACCTCAAACTACATCCTACGATAACTCACAATAATGAATGGGCTTAATATGATAATAATAGGATGAAATAACTTCAAGAATATGTTGCAGATAAATATCTTTCTGGACAAGGGCTCAAAGTGAAGATTAATCATTAATATTTCAAGACTTAGAAAATCCCAAGTATTTTTTTGCCGTCACAGCAGGATATCTGCAACTTGGAAAAAGTTTAGATGTTGTAAACTAACCTTCACAGGCAGCTTCTCTGCCTGGGCAGGCTGCGGAGCGCCCACTCCTCGCACGCGGGGATTCACGTGGGCCATGTAACCAGCGTGACTCGAACGTCAAGGTGGGCATCAATCAGTTCTGAAATTAAAAATATTGAAAAGGACAAGTTCTCACCAAAATTCATTAATTACCCTTTAAAGATTTTTTTCTTCTCTACCTACAGTTTGCCTTACCTTTTATTTATTTTTTATTTTCTGTGTAAATTTTAATTCTCTGCTTGTTCTAGAAACATGGCACGAAAAAGCTAATTGACAGTTTATCGGGATTTCATACAAACTGGCTACATATTTTTCTATGCAAAGAATTACTCTATCTAGAACTTTGCTGTGGCTCTTAAAATCAACACGACATCTACAAGTATGGGCTTTCAAAAATTACTTATCAGCTCATCAAAAAAGATGTATCTGCCCTATTTTAAATTGTAATAAAGTTGCGTGTGGTATTTAATCATTCAGATTAAAGTATAAAAATGGAGTGTTCATAGTTTATTGTTTATGAACAGTAACATTTGCTTTCAGATTTCTGTTCTTAACTGCTCAGGAACCTTAGAAAATCTAAGGCTATTCAGATTTAAATTTTTTTATGTTCCATAATTAGACATTAAGTTCTAATTAACCAAGAATGTTAAAGCCCAGCTGATGAATTATTACAGGAAAATCACGCAACTTTCACTAATTAAACACTGAGAAACAGACACAAGATTAAGCAATGTACCTAAAATCTAAGGAAAGCACGGAAATTTCAGGTAAAAAAATAACATTCGGAATGAAAACCAGTCACATATAGCTCAAGGAATTTAATTGTTGTTGTTATTTCCTTCGCTACAAAGAACGACGTGGTCATGAAAAGTTGTTATATTTCAGCAATTTTTTTTTTTTTCATGCTTTACCTAGCTTGCTTCTCCTTTAGGATAGATTCTTCAGTATACATACAATAAAAATAACAAATTCCCTTATTTAATAGAGATTATAATATGTATGATAAATGTGATTTAGAAATCCCTCGTTAGTATCTGCAAAACCTAGCATGAAAAAACACTTGGGCTTTTAGCAATTTAAGCCACAAGCTTATGAGTGACATTGGTCCTCAATATCAGACCAGTCCATACAACTAAGAGACCAATGTCCACAATCTGGCTGTTGTGTGCTCATGGGCAGAGACTGGGTGTGATGGGTTGTAGGTAGAGAAGGAGAAGATACAGCAACAACATTAAAACAACAAATAGTTGCCCTGGTCACGAGCTACTTCTTGCCTTCCCTCTCAGAACAGCTTGAACCATCCTGAAGCTCTGTGCCAAGGTGTTTTACAGTTATTTATCCCCTCTTCTCTGGCTAACTCTTTGCCTTAGGACAAACCAAGCAAGTGCACAACCAACCTGACTGCCTGCAAAGGCTGGGTGAACATCCCAACAGTAACTGCGGTACGGGTGAGGCGGTAACAACCGACCGCTTATTCAGTAGCTATACCATTTTATGTAAGCTGATCTAAACTTTGATGAAAAACAAGAGCCTGAAATGCAGACCATCTCGTAAATACCTTCTGTACCTGCACCTCCTTCCAGTAGAAACAGCAGAATGGCGAAGCAGCTGTAAAAGCTAACTTTCCTGCTGTGGTTGCTCAGGGAGCTTCGACATGGCACCCACGTGGCTGGCACGGTCCGGAGGAGTCGGTGGCCATGCCCAAGGCCTTGGCTCTAGAGCCATTTCTAGATTTCACCGCTGTGATACAAATGAGGGTGATCATATGAAATCTCTCGTGATGCTGATACCCAGCAGAGTCAGTGATCACTACGGGCTGCAGCACCGCTAAACCTCCTGAACGTAGATGCTGCGGCTTAAGGACCTGTGCGTATCAGGGTAAGGACATCATATTTTTTCCCCCTTTCCCCTCCTGAACTACAACTTTCCAAGCGGATGGAACCTCACTGGGAGGAGGACAGGGCAGTTGGGGTCTGTCCCTGAGCTATCCCAGCACAGATACCAGGATAACTGCTACCAGACAATTTTGGTAGCATTAGTATAGAACAGATTTAGCACTGGGCTATGAAGGTAACGTTAGAAATTCAACCTATTTCAAGCTGCTACTTAATGTTCAGCTTACTTTTTTCTTCTTTTTTTCCCCTACCTCACCTGCAACTACTTAAATACAATACATACAACTTACCAAACACTGGGAGCTACCTGTTAGCAGACACAACTAAAATGTGAGTTACGCATTCTGCAGGAATTGAGATAATTCAAAGCAATGAAAGACAACTCAACTTTCAGCCTTTCAAGTTCACGATCAGTTTGGGAAGGAAGGCTCTTCCAGCTGACAGGTTTCTTCTGTTTTTAAAACACTGAACCATCAAACTCAGATTTAACTCCAACAACAAAATAATGAGTGGGGGTGTGGGACAGAATGCTCTGAGATGTAACTCCAAAGCAGCAGCAGCTTTGTAGATGGGATAAAATGAAACTGAGTCCACGGCTGAGTGCATAATGTTGTGCCATGCTTCACAAAGCAAAATCACGGGCGTTCTTTCTGTTGGAGTAAAAAAGAGAAGAGCGAGCCTTTTTTCCTCCCAATTAAATTATTTCCAGAAAATATTTCCTTGCTGACAAAGTGCATGTCCTTCTAAAGAGAGGAAAAAAAGCGTGCTGGTAACAAACGAGAATCTATACAGAATTTCTGAGACATAACAAATTCTCTTAACCTGGAGCAAGATGGATTTAGAAGAGACAATCAGCATATTCGTAAAGAAGGAACTGGTGTACTTTTACGATAACCTTAAATGTCAACAAAACACATAGCAGAAATGCTGTATGTTAAAATAAAAAGTCTTAGTGAAAGTCTCTTTTGTGGAACTGATATTAATTGGGAGTACTTTTTCTTCCTTTTAGTTATGATGTAGACGTTGGAAATGCAGCAATTGAACATTTGTGTAATCCTTATAACTCCACCAGTAATTCTTAAGGAACTTTACCCCTGTTCTAGTGGGCTTTAGACTAATGCCTTCATTACAGGACTATCCGGTTAATAGGATGGGCTCAGAGTACATAAATATCAACAAAATCAGCGTCGTGTGGGAACAAACCCATTAATATGAAAAACAAAAATCAATCCATCCATGTGACACATCAGTCTTGTGCCCGCTGAAAATGAAAATGTGTGACTAAATTAAAGATTAGGTCAGGAAAGTCAGAGTCCTGACAAATCCTCGAACATTAACTCTTGCTACAAATGCAGCTGTCATGCTTGACAGCCATTTAACCAGCCAGAAATTCCCAAGTAAATTGCTACCCACACTGTATGCTGCTCAACCTTTCCGACAGCTAATGGCTGACCTTCGAAGCACACAGCAAATTACCAGGAATATTCAACAGTCATTTTTACGACGCTGTTACTGACAGACCTTCTCCAATAAAGATTTATGTCCTACACATAAGAAACTGTATAAAGTTTACCTGTAAAAAGTTGAAGGGCCTCAAGGAGTACAGCTCTTTAGCAATCAATAACATCCCACCTTCTGCTGTTGTTGTTCCACATGAGACATTCATCAAAAGTACAATATGGTTGAATAATTATAAAAGAGGAATTTCGTTTGTACTAATATACACATTTTAATTAGAGGTCATAATCCACTTTTTGCTGTATTCATGCCTTGCATTTTTGGTCACCGATATTAATTATTTCCTTATAAAAACAGCAGCAGAAGCTTTGAAGGCAATGAGGTATAGATTCAAAGGTGGAGTGTGGGGCAGGATCCACAAATCATCAAAAGCTGAATAAACTAAACTGTAAAAATTGTGGCATCCAGTATACACCACTTGTTAGACCTTAAAACGTATTTTTAAATTGTTTCATTATCGAAAAAATGCTGCCTAATTAATCAGAAACGCATCGAGCCAAGACTACTAGTGAAGTCAGAGAGAGTAATTGCCGCTGTTATTAGGAAATCAGCATATTATTTTCTGGAGTTTATTCAGTCATTAGGTGCTCGGCCAAAGACACATCCCTTTGCTCACAATATGAAAAAGAGTGACACACCACAAAAAAAAGAAATTAAGAAAATGCAATACAGAGACATGACGGACGTGGTTTCTGTCTTTGACTGTTAATTGAAATTGGAAAGAGCCCTTAGGCAGGAGAACTGGAGACGACAGAAATGATCAGCTCTTCAGTCTCTAAGCAGAGGCAGATGTATGAACCAACAATACTGGTCCTGCTTCATAGTTTTCATAGATAATTTCTCTTCAGGTTCACAGAGGACCCAATAAGGAGCTTTTTCACACAACACTGTCTGTGAGTGGAATATTTGGACCAGTACTCTGCTTTGCAATTTAATGGTTAACATGGTTAATATTATTTCTATAGGGTGTTATCCCATGTTCTCCTTTAAATGGGAAACTGGAGGAAGGAAATTTTCCAGCTAGGATTGGGGTTTTTTTCCGGTATTTATATGTTCAAATGAGCAAGTAACAAACGGAGGTCCCTTAGGATACATTCGGCACTATTCGATGGAGAATTATGTAGGAACAACACATACGTAGTTCTTTAACTATGCTTTTGGTACACAAATCCTACACCTTATCATTAATTATCTGAATTGCAGATGAGCCAAACATGAAACTTCACATCATTTGTGTACAGAAAGTTCATGAAAAAGTCATTTTTCTCTCCTTACCTGTTACTCGTAAGAAACTTCCAATGTTAGGAACCACTGAGCTGCCCCACGCTGCAGTGTGGGCAGTGCCGTGTTTTACAGATCGGCCACCCAGTTGATCTAATGTACTCAAGTGCAAGCAAACAAGCAGAATTCTGGGTCTGCAGATTTAAGTCTTTGAGTAATGCCTGTGGCTTGCTGAAAATCCTTTTTTATTGAAAATTGAATATGTCAGCTCAGTCATCACTTTAATTTGTTTTAAAGGATTTATTAGAGTTTGATGGTTTTTCTCTTGCTTGATTTTCATGTATTTTCCTGATAAAATTAAAATCATTGAAGCTTCCACTAGAGAAGAACTTCATCAATGTGTCAGTAGGAGCATGATTTTAATAAAACACGTTGCAAAAGTTTCTTACCAAAACATTTTTTAAACTTTATAGGAGGCATGAAGAATTCATGGGTATAGAGAGATGGGAAGTGCTAACAACGCAGTGGAGCTGATCTTCAGTATTTTTTATTTACTAGAGTACTCTTCTGAATTTGTCTGCTTTGCCTTAATACCACAGAAACACAGCCCTCTCCTCTGTTTCTTATGCACATACAGGCACTCAAGCAAAATCTTTATATTAACAACTTTTCTTGACAGCATTCGAGATAGTATTTTAATACTCACTCTAAGCCTGAAACATTCAGACACCTAGAATAACCTTGTAATTTATCATTCATAAGGCCATTAAAAGGCAGAAGGTGACTTCAAAACAGCCTTCACCTGCACCGTTCTCCGGAGACCGGGAAGCCCTTTCCAGCTACCCAGCTGCTGCAGCCACGACCCGATGCCGAACACAACCTGTGCCGGTCACACGTGCCGGATAGGAGCGCGTGCCAGAGCGTGACATTTGGGTCCCTGTACCACTCTTGAATTTTGTGCAGCTCGGTGTAAGACCCTCCGTTCCAAGTTGTTTATGAGTCATTGCAATGTGTCCTTTATCTTTCAAATGCACCCACCGTCATCATGGCACACCGTAGCCGTAATGTAGATTTTCTCTACAATGCAGCTCTCAACACCCAGCACAGCGGAGAATTACCAAAGTCCCCTAGAATAGCACAGGGAACATCAATAACACCAATCAAGCCTAAAGGACAATAGAGAAATACTTCTTTCTGCTGACAGACCCTGAGGATTTGCACGTGGGACAATAATTAGACAAACAGGGTTCTGTTAATTACCCCACTGAATTTTGGGAATCTCATAGACTGCAAATCATCCTCTCGTAGGCTGGCAACCTATATAACGTGCTTCCAATGTACCTTTACCTTGGCCCTCAATCCACACCATCGTGTCCGTTTTCAATAGGCAATTGGCCTCCGCCAACGGCGTGTTATCAGCAGCGGCCAGCCCCAGAGGGCAGTGAAAGCCCCGTGCTTCTGGCAGCGAAGAAACTTCACATGGGGTGCTCACGTTGCGGTTCCATGAGAAGATCTGTTCATTCCTTCCCTTGATAATCTTCATTGTCCTGAAATCCCAGAGGTATTTTTGCCATCCTTGCAGTTATCTGCCAGCTCCGCGGAGCCCTGAATCTTTCCTGAACTCTGGAGCAGCATCGTACCGAATGAGGCTGATCCAAGAGAAGCTCTTCCAAAATTAAGTAGTTGATATGATCACCTTTTGCTTCCACAGTTCGCCTTCAGTGTAGACACAGACTAGCTACTTGTGGGGCTACTACCACTGCTTTAACCATGATTGCTGATATCAAAAAAAGGCACAGCATGGGAGGAGAAGGGTCACACGATGGATCGCACGGCAGTGACAAACGCATCAGGAAAATGTCCCAAAGAGGCCAGGGCTCAGGAAATGCAGTTCCAGATTTGCACGTATCCTACCAGAGCAATACGTATGGCAGGAGTGGCACAGGATAGACATAAATACAACGCAGAGTACTTAAAGGGGAAAAGTCTTTGCAAAGCAGGAGCAGCAATTTGCAGTGTACACATTGCCTTCATGGCCACAATTGCACCGTGTCAGGTAGAGTGTATTCCAGCTCAAAACAAACTCACCTCCCCTGCCTTCTCACAAGTCAGACTTCATCCTGACAAGAAATAGTCCTTCAATATATTTTTCACTGAGATGCAAAACTCATTATGTTTGATCCTTGTAGGTACAAAAAGTGCTTTGAAATATAATTTTCAAAAATCTAAATGGATAACAGCTAAATATATATATATATAAATTAAAGGTATTGTAATAAAAAAAAAATCAAAGCTTAAAATCTTATTTCATGAAGCTTGAAATAAAATATACCCTATTCATATATGTTTCAAAGTGTTATACTTTCCTCTGGTACTCAACTGTAATACGATATAACTTCATGCACTCTCTAGGTATTAAGGGAAATATAATATGTACCTGCATAGGAATTCTACTTTGATTTAGAAAATTGTCTGCCTCCCACAAATTATGCTATGCTGGCAGAAATGTTTAAAAATAAATTTAAAATATCCTGCTAGGCAGTTAAAATTACTTAAAATGAACATTTGGGATAAGCTGTATGATAGACATATGAAAACACTAAGAGTGAGCCACATCCAACATGGAAATGAAACGCTATTACCAAAATGCAAATGCTGTCAGGTCTGCATTCCTGAGCTCCCCCATGAAGATCCAGCCTAAATTAATATCCAGCAAGCCAACAAAAGAAACCGAGTGCTAAGAAATACAAAGTAATGCATACAGGAGAGGAAAGTCTGAACTACCCAGATCCCTTATGAGTTTCAACAGTAATTGTAGCAACTCAGGGAAATGACGGGCATCATTTTTAGCAGCTAAGAGCAGATCTCTCTTCGACGTGGAGCGTCAGCTGAAACAGCAAAAAAACCATTAGGATGCATAAGCGGGATGAAGAATAATACAGAAAAGATTATAATGTCATTATATAAATCCCCAATTCACTCTTACCATCTGAAACACTGTGCTCGGTACCTGTCATTGTCTCAGAAAACATCCTACTGGACTAAATAGCTCTCAGAAAGAGGGAATAAGAATCATTGTTGACATGGAAAAGTTTTCCAGTGAAATAAAATTGTTTACCTTAGAGAGGAAGCAAATGCAAGAAGACATAATTATAATACACAGATTTACAAACAACAGAGGGACGGTGGAATCCTGTTCTGTAAGTCTCATGATGTCAGAAT
This sequence comes from Harpia harpyja, assembly GCF_026419915.1. NCBI lineage: Eukaryota > Metazoa > Chordata > Aves > Accipitriformes > Accipitridae > Harpia > Harpia harpyja. Next base: position 41,730,944 of record NC_068951.1, read on the forward strand.
TTGGGGGCAGTGCGTGAAGTTGAGAGGTTACAAACCGGGAAAAGTTTTTCTTCCAATACAAGCCTTAATTAGACAGTTGAAATCCTCACAACAAGGAAATCACTGAGGCCAAGAACTTAGTCAGATGGTAAGAACTGTGTATTTTTTTTACAGATAATGAGGGCAGCCAAAGTTACAATATTAATTTAGAAAAAGTAATTCAGATATTAGAATTAACTAATTTCTAACCAGTTAGGATCAGATATTTTCTAGAGTACAAGCTATTTTGTCTTACTGAATACCTGAAATTGCTTGAAAGGAATTTAGCTGCTTGCTTTGTGTCAAGTCAGATGGAGGACACGGTCTGAAACCAAACACTGGGTGGGCTGAAGCTCAAATCAATCCTCTCTGCCAACACCTACATTTAAACAGGTCTTCACTTCTGTTTGGTGATTTGGAAGCTTCTGGTTGTATTTCAGATTCAATGTTTAGTTTCTGAAGAAGTCTGTGTGCATCAGAAATACATATCCACTCGTCTGTGGCTACCCTAAGGTGAGTTGTGAGAATTAACGCCGGTGGCAGCAGTAGCTGTAGGAGAGACAATATTCAGTGCAAAACATCCATAGAGCAACACTGGGAACCCAACTCTCAAAATTTAAACTCCCCAAATTTAAACTGGGGGTCCGGGAAAGGAAGAGAGAGCAGGGTCAGAAGTTCTAAGGAGCACAGAGAGCAGCCACCACCACGAGGGCTGAGGTGGACAGGGGAATAGGAACAGTCATTGGGATGATAAAATTTTAAAAGACCTTTACACCCCTTTGGTTATACTATGGACACTACAGGTGTTGGCCTATTTCTCTTTCCAAAGGCGATTTAACTGATCTTAAATCTATCCCGAACACTGATGGAGAAAAAATAACTCACTAGGCTGGCTCTAAGCTGTATCTAAAGGCTATCAGCAGCACCTGCATCTCTCCATCACGGGAACTACCAGCAAGATCCCATAACACGCTGACATCTTGAACTCTTTTCTTCCTCTCTTTCCAGTTCATTCATTCTTCTGTGCATCTCTGCAGTCTTCATGTTATCTGTGCTCTGGCTAGCCTCTGCCTCTACACTGGGACTTCACGTGTCATGGTCTCATTCAAGAGAGCTGAAAGGTGCTAATTTCTATAGCTACAACTCTGCCAATGTTTTAACAGTTTGCAAGTATTTAATATTTTAAAATACATTCCTAACTACAAATAAGGCAAGCAACCATATGAATACTATATCTGCTGTAAATGCCGATCGCTTGGTGGTAAAGGAAAAAAATACAAAAATATTTTCTCTGTTCTTAGTTGGATCAATGTGAAGGATTGATTAATTTTTGCAGTATAATTTTTGCAGTAAGGACTGAGATTTCTCTCATTGGTTATTGATGTGGTAGCTGCAATGTTTCAAGTGAACAGTCTGGGCTTCCAATTTACATGAAAAAACATCTTTTTTTTTTTTTTTTTTTTTTAAACTATCTCACGATACTGCACATTTTTAATTCCATTTCTGGCTGGATATGAAAATTAGCAAGTTGTCTTGTTTTGAGCTTGCTTGGTGGACAAAAAGATGCATATTCTTCTCCCAACACAGCCAAATTCAAATGGGCAGTCTGGGGTTTCGCCAGACGACAATGAACTTCACGTTGTGTTTAACAGAGCTCTCAAATTGATTACCAAGCAATCTACAAAAGGTAAAGTGATGTAGCTGGGACTGACCTAAATAGTGAAGACAATACTGTCAGTGTTAATAAATTCTTCAGACAACAGTATAATACATAAAGGCTCGCATTTCAGTAACGATGTACATTTCCGATCCAGTGTACAATGTGATAGAGCCACAATAAATAATTTGTAGCTGTTTTTCCTGTTTGTGCCCTGCACAAAGTAATTGCTGGAATAGCAGTTAAAGTGTGAACACACTTTATTTTAAATTAGCTTACTGTACAAGACTACTGCCACAACTGTATTTTCTCTATTCCCTTTATTTTCAGTCCTAAAAGGTAAGATGCAATAGCAGCTCTGGAGATGTGGTGGGCTGACCCTGGCTGGAGGCCAGGTGCCCACCAAAGCCGCTCTATCGCTCCCCTCCTCAGCTGGACAGGAGAGAGAAAATATAACAAAGGGCTCGTGGGTCGAGATAAGGACAGCAAGAGATCACTCACCAGTTACCAGCACTGGCAAACCAGGCTCGACCTGGGGAAAATTAATTTATTACCAATCAAACCAGAGTAGGGTAATGAGAAATAAAACCAAATCTTAAAAACACCTTCACCCCACCCCTCCCTTCTTCCCGGGCACAGCTTCACTCCTGATTTTCTCTCCCTCCTCCCCCCCAGTGGCGCAGGGGGACGAGGAATGGGGGTTTACAGTCAGTTCATCACACCTTGTCTCTTCTGTTCCTTCCTCCTCAGGGGCAGGACTCCTCACTCTTCCCCTGCTCCAGTGTGGGGTCTGTCCCACGGGAGACAGTCCTCCATGAACTTCTCCAACGTGGGTCCTTCCCACAGGCTGCAGTTCTTCCCGAGCTGCTCCAGCGTGGGTCCCTCCCCCGGGCTGCAGTCCTTCAGGCACAGCCTGCTCCAGCGTGGGTCCCCCGCGGGGTCACAAGTCCTGCCAGCAAACCTGCTCCGGCGCGGGCTTCCCACGGGGTCCCGGCCTCCTTCGGGCATCCCCCTGCTCCGGCGTGGGCTCCTCCCCGGGCTGCAGGTGGAGATCTGCTCCCCCGTGGACCTCCCTGGGCTGCAGGGGGACAGCCTGCCTCACCGGGGTCTTCCCCACGGGCTGCAGGGGAATCTCTGCTCCGGCGCCTGGAGCATCTCCTCCCCTCCTTCTGCACTGACCTGGGGCTCTGCCGGGCTGGGGCTCACATCTTCTCACTCCTCTCTCCCCCAGCTGCAATTGCTGTTGCGTAGGGTTTTTTTCCCCTTCTTAAATACATTATTCCAGAGGCGCTACCACCGTCGCTGATGGACTCAGCCTTGGCCAGCGGCGGGTCCGTCTCGGAGCCGGCTGGCATTGGCTCTGTCAGACACAGGGGAAGCTTCTAGCAGCTTCTCACAGAAGCCACCCCTGTAACACCCCTGCTACCAAAGCCTTGCCACGCAAACCCAATACAGGAGATGACAAACACATAGATCAAAGTTTCTGGACTCCCACCTAAGACAGCCAAAATCTGATAAGCAATGTACTGCTAGGATTTGGGAGACAGAGAAATTCTTGAATTTCAGAGGTGAAATAACTTACAGAAAGCTTGTCTTTATTTTACACATTCAGGATTTTTCTAGGTCCTTTATCCTGTCCACTCGATCAGCACTGTATAATGGAAATAATTCAGAAGCCTATCTAACGTGGTATCATTACAAATAAAAATGTAAAAAGAAGACAGTCCATGCTTTTCTTTTCCTATTAAGGAATACTTGTCCTATGAAGCACTTTTCTCTTTTTCTAGACACAAAGGTAGCTGTCCATCCCAATGTGTAAAACATATTTCCATAAGTGGGACCTCTATCACAGCAACAGTTTATTCCTAATGCTCTCAACCTTCTTAATTCTCTCTCATTCAACAATGTATTCCTAATGCTTTTTAAGAAAGAATAAACCCCTGTGAAGGTATCTCACACACCAGTTTTCAATAGAAAAAAAAATGGGGGGGATTTAATATTAATCATTATTAATATGATCTTTCCATTATCCTAAATTAGACTTATTCCAGCTAATCTAAAAGAGGGTTAAATTAAAGCTGCTTGAGTTGGCTGGGGAGCTGCTGCAGTCTCACCTCGGCAGAACTCTAACCCACCTTTCGCATCTCTCCGGGGGAACGTTTCCATTAACACAGTGATTAATGCCACCTAGGCAGCATCCTCTCGCCTTGATCATGCTGGTACAGTGGCAGTAATACGACTAAAGAATATTTCATAATAGCACAGCCTTGTTATTCTAGCTGTCAAGAAGCTACTTTGAGGGCATACTGACCACTTAGAAGTCATTAATAGAATAAGCAACTTCCATAATAACTAATTAGCATCCTCTGCAGAACTCCGTTCCTATTTTAAGTTGCCAAATGCTCATTTCCATTTTGTGCAATTACATACCTACTTATGTGTTACATAAAATTAAATCAATGGCTTTATGGTTTAAACACTGTTGATGCTGCTACTGCATCATGAATACGAAAGCTGGGATTTATAAGGTACAGCATGGTTTGGAGCTGGGAGCTCAGAGCAATGGTGCAAAATAACTTCGGAGCTACACCTCACCACTAATACTCTCCATAGGCAGACAGATATATTTGTTCTGAGATTTTTAAAAAGTCATCTTTCTCAGCAGCTTTTACATAGTATTTTTTTCCCAGATGTATGTCTTTTTTCTGCCAACCTTTCTCAGGCATGTCAATACGTACCTATCACTCTTATCTTATTATTTTTACTATGCTGCTCTTGCTCATGAACCCTAAATTGATTATAACACTCTAATAAACAGCATTATTAATTGCATAGTTCCTTCTGTTATTCTGATAAATTAAGCTGTATCTCATAAGTAGGATAATTTTTAGAAATCAATGTTCTAATTTTTTACAGAAAAGAACCTCAGAATTGGCTTGGTTCTCTCAATAAATACTGTATTTCCAATTATTTCTAATAAACTGCACTCCCAACTTTCCTGAAACACATTACCCATGCTGCCATCCAAAGAGATGTAAAATATTAATCTAAATATCCAAATACATACATCTCAGCCTCCTTAGAAATGAGTTGGACACTTCTGCAGGCATCTGTAAAACTCAGCAGTAGAGCTCACAAGATGTATACACAAGTGTTAGCACTAGACTTCAAAACGTGTGACTTATTTGACTTTCACCAGGAAGGCTGAGTTTAAAAAAGACTTGGGTGACGAAGAATAGCTCCTGGGTCAGCTTTGTACTTGATGTAATCCAGATTTGTGTGAAATTCCACCCCACTCAGCTCTAGGAAAAGTTGTGTCTCAGAGAACACGGTCTTCACTTCTGAGCTCTTTCTGTACAAATTAGTACGGATCTGCATCGAAATACTACAGGCAGCCTACCTTTTGTGCGCCCTTCCACATGGGAAGTTAAGCACAGTTTCCTGGAACATAATTTATGGGATATAGCCTTCTATGAGATATGCAAATCTGAAGATGAAAGAGCAAATGCAATTTCATTTTCCATTCCTTTTTAAACATTACCCAAACCCGAAGCAAAAATCCTGCAAGAACTCCTACAATAGAAAATACCATGAGTCTGAATGTTACGACCTTTCTCAGAAAACTGAACCAGAGGAGGAAGTGGTATATTAGAAGGAGGCACTGCCTTCAGAGGATGAAAAATGGAAAGTCATTGTAACGTTCAGCCCCGAGCAAATACTGTATTCTTCAGTTTGGTGCATAAACGACAAATTCCTCACATTAAAAAAAAATTTAGAATCAAACCACAACAGAACTGAAAAGGAAAAAGGACCCCAACCGCTGCATTTTGAAAATGTTTCCTTAGAATCACTGATGATGGCTCAGTCCCTTATCTGGTTCCCATTTCTTGGCATGGCACTTTTGCCCCCGACCAGCAAGAGGAACAGGAGCAAGCTCCACTAGAAATAAATGTTTGGAAGTTTTTATTGTAGATTAACTACACTGCACATAGACACAAGAAGAAGGAATTAGAAATAAAAAAAAATAAAATAAAACCAAACCCCAAAACCCATTGGTAAGCAGCCACGACAAACTGTAGAGCTGAGCTGCAGGAGAGCTGCTGGGGCACGGTGGTGGGGACCAAAGGGAGGTTTCACCATCCCTGCTCTCAGGGCTGAATAACCATTTCCATCCCAGCTGTTACTTTGCACACACTCTGGGCATGAGGATTAAAGGAGCATGGCAGTGCTCCAGATAAACTTTCTGGGAAAATGAACAGCTCCTTTCATCAATATTTGATTTTTTTTTTCCCCCCCTCATATTTTAGCTTGGACACAGTTCTGCTAATTTTGCTATATACACTCACAGGCTGTGATTTAAGCAGCGCGTGCCACATGTACAGATGCCAAAAAAGAAGAAAATCCTTTTCAATCCTCAAATGACAAAAACCAGTGGTGCAGGACAGCACTAAACACTAGCAGTTGTTTTTTTGGCTCTAGTTCCTCAAAGGGGATCCAAAATGCAAACATGAATTTGGAACAAAATCCTGAAATTCAGGCACCGCCCTCATAAACACCGAGAGACACAAAGACGACTTCAACTACCACCAAAGACTTTTTTTTGGTTTTTGCTATGATCCCCCCCCAAAATTAAAGCTATTCTTTCAACAAAATGTCAGTTGTAAACACTAAATCTATTGCATGAGTGATGGTTCGTTCATCGTAGAGATTGCTCAAGAACAGCACAAAATGACCCTTGCGATGCTGGCAAAGTCAGTGTCAGCTTGAATTACAAGTTACATTAATCTAAGTTACACAAGTTATATCCCCTAAAAGCTGATCCAACTTGTGCACTAAATTATTTGGCAAGGTTTCTCTCTGCGAATCAGACTGGTTGATTTGATGCCTTCTTTGCCCATTCTGCCATTTTCTCCCATGCTTCAACCTTCTCAGTTTGTGTTTCGGGAAGCAGCAGTGACCAGAAGGAACCTCATCCCACTCTTCCTCCCAGATCAACATCTTGTGAAAGTTCTCCATGCGTTTTGCTTGGCTGGAGAAAGCAGGGTGAGGGCTCCACAGAGGCTGAATGAAAATACCTAGAATAATACTGGGTGGGTTAAATGGTCAAGTAACCAATCTAACACTCTATATGCAATCATTTCTTCTAAAATCCAGTCCCATTTTCTGGAAAAAAAAAACCTAAACACACATTAAACTACTGCTTAAATCTGTTCTGATGTGTATTTAACTACAAGAGGGCAGGAGTTTTAGCAGGGCATCTCAACGTTAACTTGGCCTAAATACCTATAATATTGGCATTTTACTCAGCAATTAACATAATTTACACTATTGAACTTATTTTCTTCCCAAAAATCAATTCTTCTGTTCTGTATATGTTCCCTAGGAAAAAAGATAAAATCTGTTTCCAAAGACTTTTATAAGAGCAAAATCGTTTAGTTACTGGATGGGCTTAGCTGCTGTGCTGCGAGGTCAAATCTTAGAGACAGATAATATACTGATGTCTTTACAGTTTCTTTCTTTAAGCACTATTCTTCACAGGCCCTTATATTATGGTAAAAAGAGCATTTAATTCAACTACTCAGAATCACTGCCTCTACGTACGCAAGTTGTCTTTTAAGAAAAAAAGATATGTAAAATTTATAAATATATAAATGGGCAAAACAGGAAAGTATGGAAAGTTAACATGTTCTAAAACCCATACACAGAGAAAGACAAAAAAAAAGTGCCGTCTGTTGGAAACTTCACCCCCACCTCATGGGTCTGTAAACCTCAATCACACTGCTCAGGCTTCTCCGTTCCAAACTGCGGCATCGCAGCCTCTCGTTTCCCCTCCTAAGCCTGCTGCTCCACCCCTTGATCATTTTACTTATCTTCCTTGGTAACTTCTCTAACTTCACCGTGTCCTTCCCAAGATGCAGGAAACAAAACAGCACAGCCTGCTCAAGCTGTGGGCACAGCCAGGGTTTATATAATGACAAATGACGTTCTCTGCCTTGTTCTCACTGACTTTTTCTATTTTAGTTTCACGTAAAGGTCAAGTTTTATCTAATATACCTAGGACGCACTAGAATTTTGTAGCAGATTCCCATTTTCTATATGAGTTTGCTGCTTATACCCCACCAAAATGAATCTACAGATATACTACAAAATGATGTGCCATTTAGCCTGAAAAGACAGCGACAGCAGCTGTAGATCTACCTGTTGAGTTATAATCTTCTTCTACGGCAGGAACGTTAACGAGGAGAAGATACCGCATAAGCAGAGAAAGGACTGGAGGTGCGCAAGCGGTGTCCATCTCCATGACGGACAGAGCCCTTGCTCCTTGATTAGCAGTTGCAAAAACTGCAAGATAAGGCTGTTTCCTTCCTGAGTAGACTCCCCAGAGCTTCTGAGTTTCCATGAAAGTCTCGGTAGGGACTAAAGGCAATTGGCCAACGCTTGCTCCAGAGGCAGCCAAGTGCCATGGAAAGCCAGCGGTAGGACTCGGACACGGCCAAGGTTACTTGTGGCAATCGCTGCTTTTCAACCAGGAATGGGCAGGGGTAGCTGAAGTAGCTCTCTTAGCTACGTTCTACTTAACAGAACAGACATATTCCCCTTGCAATGTGTTTCTCCTCCTTGTAACAGATCCTTTCTACTCCTCCTTCCCCCTGGGAGGTGGAGGGGCAGGTTGCGCACCAGAGCCAGCCCATACTCAGAAACCACCCTTGCTAATGCGGCTATCCAAAATTACTCTTTCAATAGAAATCAGCCTTTTACTCAGAATTTTAGGTTTTTGAGAATTTAATCGGAATTATTTTAAAGTATATTTGCCTATACAGAAATAAAAATATCTAATTACATCCCTTCTTTCAACCTTCAATTCTGCTTGTTTTTTTACAAAACAACAAACCCCAGCCTCAGTCTAACGTCATGAAGAGGAAGACAGAATAAGTACTTTTAATATCACTTAATTCTTAATTTCAAAAAATGAAATGCAAGTCACAGTTATGCAGCCACTAAGGAACTTCTCTGTTCTGCAATATAGGTCAGTAAATTCACCATGTCTTACCTAAACAGTTTCAGTTCTTACCTAAACAATATTTGGAATGAGGTTAAGCATAAACACTAACCTGAATTCCTGATTCGTAACAGGTGGTTACAAGATATTTACAAGACCCTGCCATAATCTAATTTTTTTCTTAAGAGCTTCACTTTTATTCCATGTGGATGGCCTTTGCAGTTTGGGGTAAATATTAAGGGCATTAGGGGTTAATACTTAGGCTATAGGGACAATGTTCATGGGTGTTAAAGCAGAGTACACTCTCACTGCCCTGTCACGTTCCCTAAGTGTTTTGCCCAACTTTTTCTTATGACACTGCCCAGTCTGAGTATCTGAGCTAAAGCCACTGGTCATCCCCCATCCTCTAACACACCAGAAAGTCTTGTAGCATCTGTTACAGGTTCTCTTCAGGGGGAGGGGAAGAGTAATTAAAACTGCGACAGAGTATCTTCTACAAATAACAGAATGTTTTTTCCAAGGTTCACATGACTTACATTTAAGGCAACCAAAAATGCAACGTACAGGCCGTTTTTCTTTTGACCTCAAGGCAGACACGAAACAGTTAGCATTTCTTATTATCTTAGGGACCGAGTTACTCCTGGCTTGCTCTCACCTACCTCCAAGCCTTCTGCAGCCCTCCGCCAAGCGGGCCAGTATCTTTTGCTCACTTCAGTTTTGGCAAAAACCTTGGCACAAAAAACCCCCAGATCTTTCTGTAACTATAAGCCAGACCACCTATTGAAGACACGTTCCTTACACAGGTCGCTGGTTTTGCCTTTCCTGCATTTCTCTCCGATATAACAGTCTTTATGAGCCAACTTTACAGCAAATAATCCATCAAAAGCAACACACGGGGCATACATAGGTTTCAGTCTAAAATAATATACATTCTCATGTTCTGCACTCCTATCTGCATTGCAGGTGACAAAGTTAGAAAGAGAGCTGCTGAAACACTAATCATCTTGGGTGCAGCTGGAAAGGCTTCGGATGGTGGGCAAAGAAGGGGGAATAGGAGGGAGAGGAAGAAAGTAAATCAGGCACACGCTTTTACCTCAATACATCAGAGCAGGTATGCAGTGGAAGCAATCTGCACATCCCTGCAGGGTTAATAAAGCTCCTTTCTTGGACGCTGTAATGACAGCCTGTTCTCAAAGCAGACCAGTTCCCAATTAGTAAATAAAAGAAGATGCAAAAATTTTAGCTACACAGGGGGTAGCTGGTTTAAAAGAGGAGTTCCAAATTAATTAATACATCATGTTTTGGTCTAGTGCATGGCTGCATTTGGTTCAAGGAAAAAAAAATATTATTCTTTTCCACCCTATGATCACTTTGTAATCTTTAATAAGCAACTACAATTTAAAAGCACCTAGTTCAACAAGTTTACGATGATTGACTGTATCTGCATCACAGAGATAGCACACCTTCGCTAAGGCAGAATAAGGGTGATTGCCCATCACTCCACGGCACATTTGTAAGAAGGAAATAGAGCATGCAACTAATCCTCCAGAGTGCTGGTATTTTATTTGAGGAGATTTACTCCATGCTCTGTTTCGCCCATCCAAAGAGGCAGTTATTTTAATTCAAGAGATTTGTGTCCAACACTTTTTCTCCCTATTAAGATTCAGCACCTTTAATTTGGAAAAACATTTTTCTATTTTCTGTTTGTCTTACGTGAAATCGGGACAGCTGAAATACAAGTTTATTCTACAAGGTGGCACCTAGGAATAAGTTTTTGGGGTTAAACTTAAAGCGATGCATACAGTACCCTCGGACTCCTCTGAAGGCAGAGTCAGAGGGTTCACAAAGCCCAGAACAGATCTGTCTTCTCGTTGCTAACAAACCGTATTTTATCATTTAAAAGTAACAAAATTAGAGCTCAGCATTGTGAGTCAACACTACATGTAATATTAACTTCATGTCCATTATGGGCCTGAGGCAAGACCCATTAAAATCAGTAGAAGAAATTCCATCGACTTTAATAGGCTTTACATTAGACTCTACCTCAGAAATTTACAGGGGGAAATCTGGGCCCCACCGAAGGGTAACGTTAAAGCTCTCGTTGACTTCAAGGAAACTAGGATTGCTCCTACTGCAGTTAATGGGCAAACAAAATACTCTAGTTACCTGCTTACTTGTGTACTGAAGAGCGGTTCGGGTGACTGACACCTCTGATCCATTATTTATCCTCTGTGATGTTTCATATTAAGGCACGCAGATCAATAGAAAACCAAGAAAACTAGGAGAATTTCTGAGTGTGACTTAAAAGCATTAGTTTTATTCTTAAAATAATAGACCATATTCCCTAACCTTCTTCCTCTGTGTTTTTGAAGATATAAAAACAGTATTACCTTTAATGCTTTAGGTTAGCTTAGATTTGGGGTAGGTTTTTTTCTTGCTTTTATTTTAGCAATTCCATTAAATAGTGGACTGTACCCAGGAGATCACAGCTAATTATGCACAACTACTGCTACAAAGGCTTTATTTGCTCTTCAGCTTAAATCGTTGAACAAGATCAGAGTTCGTTCTTTGTTAGGATTTTTTGGGGACATATTGCAAGGAGCCAGATCTTCAATCTGAGAATTAACTCCCCATCACTGTCAGAGATAAAATATGTTATTATGCTAGTATTGCATATAAGTATCTATGACTGATTTAAATGATACCTTACACAGACTACTTAAAACATATTTCAATCTCTATTTATAGCGCGTAATCAGATGTCTAGCACAATCCTTCCTATACAGACATTCACAGCTTTTCTAGTGCCTCTGTGGCTATTCATGGAATATAAACACCATCCAAAATACTCTGTATCAGTAAAGCTACGGCTGAGGGACATTTATTTTCCATTCAGTACACAGTACATAAGTATATATGTAAAGCTCTCTTCTTCAGAGACCATCTCCCACTCTATCACGTAGTCTAAAGCGTAGCATGAGACTCAAGTGACACTTGAGAAAGCAGAGTCAGTTAGGCTAAAGCCAAAACTTTCCAACATGCGAGTCCGCGTAGCCAACAGCACTCAGCTCTCTCAAGAGGTGAACCACCATATTTAGTCTGTCTGCTCTAACGAGATTATTACTTGTATCTAGAAAATTAAGCGTTTAAGCCCTGACGCCAGCCCCAGACTCACCCATCTGATCTTCTGTCGTCCTTCATCCAAACTGGCATAAAACCATTTTTATCGGCTGAGCAATTGTTCTCCGTTCTCTCAACCTCATATACCTCAGGTACCAGACAGATGGCACGTTGACACACTAAGTCTAACAGTGATTTCTATTTATCGCATATACGCAGAAAGCCCTTAAATGTTCTTAATCCTTTCCTTTCCCTTCTCAGCATGGATCCTTGCTTCTGGATCCCCCCTTTGCCAGAGGTTGGCTTGGCTCAGGTGGGCAGCAGGACTCGGAGCCGGTAGGACAGGACAGGCATGGACCAACACAGCTCACGGTGGGCTGGACCGTCAGCTGTAGTGACGAGCTGTCCCACTGTCCAGCTCCTAAGGAATGACGCCACTTACGAGCTTTGATTTATCACGGAGAGTCTCGGCATTAACATTTTCTATTTAAATCAGTAAAGTAGAATTTTCCAGCATACTTGTTTGGTGATGGTTAATGTTAAACAGCGATACACAGCTTCCTGGGGAGGACTGATGGCCCCAAAGCTTAATTTCAGCACCCTGTATTTTATGAAAGAGCATAAAATAGTAAAGAAGTCCCTGCTATACATGGCTATACAGCACCAACATCAGCCTGCGCTAACGTTTCTTGATATGGTCCTACTCACATGATACCTTTATTCCACTCAATAAATGGCTGCAGTAGTCCCAGAAAAACCTAGAAAGGCCCTAAAACATTCAGAAGAGGAAGAGCACAAACCTGCTGCTTATGCCTCGCTCTCGCTTCAAGCGGCAGAAGCCCCCTCTTGCCTTCCTGCCCCAGCAATTTGCCAGGTTTATGGCTACGGCTTGTCAAAGTCGAATAGCAGACAATATAGCAACCTTTATAAAAGGATAACAACGTGACATTTCAAATAATGAGAGCAGCCTGACCAACACTGACTTTCTGCCTCAGCTTTTACTATTCAGTTGCTAGAAAGGAAAATGGGGAGCATCCTTGGAGACACTTCTACCAATAACCACGTGTGCAGGACTTGGACTTGCTCAAATACTAAACTAACTAATATACTAAACTAAAAAGCAGTAGCTCCTCCTGAAGGTTCGTGCTATCCTCATCAAGGACATTTTTCTACCTCACCCTGGATACAAACACGTGTTCTGTACTTCTGTTGAACTTTGCAATATTTTAAATGGCAAACTACATTATTAAAAAATTTAAAAAGCAAAGCCTAACTTCCTTTATAATTTAAGATTCTGTTTTCATATAGTAGGAGCAGATGTGCAAATGTTTGTTTACTCCATTCTTGACAGTAGGCATTTGCTAGCAGATGCATGAAATTAATTTCTGCCCTAGTATTAAAAATCATTTCCTTGATTTAAATGTCTCTGATAAAGAAACAGTATCATAAAGTAGTTTAGCTGATGAAGCAGCACAAATAGAAACAATACTTGCTATTTTAGGATTGCTATTTCTATTTGCTTAGATTGCATAGTGTGTCTTTCAGGCAAACAAATAATTATTTGTAAAGTCTTCCATCCAAACATTTTTCTTTGAAAGTGTTTCCAAATGCAACGTAGGAGAATATTCATTTTTAACTGTAAGAAAAATAATTTTAGCATCAGGCTGTGATTTCTGTAGGTTTCACACAGTCAAAAGAAAACGTAGGCTTTCATTCTCTTTTTTTTCCCCGTTTATCAGTTTATGGGGAGTACTGCGCAGTTGCAGAAAAACATTAAGATATTACTAGTGCACTTTTATTTTGGCCTCAAGTGTGTGTCCGCAAGAAGCCTTTGTGGCAGACAGAGAGCAAGTAAGGGGGCTTGTTACAGAAGCAACGCTCCTCTTGGGCTCCTTGTTGGTTTGTGGCGTTTTCATGTTTAGAGCAGGCTTTCAGAGAATTTCTGGTGTACCCAGCTATGCAGGCCACGTGGAAGAGAAGACACAACAATTCGGACCCTGCCTATACTTCAGGGATTCCCAAATACTTAAACCTACAGCTTCTGTGTTTCTTAATAGAGCTCTAACTGCTAGCATGGATTTACCGGATATAAATCCATTCTTTTTAACCAGAACCGCCTCAATAAGAGAAACTGGGAAAAAAAAGTGGATTTGCATGCTCCCACAAAATCCACTCATTTGGTCTATAGACTGTCCCTGGACACAGGCAGGTAGAGCCTGAGCCTTTGTGCAACCGCCGGCCCCGTAAGCTCCCACGGTAGCTATTCACGGAGCAGGAAGGGAACACCAGGCTGAAAATTATTTCATGGCTTAAGCATGGACTAGGATAGGTATCAAAAAATCTCCTGGAATTTCTAGGACAAGGGAAAGTAAATTTGATCCATTTTATTATTACAAGTCTGTAATGATTTTGTTATTATAAATAAATAAATAAAAAGAATGGTCTGTTTTCTGCAACAAACCTGTAACCCTCAGTGAGACGTTATTTCCTAAGCGGCTTGAACAAGTAGGAATTGCAGAACTGGAGCACACACAGTGTAATTGGTAAAATGATAGTCTACACTACACTGTTGAATTTGTTATTTCGTATTTATTTTTGCAAGGCCTATACACCTTTATTTGGGCATATGCCTCCTATTCCTATTACAGCTGCATTTCACTTTCGCATAAAATTTATAGCTAATTTATTTGTTTAATTTCAGATGACAAAGTAACGTTAAACCATCAGTTCCATCAGAGTCACCATCTGTGAAAGCGTCACCCATAAATCCGTCGATTATAACTAATCTGCCACAGAAGTTAATGAAGTTGATGTATGATTTTGTGTCACTTAGGAACTGTATCTACTGAATAGGAACATCATAAAATGCAACTGGTTTAATACCGACTGATGCTCCTTTTCACAGTCTCTCAGTGCTTCACCATGCCCTGGACTGCCTATAGTGACAGAAAGTCTATCTAGAAAAAGAAAAAAAAAAAAAAAAAAAAAAGAAAAATGAAAGTATAACTTGTTTCTGTCCTGTATTACGCAGCCCTTCCAAGCCATAATGCTTTGTTAGATTCCAGCTTAGTACTAGCATCACTGCAGGATTATATAAATACGACAATAAAAGAACAGACACACAGAGCTCGTTTTATGAAAACATCCCATAGCACTTTACAAACATTAATTAATTAAGCTTCACAACACACCACTCCCCACTTGAAGACTATTTATCTGTGCACTACTCCTCCCCGCTCAGGCGCTAGTGGGTCTGTCACAGGGTCACTGTGGATACTGTCCCGTGGCAGCACAGCGGATAAATAAAT
The DNA here is from genome assembly GCF_026419915.1 of Harpia harpyja. Taxonomy (NCBI): domain Eukaryota; kingdom Metazoa; phylum Chordata; class Aves; order Accipitriformes; family Accipitridae; genus Harpia; species Harpia harpyja. Next base: position 41,746,047 of record NC_068951.1, read on the forward strand.
AAATAGTCCTCTAAAAACATTGGCACAGTTTCATGCTGACAGTATCACTCTTCCAGACAAATGACCTGGGAGGGCAGCAGCTCTGAAGCCCAGGCTACTGTTGAGCACATACTATTATATGTCTTAGCAGCAGCAGTCGTTTGGGTTCCCCCCAACCTCAACCCTACGACGACATTTTAAAAGTGCCCTTAATTAGCGATCAGATTTACAGCTCCCGTGAGTCACAGGGAAGGGGACGAAACGACAAGCAACACCTCCAGAGGAGCGCGGCGCGGAGGAAAAGTACTGCCGCCCTGCTCAGGTCCACCCTGCAATCTCAGACTGTCTCTTAGGGTGCTTTGCAGAGAAACGACGAACTTGTGAGCGTGGCCCTTGCCAAAGCGGAGCCCCTGCAGCTCCCGGGGGGTCTCGGGGGGCTGGCCACGCTCAGCACCCCTCTGACAAACCATCCTGCTGGGGACAGCAATACGGTCGGGGTAAGCAAGTCTCGGGGGAGCGCTCTGGGCTATTTTATGGGGAATGTCAACTTAACTGACCCCTTGATGACAGTGAAGTCTCAAGTGAAAGGCTGCGGAGGCACCCTCCTGCCCTGCCGCAGACTCACAACATATTTTTTGGCATGTCCTGCCCCACCGTGTCCCTAATATCCCCCGCAGAAGCTGGCTGCATCAGGAGCCGAATCTGATCCTTCTAATAACGGCTGCAGGAAAGGCTGACACGAGGTCTGTTGTAAACACATCAGAAATTACTTCACTTGCCCAAATTTTATCTCAGGTGAATCTCTCCGGTGCTTAGCAACACCTTATATTAAAATTCTGTTTTAAAATACAGTGTTAATTAAGCAATTAAGGATGGCAAGGCTTATTTTATGGCATCATTTACTCATAGTTAGATTGTGCTGTAAGGTTAATTGCATGAGGCATGTTTTATGGCCTTATGAAGTGCAGTCTTCCTTTTCTTATTGCTTTTATAACAGATTATAATGAATTCTTCTTTATGTATTTGAAATTATTTTTTTGATAACAAAGCGGTCTTATTATAAGATGCTGTCAGCTAGAGTTTAGCTACAGTTAGAAGACACATTTGCACTGTGTATTAAATGAAAGCACACTAGATAAAAAAGAGCAATCTAGAAAACCCAGCAGCAACATTCATTACAAATTTAAAAGTATAAAGGATTTGGCATGCGGGAAATAGTGCACTACAACTTGAAAAAGGAGCATATGTATTGGTAGCAGACATAGGCATTGCTTATGAGATCAGTGTGGTACAGAGCCATTGGGTAAGAATCAAAATGACAGACTTTAGCCAGAAAACATAAATTTCAGGAATGGTGGGACCAAATCAGCAGTGATACTTCTTATTATGACCTGTTTTCTACTGAAGAACCAAACAGAAATACTGTTCAATAGAATAAAATGAGTTTAGTGCAATGCGCAGGAAGGCTCAGCTCCCAGTCAATCCCTGATCCGATCTAACCTGTGCAAAGAACATTCCTCAAAATTTGTTATACGGGCAAAGTAGGAAGAAAATAAAGTAATATTCCTTTTAATAAAAAGATGATTCACTTTATTGATGTGCCCGTACAAGGGTATGATTAATACATTAAATACGAATAATTTATCAGAATGTATTTGGAACAATGTGCATGCCTAGAAATATTTTTAAATTCTCCTGTGATGCACTCGTGAAGCAAAACAGGACAAACGTAGCCATTATCCAACGCACACACTGCCAGAACACCCAAACTCACCTTCCTCTTCTAAAAATACCTAAAGCAAGCACAGACTGCAGGAGTGACAACGGGTTAGTTCTGAAAATAAGTGACTGGCGGCAGCGGCACGCAGAGGGCAGGACACGTGTGGCTCTCCCGCAAGAAATACAGGCTCTCGGGGGACCTGGGCATGGACTGAACCGAAAGATGAGAAGAACGAAGGAGTCGTACAAACAGTTACCTGCGCAAATCAGTTCAAGGTTATCGCAGGGACTGTTTAATTTTCCCTTTGTAACTGCTGTCCTTAACTGGAACGCGTGCTGGGTGCACATGCCCCAGTGGTCCATGCTACCAACAGGGAATCATATTAATGTACCAAGTCTCGCAGACTGCGTTAACTTGAAGCGGTGCCCGTGTCTAACTCCAGGGAGGATTATCTCAGCCTGTGACTGTGGCTTCTAGGTGCCATCTCAGTAGAAGAAATATTAATAGTAGTATCATTCGTAATGACTTAAACAAACCTCCAAGTCTAGTGTGCCATTGGCAGAGCAATCACAAGAGACTAGCAAATGGATTTGCTGAATATTAACACAGAGATACGAGGCAGAGGAATAAATGGCTGCGAAGGGTTGTAACGCTCAAGAGCCTGTAAGAGACAATCAGAAGACATGTGGCAAGTGTTAATTAGTAACAAGCTATAGATGAGCATTCCCATGGATCTCAGGAGGCCGAGGGAGCCCTTTCCTTCAATCACTGTTCCTGCTCTCCTGACTCGGGAGCAGCTCCGGTACCGCTGGGCAGCATCGGCGCACACTTGCAGAGACAGATGCGCTGGGAAGGCACGTGGGATCAGGGGACGTGGCGTGAAGGAGCCCTTTTTGCAAGACCCCAGAAAACACACTCTCAGCTCTAAGAGCGCAGCTTCTCAAATGTAAAATACAAAATGCTTTATTAGGGTGAGCCCGTACCCATAAATTTAGCCATCCAGGAGGGGACTGTCTTCTATATTCCCATCCTGCTCACTGCAACAATTAGCACCTCAGGACAGGGATTGTTTCTTCCACCACATCCAAGTGTTGCTCAGCCTTCATTTAGACAGTGCTTTTAATAGACATAACTATTAGTAATAGCCTGCTAAGAAGATTACGTGTATACCTATTGTATTCCAGCTCCCTTCTCCACTCATTATTTTCTTATGAATTACTGCTACAGGAATGGGCTTAGAAAAAGCTTTACTTTGCTGTCTCTGTTTCAGAAAGTGACGTTTTCAGTGTCACATTTAAGTAATCAATAATTGATAATCAGAAATTGATGTTTAATTGAGCATTCCTCCAAAATTGCTGGCATATGAGAAGATGTCACTATAAATATGCTGTTTAGCAAATATCTTCTCATTAGAACTCAAGGAAAAACTTAAAAGAATTCATAAACATTTTAAAAAAACAACACAAGTTTTAAGATATTTGCAGTAAGATACACATACAAAGGTTCAGTTTTGACTTTTGGACCTAGAAGCAAAATTTTCAGCATATTCATATCATCAGTTGAAATAGACTCAAATCCTTCCTTAATTATTTATTTATTTTTATTTAACTTTATTCAGGAAAACTCTCAAACAAGTTTTCTTCTGAAGCTGGGGTATCAGTGATCTTGTTACAAGTCTTAAAGCACAATATGCATCCATTTAAATTTTACCATAGCAGAATAATTCTTTGCAGCAGACATCTTACTCCATAATGACACGCCAGTGATTTCTTGAGACAAATAAAATGTCAACACAGATTTTACATCAAGCTCTTTACCAATCACAGATCCATCTGCTTCTGCTGCATTTGCCTTCTGTCTGCAAAATATTCATCTGTACCATGGGGAAATCCCCTACTGAAAACGTTAGATCTCTTTCGCTTTCTAGTTCACTAACAGACATCCTGCATTTCCCTTTAAATTGTTAAATCTGTAGTAAATGCAATTTCTCAGCTGAAGATACCTCCGTGGTTTCAGAGCGACTATACAAGGTTTGATCCCCTTAGATTGCTGCACCAAATCTAAAACCAGTTTAAAGTTGTGTTGATACTTGCGTAAACCTTAGCACACCAAGCTTTTGCAAGCAGCACTGACGCAAGGCAGAAATCTGGATTATACGAGATGGATGGTTAAAAAAGTATCAATTTAGATTGCACAAACTCCTAAAATTTAGCATAAACAAAATTTAGCCATAGCATCTAGCCACATATATCAAATATTATATACATAAAGAGCATAAGAATTGATAGTCAAATGCACTTCTCAGGAAAGTTGCGATTTCCTCTGTGCTTGGGCTAACCATCCAGTTCTCACCTAAAGCAAGGCTCAATGTGATTCCCTCCCCGCTCCACATGGATTAGGGGGAGAACATGTTGCCCTTCTGGGAACAGCAGCCTACATTCCCTTTTTCACGCTAACTTTTTCTAACTGGCTTGGGGTTGTGTGCACGGCGCACACACTGCCATAGCTTGCATGCGAAGCCCACACGTACTTCGCCAGGAGCAATTTCCAGCAAAACCTACCGTGAATCAAGCCACTGGGGAGGTCAGGAGTGCACTGAGCTCGTTGCTCCCTTTTGCCTTAACTAAATTATACTTTCTGACACCAGGTTGTTAACAGAGAGCAAATAAAGGATCACACGGTACCAACGCATCCATTTTGAAGCACACAAAAACCTTCAACAGATGTCATTGCTGCCTCTACAGCACCAAGCTTTTCAGCTACTTCCCTTCTGGCTTCCATAGATGCAACCAAAGATTTCGTGATTATTCATCCATCCGAATTCTATGCCCTTTACCTATAGCTGACCAAAAGGAAGGTGCCTAAATTAAAGAGGATAGTCCTTGAAAAGCACTAAGGAGAGTGGTAAGAGCCCTATAACCCCCTCCATGAGTCAAACCATGCCCACCCTCCTCATGCAGAGGTTTACAGCTGTTGGCCATCGACACTCTAAGGAGCCCAGAGAAAAGTAATCCAGATGACAGACTACAGACGTCCTTAGACAAATGAGGACAAGATACTACCACTCTCTCCTCTCCTTTTCTCCTTCCCTCATGTAACGTCACATAGAGTTGAGGGGAAAGCAGAGGCCTGAATTTCAGTATCCTGCAGCACCCTGGTCCCACAGCACATCACCAACAGCTTGGCAGTTGGGTAGTTTCTCAACAGCTCCGCTGCTCAGCTGTAGTCTCCATTTAAATCTGAACAGAGATAAGACCTGCAATGACTTCTGGAGCACTTTTTCTTTCATTTTACTGAATTCACAGAGCAGTAGATTTCTTTCTTAACCTCCTTATATGAACCTCCTCCAGTAAATGAGCGTTTAAGCTATTAGATGTGGAGTAAAAAAACGTGCAGACCATTGGTGTGCAATGACTCTTAATAAAAAGCCTTGTTTTCGATTTTTCCTTATGAACTGCATTGAGGTTTTAATAGTAGTAGCACATACCTTGCAGGAAAAGGGTTAATGGTTAATCTCAAACCCTCCAGCACTGCAGCACTAACCCTTAACTTAAAACATACCAACTTTATGTAAGATTTCACAGTGATTTCAGCAATTATCATTGTTACTATGGTGGATCACAGAATCCCGATTATCGTTATAAAAGGGACTACTCGGACACATGAAAGATGTAAGGATCTTCCCCAAACGCATACACCCAGTCTTTAAAATTAGCCATTGGTTTCATTAGCAGTTTGGTATCTGAATAGTTTTAAGAGTCTTCACATTAGCATGGTGAGAAAACACAGGTGGACACAAAAACTAGCATACAGAGTCCATGTTAATTTTTCAGGGTGATTTTAAAGTGTATTTAAGCCCACCAATAGCATTTCTTCTGTCCTGCACTCTTCTCCCGTAAACACCAGCAGACGTTGTGTGCACGCACAGTACGTTGCTCCCCTGATCGGAGCTAGAGTGGCCCAGTCACAAAAGTTTAAAAGATGAGACTTCTGCCATAACCTCATCCTCACATCAAATCTCTAGGCATCAGCCCAAACAAATAATATTCCATATTTGTTCTAGAAAAGGTCAAAAGGCACCTTCTAATTTTTGGAACTGCAACAAAGACGTTGAGTGTCCCAAGAAACGCATTGTGTGCAGCGAGTGCATCCAAGCAGTGGATTTATCTGGGCTGTGAGCTGAATCACTTAACCAGGAGGCCGTAACAATTCTTGACGCTCCAGACTTTTATTGCAACCAAGCCGGCTGTGCAGTTCACACTGCTACATCTGATGGTGCTGAAGAGACACTGTTTGCTGTCACTGACCTTTAGAAATGCTTACCCAGTTGGCCATCGTGCCAGTTCCCTTGATCATATCAACTGGCAACTACACTTTAACAAAACAGTTTTCTGAACAAAATCCAAGTATAACCTGTAAATAGCTCTTCCGTTCTTGTTTTAGGCATGTCACTTCATTAGACTATAAATATCAGAATTCAAAGGTCATGAAGAAAAATGCAAACACCATTTGTAAGGGTGTTATAAATGGCATATCACTAAACAGAAATAAAGTAGCGATCTGGACACATTTCAGACTGAAGTTCACAAAGGGAAAAGTATTCTCCCATTTACAAGATCAAGTACAAAGAGGTCTTTGCACTTTAAAAGAGCAAGATCCATACATTCTTTATATAGCACAAATCAATGTTTCATGGCTAGATAATGGTCCAATAACTTTGTCTGCTGAAGGACTGCTGAGGATCAAATGGATACAATTAAGTGAAAAATATAAGTACTTACAGGAAGAGTTTAAAATGGATTAAATCATAAACTACACATAATGTCTAGTGAAATACTCTATGCAAACCAACTGAGGTCACATCAGTTTTCTTCTTGGAAATCTACTGTAGGTAGTCAGGGAAAGCAGTGAATTAAATTTATGGGAAGATAAAACACCACAGTCACTCCGACATTTCAAAAAGCAGAAAAAAAAAAAAAATCAAACAAGACTACTGCATTTCAGAGCAGTAACTCTCAACACCAACTAGAAAGCATGCCAGACCAAATCCAAAATTGAGAGTTGTTTCCTGCAAAGCAACGTACAGAGGGGACCTTTCCGCATGGGCTTCAGCACCAAACCCACCTTTCACCAGCCTTGGCTCTCGCCTCTTGTCCTTGCAAAAACCCACTTTGTGGTAAAGACATAGGCAATAATTAGAGAAGAGGCAAGCCAGACTATACATATTCTCAAACCAGATGTCAGAGAGCCCCTCTGCACCACAGCACCGTCTACAGAAGCGTCACGCGTGCGGCTTGGCCGAATGGCCCTACCCAGATGCTGCCGTAGGGAGAGCTGGCCCTTTCGGTAGAGGTTGACCCCTTCGGCCCATTAGCCACCCCTGTAACAAACTGGATAAAATGGGGACTGCTGCTGAGCTGCAGACTGCGGAAAGAGCGGGAGCACACGTCCTCGCTCCCCCTCCCAGCTGCTCAGTCTGAGAATTTGTCACTGCCACCGAGAAACCGCCCTGCCAATACTTACAGTAATAAATTAAAGCCTATTAAAAACAGAAGTTGACTCCTCAATAGCACAAGATTTAATGTCCTCTGCCCTCCTCCGCTAGAGAGTTGGTTTTGCTTGACTTAAATAACATATTTATAAAATTTGAGCATACAGTTTCTTCAAATACTAAACAGCTATTACTGTATACCTTAGACTTCCAACTCTCTCGCTGTATGCATCTTGATTATACACATCTTGTATCACCAAGGCTGCCTCATTTCAAAGAGGACAAGAATGAATGATGGAAAGGTCTGGTTCTTAAAATAATAATAATAAAAAAACGCTACAAGCTATTTAAAGGGTGAAGAATTTTGCATAAGTAAATGAGGCATGAGTATTCTTCACTAGATAAAATATTATTGGACTATGTCAAAGGCGACTGTTTTCTTCCTCTGGTATTAATGAGAGGAAAAAAAGTGATGAATTTCAGTAATTCTGAACTTTGCATTTATAAAGTAAAATTGCTCAGGTGCCACAGATTGATTAGACTTCTCTGATTGAATCTGTCTTCATTGTAACTCAAAAAAACAAGCAAATAAAATTACTACAGGAGTAGCTTCAGCTCATGCAACATAAATTCTTCTTTAATATTTTAAGATCAGAGTTTGCTCAATTAGCAAAATGTTTGGAGAAGACAAGGAAGATTCATCTACCGCCATAGCGCCGTCAAGCACATGCAGTGGAAATCACGGGCTGCAATTACAATAACTACACATAAACATTGTAGAATGTTTACATGTGGTTATTGCAAAATGAAATTTTGGATGCGCAGCCTCCACTTTGACAGGCCAGCCTTGCCCAGCCCAGGGTGGTTTTCGGATGCCACTCCGAGACCCAAACTTGCAGTGACACAGCAGCCTGGGGAAGGGCCAGCAGCGGGTGCTGAGACCCTCTCTTCCACACCACCTTCTAAATAAATTCATTACCTTAGCTGTCTCGGGATTTTAATCGTATTTACTATAACTGAGATCCACTGTGAAGCAGAAGGAGCAGATATGATTTCATGTCACATCATATGACACACCAAAAAACATTATAAGAGAATTAAGTATTGTTGGTCACTTTGTTTTTTGCTTTGCCTTCACATTGACAAAACCTTTTCCCAGGTTTTTTTTCTACAGATGTTGGAAAGATGTGAACTATTCTATGGCTACAAGGAAATTTCCAGGTGTTATTTTTATCAGTCATTATCTTTTTAGGGCATCTTTGTATATGATACTACATTCTTTCAAAGAACTGTCTTGAATCTCAAATGTTATCCATTCAGCTAACACCACACAGCTGACTAGAAAATCTGTGATGTAAAGTGAATGAGGTCAGATGGGAGAGAAATACAGCGCTAAAAAAAAAAAGAGAGACGACTCACTGCCATCTGTTTGCGATTGGATTAATAAACAAACTATTGAAGAACCCTTGCAAATAAAAAAGCCTCAATTATTAGGATGAGGGCATGTTTTTCAAATTAACCTTTCAAATTGAAGCAGTAATAAAACATTGATATGCATGCAAAGCCTCTCTAGATCTTTAATGTGTCAAGAGACATGTTTAAAATTGATTTTAGGATATATATCACCTTTAGGAAGCATAAGCTGAATAATTCTTTCTTCTCCAGCAATGAATAGGAAATGTCCTTTCAGAAAACTTTGCAAAATGGCATTGAATTTCATTCCTAACTGTGGCTCTGACAGGAAAATAACCTCACTTGAGAAGAGCTCTCGAGCACCGTCTTAACTTCCACTGGATTCCACCCAAATGCACACTCAAAAATAAATATACTTTCAGGCTCTCTATTTTTGGGGTGTTTAACAAAATGATAAACAAACAGAACTGAATCACTGGGAAGTGAAAGGAGAAACCACTCAATTTATGCCAGAGTATTTTGCACAATAGACTGAATGAAAAGACTAAATAAAAACTGGAAATTGAACCACAGCAAATCTGACAACACCCCCACACAAATTACTCCGTTTTAATATAAAAGTAGTACGAGCCTGGAGTTGCTAAGGCTTATGATCGGTTTCTTGTATTTTTCTGGTTTCCAGTAGCAGCTATACTTCAGCAATCATGCAACCATTTGCTCTTACCATAAAGCAGTTGCCTACCTCTGATCGCACGCTGGTTCGATTTTCCAGCTCAAAATCAGATATGTTTCTACTACAGCCATTTGGAATTGTTGCCTTAACTACAAGAACAGCCTGAAAGGTTTCAGAACAGATGCAAAAATGAAATTAAAAAACGTGCTGAACAAATACCTGGTGGTCTGTTCCTTCTTTTGACTGACTGCTGAAACGTGCTGCAGCTATTCCAGCAAGACTTACAACTCTGCACTTCTAGACTATGAACTTCTAGACTGAACTTCTTATAACACAGCAGTGGAATCCTTTTATATAAGTGCTTTTAGTAAATCTAATCATTATTTCATAAGTAAATTACTGACTCTGGCTTCAAATTTCGTGACTTTCTCTGTCCATCTATTTATCAATATAAAATGTCATATATATCAACAAGATTTTGGCTGACATGCACACATTCATCTATTCTTTTCTCTTTTGAGGAATAAACTAGTTTTCTTTGGAACAATCACTGGAAGGAAAATCAATGGCTTACATTCGATTTTTGGGTTTCTATTGCCTGAAATGTCAGAACAGTCTGCCAGTTATTTCTATTTTCTAATCCAGCAAGTAGAATATGATAGCTGAGATATAGGGTTTTTTTGTTTGGTTTTTTTTAAAAACCAAACAAAACACAACTTATAAAAAAAAGCCATATACATTATAAAAGAAATTTGTTCCTCTGTGAATTTGTGGTACTCCAGCTCAGTAGAAAATTTGATGGGTTTGGGTGCCTTGAAGCCTACATATTTTCATAGCTCATTATATCCAAAATCATAATTACTGTCTTCTACAGAATTTCCCAGAAAAGTAAGTAAACTATAATTTTCTAATTAATTCGGTATGACTTTTCCATACTGAAACTGGCCCAGGTCTTACAATTTAAGAGAGTCGTTTCTACAGCTGAAAAGATAAGAGGACTTCTTTGACATGGTTATGCAGGTTTGACACCTTGAGAATTCAATCGTTCTGGCAAAGGTGGACAGGCCTTCAGGAATAAAAAGAATAAAATAACAATAAAAAGATGATGAACAGAGAGAGATAATCTGGCTTCTTGCCCATGGTCATTAGATTCTCCCACAAAATTTAACATGTAGCGTATATAAAAATGCTGAGATGGATTGGTAAAGGTTATAGGAATCAGAATAAAAAAAAAAAAAGGACGATCAGTGTTAGAGCGATAGAAACTCTTTGTCGGAAATAAGTTGATTAATCTAGGATCTTATTGCCTTGCATTCATAAGCATACAGTTTAAGATTTCTTGAATACGGTGTTAGCATTAACTATTTAAGTCCCTCACACTCAACATACACAGGAAAAAAATACAAACTTCCACGGAAAAGAAAGATGCTCTCTTTTCTTGTACAAAAGACAGCCCTTCCCACCTACATAGTTACTTTGGTTATTTTAAGTCTCTTGAGACCCTTTCCTGCCTGCAATGTTTTGCAAAGTCTAAATCAATTTTCTTGCTGGCTTTCCAACCTACTACTACTCCTGGAAGTTTTATTCCTTGCCCTTTTCCGCAGGGATGCCACCAGCTAGACAGCTACAGCACTTTCTCCAGCCGCAGCTGCACACAACTTGGAAGGCTCCTGTCGTCTCTGGTCATTTGAAACTGGCCTCACCGCTGGCCAAAAGCTCCCCTGCCTGTGAATAAAATCTATGCTTTGTTTTAATTATTTGCTTTCTGGGGAAAACATTACACTTGCTGACAAGAAACAGTCATATAATGTCAGCCAGCTTAATGACTGTGGTTACGGCACACTGTGATGTAAATTGGAGAAACCGAGCTCAGCAACATGCTACGTTAGTGAGCAGTGAGTTATTTCACTTGTTTTTAAGCTCCCTTTAGGGGATGATCTGATTTCTTTGCAAGCCAGTTTATTATGAGTTTATCTTGAGGAATTAATTTTTCAATCATAGCACGTATATTTTAATTGCGGGTTTTGGCAAATTGTTCCAACAGTACCAGCTGTACCTAGAGCCTCCTTTCAAAGTGAAGTAAATTGGATCTCACATAACATAAATGAAGTTTACATTAGGAAAGAATAACGTTTTTACCTTCTGTGACTTGTTCCCCCCCCCCTTTCTGATTAACAGTCACCAGAACAACGAAAAGGAAAGAGAAAAACATTACTTGAGCTTTGATAGTTACAAGCGAGAATAATGTAAATCAAGAATTTCCAGTGTCTTGAGTAAACATTTGGACAATTACCCATGGAAGATCATCTACAAAAATAAACAAACCTTCTCCGTGACCGTATCTCAGTTAACCGTTTGTTGTGAGACCCTTACCGAGGGTTTCCTTAATATGCGAGACCTGCCCTGTTCTTGGTCCCGGGGGCTTCAGGCTGCTTCCCGCAGGTGGCCAGGCGAGCCCCTCCACCTGCACTGCTGCCGGTGGCTCCGTGCATGCACGGTGACAAAACACTGCTCAACAGAGGAGAAACCGTCCGGCTTTCTGGCCTTATGTTTTCATCATATTTAAAGATAATTTCATTTCAGGACAGAAGAGAACAGTGATTCATGGTGCAGAAAACATACTTTGAAACAAGGTCAAAGCAGCTCTGTTATTCACTATATAGGATAGAAAGGAAAAAGGCCATATGACTATTAGAGCTGATGGATAACAGAAGGCCCAAACTTTAAGAATTATAGTTTCAACGTTTTTACCGGAAAAAAATTGTTCAGGACAAAATGCTTTAGCTCATTGACCGTGAAGAAATTGGCTTCATTTCATCCTTAGTTTTATATATACAACTTGAGATCAGCAGCTTAGATGTGTTGTTCTAAAAATGCTAGAATGACATACTGATCTTAAATTTCTCCCAGATTGCAAAATTAATTTTTGTCCACACTATCTGATCTAAAATGCCCACAAAAGGTATTTGAAACAGCACTTGCTAAACAATATTTTTTTAAGAAAGAAAAAGTCAAAAAGATTTTTAAAAGTCACAACTGATCAGTACTTAGATCGGGAACAGATTTCTGAAGATTTTTTTAATGTACCCATAAAAAGCCTTTGACAAGCTATATATCTACATCAGATCTATCTAAACTCTCTTTGATGCCAGCCCTACAGTTAGTTCCACTATAGGTTATCTGCAGATAGCGAGCCGCTCCTCAATTCTCACTTTATTCACTACAGAATTCAAGTGGGACTGAATAATTTTTACAAAATACGCGACAAGGGACAACGTGCAGCTTTAACCCCCGCCTCGGCTGGTTTCCAGCTATGGGAACGGATGCGAATCACTTGGCGCAAGAAGGACTGAGCAGTATTTGGGAAGACGGGGACAAGCTCTCCAGCCCATGTGACGCTCCCTGTTATCAGACAAAAACTACCTGTCAAGTATTTCACAGGAAGTTGATAACATGATAAAACTAAACATAACAACAGGATTAGGCAAAAGATTTTAGTCCCCCTCCCAAGAGGAATCAGGGAGGAGGAGGGCTTACAGGACTGGTTTTTTCTGGAAAGGGTCTGATTTCCACAAGAAAGGTGCAACATTTCATTAAAAAAAGCAGACTTCGGGGTTCAATTTTTATCAAAAGATACTAGTTTCCATGGAGAGTAAAATCCAGAGCATTGGCAACAACTCTACAGAAACACACACAGATGATATTTAGTGTTATGCTTGTGCTCAATATACTGTTTTCATGAAGTTTTTTGTTTCACGTCTCTTAAGATGTCCTCAGTTCTTGCATTTGACACTAGTGACAAACTATTTTTTCTTCTCATGTGGGTAAAGCATATTGGGTTTATAGTGACTTTTAACGAGGTAAAGACCAGATTTCTTTTAATTTATTGTGTTTTCATTACATTTGCTGTCTGCTTAGTATTAGACATAATACATCATTGTAAGGAAACATTCCTTGCAAGTTCCTTTGAAACTGTTTTGTCTTTTAAGCAAAGGCTTTACTTTTTCTTTTGAACCTGGTCTGTGCCTTTATTTGGTTGAAACTAATTCCATCCTCGGTAACCATAATATCTAATTCTGCCCAGATATTGCTGAACCATCGGTAAGTTACAGAAGGAGCTAATAAAGCTTAGCAAGACTTAGGGAAATCCCGGTTAAGCTATTCAAACCAAAAACCGACTCTTCCAGTCAGCAGTGAATTCGGCACTACGTGTAGAACAATTACAAAATTGTCAAGTTCTGCCCGAGTCACAGCCACGGCATGTGGGGGCATATCAGGGGTTAAATATGACTTCATTAAAATTAATGGTAGTTTTGTGACTGAATTGAGTAAGTTGAGAGTTTTAGCCATGACTGCTACGTCATGGTCTCGTCCATGAGTGTAGCACCATATCTGATACCCAATGAATGGTAATGGGAAGGAAGAATAGTGATAACAAGTGTAATCTTGGCTTCATCAAGACTCCATAATTGCTTTCCTTTGCAATTTTATTTGCATGTTCTTAATCTGTAGGGTATGACAGCAAAGCCAACTGGATAAATTAGGGGACCCTGACCAGGGCAAAATGGAAATACAAGACCACAGAAATGCACAAATTGGAAAAGCGGGCACAATGTAGGACACCATGCTACCAATGGAGATAGTAGTGTGCTAGGAAATACCACAATATTAGTGTCTTCTTGGCTCCAACTTCATAAAAACATAGCAGGCACAAGAACTTGTGCCATCCTCATAAAACCAATAGTATACAATTTTGTAATTCCCCTTAGGCTCATCATGGAAGATACGAGCAAATGTCACTCAAAGCTATCCTTACATTTCATCTAGATGTCTTGATTCATAGCAGGAAATTGTGCTAATAAGTCATAAAGGTTCTGTAATTCATTATGTTGTCATTACCGTGTCTAATCTTCCTGTAATTAGGTATCAGTGGGTTTCCTTGGAGAACATATGACTGAGCCTTAAATTGCAGAATATTCTCAGCAGCATATGACTGCAACTGGAGTGCTTGCTATGTAGTGTTTCTCAAGTGTATATTTAATATATGGAGGGGTTTTTTTCTACGTGCAAGCCAGTCTGTCAGGGAATGTGTGCTCATTACTGCATGTGCGCTTAACATCTGACAGGTCTGTGGTTATTAATAACGAGTTGGATCCCCTCATTGCATAAACTAACATAAGCAACCTATTCCAGCTTACAATCAGATGGGGGGGCAGTTCAGAGAAATATCGATGTAGTAACACAATTATTTTAGTCTCCTACTATAAGCTGTATCAGTGGTCAGTTTTCTGAATACATGAATAAATCAGTTCAGTTGTTCTCTGTGTAAAATAATTAAGCACATGAACATGCAGTACGCATGCAGACACTTCCATTGTGATACAGCCCAAGCGGGTTACATATGGCATTTTACAAATGTATTTTTATGTACACACACACACACAGAATATGGCGCTGGAAATCTTCCATCCACTGTAATGTACAAACATTGTCACCTGAGGCTCCTCGCAAGACCAGGAACCACCACTCTCTCCGCGCTTTCTGCAGCTACTGCGTAAAGATCGTCCCACGGGGCAAGAGCCACCAATAGCTCTGACGGCTAAGCCAGGCTCCGGAGAAGAAAACAAACATTTTCCTAGCAGGAATTTAAGCGTGCTTAAGAAAACTCACTCTGGTATAAACTGTTTTCACAGTAATGGCAATGGTATATCTGTCGTCATTAAAACACTGACAAAAATACAGTTAAAAGGGCTCAACGAGTATTTACAACTGACGATTTACAGGGAAAATGGTTAGTCTTTTCACAAAGCCCAGTAACATGCCAGTAGAAACCTATTACAGTAAGTACCTATCCTCAATGAAAAGCAAACAATGAATATCCCCTTATCTCTCGATTCTGCCAGCTAATGGCTTCTCTTGCACAAAAAGAAATTGAGTATGAAAGCAACACACATTTTTCCCATATTGTAGCAGGAAATGCTGAAATAATTAATAGCACTGAGAAGTCTAATTACCTGCATATTTATATTTACTAATTCAGTTACTAGCATGACACTGACATCATTATTCCACTTACAGTCAGACCCCTTATATCCAGTCTATCTCAAAAGCATAGTTTCCAATAATGTCATATACTGTCTTATCTTTCGTTTCAGACATTTGCGATAAAGTTTTAAAAATAACTTTAGACAGCTTTTAAAATTCAAATGAAACTAGGAGATACATCTCATTACCCATGATTGCTATTGACAAAAATAACACAGTATCACAGGGCTTCTATCTTCAATCTCTATAGCCTCATCCTGAGCCACTGAAGTCAAAAAAAGAAGACGTACAAAATGGAAATATGAGACTCCTACTCATGAAATGAGAGCTCCCAACAGCTATGATAACGATCCCATAAGATATCCACTGTAGATGTAATTTCAGAAGACTCCAAATCTCTGAATTTTAAACAATTTTAACCATTTTCATTACTTAGTGATTTCTTATTACCATGAAAGTTGCTAAATTACAAATGCTGCAGTATAACCCTAAAAGTCAGCTGGATCTAGATGCTAAAAAAAAAAAAAAAAAAATCAGCAACTTTCCCCATGATTTTGAAAGTTTGTTGTTTTTTTGGTTTTTTTTTTTTTTAATCGGACCACAAAGCAGAATCCTAAAGAGATCTTTGCACAAAAATACCCCCACAACCCACCCCTCCAAACCTGTGTTTATAAAAAGTTGGATCTTGATATCTTGGTACTGCAAATCCTTAAAGAAAAAAAGAGCAAAACTGGCAGCATAAAGCTATGACAGTGAATTTTAAGCTTCTTTTTCATGTGTTCACAGGGGTCAGGTGTAGATATTGGTAGCAAAAGAGCATATTTGGAGAAATATGGGTTAAATGTGATCCTCAGCTCCCATGTGAAGCTCTCAGCTTCACTACCAGGAAGCAGGGCTCAGAAGTATTTATTAATAAGTCTGAGCTCCCTTGAGTCTCCTGTCATTAGACAAAACGCGTACTTTTTTTTCCCCCCTAAAATGCTGAGATGCCTGTCTAGCTGTTATCTTTCTACCTCCAAGGAAGCTGCATTTTGGTGATGGGAGCTATAATTTTATTATGCATACAGTTTTTAAAAGACTTCTGGTATCCTTGAATTCATGGAAGAGACATCGGAAATTGTGCTGTAACCAGTCTTAGTTTCTTGGAAGGAAAATGTTATAAAAATAGAAAATAATGTTACAATATCCGTAGTTGCACCAAACGTTTAATTGGCTATTTGGTGAAACTTCTTTTAGAGTCAGATCATCTTTCATTCTTCCACAGTTAAACTATTTAAACAACATAAAGATCACCATTTTATATAGAATCAGCAATAAATAAATATGCAATATATATATGCACAATAAGGAAGAACGCAGCATATCTTTTCCAGAAAGAATGTGAGTTTTCAAGAGTTAAAATAGAAGTGAAACTTTTCTACAGGTGAATCTTTCTGTGATCTCCTAGCAGCTGAGGGATGGTAAAGCAGATTTTTGTGGTCAGCAGCAAGCGCTTCTTCTGGATCTAGCAGCGTGCAGAGAGGATGGGTGAGAAACGAAACTGGAATTTATCTCACACTGTTGCACAACCAAATGCTTGTACAAGGCAACTTGTAGCAGCAAGAGGGTAAAACCCAAAAACCTCAAATCTGCAACCCTCCTTCATTTTCCTTGGAAAGCAACACCCACAGCAGAGAGCTGTAGTTCTGCAGTAGCAAAACTCATGCTGTGTCTCATTTACGTGAAGGACAAATAGAGACGAGCTCAGAAGATACATTTGTCTGTTTGCATTGGACTGGAAGAGGCAGGTACAGTTATGTTTGCAAGTGTCTTCCCCAAGATCACACAAACGTAAGCACGGAGTGCTGCACACCGAGCTGCCTACCGTACAAGCGGCTTTCTCTGAAATCAGTGTGAGCCCTCAAACCTCGCAGGCCCTGGGATGGAGAGACCTGCCTCAGTGGGACGCATCCTAAAAGCCTTCTGAAACATGTGAGGCTCCTTTGCTCTGTAAAAGAGAGATCTTAGGAATATTATATCAAGAAATCGACAGAGCTGATAAAGCAAACTAAAAGGGGAAATGTATTTTTTCTTTGTATTCATTCTTGGTGTTGACATATCTGAGCATTTTTTCAGGAATGAAATGCCAGCAGACAGGGTCGTCTGGAGTTCACTGTTTACTGAACATTTATGCCACAGTGCTCTCAGCTGTAGAAAGATAAAAATTCCCTCTATGTGAAGAAAAAAAACCCCAAACATATTCTACCAGATATATTAAGCATTACCTGTCATCAGCCATACTAGATGAATAACTCTTCCCCTCCCTTCCAAGTTACTTTTAGGAGTTGCCTCTTTGAAAGAAATTTGCTTCCGTCAGTCATCCAAAGGATTCCTGCTTAACGTCTCCATCCCGACATGGGATGCAATTACAGACGCTGTTTTTCAGAGTCCACTACTTAATACAGAGGGGAGGAATATTAGCTACAGAGTATATCAGCAATACTGGAAACGAGATAAGGATGTGCAGCTGAGTGACAACCATCAGCAGCAGGCAGTTATTTTTCCTTTCTACCACTAACATGGGAGAAATCAGGAAGGTGCTCAGGGTAGCGATATGCTGAACTGTAGCTGGCACTGCTACCCAAAAAGTGGCCTGAGACCCTTCACTGTTTCTCAGCAGGTGCCAGGATTAGGCTCTTCATAATCTATAGGGCAGAAGGAGAGGAAAAAAAAAAAAAAAAACAACTTTCTGAAGTTCACGTAGAGGGCGAACATTCATGTTTTATTCTCTCTTTTTGGTGACCTGCTGACATCTATCATGGGATTAACTGGAATTGCCCACAAGAAACCATCAGCCCTGTATTTTAGAATCAAACACTATTATCATAAAAGACCTGCATACCACATATAATATCCAAAATAATTTTGTAATATTAAAGGACCAGTGGTGGTATCCTCTTTTATCCTCAAGTATTTCTTAGACTTGTTCATTTTGCAAAAAACATGCAATTTAGTATCACGTATCCAGTATCAAGTACGTCACCGAATAGGTATTTTCCAGTTAAAAATCCCTCCAGTTGCCTTCCTTACGCAAAACAAGCTATGCCGTCTATTTTGAAGTTGAATTTGTCATTGACTCCTGTATTGATTTTCCTTAAAAAATAGAGATGACAACACGGCAACTGTCACTAGATGGTCTACGTTACACAGTATCTCCCGTATTGTCAGTCAGACGCCACATCCCTCAAAAAATCTGGGGGGAAAAACTGTTCCTCTTCCTCCTATTTTCATGGCAATTATACACTTTTAGGACTGCCCAGCACTTTAGCATACAACCGACTTTGAGATAATTATACAGGCTTTGACCTATAGCAATCCTACGGCAACACAACCCAACAACATTGTCTCTCTGCTTTCAATCTACTACTGATTAGAAGAAAATGAAGACATGTGGATTAACACCGACAATCTCGCCAGTTTACGCCAGGTTATGTACAGTCGATGCTTATTCAAGAGCAGCGTCTCCTCACAGTGACAGATAAATCAACTAAAACACCCATGAAAGAGTAAAGACTTGGGAACTGGCGCAAAGCAACCATCAGTCCATGTAACTGGGATGGGCAGGAGAAGCGGCGTTATCCCTGAGAATATCCACTGGCTGTGATCAAAAGCTTTTCCAAGTGCTGTGATCCACACGATGCCCTGCTAGCACGCTGGACGCGGCTACCCTGCAGCCTTGGCTGTACCGTCCTCAAATGTCAGGGAGAGGAGGAGAGAAACAGGCCAGATACCATGGGATAACCTGAAAGTCTTCTTTAAGTTCAGAGCAACAGCCAGGCCTTCAAATTCTTCCGTCAGATAAGGTTTTGTGTCAGAATAATTATATTAAGACTTTTTTTCTGCGACCTTCACCCACTTTAACGCCCTACGTAGGGATTCTGCCATCATCTCTGCTCAGCACTGGAACCAACTCATTTCATCCCCATCAGTTAAACAGAACTTTGGCAAACTTTCTAAAATTACCCCCTGCTTCTTGTTTGCTTTCAATGCTTTGTTTACTCAATTTCTTTGTGATTTTTCATGATGTTTTCAATTCACAAGAAACACGTTAGAAAGTTGCTCGGGATCCTGTGCTTGTGGCAGTGGGTGCTTTGCAAGTATGATATTATGAGTGTTATATTCTGATTTTTGTGAACTCACATTTTTGTCAACAGCACACTTGAAAGAAGAAATCTCCTGAATTCTTAATTAGTGTAAAGGTATAAATAGCCCCAAATTGCACATTGGGAGCATCATTTATCCCTAGTTCTGCATGAGCTTCATTTTCTTAATTGAAACTAATTTTTTCCTAACCCAGGAAAAATAAAAAATGCCAAGAAAACTTTTTTTCTCAGCATTTGCTGAAGCCAAGTCCCTTGATTCAGAGAGCACGTTGGTTTAATCCAAATTGCTCCTGATGTAAGCCCAAGTCGTCTAATGAGATAATGAGATATACCACTATGCATTGCTGTGCCCCTGAGGAATCTCATTAAAATTTGGAAATAGCACCATTATTAACCACTTTTTTCCTGTGAATACATTTTTAAATTATTTAACAAGATCTATAACAAACACAGTAGCATCCATTACTATTTGACGGAACATTTAACCCGATTTTCTAACTGCCCTAGTTCTGCAGTCTCTGGTATAGGAGCAATGAACTCAGTGGGGCTCTGTGGAAATGCAAAAACTCCTCTGACACATTTTCAGGTCTTCTTTGCAACATGTGGAGAACAGACCTCTTTCCCTACCACTCTTAAGTCGTCAGTTCATTCCTCTCATGTTTTGTACAAGAGATTGTTAGGAAACAATTTTTTAATGTGAGTAATATATTGGTATGTTATACATTGTTCCTTCAGCTCCTGACAGGCGGATATGACTCAAGAAAGCATAGAATTTATGCGTGAACATACAGAATTGGTTTAGTATGTTAAAAAGGAGTACCAGACAGGCAAGATGACAAGTGAGGAAGCCAACAGTGTACTCTAAGTATCTCTCTATATACACATCTACACACACACACGCACAGGCACTGTTGAACTTCAGGCCAGTCAGTTGTTCTGGCAGCTTGAGAAATAACCACAAATCCCAACAGAATACAAAGACTGCTACGTGCTAATAATGAAGAACAAAACAACGGTAGATGCATCTATGAGTAACTCCATACTCATCACGTATATTACTCTGGCTGTTGCACTGGAAGGCACTGCATTTTCTCTTTTTGTTGCAGTGTTCGTTGTCCTACAGCTTACCAATTTTGACGTGTCTTGAAATAAAAAAAAAAAGTGGCTATAGCCGCAGAATAGCAACATTCTACTTCAGCTATAAACAAACTTAGTGGGGGATAAAAATAGGCCATGATGGAGATTCCAGCATTCCTTTCAAGTACTCAGCTTGAACCGGTCAATGCAATTTCCCATTATCTAAGAATCACGTTTAAAAGTGGTACTTCTAAAGTCTCCAGGAAGAAGCTTGTGCTCCCTTTCATTTTCTTTTGCTGAAAAATGTTACGACTGTTTTGGAGGGCTGATTTTTCTTTCTGTAAAATGCACTCTTACTGTTTATATCTTGAAATAACTGATTTAAATGTCTTTTTTTCCTGAAATATAACAACTAGGAACAAATTCTGTCGGATCAGAACAGAACTGCATTTCATTTGTGACTATTTTCTGTTTCGTGACATTTCTGAAAAGTTAATTTGAACCCAGAAAGCCTATTTACGTGGATAAATCCCTGGCAATGTCCTTCTCTACTGGAATTTTTTTTTTTTTTTTTAGCAAAGCATTTTAAAAACTGTCAAAAACCCCATTACTAAAAGTGTGTGTAAAGCCTTAACTCCCCCTGGCTTTTACAAACATGTCAGACAAAAAAAATGGAGAGGAAAAATAAAGAGTCTTGGCTAGATCCAGGCCCTTACTTCATACCTGTAGCAAAATTTTAACTAAGCTGAAGATCCTTAAACTGGGGAGAAGGTGTATGTGCATGAGTGACCACATCAAAATGACTGCAGTATACACAGAAATGGCCAACGAGTAATATCTGTGAATTATGGCTGTGCAGACGTCAGGTCAGGTCAGCTGGCCAGCGGGTACACAGCGGCCAGTGCAGGCTCAGAGAACTGGTGCTGAAGCTAAACCAGCATCGCTTCATGCATACGTAAGCAAGACACAAAAACTAGTCTTAGATACCCAATACCCTTAAGTGCAGTATAAAACACAACCAGAGAAAAGATGTATTGAGGGGCTGTAAATAATATCCCACATACATACACGTATATACACATGCACATCAATGACATATCAATGTAGTAATCCAATATGGACAAAATTTTCTGGAATGAAAACTGCTGAATAAATGTAAAACATCCCTCTGATGCACAATCAATTCCACGTGTCCTTCAGAAATCTTGTGGGGCTTGAGCGGGTTTAAAATGCACCCTACATTTTACACAAAGGATGAAAACTTGTTCCCTTCTTTTAACACCCCCCACTTCTGAAAATCCAGGCGTTATACTTCTCCCTGAAATACAAAAGCTAAACATCTCTCTATGCACCATATTAGTGAGATGCATCAAAAAAGAAAGCATTAACATAATTAAAAATAAGCATCCTTCCCATTTCTGTTTATTAAGCCAAAATGTAATTATCAGAGACATGCTGTACTGGATGTTGCCTTTGCAAATAGACGAGCCTGGCATTGTAAACAGCCTGCCCCCTAACCGCGTATGCATATTTATGTGCCCGTTTGTAAACATTTTATTTAGTTGATTTTCAGTCATCAGTTTCTAAGACTTTTAAACACAGTTTAATTAAATTCCATGGACTTACAAACAATTACCATGCACTCATTTTAGAATATTCTCAGCAGCCAAATGTTCAGCATGTTACAATTTTTGGTAATCATAAAGTTTAAATTAATGAGAAGTTAAGATAGAGGGGCTGTAACTTCTTTCAGAGAAAGTGAAGTGTTAAGTACACTAGTAAATTAATTTATACCCAGTTGAAGAGAACAGCATATTTTGTTACCATTTTGGGAGATTTCCACTCCTACAGCTACTCAAAACAACCAGAACTGGCTTGTTTACAGTGGCTTCACAGGGGTGGTCAATGTTCAGCCCTAAATGACGAAAGCTGAACTCTTGTGCGGTTGAAGGTATCTCATTAAACAACTAACTCTGGAACAATACAAGCAAACATACAAGAAATAAAGGTTAAGATGGTAAAAGGCATCCAACTGTTCAATGCTCAACATCCTCCTTGTAAACAACATGCAGCTACAGATAGTCTTTAAAAAAAAAAAAAAAATCTAATTAGGGAATACTCAATGAAAATTCAAAACTAAACAAACAGGCCAGAAGACAAAAAAGTAAATGAAAATATATCCAAAGATTAAAATCAAAGAAGGTGAGAAGGATGAGAATGCCATCAACAAGGCTGAATATTCAGTAACGCCTCCTTGTTGTAAACCCGTATGTTGCCACCCCTCCATGATCTGGGTCCCATTCCAACGAGGCTCTCTGTCCATGTAGGGACATCTCCCAAACAATGATACTCACTGGCAGTGGGGAAAAAAATCTCTCCTGGAGGCTTTTTCCAGGTATTAAGTGGTTTCCCTCTGCCTTCCAGCCATCTGCTTACACATGTCAACACTTCGGGTTTTGAAGAGGATAACAAGACCAGTTCTTGCAAGCCACAACATCTGCCCTCCAGGTCTCCTCAGAATAACACAGTAAAATCACCTTAAACTTCTCGCCTCTCGAGTCTAACTCCCTTTGCCATTCAACTTGTTACTACTGGCAGAGATGTTCTTAATTTTAAGCATAATTTTCCTGATAATAAAAATTTCTGGATCGGGCCCATGTTGGTGTTCCAACAGTGGATTGATTTGAAGCTGCTCTGCAAACTGTTCAAATATTTTAAAGCCTAAATGAATCCTGAACTTGGATGTTCAGAAGTACAATGTACAAGTCTAAAGAACAGACAAGTGAAGTATATGAATGTAACAGCTCCTTTTCAAAAGGAGTTGGATGTTAAACCCAGACTTGGGAAACCGAAGACAACCCCCAGATGGAGCAAATTACTATGCAAGCAAAGGGTATAAGCATTAGATCAATCTTTTCTTTTCAGTGAAGTCAGCAGAGAGATCTCTCAAAAGGAGTGTGATGAGATAAGGAATTTTGTTGCTCCACGAACAATACAGGCTTGAGAGATACAGGAGAGAGATCAGTAGAAGAGAAGATAAGGGTAAAGACAAAAGCAAAGCTAAAAATTTAAAGAAAACTATTGTCGATTCAGGATTTAACCACACAGGAAATCATAAAGTAGAACTTAGGTTTAATCACCTCAATATTACAAACTAAAACTGTGGAGTTTTTTAAAGCAAGATAGTTTAAAAAGTAACATTCATGAAACTTCTGTCTTTCTAAATGACTGTGCATGAAGTCACACAGAACGAGCCACCTTGTCTCTCCCTAAAACGTCAAATCCCAGCGACCCGCATGCTCCAGGCAATCCTTATGACACTTTGCAAAGTTTCCACTAATTTTTTTGCCTCTTAAGCATATTGGTCAGTGCTTCTTATTTCCATAAATGCACTTCCATATGAACTAGCCTGTCTGTGACTTTCTCTGATGGCAGGTCAGATGTTTCCTCTCAGAGCTCCTGGTTTTACAGGTACTTCTGTGGGGCTCTGCAGATGCCACTTCTCTCTTGGTTCACAGCTGTCGAGGGGGAGGTGGGTATTCACAGAAACTGCTGGGCATGTAACTTTGGGTGTTTAATTTATGCACCCATAAAGGTTTCCTGAATATTATTATTTAAAGTTTTATATTGAACTGGTCTTCACAACAGACACACATTACTAACAGGACAGCTGCCTGGTCAGCATCCTTATCCACTGAATCTATTCCAGTTGTCAAACTGCACTAATTTGATTATAAGAATTATATTGCAAGGCCCTGTTAGGTATGATTATGCACCATCTAATGTAACACTTAATTGCTATTAAGACTTCCATGATGAAACAGTAATAATGGTATATTCATATTAGATACAGATCTTACAGTAAAGCATGTAAGACTTTGCATGCACCTATCAAAGTCAATGGTAAATACGAAATATAGATAGAAAGTAATACTGAGACAGCTCTTTGAGCTACAATTCATTCTTGTCTGCATTCAACTTGAGAAAGTTTGATGACATCCATTCCGAACCGGAATGTCAAAGAAAATCACACAGCAAAGGGAGAGCCAGCACTGGGTCAGTAGATACTGAAAAATAGATTTGGGAGTTGTCAGCAAAAATGTAACACTAAAACCTGTGAGCATGAATAATAGTGCCCTAAAGAAGGATATAAATACTGAATAGAATAGAAAGCGAAGTGATATCAGTATGACTCTATGAGCAACTTGGGACACTCTAGAAACATAAGGACAAATATCATATTGTCAGAATAAGAACCTGAAGAAGGCCAACATATTGCAGATTTAATACAAAAAAAACCCAGAAAATGCACCAATCTCATTGCCCACAGCAGCAAATGAACTAGAAAGAAATATAAGGTCCAATTCACAGACATGGCAATATTGAACTGGGAACAGCATGTAACCTAAAGACAATATTTGGAAGGGGCTGTCATGTATTTGAACAAAGAAAAGTTCATCTACAAATATGACATATACTTCTAGATGATTTTTTTTTTTCTTTTTCAAGGCTGCATAGCTGTTAGCAAATTCCCCCTACAGCTTTGTAAAGGGAGGCTCTTCTGCTGTTTTATTTATGAAGGAAAATAAAAGGATGTTACATTATTCACCGAGACAGAGACAGTGGAGACCCACAGGACTTCCAAGCTTGTTGTTCTGCCCATCATCAGACACTGCCAGGCTCCCCTACTACACACAATGGCTGTAAAGACAATCTAGACAAAACCTCATTCATCCACTGGGTTTTACAAGGAAACCCATTTCCTTTTCCTATGGCATTGCTGGAGCAGGACTGAGGACCCCGGGCTGGGCTGGTTGGGGTCAGATGCCTCCCGAATCCTGCAGGTGATTCAAGCTGGCAATAAGTAAGTAGGCTTGCCAGTGAAGAGGGGATTAGGTTTTGGTACTGAGCCTGAGGGCTTCTTCCTTCTCAACAGTAACTAAACCGATACCTTTTTAAACAGGAGTTTACAGCAAGATAGAGATGTTTTAAAGCTGCAGAAACTGAAGAAAAAGGTAATGGAAGATGATGGTTTGAATTAAAAATTGGTGACTGTTTTTGAAGTTGTCTGCAGTTTCAAAATCAGTAAATGCCAAAAGAACAAGATTGTGATGGACTCGGGGTGTCTCTGTTATTTATTGAGATTGAAATAATTGAAATAATGCAGGAAGAGAAGCCACAGTCTTTGGAGCAGCAACCTGCCGCTTTCATACTCCTGAGAATGAGTGTACTAGACCTCAGGAGACAGAACACAAGCTGGAAGTTTATGTTGTTAAACTGAAGCAGTGGAGACAGAAGTATTGCCAACGACTGGCTTATAATTATAACCAAGCATTGGTTGAAAGTGTTTCCTCTTGGGGGTTTTGAAGATACATCCAAACACTGTGAACGGGCAAAATTTAATTCTTCTAAGTGTACACTACTAAGGATAAGGGAAAAAAAGAATGGTTCTGAATAACATATCTGCTGAACTTAGCTCATACTTTCACAAGCAACTCTGTCCTACTATTTCATCTGACTCCTCAACTCTTTCAATTTTAAACTGAGGAGACAACTTAAGCTGTAGGTTTACCTGAGCTTGAGCTCTCCTGTCCTCTCCCCACTATGAAGAAGCTGTGTCTCCCTCTCTACCAAATGAATAGTCTCATCACAGTAGACCTCTCATGGAGAAAAATCTTCGTACAACTGAAGTCTTTTGAAAATGTTTTACTCAAAGAGAGGGCAGTTAACAAACAAGAAACAGATAATAAAAGATCGTCATAGTAGAAGACTGCTGCAAAAGAGCATCCAAGGAGATAACACGATCAGAAAACCAGATCGTGATAGTAATCTGAAGCTTAGCATGCTGATTTTGCTAAATATAATCTAAATGCCCCTGAATGTAATAAGATACCAAACGATCAAAGAATCTATGTTGATCAAAGAATTGACATTGATCAAATCAGTAAATGAAGAACAATTTGTTGGTAGGTAGATACGAAAAAAATCCAAAGAATTCCCCAGTAGACTTCAACACAACAAGACACGGTATAAAAGGGTAATTAATAAGTGACAATAGGAAGACAAAAGGAAAGACATAGAAGGCAGGAACAAGGTTAAAAAAAGCCTGTTAACAAAGAAAAGAATGATGGGCAGGTAATAACCCTATCAAAAATGTAGTTGAACAGAAAACCTAATTATCAGGAATCTGTGACAAGATGCAAGCTGAGACAAACATCTAAAAGCCTATTCTGTTCTCCTGCATGGCTCACCCTGCTGTAGTATCTGAGCACCTCAAATCTCTCCGTGCATCTATTCTCACTACACCCTTTGAAATGGGGTAATATTGCTATTACTTTTTAAAGAACAGAGAACTGAGGAATGTCATGCTAAGGCCAAGCTCCCCAGAGGAGTTTGTGTCTTAGTTTCATTGATGTTCAGCTGAAAATCAAACACGAAATCTGTGAGAAAACAGGGAACTGGATCTAAGTCCAAGGCTTACCTTTTCTTAACTGAGCAAACCATCACAAAATAAAACAAAATTTTTTTAGAAGGCAACAGTGTTAGACATGGGGAAAGCACGGCAGTAAGGCTGCATTGTCCTTCAATCAAATTCTTCTCATTGCTAATATTTTTCCAACATTACTCCTCTTTCTTTAAAAAAAGATAAAAAGAAACTTTCCAATCCATAACAGAGGCAGGACTGGAAGCAACAAGATACAAAAATGACTCAGGAGGCATGCAGTAATCAAGATAAAAACCAAAATGCAATCACAAAACACCACAGCAGATACATCTAAAGCCCACCGCTCAATCAAACTTGCTGTTAAGAATTAAACAAAAGAAGAAAAGAGCCTCTCTTCACCAATAACACTAAAGCCAGATAAAAGCTGCTGGGCTGTCCTTAATCCCATGGAGTAATTTTTCACACTCCTGGATGGCAGCGTCTTCTCCTAGAAGCAGTAATTCTCACACCCGTAGAGCTGCGACTCTCCTGCGCTGGGGGACAATAGCTCTCATGCACAGCAACCATAAATATATGGTATATACACACCAGTGGCAACCACTGATAAATTAGTGTCATGGGCTCTCCTACCCCACTGGCATCTCTATCTCTAACGATTTAGATCCATTTACCAGCTGTATCTCCTCATCCCTCATTTGCTGTTATTTCATTAAACAACTATCATATTATTTCCCATCAGCGCCCTCCCTCATCCCCACAATGCTCGGGCGATGCTTTGCTACGACTGTAAATGATAACGCCATAACCTTTTCACTCTTCTGGCAATGACTCCTCTATACATGGTTAGCACCCAGCTCCCTGGGTTTCTCCCAAGAGAAACTTGCTGTTTAAACAGTTGTTGCACAGGAAAAAAAAAAAAAAGAAAGCACAGGGGAACAAAATTAAAAAGCATAAATGTATCCCGAGAAACAGGAGGAACAGGGCTGAACACAATCAGCTGACAGAATCACTGCCAACAGACTGAAACAGAGAAAATGGAGCTGCGTTTAACGGCAGCATTCAGGAAGCAGCATTGCTGGCACTCTCAGACACGTTACAACAATAATCTTTCTGATCCAGTTTCTACCAAAAGCCAGAGTACTACGCACAAGTAAAGAAGTGCCAGTGTGTTTTAGAGCGTGTGCAGTGCAAAATTCCATAATGCTGCAATAGCAAATCTTGTTTGAGTGGGAGGCGGACACCAGAGGGTCTCAGCACACCTGCAGTTACCAACTTCTGGTAAAAGACAGCAAGGAGGCCATCAGCGAGCAGGCACCAGCACTGCTTCCTAGAGCGTTTGCAGTAAAAGAAACTTTCATATAACTACAGCAACAAATATATGTCACTATCAGAATAAAGCCCTCACAGAAAATGCACCTTTTTTTTTTTTTTTTTTTTTTACCCAGCATTACGGTACCTCAGTCTCCCACGTGAGCTCTACCTCTGTCTCCCGCTTGAGCTCTCTGGCAACGCCCTGGCACTCTGCAACCTCCCGGCCATTTCCACTCCTGAGGCAGAAACTCACAATTTTTCCACTAAAAAGCAAAGAATGAAATGTGTTATTGCCCATGTACCAAAAGAGTATTTTTAGACGCCCAACGGAGACATCCAGTGCTCCAAGTTATCACTAGAACTTGAGTGCGTTGATGTTTTTCCCTGAATACAGGGCTCAAAACTGGTGAAAGCTCTCACCCACTGAAGCATTTTGATTAAGTTGAATAAAATGAAATATTTCTACTGTAAGAATGTCAAAATATTTTATTTCAATCAAACATTTTGACAGAATTGGATAAAGTTGGAAAGTAATCAGTGTCTTTAAAATTTCTTGATTTTTCAACTTCTTGCCCCAAGTTAGCAATAAAATACCGAAACTACTGAAGTTTCTCATGGACTAGAAATGCTGTTGTCTCAGCTCTACCGTCTGTTAAAAAGCCTTTCTTAAGCAAGTCTGTATCAGAAGAAAGGCTGATCCCATCACTCTAATCCATCACCCTAATCAATTGGATTATCTGGGAGAGCCCAAGCAGGACAGGCTGCAGCAATGTGCCTCTTGCCGACACTATTAGCGCTCAGCCTGATTTCAACCGAGCGCAGCAAACATGAACAGATGGGAGACAACTTCACAGCTCGGTGTGTACAACTTCAGAGATGAATCTGGAAACTCATATGAATCCTATTAACTCTGTGGCTGCTTCAGCCAAAGTGGCATCTTGCTTTCATTCACATCAAAAGCCCATTGGAAAAAAAAAAAAAAAAAAAAAAAAGAGATAGAGAAAAAGCTATTATGTCCTGTATGGGACACCCTGCAGTTGATTGAGTACATGAGATAAAACAGATAGAAAATTTCATCCTGTGACATGTTAAAAAAATGCAGATCTAAAATTGGCCATTCCTATACTGAAGAAATGGCAAATTCTGCACAAATTCCCCAAAGTGAGCCCAACCCTGAAAACAGCAACACAGCTGCATCAACACAGTACTGGACCTATTTATTTTACTGCAAGAAATCCACAGGAATGCAAAATGCCCTGCAATTTAATGTTATGTACCATTACACTCCTGGTATACTTTCCCAATTTTGCAACCATATTTCCTTTATTCTGGTTTCCCAGTGCCAGGGAGTCCTGGCCAGCAAACCTCTCCCTTGTTAAATAGCTCCACAGAAGGTGCTGAGTTTGGGGGGGTTGGAGATACGTGAAAGTTAAAACAAGGGGAACCTGACCCTTCTCCACACTGTCCCCTTTCTGACAAGAGGGTGACAAATACAAACCTTGACTTTGCAAAACAATATCAGTTTAAACCAGTTTTCACATTACCTTTCTATTTTTTCCTACCTAACACGTCAAGGGCATTACGTACAATATTAGGATATACTCAAAACCTGTGTAAATGATTGGTAAAGTAGAGATTCCCAAAGTGACACTTCCCTAAAATTTCTAATCACGTCGGAAATTAAACCAAAAAAAAGAAGAAATCCATCTTTCCCTCGAGAAAAATTCCTGTGTAATCAATGGAAAATTACAGCAGTTCTGCAGATTTTCTTGAATGGCCTTATACAACTAAAGAAAGTTTTGCTCCTACTTTATAAAATATATAACAGCAACATTCCTGATAAAATTATGCAAGCTTCTCAAGTCATCTTTGGAAAAAAAAAGAATGAAATTTTTGATAATTCATGAAGAGATACCGCAAAAGCTATGTCTAGTTAAAAGTCTTTCAGGGATGCATACCAATGTATAAAATAAGTGCTGTTAAATTAAGAGCTAGTAAAGAGTTCCATGCTTTTACAAATTAAATGTTTGTTGAAACATGTGCTTGGTACTATAGCAGCAGTGTGTAGCTCTATATGTAGTAGCATATAGACTGTTGCATTTAATACGTACATAGTAGCACTTAATGGGAACTATGTAGAGCAAGACAGACTATTCTGAATCAGGAGGTGATTTTATCCATTCGTATATCAAATCAGAAGAAAGAGGAATTACTTTTTAGGGGTTGGTTAAATATACATCTGCATGTATGTACGTATAAGTGTATGTGAAAGTGTCTCCTCTGACAACAGGCAAGAAACACGGACATCTGTGCAATGCGGTTTTCCTGGGGTATTTCAGATGCTTACTGCAAACAGGAACAAAAAAAATCCTACTCTTTGCTGCTCTTCCACATAAATCAGGAAAGAAAAACAGATTACATGAGAAATGTTCTTCAGTAAGTTCTCTGAAGCACTGTGTAGTCAACCTGTCTTAATCACAGAAAAGATGAGACAGAGCGTAATGTATAATCCAATCTTCTCCTCCCTCATATTTTTATTTATAATTAATTTCCACATAAAAAGGTTGCACAGATCTGAAGCTATTGAGAGACAGCCAGGTATGGGCCAGAAGACAGACGTCTCAACCTTGTAAGGACTTCTAGAAGCAAGTGTTAGTGACACTTTGCTCCGGTCGCTGCTTTGTTGTAAAACACGAGCCTTGATTTCCTGAGCTAAATGGCATGATCTGTAAATAGGGAGGAAGCTGCTGACTCATAATGATCCTTCGCACAGACCATAACGCCTTAGCAGAGGGAAAACAAGATGCTGCCAGAACAGGTTACAATTGACCCTGTCAGTATTAAGTTACACTGGTTCTTCTTCTATCAAATGAAGAGCTTCTTGCTCTTCCCACTGCACACACAGCCCGACTGAACTGCAAGGGACTGCAACAGCCCGAGTCCTTCGGGCTCCCAGGGAAAGCCCACGAGTGGCGTGGCTTTTTTTTTTTTTTTTTTTTCCTCAGAAGGAATTTTAACACATTTATATTCACAGCTATAGTCTGGAGTCCTAAATGGACACCGATAAATCAGTTCAAAAAAGAGCAATGTCTCAAAGGCAACTGAGTGCTCAAGTGCACTCCATTGCCTGCTCAAAGCTGAGGAAACTTGACTCGATCTTAGAAAGAAATTTGAAATAAATACATCTTTTCTTAACTTGACCCACTGGGACTTCCAGAAATTCCTTGAGCACATGTTCTTCTTCCACTACACATTTCCCTAGTATAGCTTTTGCATATTAGTCAAGGGGTTTTGGCTGCACCCCCGTTAAAGCAGTAGCTTAGTATGGGCTATGAGACATCGGTAAAATTCCAGGTATTTCCTCCAATGCACCAGGAGCACTGCATTGTGCATTAGCATGGGACCATTCATGCAGCTCATACAGGGCAAGCTTCACATACCATAATCACTGCTCCAGTACTTTAGAGATGACCTGTAAATGTCCCTGAGCTTAACCCACAGCCTGGGCTTATCTGTTTTAGCAGCTCTTCCTCCATCTCCCTCTTTGCACATCTTTACCGGCATGAGTAACAACCTAGAAATGAGTAATGGCCCGTAGTAAGCAAACTGGAAGGGAACTTCCATACACAGACCATCTCTGAAACCTTTCACAGGGTCCCTTTGCAAGGAGCCTTTGACTGGGTCACGCCAGAGCTCAGAAGCGCTCCATCAGGCACGGTGCAAGCGCAGCCAGAGGAACGCTGTTCAGATTTGCAAGATTTGCTCGGTCTAATAAGGAAATGTAAATCTTTACAAAAGGCCAGGGAATAAACTCTGCTTCTGTCTCTTAACCTCCAATGGAAGAGCTCCAGAGTCCTGGTTCAGATCCTTCTTTGTTCTGAGAGGGTATTTCATTGGGAAATAGAGAATTTGTTGAACCTGGGTTTAGAGCGGAAAAAAAAATTACAAATCATTAGGAAAGTAATGCAGAGAGAAAAATAGCAGCTCAGAGAAATCTCATTTGAAAAGCTATTTGACTGAGAAAAAAGCTGTGAGCTTCACATAAATAAATAAATAAAACACAGGAAGAAAACCACCATTAAGTCCGGAGCCAGGAAAAGGAACATTTATGAGAAGAGAAATTGTAGTCAGATAAAGTTCCCTTTCCTCCAGAAACATATACTTGCAAGTAGGCTTTGCATGACAACAAAAATGAGTGCAGAATCATATACTGAATATACAGTGGATTTAACACCAGTGGTAAAGAAAATAAAATCCATTCCATACGAAACATATTTCTTCCCACAGGAAAAAAGAAATTTTGAGATGCTTTCCCGATCCTTGCTGAAGAGTACTGCTTTCTAGATACAGCCATAAATCCTGCAAGAATCATGTTCTTCTTTCTCATCACAAAACATTTGCACACATGGAATGCAACCCAACATGTTTATCTCAAGCACTTTTTTACTCCAGACAAACGGTAACTATTGTTATTACACACTTCCCAGAGGTCTGCTGTTCTAACCCCAAACCTCAAACACTCCACTCCTACACCAGATTTCCTTCCACTAATTTTTTTTCTAATAACTCTGACTCTACCAGCAATTGAGAGAGCATCAGACTTTTCTACACCACTGTAAACCTGGATTAATTTAACTGAATGAAAATCCATGAATTATTCTGGATTTATACTTTTGCAAAGCAGAACAAGTTCCTACCTCAGATCCAGGAAGGGACATGAAACATTGTACAACATTTTTCTTGAAATAATCATTTATCTAAGTTAAAGCAAGGGGAAGCAGGCAGTCATTTCTCTGAGTTTTATTAGCTGTAATCTAGAAAATAACAAAAAAAAAAAAAGAAAAAGAAAATGAATACATTGCTTTAAAAAAAAAAATAATGAAAAGGCAGCTGTAGAAAGCAGGCTGCGATTCGAGAAGAACCTCTGCTTGGATTTAGTGACCAGAATTTGAGCTCCGATTGTTTTAATCTGCCAGTACCACTTTAATTATCTATTTTCATAGACTTTATAATAACAAGGAACCAGAGGCACACTAATACTGTAACATTTTAAACTTCTGATCAATGGCAAATTTAAACTAAATTTATCAAACAAAACATTCCTTCTGTTTGTCTTATATGTACACTCAAACTTCAACTATTTTTCAACAGTTCGCTGCTTCTCACGTCTCGTACAGTGGATAAATATTCACAAATGTAATAAACACATATTATAGAAATCACAGCCCAGAAGACGACATTACCAAAGATTTTTAAATGGACCGCAAAACAGAGTGAAACCTCTACCACACCACACTGACTCTGCAGGACTCTGCAGCAGAGCCATTATAGTTCTCCACCTCTATATCCATCCTGCAAAGACCCAT
This sequence comes from Harpia harpyja, assembly GCF_026419915.1. Lineage (NCBI taxonomy): Eukaryota > Metazoa > Chordata > Aves > Accipitriformes > Accipitridae > Harpia > Harpia harpyja. Next base: position 41,779,709 of record NC_068951.1, read on the forward strand.
AGATACATCTCCAAAAATGGATCCACCGTGAAGACACAAGTTATGGCATCTTCAAACCAGTACGTAGTAATTGATATGAAATACAATCCTACGCAAAGGATTCTGCGGTTTTCACATCAGATCAAGCAAGCCTCACACACAGTGCATGTAATTTACTGAGCGCGTGTTCACATTTTGTGATCTAATTACCACCCTGACCCACTACTGTTGTGTCCAAATGAGAATCAACGGAGTACTCCCTTCACGAGCAGTTCCCTGCTGTGGCAGGAAGGGCTCATTTGGGATGAAGCAGGGCGGTCATCCTCAGCAGGCCCAAAGCTAGGAAAATAGAAAAGAGAAGACCTCATGCACCAATGTAGAAGACATGACTGCCACCTGCCAGCCTTCAGTTTCCTTGCTGCTCGCTGGTTTACTGTCCCATCCCTTCCACATACTACTGGTGCTGGCTGCTCAGAAGAGCTGGAAGCACATCTGGGGCATCCCAGCAAGACTAAGTGTGTAGCCCCTGCGAACAGGACTTGTGAACTCTTTAGGACTGGGGCTCAAACATCCATTGACTTTTTTTAACGCAAACAAGGTCACAGTGAGTAAAGTTCACTGTGTAGGTAAAGCGAGGCAAATGTCCATGACTTGCAGAATTTGTAAATTGGGCTTTAATGAATGCTGTCCTCAGATACCAATTTAGGGATATTTTACCTGTTAATCACAGAGGGTCATCTCTCAAGGGAAGGCAGAACAAAACTACTCTTCGTAAATGCAACCAGAAGCTACCAAATTCCTCAAATCCTGTCTTCCACTGACCCATAGTCCACTGCAGTAATACTTCTGTCTTCTGCTCTTGTATTTTGTACATACTTCTCCACAAAAAAAAAAAAAAAAATTATTTTTCCTGCTCCCTGTCATGGTTTAACCCCAGCTGGCAACTGAGCCCCACACAGCCTCTCGCTCACTCCCTCACAGCAGGATGGGGGAGAGAATCGGAAGAGCAAAAGCGAGAAAACTCAGGGGTTGAGATAAAGACAGTTTAATAGGGAAAGCAAAAGCCACGCACGCAAGCAAAGCAAAACCAGGAATTCGTTCCCCGCTTCCCACGGGCAGGCAGGTGCTCAGCCATCTCCAGGACAGCAGGGCTCCAGCACGCCTAACGGGGACTTGGGAAGACAAACGCCATCGCTCCGAACACTTTCCCCCTCCTTCTTCCCCCAGCTTTATATGTTGATCATGACGTCCTATGGTCTGGGATATCCCTTGGGTCAGTCGGGGTCAGCTGTCCCGGCTGTGTCCCCTCCCAAATCCTTGTGCCCCCCCAGCCTGCTCGCTGGTGGGGTGAGAAGCAGAACAGCCCTTTGGTCGGGGTAAGCACTGCTCAGCAGGAATGAAAACATCCCTGTGTTATCAACACTGTTTTCAGCACAAATCCAAAACACAGCCCCATACCAGAAGAAAATTAACTCTATCCCAGCCAAAACCAGCACACTCCCACAGCACAGAAAAGTCAGAGGGGAAGACCCTCTTCTTTAGAATTTTATATCCAAATGTAGTGCAAAGACTTCATTGCAAAGACAGTCTGCATCTACATGTTTTGTTCATCCTCATAAACACGATCAGTGTCTTAAAAGTATTTTTTTTCTCCCTGTTTCTTAAACTGAAGAAAATATGGAGCTAGCTTGCAAGAACAAGGTATAGATCACCAGGCAGTTTAGCTCTGCAAAGCTCTAAAGTCTTCTGTGCCTAAAATCAGTATATACAATTTTTTAGACTCCCCCTGTAATTGCAGTAACTGCTTCTCCCTGACAATTCTTAATTCAAATGTTTTGATCTGATACTTTCTCTAGGTTTTAGAGAGAAAAAAACTAAGCATCAATAAAGAGAAGCCTGTTGCCACCACTGTGTATTTTAAGTGTCTTCCTGTCCTCGAGGTGTTCTTTCAAGGTGATCATTAACCAGTCCTATAAAATCAACATATTCTTTATTCTTCTAGGAAGACAGTTAATAGGTTGCACAAAGTTAACAGTGTTTCCTCAATTTTCCAGCTGAATTCAAACCTGTTCTAGAGTGATTTGTAGCACAGCATATGATTTCTAGCAGATGCCTGTTTTAGCAGATATTATTAGCTTTGAAGCCATGCATAAACTCTCAGAAGGTCAGAGAAGGATAAAAACTGACAGTAAGAGGCTCAAGTAAATGAAGGTAAATACATCAAACAATCTGTTTAGCACAGGCACCACATGAGTCAGTAGTGTCACCTCTTCTCTCTCTGCAGAGAAAGTTAAATCTAGACAGGAAAATGCCGATTACTGAAACTCAAGGGCAGCAAATTTCGTTTAGATGAAAGAACAGGAAAAGGAAGAAAACAAGGCAATAAAGCAATTGGCAGTCATTACAGCAAATTCTGCAACATGGCAGCAACATGCAGAGCACTCCCATCTCCAACACCCTCACCTCAGGAATCCCAGTACTTCTGTCCGTGAAATAAACGCATCTGTAGTGATAACTCCAAAAATTCTTCATTAAAATTAGCTGCTGTGACATACTACAGGCAGGACATAAATAACCCCCACTTCCCATGCCACAGCTCCCTGTTGAGGCTTTGCTAACACAGGGACTAAGACTCAAGTATCTCCGGCTCATAAGTCTGCAAGGGGGAAAAAAAAAAAAGCAAAAAAAAAAAGCTTATCTATCTCTTAATTTTTTCAAAACCTGAGCTATTTCCATAAAGGCTAGAACTGCCTATGGAAATCTCTTTAAATCTACAGCTGAAGGTTGAGGTCCAAAGCCATAGCATGATCATCTCGGACTGGTCTGGGAGCATTGCGAGATGTCAGTCGTCACTCTGCCCTGCCTTTTGGACACTGTCATCCTCCTTGCTGAGCAAGACCAGGCGCTCTGTAGCGCATTCTCCTGTAAAACCAGTCAATTTTTATTGAAAAATCCATCACAGATGTGATGCTACTACGAAGCTCATGTGGATGCTAGTCATTCTGTATAATTTCTATAATATTTGAGGTCTTTGGAGAAGAAACTGCTTATAATTGTCCTTGTGCATCCTCTAGCAGGATTGAACCTCAAATTATGCCTACCCCTAGGTGTTACCTCAGATCTACTAGCAGTAGCAAATAATTATGATCTTCACTAGAAATACTTCCCTGAAAGTCACAAATTGTTTTATGCATTTTCTTGCAAGTAACCTTCGGTTTACAGTAACACAATGCTTATGGTGAACGCTGATACCAGCTGGGTACTAGAAAAAGGAAGCCTTGATTACTCACACACAGTTAATCAGCACAGAAAGGTCAGCTTTACATCTACATACATAATCCAAATTGTAAATGAGTTTCTATGCAAAGAACACAGTAGAAGTCTCTTCCATATAGCGATCTGACTTTCTTATCCAAACAACAAAGAAATAACTATCTTTAGTCAAATAGCATCCTTCAATTTTTTTTCTATTACTTTGAACAGTGTTGTTGAATCCACTATAAAGAATATGCCACAAAGCTTGGATATTATTCTCTTCCATCAACAAGTCCTTTATACCAACACATATTGTGAAGAAACGGGAGGACAAAAAACATACTGCTCTTTCAGTGACACAATATCTTTCTAAGCTCAGGCTAAAGAGTCACACCTAAACAGAAGATAGGATGCAGTAAAAACTGAAACTCCCACTTTACTTTGAAAAGTAAAATCAAAACAAACAGAAAAATCTAGATGAAGCAAAGTTTTTATTGGCAAAATACTCGTATCTATTCCATTGTTAATACATAAGAAGGGATTTATTTGTTATATTTTAATTTGATTTCAGAACATTAAAAGCAAAAGTACAATGAATAATTTAAGCTTTAATGTATTTCCCTGAATGGAACATGCTCTCATGAGAGGTGAGTAAAAGAATCAGTTTACATTGCGCAAATGGACAGTAGTAAAGAAAGATTTCCCTAAACACAACACGTCAATACAATTTACAATCTCTGGCTTTATATAAGCTACTATAAATGTGTTTTTCATATTTTGGTTAATGTAAAACTCTTGTAGCTGAACCATAATGGCATTCAATTCGTATGCCTGAATAATTTGAATCATTGGAAGGAAACAAGAAGCATCTAACATATGGGTGGAAAAAGGGAAGATTTCAAATAATTAATCAGAACTAGGAAAGAATGACAAACTACTTCTCTGATACTTTGACAGAAATTTTGAATGTAGTACAAAGTAGTTGCAGGCTCTTCAACTTTGAATCAATAGCATCAGCATGAATACTAAAATATTGTAACCATATTTCAGAGATGAGGGCAATATTCAACAAGAAAAAAATATTCTCCTTGGGTTCTCCCCGTCTGCAAACCGAAGCCACAGTTTACACATACAAAGGCCTATTAATCTGAAATTGCACAAATTCTGGCTTCTGTAGTCTTTATGCTGTACTAGAGGCACATCAGTGCAAGACATGATTTGTACTTGTAAGGACTAGAGAGGCAATAAAGACGATTCAGTCAAAGAAAAGAAAATCCTTTGCCCTCATTAGCAAGTTAGATGTTTGGTAAAGCTGTCGTGATGGGAGAGAGAGAGTTAAAAGCATCAGGGACTCTCTATTGGAAGTTTGCACATTCTCAGGTTTAATTTCCCAAGTGGCAGAATTAGGAGTGGGGCAGATCTAACATTTTTAACGTGCAAAACAATATATCTCATACCTTGATTAGTATGGTTTGATTTAGGAATTAAAGCATTCAGAGACATCATTATTACAAATGACAATTGATTTTAAATGCCAACAACATTAGTTCATTTATGGCTTGCAGTGAGGCAAAAGTGCAGTCAACTGTTTGGACAACGAGACAAGGGACAGCAGCAACGCAGCTGTCACAAAAACCACCTTGCTTGGTCTGAGACACTACTGGAGTCCAACCAAATTAGAAGCAAGTGGTCAAAGAGGCAAAAGACAGCACAAATTGATGAGCCCTAGATCAAATGTCCTGAAGCTCCCTGCAGGGCATCTGCTTAGAAAAGCCTGGTGGAAATGTCATTTCCCTTATTATAATAAAATGATTCTTTTTAAAAAAGTATTGAAAGGGGGCAGAAAGGTAGGGGGTTTCTCCGGGCACACCGATAGCCATACGCAGCCTGGATACCTGCCACCAAAAGTAAATGAGGGTGGTGAGAAATGGTCTTTGCATCTAGAAAATATCGCACATGCACTACTGGTCTGCCCCTGAATGAGCTGAGCAAGGCCAATTAATGCAGAGCCAACAAGACAGCACCAAATTTCATCATGTAGGAGGCTAAATGGCAAATTTAAAATTACAAAGCAAGAAAATCCTTACAGAAGTAAATAGCTTGGAACCTATCAGCTGTATATGTGTTTAGGGATGGCTGAAGGAAATGTTATTACTCATCAGCTGTAGCTCTGAGGACATTAAACTATAGCAGTTATGTACCTAATCTGCACAGGTGTTTTACTAAATCCTACAAATGCCTCACTCAATCATTTATTGTATAAATATCTTTAAGATACCCAAGCCCCAAACTATTACAGTATGATTTCTTCCCCGGAGTAATTGAATTTTGCATGTATTGATGAAAACCTCAAAGAGAGAAAATACAACGAGGACCAGCAATTACTAAAAGAAAAAGCAGAAGATTATTTTTAACAGTCAACAAGTTCTTATGTTCCCTCCCATATATTCGCTACTGAAAATTCAGAATATCCTGAGGTTAACTCAAGAGTCATTCAAAGTCCTTTTTCGCTCCTGTCACAAGAACTCAGTTTTTCTTCAAAAGGACATAAATTCACTGGGGAGGTTCCCTCTGTCATCTTTTTTTCTTTTATTTATTTTTAATTCTTTCTTTCAAGTAGCTTTTGGTATTGTTTCTTGAAATATCCATTATCCTTCAAGTCTAAAAACTATATGAAAGTCTTGCAACCTTCTGATATATCATTAATGACTGCAGTTCCTCCAACGTGAAAGAGTGGAAAATCAAAGTCTTAAGTCTTTTAAATAAGTGAAATACAGGTATGTACAGTACAGTAACAAAAAGTGTCACTTGAAGAAAAGCTAGTGTTAAGTGTGTTTGCTGTTTTATTTTTACAATTCCCATTTTGAGCTTTTGGGGACGTAAGCACTCTTAGGGATCCCTCATTGCTCTTGTGTAAAAAGATTATGGAATTTTTACTTTGCTGCTTTCAAAACAGACAGATTAAGACCATGTTGTTCTTTCTATCCACGTATGACTCTCTACGTATATCACCTCTTCTGGCCAAAATTGCTCTTGAAAATCAAGGACAAATTCAGATATGTCTATTCTGCTTAAACTGCTTCAGTTATAACCAAAGCTTCATAGATTTGGCTAAGTTGGAGTCAGTGGCTGCATGCACACATTTTCTAGCTATTTTGGCATTTAGATATTCAGTAAAATTTCTGACAGTCTGCTTAACTAGAAGCAGGCCTTAGAAAACAATCCTTGCGTGATTCGAATGCAGATATACAGCCATTAAGTACAAAATGGTGGCATTACATCAAACAGTAGCTTTTTTTGTTATATCAGAGTATGAACAGCATAATATGAAAAGATAGACTACATATCAAAAAATGCATTGAGGTACCTTGTGAATGGGACATCTAAATTTCATAATATAATATGAAATTTGTAAATTAAAGTGGTATAAATGCAAACCTCTACTCCATGCAACAATCGGTCTGCACCCAATCCAAGTCATTTCTTCTAGAAGGCTGCCATTTAAAGAAACAGAATCTCTTTCTCAACACAAAAAACACACTCAAGACTCATCATAATAGCCAAAACTCTCATACACAACGTATATTGTCAGAATTCTTCCTGCAATACATAATTTAAAAAAAGCCCTGCTTAAAGCTGCACTTTCCATTAAACTCCTAGTCTTAGACTATCGAATTATGCATTAGGAGGCAATTTTCGTATTTTTGGAAATGTACATATTCACTATTCTATTTAAAAATGCAAATACAATTTCATTTCAAATCATACTGAGACAGTAGTTCCCCAGATAAGCTGCTCTGCACCTACAGTAACCGACATCTGCCAGTAGTTCACATTCTGGTTAGGAAATGTGCTTTAGGTTTATGGTGTTTTGTTTCATTTTTTTAACTCGCCTAATCAGTTTATTTTCTAAACACAGGATGCCACGGTACGAGCTCTGAGCTCTGATCAGCTGATGCACATTATTTGCCAGTTGCTGCACTGTGAACGTCAGTACATCCCTCTCCTCTCTGCTGGGCTTCTCTGTTTAACAGCATTCAAGCTGTCTGCCAGCAAGAAACTGCTTCATTCCTTCCTGCAGCCCACACAAAACCAGTCCACCATTTACATGAAAGGAGGAAAAAGAGAAAAGAAAAACAATTTCTCAAAGTGCTGAAGAAAATTGTGTGTATGGGTTAAAAGCAACATGTTTGTTAGCAGTTGTCCATCTTGTTTTCTCCTCTCACCATTTTAACTTTTCATTGTCAGTGTTTTTGCAAAAAGACCTTTTCATACAGTTTTCAGAGGCTGCATCTATTCATTTTTCAAGCCCATTCAATAGCCAAAAACTCAAAGAACTAATCAGGATATTTAGGAAAGCTGTAGCATATTAATTTAGATGCTGTGCAGCAGTTGCATATTCCTCCTGTGTCTGCAAAGGCCAAAAACTAGTTTTCACTCTGTTTACATTTGGAGACCAGCAGCCAAGAAGTTTTATCTCCATTAAACCCCCTTCAGGCAAATAAATATGTTTATGTATATGTATTTAATCATTCGTATCCATATTTTTAATAGTTTTATTTTCTGTTTCACATCACAACCGCAATGTTAAGCCACATTATCGATGCTCTTACATAGTTTCCTGGGACCACAACACACCAAAAACGTCCCAAAGCAAAACTGCTGTTCTCTGACCAGGGCACTGTCTCCTGCTCTGTCCTCTCAACCTTTTCACTTCTCTGGATAACTAATACAAGGTCCAGCCTTATTACAGCTCTCTGATTCCTGATGGTCTCTGAGCCTGTCTGTCTTCAAGGCTAAAAAAGGTGTAGATTTTTATTTTTGCTGTTTGCTTTCACTTTTACCTTAAGGTGCTTAAAATACATTGTCCCAAGGCAAATGCAGAGCGTACGCTGGCTTGACCCCTTTGGTTTTACCATGAAGGAGGCTTGAGGTAGCTTTGCCCCACAGTATAAATAAGTGCAGAACCTTTACTGTGCTTTTACTTTTGAACAGATAAGAAAGAAATAACTACTCTAAAGGTACAAGAAACAAATCTGAAAGTTTTTAGCTGTTGAAACAATCTCCTCCTATGCTTCCTAACCATGAAGCTTTCAAATTCAGTGCCAGCCAACACAGCTAAAGCAAAGTGAACGTTATTATGCAGCCATTATTTACTCATTTATTTTAATGAATAACAATGATGGTGAATAGCCATAACTCCACAAACCACCGCATAAAAGCAGCTTGTCACAAAAGACTGTGTGTGCTGAACTGCCACGAACTGTGCTGCCGTACAGTTTTAACAATGCATTTACAAACAAATCTTTCTGTTACTCGTATTGTTCTAGAAGTGATTATGATAGTGACAGAGGACATGGGCTTACTGAAGTTTGGAAAGCTAGAGAGATGAAAATGTAAGAGCAGATTTTGTGTTATTACACAAACTAAATGAGATCAGCAATGATAAATTCTCCCTTGGAGGAGAAGTGGAAATACAAGCTCAAACAATAGTAACTCTGAGCTTACAGAAAAGATATGCCAGGACATAGTGAAGTGGGGAATAAGGAAAATGTGATTGAGGTCACCTCTACTTAACCTTTCCTGGGGAGGAAAATGCAGGTAAAACAGAAAGCTGTTAAAAACCAGGATCAAATGAAAAGTGATTCCTCTTAATAAAGTTGCCTAAAGGTCGATGCTTATAGCAAAAATAAATCAAATGGAAAAAAAAAAAAAAAAAAAGGTTTTCAAATGAGGTCAGCTATATCCAAAATATGAAAAAAGAGACTGCAGTTACACTGAATGTTGCATTTTGTCTTCCGTCCAGAGCAAAAGCTCTGACACTATCCTTGTCCTTTGGACGCGTGCGGTGGAGGACATGGGAACGGCTGGTGGCACCAGAGAGTTCCTACGCTTCAGCTTGGGAGGGTTTTGCACCAGCGAGTACCTCCACTGTGTTCTTCAGTTGTGTTTTCTCCAGACGAATAGCTTTAATCATTATTAGACATCATTGCTTTTAGCCCCAGACCTTAATGACATTTCAAAATAAATAAAAAATACACACTCCCCTTAACAGTTTGGTGGTTTTGGTTGGTGGTTTTTTGTTTGTTTGTTTGTTTTTCTCAGAGCATAAACAAGGCTTTTGCCAAGACTGAGGAGTTTTGAGTATCAGTCTAGGACATCCAAACGGTTTTGCATGTGTTTAAAGCAAGTTGGATGACTCATAGTAGTAAAGTCTCAACAGGGCTAACTGTTACTGACATTACTAAATATAAGTGCATGGATAAGGCTTTGCAGGATCAAAGATGCAGAACATATTAGTCTTCATTCCAGGAGACGAGGTATTCCTGATAAAAAGGATATTCAAGTCTTGAGAGAAATAATCACAATCAGTTTAAGTAGAAGGATTATCGGGATGGTTTAGTTTTTTAAAAAAAATGGATGCAGTAGAATAAAAAGAAATATTTGTGAGCATATACCTTAATCTCTGTTTCCACGGAAAAATTACTATTACATTCAACAACAAAAAAAAAATCCAAATTGAATCCAAATTTCAGTATGCCAGTTAAAAAACATACAATCATCTCTTAATCCATCAACTGTTCTTCTCTCAAATCCCTACGCAATTGTATCAACCAGTGTTGTTGCATTGCACTTTTATATTTAAGAGCAAGTCGTAGTCCGATTCTTGGTTTTGTTTAACCGTATAATGCCAAATTGTTTAAAAAAATTTGATAGCAATTCATTAAATGGCGAGCAGCTTCATTTTGAAAGTGGGTTTTATAGCGTAATATTACATTGGACTGCAAAGATAGATTAGCTTGAAATTTGTTCTGTAATTAATTCCCTGGAGAGAAATCTATTTGCATGCAAAAAGAAGGGAGACTTAATTAATGGCCAAATAAATTTAAATTGATATATCAGCTACTCACAGACAATTGTAGCTTCATTCCTTATTGAAACCCAACACAGCACTGACTAGCTTTTTTACAATGTAAAACAAAGCTATATAATAGATCTTCTGTAAGTAAAGAAAAGAATAATCCTTTTGCTTGGATTTCAGTAACTCACTAGATATGGAATAACTGAGATTGATATTAATTATACTGAAAATATTAGGAGTTTTTTTAATGATAAGGAAATGTTAGTGGGAAAACACCAGTGGGTTTTGCTGAATTACCAAGTTAGATGAATCCTTCTTAATACCTCCAAGGAACCATCTTACTTTTAGTAACGACCTTGTCACAAAAGAAGGGTATATGTTAACAATAAACACTGAAGACACAAAATTAACAGAAGGTAAAAATCATGCAGGTGGGCTTGTACTGTCTAGTAATTGGGCTACTAAACACAAGGAGTCAACTGTCGAGCTAGTGAAGTTTCTCGTCTCTCACTGTATTTTGTACAAAGCCTAATTTGGTAGGAATGTCCTGAGAAATTCCGTTGGACAGATAAGGAACATCCCATAGGAGACTCCACTAAGCGATGTTAAGGAGGTATTAAGAGGATGCCTAGGAATTTTAAAATTTTACTTTTTAGGACGGACAAGTGTGGGATTTGAGGATGTCAAAGAAGTCTGGATTCCCTTCCAACCCGAATGACACTGCAAGTACATAGAGACTTACCTAGATGCTTAAATTCCTAAAAGAGCCCGAGTGCACACATTGCTGTGAACCAAAGCTTTAACCAGAGCTCTCAGATAAGATAGCAAACGCGTCTTGTCTTCTACAGGTAAAAACTGGTGCGGAGAAGTTTTTTCTGGCACTGTCTATGCTCATGGCTGTGAAAATACAGTCTTTCATTCTCCTGGGGTGTCAGCCTGACTCCTTTGGGAAACTGTATTTTCACTGAAATAAATGAAAAGCATAGCCTTAAAACACTGCAGGATTTCTATGACCATAATAAATCTCTTCCATCTACTAAAATTGCTCCGGTTCAACAGGAACCAGGTTATATTCCACTTCTGCATGGTACTTCAGCCAACATAAATCCTGATATTTAAATATCTCTAAATTATGCACCATCAGTTTTTTCTAGTTATCTATAAATCAATATCATAATGCCAGCTAACAGAAAGATAACACTGCCTCACAGTTCTACAAAAGTTATCAGTGTTTCCTGATGGCTCTTGCTAGGGAAGTTGCAAAAAAATTTTGTATGCTTAACTGCATGTATGTATACACATACAATAAGTTTATCACCGCTGTATCCCCAGGAGACTAAACATCTAGGTTTGTTCACTTTGTTAAAGAGAGACAATGACTAAAAAAGTGCATTACAGTCATAAACACATCGCAATTCTATTTAAGGATGCAGAAATAGAGACTTCCTTTCAAGAAAGAAGTACGAAGGGACCCTGCTTCAGCTCCTTAGAAAATCCCAAATATTATATCAAGTCAAAGTATCAGGTTGCTCTTATAGAGGACTGCTACACAAGTGCTGTCACTTCCATTAGTTGGTGTATATAACAGATGGGTGACTGGCTCCTTGGAAAATTAAAAATATTGATTTTGTTCTAATAATCAGGAAAAAAATGACAGCAAAATCAAATGTGAAATTGGGTGGAAGAGTCTCACACACTAAGCAATGAAAACTACGAGTTAAATGGAAAAGGTGAAGTATACATTCAGGCAAATTTTGTACAGTGTCACCCTTCAATCAAGTTTCCATACATATTATACAGAATCTAAATTATTGCCACATGCATACCTATCTTGTGAGTGGCGTTGATGATGAAATTGATGTTTATCACAAAACACAAGGCAGCAGATAAAAGAATTTATATTTTTAAATTAAAGCAGAAAATTACTTGACATTGCCTTAATATTTATACAATGAGATCGCACATTGTTCAGAATCAAGCTTGCAGCTACGATGAGCACATAACAAATCAGATTAGGGTAACAAACTCACTCAAATCACTGAAGCAGAAAAAAGTTCAGTTTGAGAACTAAATCCCTACGGCATCTTCATGAGGAATGTGTTCCCAAGCTTATTGTATTCCTACAAAAAGCTGAAAGAGTTCTCATGTCCAGTGGATGTCTTCTTCCCTGAAAGACATTACTTCTCCTTTGCCACGTACCAGGATGACATGAAAGATGCTACAGATCATGTTGGGTAGTACCTGTCAGTTTGCAAGAGAGGAGACTTTCAAATAAGTTAGAAAAAATTAGCTGTAAGAGTTTGAATTTTTGCCATATAAGATCTCCCTACTCTGACTTCCTATTATTGCTGGGAATAGTGCAGTATGAATAAGCCTGCTGGAATATAAAAGGTATGAAACGTAAACAGTATAGTAGTGCATACAATTATTTCTAAAGAATTTTAATACCAGCTGATAAGACCTTTGAAACAAAGTCTTCTTCCTTTATAGTTACACAAATCAATTAAAATTTGAGAAGAAGAATCTTCAAGAGGTCTGTTCAATTCTCTTTTTCCACGAGGACTCCCCCTGCAGAGGGCATGTCGTGCTACACAACAGCAGACCGGCTGAAACAGGAGCCCAAACGCCATCAATATTTAAATATATAGCACAAACCCCACTGACTAACAATAATGGCAGTAGTAAAATATAAGTCAAGACCAGCGTTTAATCAGTAACGGCAAAAAACAGGTTTGTTACCAGCATAGTTCAGCAACTACACAAAGTAAGTGCAGCCCAAGTCGACGCCGTACGTGCGGATCCCCCGGCTGCAACGAGCTGTGCTCACGGAGGGGTCGGTCATTACACGCAGTAACGCTGAGCACTGACAAATTCGGTCAGCTCAGGGCGATGGCTGAGCTGTTAAAAGGTAAAAGCTGTGGTCAGATAGCGCGGCTGGCGTCCCCTACTCCTACCAGCCCCCCACCATCACCAGTAAGATGCCATCTGGTGAGGCAAATGGCCATCAGCCGCAAAACGAGCTGGTCACACTCCTACTTCTCCTTTACAGGCATCGCGGGCACAGACCGATCGGGGCGACCCGGGCGGCAGAACGGGGACCCATGACGGGGGTGACACCGGCAGCCGCAGGCCGCGTATGGTTGTCGTAGTGAAACGACCCGGTCTGCAGAGGCTCTACGAGAAAGAAAGTTCTGACTTGAAACGACGGCTTGGTTGCAGCCGGGGTCTCTCAAGAAGCTGCCTGTCCCCGTAGTGTTGGGTGAGAGGCAGCTGCTTCTCCGCAAAATCAAAGTAAACCCAAAACACAAGCACGGGAGCCCTTATGTTGATTTTCTACTAATTACATTTCCACACATCACCATTTCAGCAGAACCCAGTCAGTCTATTTCAGCAATGGAAAAGTATTAGGGGGAAAAAAAAAAAACACCAAACAAAAGTAAGTCTCTACAGACAGCACAGGCTGCTGTTATAGACAGTCTCTTCTGCAACATGCCAGAAATTCTGTTTAAATGACATCTGCTTTCATCAGATATCAGAGTCCAATATATTTAAAGAAGTAGTACATAGGAACTAAATTATAAGTTATATAGTTAAATATTTCACAGAGCTTCCGTACTTCTCTTTTTTTGTCAACAGAAGATAGGTGGCTTTCCAGAGAATATTCATTCAGTCTGTCACTTCAAATGTCTCTCTTTAATAATTAACATAAATACTTAACTTTCAAAGATGTTAGCATGTCATTACTTGTCACATAAATTGTAGAGTTAGATACTTGCAGAGGTGTATTTGAAGACTGCTGCTGAGCAACTTTCAGCATTCATGAATAAGATATAGGACCTTTCATATTTCATTAGATATACGCATACTTTCTATAGTTATGAAAGAAAAGTACGCAGTGTCTATTTCTAAAGCAAATGTTCACTTTGAACAGAACTTTAAGCAAATTGTATTGAGGCAACAAAGCCCGCGGTCTCAGTCTGGAGGTCCTCATCCACAGACATCTTTTCATACTGATCATCCAAATGAATGAGGTCTTTTTTTGTGTTAATACAGGCTGAAGGATAGAGTTATAGCTACCTAGAGGCAGAAGCAAACCATGCCTGCCTGTCTGCTACTGAATCAATTGACAATGTAAAAAGTTAGATCTGGGTAGAAGCATCTCCTTTTTCTCATTTACATTTCCTGTAGCATAAACTATAGAATTAGTATATGCTGGCAGGTCGATGTTTCACTGGACTGACTTTAATTTGTTCACATTAACGCACTTTGCATCTACATCTCCCTCCCATTCTCCAGGGAGCCATTTCCCACCTTAAATTTCAGTAGATAAGCCTGATGGGAAGAGGTTCGCTCCCATTACACAGTGCCTGCAAAATACGGTGGTGTGGACACTGAGTTACTTGGCTGCTATCCATCTTCCCCCTGCAGCCCCACACCTCCTGGCTTCCCACCTGAATCTGCCTACCGCTGTATTTATACAGCCTGCACTGCTTCAGGGTGGGTTTTTGTTTGCTATCTCTGCCTTTACGAGCTGGCATATGGCCACTCGTTGCAGTTCCAGCTTTCGCTAAATAAGAAAACTTTTTCAGCAGTAGCACCAGCGCTTCCACATAGACTACTGTTGGGTTTGATTTCCCCAGAAAATTGGCATTTCCACTCTTATATGGAAAACGCTACCAGAATTCAGGCATCTATAAAATGTTATCTAAAGAGAGGAGACTCGCAGCATATCCATACCCTGTACCAGGGACATGTCACAGCACAGGAATTCCAGCAGGAGCATTTGGGAAGGACAGAAACAGGATTTTCAGGAATGTTTCCATTGACCTATCAATATAATTTCTTCAGCAGCGAAAGATACAATAAGTTCAGATATGTAGAAACAGCCCTAAGGACCAAATGCTCGCACTAAGTAATTTTGAGGGGGCTGGGAGAACAGAGGTGGCTACTCCAGGACAGCTGTGGTTTGCACCCCCAGAGCTCACTCAGCACCCTTTCGGGAGAAGACAGATATTTAGACAGATACCAACAGTCTGCAAGCGCATGTCTCCTGTTGCTTTCCTCAGTCCTTCAGCTTCCAGGCATGACCCCAAACTGGTATCTGCAGCGGGATCACCAAGACACGCGACTCCAATTTTCCCTGAAGGATCACATCCCAGTTCTCACTTCCCTATTCTTCTTCCCAGAAAAGCTGCTTGCTTGCTTTTTGTCCCTTGCTCATGAACTTTCTAACAAGCATTTGGTAACCTTCAATTAGAAAAATCCCCGAGCACAGAGCTAGGCAGCAACTTTTTCTCAAGGGACATCTGCCCTGACAATTGCACAGTAAAACAACTGCAAAGCTGCAATGCAATTATTCACGAGAAAAGTGTTTTGAGCCAAAAAGATATGAATGCGTTTTGGTTTGATATCATTAAATGACTAGGCAATTTTGAATTTGAATTGTGAATCATCCTTGCATGATCCTTCTGACTTAAATTCTCTTTTGTTTAAGTAGTATTCATTAAAAGCAAGTGAGTCATTAGGTACGGTCTGGCTTTCAGGCAGAAGGCGGCAGTGGAAATTCCCCACTGCAGCTCATATCCTCAGGATCAAAAGGAAGAATCTGCTTCCCTGCTTAACACTGAAGAGAATTTTTTTATGCAATTAAGTGGATGATAAATTGCTACTGATCTGTGAAGATGCAGAAGACAAAGGTCTATTATAATAATTGACAATAGTTATAAATTAAAACTAGTTTATAGTCTTAGCTATCCAATCAAAGCTTCAAATTGAGGGGAAATACCACTTGCTAATTTATGGACAGGGAAGTGATCATTTATCTGCATGATTTACCTGCATCAGTGCAACGTGCCTGTCTGGTCCATGCTCCACCTATTTTTTCCTAAAAAAATATTCCTCCATTCTCTCAATCCCCTCCCTTCTAGTCTAAAACGTGTACCTCTATAGACACCGTGTAGGCAGCATACTCAATGTGCCATCTGCACAAGTACCTTTGTGTTTTGGGGTCGGAGACTAATTGTCTGCATCTTCGCAATGTAGACACAGCTTCCTACCTCCTGAAGGTAGCAGTACAACATGCAGCGTGCACAATCACAGCTATTTGCTACTTTTTCATTGAACACTTTTATTAAGTTTCCTTACACTTTAAAGACATATGTAAAGATTTTATGTTTGTTTGTTTTTCTTTTTTTCTTAAGACAAAGATTTTTTTTTTTTTCTCTCCAGACTTGGGCAAGGAACCAAGCCAGAGCTTTCAGCTTATGTCCAACTGCCACCACACTACCAATGAACAGGCCGCTCCTCTTCACCCAGCTGCACCAGTGCAGTCCCACTTCCCCCATCAGGGGATGGGCAGGACAGGGAGAGACTGTCCACACCACAGTACCATGGTTATGATACACTTTAAGCTTTTCAGAAAATACCTATCCATTAAAGTCAAGCTCTTGAACACAAAAGAATTGTCAAAACATGTCCAGCTCCTTTTGAAATTCCAGTCCAAGGAAATTAAGTGCTAAGTCTATACTTGCCATACATCTTCTATAGGACAGTAAATTTCTTCCCAGAAATATATAATCAATGGTGGGGATGGTGGAAGGCATGCATGAAAATGATGGAAAAATGTAAAAAGGGGACATCAGAGAAGAGACACAAGTATTGAGGAAGAGGAAACTGTACAAAAAAGAACTCAGATGGATAACCAAGGGGGGGGGGGGTGTTGATCTACTGTAAAGAACCTATAAACTAACTTCTCCTGAAGTCAATGACAAAAGTCTTAATCATATTTGTTCAGTCTGAATTCAACAGTATCAGCACACATAGACTGTTCTATCACACACTAATTTCATTAAATTAATAGACCCGTTTCACTAAAACTGCTTACTCCTTTGAAAAGCTGTATTGATCATCTAAGGGATATTAAAAGCAGTGGGAGACAAGTGACAAAAAATGAAGCGAGATCCTTAAAAGCTGAGTTTGTTCCCAGGCAGTACCACAGCTAGAAATGAGATATAGGAATGGGTTTATTCCATTGCCTCTGCAGATGTACCTAGTGCCATGCTAACTTCAGCGGGGGTACCAGGTCCCAGTCCAGAAGGCAGCAGGGCTTCTGGAAGTACTGTTAGACATGCCAGACCGACATGGGTATTTTGTACAACTCAAATGGTTCTAGACAGCTATATGCATCCAGGTTACCGATTCTCAGTAAAACAGCATCTCTAACTCCAACATTTCCTCTGAATTAGGAATAGGTACACTGATTCTTCTCATTTTTATTGTCGCATGGATTAAAAAAAAAAACCCAAACCACAAAACACTAGTAAAAAGAGAAACTGTATTCACATATAGAAACAACCTATCTATTGCTAAGCCTTCAATAGCCTTGGTTGGTATGGTTTTAAATCAACAGTCAATGCATAGCCCAATAAAATGCCAAAAGTTCTAGGCAGTAGGAATGGAAGACAATACTGAAAAAAGAATAGAAATAATAGAAACAAACACACCTCTGGAAGCAGTTGACTTTTTAAAAAAAAAATACGTATCTGAACCATGTGGTAGTCAGCTTAATACACATATCTATTAAACTGTATATGGAAACAATCTTTAGCTCAGAATAAAATAACACCTCAATGTATATACACTTCACATATTTTGCCTTGTGGGTGAAATCCCCTCCACAAACATACAGCTTGACTATTCACATCTGATGTAGCCTAAGAATAGAATATCTGGTGAAGTGAAACATAGGATCAAAGTGTTGAGCTTTTACATTGCAACACATGGAGATGTTCTCATATAGAAAAGAACAACGATATTTCAGTTGGTACAAAGTGGAATTTTCCTTTATGTTTTTTAAAATAGCATAGAATGTGTAATTCTGTCATACATCAAGAAAAGGAAATACAACTTCCTCTTTCAGTTAAAATGTCAAAATAGTGTAAAAACCATATATTCCATATCAGCACATGAAAAATTAAAAAAAAAAAAAATCTTCTGGTTAGATTTTCAGAAGCATGCAAAGCAGATCTGAAAAGTCCATTTTCCACATGCAGTCTCACATCCACTTGTTAGGCCCTCCAGCTGCCAATACTCAGGTCTTTGACTTATTTCTTTGCTCTTAAGAGACAGCAGCCAGATGGCCAAAATTGAATATCCCTCCCAGCTGGCCAGTGTGAATGAACATACCTGCTACCCAGCTGGCCAGCCAGCCTACAGATAGCTTCGGGCTGGCCAGCCACAAAGCATATGCTGTCTTTCGCTGAGCTAGTGGACCAGCTAGCAGAAATCTAGGAGAAAAGCATGAGATAGCAGTGAAAAGATGTTGTTTTGTTCTAGAAAATGAAAAGGTACCCCTGCTCACTTGGGCTACGCACTCTTACTGAAGGCTTTTGATACACAAAAGGATGCAGAATCTGTCTGTGCTCCAGTACCTGCTGGGATTATAACATGCATAGGTGTAAGCAAGGCAGGTCAGAAGCTATTAGGCAGAGAAGCCACTGAGCTGGTGAAACGCTTCTCCCCAGCATTCAAGCTCTCTATGATACTTGCTCAGCCAGAAATGAAGTCCCTGTCATCACGGCCTGCAGTCGACAAGGTATTCTCATTAGCACAATGAAATCTAACTCAGAGACATCAATATATATCTCATAATCTTGAGCTGCCATGAAGACAGAGCCACAGGGTCACTTGAGGATCAGAATTAGTTTTAGACCAAATTCCACAAAAAGATTAAGGGCATGACAATATTTCAAATTGACACAAGTAACTTGCACATACCTGCTTCCAGATGCACTCCACTCCAGAAACACTCATAGCTTCAGGCTGTGCTTAATTTTCCCCTACTATGCAGGGGGGGTGTTAGACACACCCTATGAATAAGGTCCATAACAGCCACATGCCAAGTAGGGGATTACTAAACTGGTTAATGGAAAATGCTAGAGAGAAGTGCATCTCCAGACAGTTTGGGTAGGGATTTCTTATCTTTCAGGAAGCGAGTATCAGTTGCATCAAAATCTATGTTTAGAAATGCATCTTGGTTTTGCCTCCCTCATTACCAAGTGTACAACTCAGGGAGACTCCCTCTTCTGCTCTCAGCATGGCCATCTGAAACCACCAAGCAAAATCAAACAGAAGGAGATTTACAGGAGCCATCCTCTGGTGCTGGGGATACAGCTGCTTCTGCCATAAGGAAAACAATTTTTTCCCCGCCTCTGTGGCTGCCGTTTTGGTCCCTATCACTCATTTGTTTCCCTCTCCATAACGCACCAGCATGACAAACACAATTTGCACAGTTCACATGGCAAAGAGAAGCATTTTATTCAGAGATGACAGAAGAGGTTATCAATCTCTTTGGGAAGAGATCAGGGGTGTACACAGCTATGTGTGGGCATGCAGGACTTCACCCTGCATTAAGGATAATAGCCCAAGGGCAGGGCAGACCACAGAGGAGACAAAGAGAAAGGAGAAGCGACTCAGAGACTGACCTTTGAATATCAGCTGTCTTTGACAGGAGGTAGCAGGCAGTTTGGGGACAGCTATGATTTCACCAAATCAATCTAAGCTGCTGAAAGACGAGGCTAGAGAAACCCCGAGTGGTAACATCAGAGGTTTAGCGCAGAGGAGCGAAAGGTGGCTTGGGCTAGCGCACCCCTCCGAGGTGGCACCCCATGGGTTAAGTGTGCTCCAGCCCCACTGAGGCTTGCTGCCTGCTCTGCAAAGGCACCTTTGCAGGCGTGGAATTGCATGGGGGAAAAGCAATGGGAAAAGTGGGGTGTAAAGGGGGAAACGCATCAAAGCCTGTATTTATCCAACACGATTTGCTTAGTTCAGCTAACGGGAGGTGAACGAACTCCATTTACACTGAGACAGTGTATAACATCATTGCACTGGGGAGATCAGAGATACTGATACACTCTACAAAACGGGGAGCTAAAGACCACCAGCTACCTGCCTGAATAGCTGCGGGCAACGGTATACACATTTGGAATTAAATATTGCACAAAACCTTTCTAAAGAGAGGAGTTGTATATTCGATATCATCAGAAAGTATGAGGCAAGTCATTAAAAGAACCCCGATAATTCTTCGTCATCAGATTTAAACTGATAATTCCTTTAGTTTTATCACACTCGGTTCATTTTTCTCACATTGCTAATACCATTCTTGATATTGTTAAGCAAATTGGAAAATAACTAGAGTTACCACTATTATTTTAATATTCCTAACACACGTACAATACAGGGGCTGTAGAGCATAGCAGAAATTTGTATCTCAACTTAATGCAAAAGAAGTATCTTTACAGGTTTTTCTTCTTCCTTGTTCACCATGTAAAGCATAAGAGTTCTGGTTAATAAGCAGTATGTACTCACAGCCTAGTGAGATGCAATGATGCACAAGCCACAAAAGTGAAGATCTGAATTGCAAAAATGTTGTAATAATGAGAGATTACTTCTTTCTGCTGGAAAAAAAAAAAATCTGAATTACATCCATGTATTTAATTTCTAGGTAAAAAAAATTCACTATAAATTCAACAAGCCTATAGGGATTGCAAGCTTTTAATTAATACATGACATTGAAAAAGATGGTGGAGGAGAAGAGACAAAAAATTCAAACAATGTTTTCTACACATTTCTAAAGTAAGTAATTAAGTACTGAGACACTTGGAGCAAGCTTATGTAAATATTTTGGGGGCTTTTGTTTCACAAAATACCTGTTAATTAAAAAAAAAAAAAATCTTTGTTTGGTTTGTTTTGTTTTCAAAGTTTTTGGACCCCAAGTCATTTACTACCTAAAACCAGACCATCGTTACAGTCTGTCAGGAAATGGGTTCTAAGGTATTTCATCATCTCTTGCTTGAAGGGCAACGCTCCCTGCCAGAGGCCATTCCTACCCTCTTCCCTGTCACCGCCCTATGCAAATCACAGGCTGCAGTTAACTCCCATTCTTAGTTAATTCACTTGCAAGTCCTGAAGAGTCCTCAAAGAAACAATTCAGGAACTGATAATGTAACAAGAGTGTATTTATCAACACATTTCTTCAGCCCTGCTAAAACCAGCAGAGCATCCTGGAGCCGATGGCATCATGGCATCGTAAATCCAGCTATGCGTATTGCTCCACCCATCCCTGTGCCTGCTAAT
This sequence comes from Harpia harpyja, assembly GCF_026419915.1. Taxonomy (NCBI): domain Eukaryota; kingdom Metazoa; phylum Chordata; class Aves; order Accipitriformes; family Accipitridae; genus Harpia; species Harpia harpyja. Next base: position 41,800,938 of record NC_068951.1, read on the forward strand.
CTCACAACTGATCACTGCAATTTCAATTTTCCCATAAGGTCTTTCATTACAGGTGATTTGCATGCGGCAAAGGTGCACACCTTGGCAAGCTGGGGGGTAAGAAGGCAGCGAGACCCCGGTGCCAGTGGGGGCTGGAAGTACGCACCCTCCGTGGAAACTAATGTCTGCTGCTTCTAACTGTGCCCATAGGGAAAAAAATTCAATGGCACATATGTCACTGCATTTATACCAAAAGTCCAGATTGCCTTAATTTTGCACTATTGCACAGTTCAGTAGCATCTATTAAATTGCCAGAATTCCAGACATCCTCCTTTCTACGTACCTGATAGCCAGGTACATACTTTAAAAACACAAAGAAACCTAAATATTTCAAAGGCAGTTAAGTTTTAATATCCAAAAGTATTACTCTACCCCAGATGTTAATGTCTTATTTAGTAACGCCCCTAGAACTTTCCAGACATTTCATGGTAAAAAGGTCTCAATACGTATTTGCTTACAAACTACTGGTAATTAGGTATACATAGCTACCACCCTGTTAAAACGAAACATTGTAATTAAACAAACACAGTTCAGCCCTAAGGAAACTAAATTACCATGTAGTCAGACAACAGGAAAAACAAAATACCAGCAGCCCCTTTTGCAGATGGGCACTAGTAGTTTATCGGTTTCTGCAAAACGCTTTGGAGACTCTCAGCAATATTACTTTTATCCTCCTCTTATTTTTTGTTTCAGTTAGTAACATCATCACGTAGCTTTTCTCATCCCCAAGTCTTTCTTCTCCCATTCGTCATTAATCTTTTAGCCCTCCCCATAACTTTCCTTCTCTGATGCAACCGCATACCTCTGACCTCTCTCCAGACACCATCTGAACTCCTGCAGCCCAGTCCCCAAAGCCACCAGAGACCCTCTCAGATTCTGCTTTTCCTTTTGACACCACTGAAACCACTGTCACCAACACTGACATCTTCCTTGACAAGGCTTAGAAGAACCAGCTTCAGCCTTCAGTGATAGTCCTTTGGCATTATTCTCTCTTGGGTATTTGGAGTCAGGGACTCCACCGTGCTTTGATCATCCCAGCTCTGAATCAAAATACAGGACAGACCTCTAAATTCAGGGCATACAAGACAATATCTGCGAGGCAGTGGCAATCTGCTTTGGAGGGGCTCTTTGAGGACCTTTACCCATTCTCTTCAGGTAATTCTGGAAAGCCTGCTAAGATCGCATTACATCTTTATTACAGAGGTATTGAACCACAAATATTTAACGCACAGCCTATAACCATATAAATATTGCCTACCAGACTACATGGTGCAAAATTTCAACGTGACATGAACCCCTCTGCAGAGCCACTGTTTAGATTCCAGGCTGTTGTCATGAACTGAATAACTTTTCAAGAAGGTATTAATGGTCCAGCCTCTTGATTTTTCACTTTTCAGCTCTGTTGCCTCTCAGCCTTGTAAGCCTATTACTGGATTGCTTCAAAACTTATTTACCTCCGAAGCCTAAAATTCCCAACTGTCAGACAGAAAATTTAGTAATTAATTTAATCCCAGGCAAGATATCTTTCAAGGCAAAAGGCAGAGTATAGAGGATGTTTAATATTCATATTCTAGTATTATCAGAAACAAAAAAAACAGGTTGCATCATTTTGAGGCTATCAGTCTACATATAGCGTTTGATAAAGACTACGTCAGGCACAGCTTCTGAAGGTTTTCTCCCACTCTGTAGAAAACAGTGTTTCTTCACCCAAAGGCAAAAACCTTGTTTGAAACATTGGTGTACAGATGAAGCCACAACCTAAAATATTGTTTTCTTCTGTTATTTTTACCAATAACACTCATACTTGCAGTTACTCTTTGGCAAAAAAATCAAAATGCTATGGCTTTACAGGGTTTCTGGTCTCTGAAAGAATTCACTTTCATCAGTTCCCCTATTTTAAGCAATTCCAAAGAAACATAACGCTAGCAGCCATCAGAAGAATGTGCAAGGCCACCTCGCTGGATTTTTGTAGCGCTGAACTGAATTTCGCTCTCCATCTTCTGGAATTTCAAGGCTGGAAAACTACAGCAATTTACTTGCAACTGTCCTGAACAGCAAACAGCAGCATCATCCAGTAGCTCTATGCTTGGCATTCTTTAATTTATGTCTTCCTGCAACCTGTTACAGCCCAGAAACTGGTGAGCTCACTGCTCTGATCTGTTATTCCATGTGATATCACTGTTCAGTTGCTTACTATGAGCTCATGCTACACATAATACAATCAGTTTTGACTTGCCTGGCTCCAGACTGGTGTGAAACAGAGCAGGGCTTATGGGCAGGCGCTGCCTCAGTTGCCAAGCGGTCCCTCCGCAGTGTCGCTTGCCCTTTCCCAGCTACAATGTGCATTTGACAATGTCCTACATTAAACTCAAATTGGGAAAGTAGTTTGGTCAAGGCCAGACAAAACCAACTTTATTTCCCACCCAGTACTGCATGGAATAAACCCGTGTTCCTGCTAATGGTAGTAAGCGCAGCTTTGGAAAAGAGGGTATCTAAGAGAATACAGTATTACACTATGCTCTTCTACAGTGCCAACCCCTCCCTCCTATACATTTGGGGGGACAAAACAAATTAAAACATTGGGGTCCAGCTTAAATACTTATTAAGACTCCAGTCAGTATTTGCTTTAAACTATTTTTTTTCTGTGTTGGGGGAAAAAAAAAAATCTTGCTGTTACATAACTTATTATGATGACTTTATTAAATGACTCTGGGATATTATATTTACTTATATCATCAGTTTCTTAAGCAAGAGATTGACTGGTAAGTCTCCCTGCATCCATCAGGTGACCTTCCTCCATGGTGACACTGTCAGGGAGGGAATAGGACTACACACATATCACCTCCAGTGCATGCTGAAGCAATTGAGAAGTTACACTGATCAGTTCAGATTTTAGAAGTAGTGCTTATAACATCCCTCATATTTGCCCAAAGATTAGTTAAGGAAAAGATCCAACATCAGCAGTTGCCACATTCAGCTTATTTCCTTACAGGAAAGATTTGTCTTCACTTAATTAAGATGATGGCCTCATTACAAAATATCCGCAGGTTTTCTCTTGGAACGCAATTCTGAAGACCTGAAGGCAATGGCATTAAAAGTCCCAAGCACCTGGCAGGATCTGGCCCTACTCGCAGGAGGCTGCTCTTTCAGTTGAGGGACATCCACCATCCATCGTCTTGTTTCTTTCCTCTGTGCCTGTCAAGGAGTTCAACCTTCTACCCGTTTGCTTTGGTGACAAATTGAGTTGCTATGGGTGTTTTGGAAAGCAGGCAGGGTCTTCAGAGTAGAGCAGGACCTTTCAAGCAACTGCGTTTTTGGATGCTGAGCTAAATTCAGTTTGAGTTTTTCTTGCTGTGTAATGGACACTCTTAAGTTTTCTGCCAGAGGCATCACCCTTTGATTAAGTAACACTAGAAAAACAGATACTGGCATGAGTAAGACAGTAAAGTTTGATCGTAAAGGATATTTTCATTTGTGGAACAAGTCTCATTATCTAAGAAACTCGCATTCATTTAAGAGCCATTTTCAAAAACACCATTTCTACAAGTAGCATACAACTGCAACAAATACTATCCCAGAAAACAAAAGGCATTTTTGTATTCAGATACCTGAAGAGATGTAGTCCAGAGTCAAAAGCTTCTTTTTTTTTTTTGCCTTTGCCACAATCATTGGAGTTTTCCCAGTGAAGTCAGCACTGACCTGCCTAGTGTCACCTTGCAGTCCTGCCCAGAGTCACATAATGCTTTAGGTTGGATGGGACCTTTGGGGGTTGTCCAGTCACTCTGTCCAAGCAGGACTGGTGTTGGGCCAGGGGGCTCAGGGCCTTGTCCAAGCAGGTTTTGAATACCTCCATGCCACCTTCCCAACAAATGCCACGTGGCTAACACCTCCACAAGAAGCGAGGCTGCAATCACAACCCCTTTTCCTGGTCTTTAAAAGAAGTTTCTTTTGTTTTCTTCTCTTGACCTGCAGACATGGCTGCAGGAAACGTCCCCCATGCGGTCCCCCCTCGGTGGCCACCCATCTGATTTTGGTCAATAAGCTTTCAACAGCAATTTAGGAAATGACCAGAGGCTTTAAACCAAAAGCATCATCAAAAGCAATATAAGTAAACACAAGAGCTGAAATATCCACTCCTAGAAGTGTAAAGAAGCATGGGTATGATCACACAGCGCTTTGAGCTGTTTTGCGGGGAACAGCCTCTTGTTAAATGAGCCACCGTATCAAATCCTTAGAAATAAACTGGGCTACTTTGATAGATTTTTCAGACTGAAAATGCTTAACTGAAATGAGAGCAGCTTTAAAAAAAAAAAAAAAGCCACAGCATATGATGATTCTCCTTTGCAGAAGATGTTGGTCTTCTTAAGGTCTTGCAGCAACAGAAGGTTTGAAGGTCAGCAGGGTAAAGCTTTCCAAAACTACAGGAGCAGGTTTGGGAGGGAAAACAAACGTTTCAATTTCTTTTCATCATCTATATATTAAAAACCTGTATAAACTAGCCAGCATCCTGGCTTGTATCAGAAATCAGGCGGCCAGCAGGACTAGGGATGTGATTGTCACCCTGTATTCGGCACTGGTGAGACCGCACCTCGAATACTTTGTTCGGTTTTGGGCCCCTCGCTACAGGGAAAGACCTTGAGGTGCTGGAGCGTGTCCAGAGAAGGGCGACGAAGCTGGTGAAGGGTCTAGAGAACAAGTCTTATGAGGGGCAGTGGAGGGAACTGGGGTTGTTTAGCCTGGAGAGAAGGAGGCTGAGGGGAGACCTTATTGCCCTCTACAACTACCTGAAAGGGGGTTGTAGCGAGGCAGGTGTCGGTCTCTTCTCCCAAGTAACAAGCGGTAAGACAAGAGGAAATGCCTTCCAGTTGCGCCGGGGAGGTTTGGATGGGATATTAGGAAAAATTTCTTCACCTAAAGGGTTGTCAAGCATTGGAACTGGCTGCCCAGGGAAGTGGTTGAGTCACCATCCCCGGAGGGATTTAAAAGACAGGTGGATGTGATGTTTAGGGACGTGGTTTAGTGGTGGACTTGGCAGTGCTAGGTTAGCAGTTGGACTTGATCTTAAAGGTCTTTTCCAACCTAAACAATTCTATGAATCTATTCTATGATTCTAAACTGCTATATGCTAATAAACAGGCACATGCATGCCCTGTAAGCCAACTCAGTGATCTTTGTTGAAGTTTGGGAATATTTCTTATTAGTTATGTATATTTATCTCAGTCTACTGGAAGCCATTACACATACATATGGGTATTTTCATGTAGGCACTCTACCGTTCTCAGTTTCATGTATATTTTATGGTACTGTTTACTGCATAACTATTTTCCATCCTTGTTCACTTTCTACATTAGAAATATGAGTAGACATTACAGTGGTGTTAATCTGGATTTTCATTAAAGATAAAAATGTTCCAATTTCTACACTAGCTTCACCTAGGCAAGAAATACACTCACCTGCAAATCTACCAGAAGTAGGACAAAGGAGGAGAAGGCAAGACTCAATCTTATTTTTGATGAAAGGTTCAGATTTGCACTGCATTTCATGTACAGAAGGTCCTGTGAAATCCTACCAGCACTCAATATTAGTAAGGAGAGGAGCAGAGGAGAAAGCGTAAGATAAGACTGGGCTTTGAAAATATGAACATCAAAATCAAATACTCCCATATAGAGAAAGCAGTGCTTCAAAGATGACAAAGAAGAATCTTCAAAAGCCATCAAATTGCAGGATTCTTTGCTTTTCAAAATTACGCCTATCAAAAAGTCATACTTCGTTCAAAGTTCATTTTACCCACAGAAGATTGTCTCCCCGGCACCAACAATGAAAAAGATCAGTTGTCCAACCACAGCAGAGTTTGAAAACTGGAAGGGCAAACAAAGCCCTTGTGTTTTGTCAAAATGAAAAAAGCACAAAGATGTATAAATCATACTGTTAAGAAGGAGGTTAGCAGTTCTGCATTTATGGGCATGCTTGCTGTCAAGGTAGTTTGGTATCCAAAGTACTGAGCCCTTGAAAACCCAAGCTTTTATTTTTCCATATTAAAAGACAGCTCACTTTTTTGTAAATCTGGTTCTGCCACAGAATAAAAAAAAGCCAGAAAATAATTATGAAATATCCTGACCAGACTAGAAAAGGGAATATAGTCTTATTATGAGATAATTTTATTAAATGCAAAAATATGTAGAAAAATGTGCAACATTTTGGACTTCGCCTACTATTTTCTCACTCAGACTTTCCCCATGTGCATTTTTCTGTACAAGAATATCTGGCAGTCTGGCTTTATAGGTTCATGTTCTTTTATGGCTGCAGGAGATGCAACAGGGAAAGGCTTCAGCATTCATGCACTTAAGAACACACAGCAACATTTTCAGAAGTGCCTCCCTATGGCGGATCATTTCTCATTTTGAAACCAATTCTGAAGTCAGTATTGAAAAAAATCTTTCAATAAAAGATTCTGTTGAGGCACTAACTTATTAATGAAATTAAATAATGATACACTATTAATCTCTCAATGTTTTGATTAATTGTATACCTGGTTAATTGCATATTTAGATAATTGATCTAAATATGCAATAGCATGTTTGGAAAGATAAAATGTATTTTCCTGTCTCTATCAAACCTACAGAAAATACATTATTGCCAATGAAGCATTTCCACTCCATCTTCTCTTTTCCACATAGTTAGCAGTTCTTAGTTTTACCTATTTCTGTCCTGAAAACAAAGAACATATACTTTATTCACACCTCAGACTTATTTTTGCATCTATAAAAGGCACATAGGAAAACATTTTATTTCCATGTGTCCTAACTAGTGATACTGTCTCAAAGAACACATGTAATTCTTTCTGCTCTTTCCAATGTAGCTGTTGAAAGGCTGTGTTATATCTGTTAAGCACTGTTTTGAAAGGCAACCTCCCTTTTCATCTAGGCGATTTCACCCCTGAAATCAAGTGTAAATACTCCACACCAACTACTGATTCCTAACTACCAATCTGTGCCTACGCTTGTAACCTCACGAAGGGCTACCAGTGCCTCAGAGCTGCCGGCACGGTGGGGCTCGTGCTACCTACATGCGTACACATGCACAAGCATCTTTCCATCGAGATATATGTATGTGCATACAAAATACTATGGATGATTGGGATTATTCTCTCTTGGCTGGAATTTAGACTGGTTTTGGTAGTGCTAAAAATCACAGGAATTTAAAAGACAAATTAGTATTCCTTTGATCATTACGTGCAGCAGTTTTAATGGACTACCTTATTTTCACAAAATGAGACCAATTATTTTCTCAGATAACTTTCATCATAATCTACACAAGCTAATAAATCCCTACTTACCAACTAAACCATCCATTCATCAGCCATTCATTTACCACAGCTTCTGAAGGACTGTCTATCTATTTTTATTTGAAACTATGATTTCTATTTTCAATGAGCATAATTTGTTTTAGGCATTTTCCTTTAAGGCAATTATTTCAATTTGATACTGGATGTAAAATGTTAACATTCAATAGACCTTTTCTAAACAGGTAATTTATGCTGCTGTATTCAGGATATAAACCTGCACAGAAGCTGAAGAACAAGTCATTTATATAAATTGGAAAAGTTTAGAGTGCTGTTAGCAGGAGGCTAGGGAGCAAATAAAACTAAAATATTTCTTTAAAAAAAAAAACCTTCTGGAATTCACAGAAATCATCAAGAGGCTGGATTTAAAAAATGATAAAAGATGTAATCTTACAAGCTCTCCACGTTGTAAACTCACGGTGAAGTCAAGAAGGCTTGAATGAACAGGACTATGGGCTTACTAGATAAAGTTCATAAAAAAAGGTGAGAATTACTCTGTTGCAACAATTTTCCTGCAAACATCTTAACAAAAGATTTCGCTATCTGCTGACCTGTGGAAGTTTTTGTGGCTTGTTTTCTTCTCACTTTTCAATCCTATGCAAAAATCCACAGGGAAATGATAGCATGCAACACTGCTACATCTACATTCAGCAAGCATTCGTGTCATGCACTTCTGAGATGATACTTCAGCAAGGCACATTCAGCTCTGATTTACCAGTGCAGTCACAAAATCCTCAAACTACATCTACACAGACCACAGCTGGCATGCATACAAATATTTCTGTTATCAGTCCACGGTTTGGAAACATACCTGGAGCTGGGTGAGTTTAGGGAGAGTAAATTGGGCATAATTAGCATTAGAAATAATGTTAGGTGATGCTAACATCAGGCAATTATCCTTTTTAACAGCTGCTAAGTAGTGTTAATTGGCTGCTATGGACTACTGTTTTCCAGGTTTTACAGAGCAATGCCTATATATACACACAGCAATTAAGCAAAATGTACTAGGTGACATAAGAAATAATGGAAATGTCAAAAACACGGGTTTGGAATGAGGGGCTTCAATTAAGATTTCAGACTACTGTTGTAAGACTAATTTGATTTTGCCGGCTGAGCCACACTGATGTTAAGCACTTCCCTGGTACGTTACACAGCACAGAATACCTACGGATAGCCAGCAGAACCTGGTATCCCATACATCCGTCAACTCTGACACATGGTATTTGTACGAAAATTATGAGTACAAACAAAAATTTATCTGTTGAAGACGGACACCTACCACATTTTTGTTTCAACTGTTGAAATTTCTAAAGTAATAGCTAGCAAAACCAGATAAAATCATGGTCAAAGGTTATTGCCGATGGTAGGTTTTCAATTCAGTCAATTCCCACGGAGTCTACTCCACCTTTAGTAATCCGGTTCCTAAATAATGCACTGCATCGGAGCATTTGCTGCTGCATTCAGCAACATACGTCAAGAAATCAGCGTGGACTGTTGTGCAGGGTGTTGGAAGGACAACCACACTGCTGGCACTTGACTCATCCTACCAGGATCTCAGCCACTTCTATGAATCAGAGTCACACTGTGGGAAACTTACTGAGCATCACTAAATTACTTTTTACATGCCAGAAATCCCTGAGAGATTTTTGCAAGTTCCAAAAGTACATATAGAGTTCTTCCTAGCCCCAAACTTTCATTTAACAGATATTTAGATACCAATTGTAAAACCATGGTGTAGCCAAATGTGTAAACCCAAAAGAAATCAAGCTGGATTAAACGTTTTTATAAGGACAGAAAACGTGTTGCAAAGCAGGGAAAACTTCCACAGAAGTAAAAAAGGAGCAGGAGGAACTTGACTCTAAAAGCCCATTTTTTCTGCGTCATTTAGGGTAATTTCAATACGATCAGCATTTCTGTTGCTATTCAGACACTTACAGTAAATTAATCCCTCTAAAGACATACACGGAAGTAATATCACTCAAATTAATAGCAGGAGGATTTTTTTCATCTTTTATTTTGTGGACCTTATGAATCATTATTGCAGTAAGGTGAGCATTCTTACATGCAATACCTCGTGTTAGTGCTACTGAAAACTGGTGTGCTGCTTACTGACATCAAGGTGACCACAAGAGCAAGTATATGAAGATCTAAGGTAGAGACTTCTTAATTTTAATCAGGTATTTCAGGAACCTAAAATGCAAAAAAAAAAAAAAAAGTAGTCTTCCTTCATAAACTCATTTTTCTCAGTTTGTTTTTGTCTAAGAAGATTAATAAATAGCCATACAGGTTCAGGCTTAGTGTCACCTAGCTCAAGCTTTCATCTCAAACGCTGGTCATAGACAGATGGTATCAGAAAACCAAAGGAAGCGTAACAGGACTAGCATTTATGTGTCCTCTGATAATCTCCCACATTTAAACTATTTTCAGATTTTTATCTATTACACAGATAACTAACAGCCATACTTATTGCTATAAATTCAAATTGAGTCCTTTTTCTGTGTGTTTTCTGTAAGCATTTGTTCTGGGATAATACAAGTTTCCTTCTCTTCAAAATTTGGTAATCAGGTGACTTAAATATATCCTTACTAATTTTATTTGAGCCAATAGGAAACATCACTAACAACTTCAGTATTGTTTGATGAAATACAAGGAGGGGTTTTTACATCACATCACAAAGTTAACTTACTGATTTATTACCAAAAAATGCACAGCAGAACAAGTAATCTGTGTGTCCAGAGATGAGCTCTGCAGTTAAATTTTCTAATTACAAGTTATTCCTCCGTGATTTCTGTTGAACCAGTGCCCACTTACAAATATTTGTAGCAGATATCCCAAAATACTGCTCATATAAGCTACTTCTTCAATTATTGATGCTTTTGTGATTTTTTTTTCCAAGCAGCTGCAGCTGATTTTTAAGCAGTACTAATTGTAAGCAGGTAGAGTGAGCACAGCCACAAATAAAACAGCAGTAAGAGAGTGTGTATCATCTTCTTTGGTTTGTACATCTCTGATTTGTGACTGAGCAATATGATTTAATATAATATGAATTTTGAAGTGTGGTATCCAGACAATAAAGCTTTACTCATTTCACTGTACCCTTACGCATAATACAGTAACAATCACTGTAGACTTTAAATCACCTTTTCACAGAGCAATTTCAATACAACAAGAAGATTGGTCTGTGACTGGTGTCAGACAGCAGGAATTCCTCATGAGGACACTCTTAATATCTGAATGAACATATTTTGTTGAAAATAAGCCTTCAGAGCCTAACTCATTTGGTCAGGATGCCATTTGGGTAAAGCACTCCATTTTGTTCCCCTGTAGTTGTATTTCTCCTCACATTTTGCTTTCCACCCTTGTTTCTGAAAAGGCTTTCCATCACCAAGAAATCTGCATGAACATCTTCACCTTTGCTGGTCATTTCTGCAACCCTTCAATAAGGTCTCACAGAGATGAATGATTTGTGCAAGGAAAATGTTTTATTCATGTTTGAAAATGACCCAGATGAAACCTAAAATAATAATTCACTCCTTTCTGTTTTTAAGAAAAAGGCTATATCTTGGATTTAACTGTAAAGTTTTTTAGTATTTGCTGGTGACAAATTGTTTTCTTGCTGGAACCTATTTATGCCTTGTCTATGGCATTGGACTCAAATGCTATAATTTTAATACCCATGAAGGTGTTAGAGAAGTCATTTTTAAGCTTTATACTGAGCCTTCACTCCACACGAATCTCTATGTACATAAAGCACGTAAACGGATTAACAGTTTCTCCAGCATAAAATCAGTGATTACTGATCCTGGTAGGCACAAAAATGTTTAAGTGGCATCTGCCAGACTGGTTCAAGGAGGGACTTCCAGAATTCAAAACATGAGAAGTGTTTAAAAGCATCCACAAGATAACATTGTTTTCATTCAATCCATTATCTTATCCAGCTTATTATGTGCCTGTACAACTGCCCTGTACATTGAAGGCCCAAATACCCTCAAGACCCTTGAAGCAGAACTATAATATAGCTATAGAATCTTAACAACACACCTCTTCTTCCTGCTCATGATCTCTATTAAACATGCGCGCCACACTCGAGAGCGATGCTAAGTAGGAAAACAAAACTTCTTCCCATATTATTAGTGGAGGAACTTAACTGGAGTTCTCAAAACTATCTTCCTTTTAATAACAAATATTCATAGCTTTTATGGGCATAATATGCAAGTCCTTTCTTAGTCCTAGAAAATTCAGGTTAGCCTTATTGCTTTGTTTTTCTCAAGGTGACTTGATCAAAATTGAAGACAATACTCTAGATAATGACAGAGGAAATTAAAAATACATTTAAAATTACAGTGGCATTCTGTTTGGTATTCTGTTTTCCAAGTTTCTCTTAAAATTGTCATTTTGATTAATTATAACTAAACTAGATAAAAGGTACCAATGCAAAAATTTATAGGGTTTGGGTTCAAGCTTTCCAGAGCATCCTGAGAGGAAGTCAAGCAGAGGATTTAAGTTCAAACTAACACCAAGGTTATAGAGCAGACGGATCTAAAATGTGACCGAGGGTTATCTGTTTTTTTCCCCAGAAAGCTCCTCATACTTTAATAATTATTTAGCATAAAAAAATACATAAGATGCACAAAACTCAAGACCACAGGTAAACAGAGTACCTTCCTAAAACCATTTACTAAGACAATTTTTACAGGAGAGCTGGGCACGTTAAGATGCAACTGTATGGGTAAAATGGGGTAAAGCATATAGGAAAAACAAAACCAAAAAAAAAAGGAAAAAAAAAAATCACTCTCCCTCCACTTCTCTCCCAAAGCAAACCAAAATGTCAAGACAGTTTTTGTCTCAGGGAGGCAAGACTGCTGCCTGTATTATGATGAAGAACTGCACTTTCTTACATTCCTGGCGGTAGAGCCACAGGAGGACCCACACCTAGGGAAAAGCTGCAGTAGTGTTGGGAACAGATCAAATTTAAACTTACAACACTGTTGTACTTCTAGGTATGTATATATTTATGGAAGATGCTGAACAGTTTTCATAATCTCCAATTACTGTACTGTCAGTAAGGTTACTCGTTATAGCAAAAAAAAAAAAAAAAAAGACTAAGCTGATGTTCCAGCTTCTTTAGAATAATTATCCCAAGATTGATTTCACCGTAACATCCAAAAAGCCCACATAAGTCCCACTATTTATAGTAACGCATCTATAACCGCCAGACAGGATGCCTATTTTCAGTCTCATCTTTTATTATGACTTCCCTTGGAGAAAAACAAAAAAGCCATACAGATCCAGCACATAACTCAATCAGATCAGCCGCACTGTAAATGATCTCTTCAGAAACATTTCCTACTTGCTCAGAAATATCTCTGCAATCAACAGCTCAGTATTTTTCACAAGTCTGTAAACATGCCCATTCCAGCCTTTTTAGAGGCTGTTGGTTGATGTGCTTCAGTTTTGGATTGCAGCTAATGAGGAGTATAAAAAACTGGGTAAACTACATAAAACTCAGGCTAAATCATACTCACTAATGAAGTTCATTAGGTGAACAAAATGCATACTATTGAAGTGAAAAGATTGTTGGGTTGAGAAGAAAATTCCAATATTATATCAAGAAAAGTGGTAATAACTAAATGAAGGAGTAAAACTAAATCCTTGTGGGTTCCTCCCCCCACTCCCACCCCAAACAGCATTTAATAATTAAGATAATGTAACAGATGATAAATTAGATATTGAATTAGATCCCAGAATGGTACACATCAATACTCAGCTTAAGGTTTTGAAGTTAAGGACCAAGTTCAGGGAAGACCCATTTGCTCTGCAGCTATAAGGAGCTGGAGGCATAGAAACTGGTGCAAATAAAATTCAGAATTGCATCGACTTTTCCAATAAGCTTAGTAAGCTATTCCATAGCTTTACCCAAAGTGATGAAATGCTAATTTACGATAAATCACCTTACGTTTTCTTACTTTTGTTTAGAGTTTTACTCCCAGGTTTAAAATACAGATTACTTAGTGGGTTGGGTAGGGCTCCTAAGGGCAGGGAAAAAAAAAAAAAAAAAAAAAAAAGCAGGGGGTGCTGATGAGGAAGAAAATCTTCAACTATAAAGCTAATCCCGATGCAGTTTCAAGGTCTAACAGTAAAAGGTGTCCAGCTCCGCAAACACTTGCCAAGATGAGACGATTTTGATTTTTGATATCAAAGCTCCAGTGTGCCTGGGAAGCACAGAGCATCCATGTGGAATAATCCAGAGATAAAACCTGAAGACAGGAGTATTTCTTGGCCTCACTGTGTATATGGGGATGCTTTAGAAATGGGGGAATTTCAATCTAAGATAACTGTACAGGATTTTACAGTTTCAAAGAAACATGACACAGAACGGAGGCAACCACGGAAATAGCTGCAGCTAAAAACAGTCAGGTCCCAGAGTCAAATGGAGACAAGCTGTCAAGTTGCACTTGAAATGCTCAGATACACTGCAAGGCATTTTCCTTAAGTGAACACAAGGATTATCCCCAAATAAGTATATACCTTTCTATGGTGACAGATAGATAAGGGAGATGAAACAAAAAGGCTATTCGAAATACATACTCCTGGGCAGACAGGACCACCACTACTCAAAGTGAATATAACATGGGCTCGACTCTGTATCACACGCAGCACAGCAGGGCTGCTCCCACATGGCCACATCTCCATTTAAAATCAATGCGGAAAGATACACAAGTTATTGGGGTTTATGTATATGTATATTTATACACACACATATATAATTTTCTCATTATTCCTCAAAATTCTTTCTTCTTATTTCTCTGGAGCCTCTCTGGGACAACTGGTTACAGTTCCCTGGCAGTCACCTGCCAGGGTCCCATCCAGAAAGGGCAGAGTCTGAACAAAAAACGAGTGATACAGACAACATGGTCCTGTGGGTTCAGCAATAACTGCAGAGAGCGGGAGGCTGGAATGCTGGAAGTCACGTTTGCAAGAAAACACTGATTTATCAGAAATAAAGTCTGAGAAACCCCCCCCCCCCCCCCGACTTTCTAGAAGTTTGAAAACTTTGACATTGTCTAAATATTTTTCTTAAAAAGTTGTCTGAGTCCAGTTTTCCGAGTCAGAGTATGTATGCTATGAGAAATGTTTTGAGAGAGACCGATATTCTTCCTTCCCTTCCTACTCATATTCCTGGTTTAAAATTTCCAATTTCCAAGATTTTGATTTAAAATAGATGTATTTTTATAGATTGGTACAGCTTTTACACTTTGAGCAGGAAGCACTGCTGACGGACACCAACTCCTGCAAACACGAGACATCGTACCACAGCAACGCGTCACCAACATCAGTGGAACTCTTGCCCAAGCAAAGATACGATAGGAGCACATTTTTTTTCAGGTTTAAGCAGAGGCATTTCAGCTGGCAGCACGGTGGGCTAAGAGGAAGCACGTGGATAGCCACATCTCAACACGAGGGCAGTAACTTCTGATCCCCTGTAACTTGAATGCAGCCAACCCTTTGGCCATGACCTTCCCCACAAGCTCATTTCCAGAATCAGTCTTATGTACGGTCGTGCTGAATGTACCTGCCTGCTTATCTGCAATCCACTGCATTATTTCCTGTTAGAAAATGATCTTTTTTCTTTAAAATCTATACTAGAGGCACACCAAAATGAACAGAACATTGCTATCCTTGGAAGAATTAATGCTTTAAGTACGTGATTGGAAACATGAGGAATCGGAGAGTTATCTTCCTGAGAACTTAGTAATGAAAGTTATTAACTATCAGTATTAATAGTCCATCTGAGTTGATGTGCACTGTCAGACAGAAAGGCTAATATAGTAAAGAAGTACATACAAATGCTTTAGGGAATTAGCAATGGGGACGTTAAGAAATGAACTTATATAAATGATTATTTCAAAACGGTTGTTACAAATCTTATCACAATAGTATTGCAGACTGTGGAAAAATAATTTGACTGTTTTAATAACTTCAGGAAACAGACAAAAATTAAAAAGCACAAAAACCATTAAAATCCAATAAATATAAAAATATTTTTTTCCTTGATTTATTTTAACTCAATGTGCCTCACTGCTAATCAGTAAATGTCTTGGAAAATTAAAGTAATTGCAGGAATCAGAATTAGAAGGGAATTGGAATTCATTCTCTTATAACCAGAATATTAATACCAAGAAATTCTTGAGCCATAGTTAAGTTTATTTCATGCCATTAAACACTGGCACTTATTTTATCTGACATTTAATTCTGTTCGGGCAGTAACAGCTCAGTAACTCAGATGATAAGTGCAGCTGTAAATATCTAAGAAGTGGGATTTACCCTAAGACACTGAAGTCCTGCTAGTCTACAGGAAATTTAGGAAAATTGCCAAACAAAGAAAAAAGGGGATCAATTTTTACTCTAATGCAGTGGGCCTGAGAACACGTGTGTACCGGGAAAAAGAAAAATGGCTTATGATGTTCACATCTGCAAAATAAAATAATCATAATACATAACGCTCTATGCTGTTACATATATATTACTGAGAGTATTGGTCAACAGTTGAACAGCTGATTTCAAGAGGCCATAAAATACTTATGTTCAGAGAGGAAAATGAAAGACCCTCCTGCAGCTTGTTGCTCTGCTTTGTAATTCAAAGCAGTCCCCTGCATCGCCCAGCTTTCTCCTTACAGGCAACAATTTCTCCGCAGAGATGGAGGATATCACCACCTGAACTGCCCACAGGCTCTGCCATGGTAGGATTCATGGGACGTTATTCTTCAACACAAGCCAGTGAACTTTCCTACAGAGAGTAGGACCACACAAACCGCGAACCACACCTTAAGAGGACGCACAAGACCACGCTGAAGTCAAACAGCTTCATCCAGAACTTGCTACAAATTTATCGTGGCCTACAAAATATATGACCCTAAATTGCCTCTTTTCTCCAGCTCACCACTGGAAGACAGAGTGCCTTTAACATGCTCCAAACAGGCCACCCAGAGTCTTCCACTGAAGAAAATAAGGTGGATTTTCAAAGGAATAAGTGAGAGCCAGTCTAACCCACTCACTTCCCATAGGAGCCATCTTACACCTTCAAATTCCCTTGTCTCCCTTCCACATTCGACACAGGTGGGGAAAAAAAATAGTTTCCCAATTTATCCCAAAAGATAAAGTACGAAGACTGGCAAGATCATCTAGGGCGTCCGGCTGATATTATGAGGAGGAAACGTCACATGGTTAAAGCAGAACATGCGCTGTTAGCCATGGGAGGAAAAATGTCTCTCGTGGCTTTATAGGAGTTCAAGCTTAAGTGTCCTTTCCTCTGAATATTAGACTTAATTTGATGGCAAATTGTCTTCAGAAGTCAGTGATTATTTAGTAGTTACCTTTTACTTACTTTGATTTCTTAATGAACTGAAAAATCTTTAAACTCAAAGGTCTTTAGATCCCTGATGAGCTGTTACAGATATTTCTGAGCTAATTCCATCACCTTGACCATAGCTACAGAAATATAAATGGATAAGATCATACCTATAGATCATACTTTGTCACAGAGCCCAGCAAGCCCACAATACCTACGTCACTTGAAATCTGTTCCTGGGAGACCTTTGCACATCAAGATTTTCTAGTTCCCAAAGAGCTCCTCTGCCTTTGGCATATTTGGTAAATAAATAATTTTGACAGCAATGTCAAAACAATGACAAAACCTATTAAACACCATCCCAGATGCCATTGCCCTCTTTCTAAACAAGCACAGAACCAGCAGTAGCACACAAGAGCATCCCGAACCCTGCGCATTGACACCAGCTGATCTTTTCTCAAGCTTTTTATGACTTACTACCACACCACTCTACCGGATTTATGCTTGAAAGTGTTTGCATAGTAACTGTTTCTCAAGGTATATTGTTTATAACGTTTCGTACATGAAGCAAACTGCTTTTACTAGAGAGAATGGGATTAAGAAATACATGTATACAGGAATGTGATGGATGCTCTCAATCCCCCCTTAACCAAACCAGCAGCAGTTTGGTACAGGCTCCAAAGGAGGTAAAGGCCTGAGCCGTACCCGGGCCAAGAACTCCTCTAGAAAACCCACCAAGGAGCAGAGAGGCACAGCGAAAATTGTGTGTACAAGGAGTCTCGTGCATACCCGCCCCATTGTATGCAATTTGACTAAGAGCCAACCACTTTATCCCACAAATATGACAGCCTAAGTGAGCCTTCTTGGAGCTCTCCCTGCCAGGCAGCGTGGCTGCATGGCAGTGATCTCCAGCAGAAAGATCTTTTACCAGCGACCGATCGCTGGATGAGCCCAATTTGAGTTCTCCCTGGACAGCAACTAGAATGCACGCCAGGCAGCTCTCCCCTTGAGCAGGGACGCCTCTCAATGTTAAGAGATATTAGTTGTTTAGCTTAAATAAGTAAGTTTTAAATAGAATGATTCACTAAAAGTTGTAATGTTGTGTTAGTATGGTGTTTGCTTAGCTTTACTTACTTAGCATGAGTAGCTAGATTTGCTGAAGCCTTAGGCCACAAGCTCTAAAACTTCACATAGATTTACTGAACGTGTACCTACTTAGTCAAAACAGGGGCCTCCAGAGTCAGCGTAAATCAGGAGACAAGGAGGCTTAAAGGCTACAACTGTCAACAGCACCTGCAACTCAACGAGATAACAAACAGCCTGTCTGGAGACAGCGAAGGAATCCAATAAGGAGTCAGAAGGTGCCAGAAGATCTCAGACCAGAATCACTGTTGGACCACAGGGCACGTGGAAGGCGCACAAGGAGAGCGTGAAGAATACACGAGGGGTGGGTGAGCAGTCGGTAAGGGTACAACTGCCCAGGGATTTCCTTGTTCAGCTCCCACCTTCCTTCCATCCTTCCTCTCCTTCTCTGCATCACGCACCCCACACGCACACCTTGGGGACATCCAGCTCCAGCTGACCCTGCTGCTGTACCACGCTATTAAATTATTTCTTTTTATAAGACTTGATGCCCAAGAGTCTGTTTTGGGAAACCACGGGCTTGAACTTCGGAGCAAACTAACACCAGATGCCTGGACAGATTGGTAAGTGATTAATAGCATGCTAAACTTTGAAATCCTAACTAAGTGATTATAAAGGATTGATTGTGCACATAATCTTAGACCTAAACCGTTGACCAAGTCTGAGACTAAGTCTGGACCCAGCCACACCTAGACTCCTCTCTGAGAAGGAGTTTAGAAAGCAAGGGGGTCCATTCTGAATCTCATGACTCAATGGGAGGGTGTCCCTCACCTTTTGGCATCTCCAATCTCTGTGCAAATCATTCTAAATCAATTCTAACTCAATTTTCCTTTGTATGTTTCTCCCATGTAGTAAGTGAGTGAACCTTGCCATCAAACTCTTAAGTCTTTAAGTCATCTAAAGCACTCATCCATGACAACAGAATACAATGAAATGCACCAAATAGGATGGCAAAGAAAAAAACAAAGTATAATAGCCTCTAATGACATTTTTTTATCTTAATGCTGTATGTAAATTTAAATTGTAATATTATTTCTCTGTTTAGAGAATGAAATAGGACAAAGGCATTGTCATTTAATGTTCCATTTGTATTGACAAGAAAGTCATATACTTCATGGAACAGGAAGGAATATATTGTGTAATATGAAAGAAGTATATTGTGAACTGCACATCGCATTTTAATTTTCTTCCTGTGAAATAATATCTAAAGAAGGAACACCCTTAAATTCTGTCTCCATTTTACTTATTAAGGTTTAAATGTTTAGCTTCACAGAAAAAAACAGTTGTTTTCTTTTCTTTTAGCTTTTCCCATTTTGTTTGTCAAGCAAACAAAAAGAGAGTTACAGATGGCAGGTTATCATATAAATAGATATTCCCTCATTTTGGCAGTGCTTCAGTTGCATGTAGAAGTATTTGCTTTCGTCTGGCACGCTCACCATGCAAGACTTCTCTTTCAACATAATCCACGCAAATAGAAATTATACCAGAAAAAAAAAAAAGCAAAATACAAAAATACTGATCTAGGTTTTATGGGGACAAAAGCTGGAGTTGTGGCTTGCTGTGGTGCACCAGAAAGGGCTGAAAAAGCATTGGCTTTAGATGCTGCACTGGGAAAATATACCCACAGGGGTGGGAGCATGATGGGAGGGGTCAATCAACCCATTGCATCAGGGCTGCATTAGCATGCTTTCATACAGAATAATGCTCAGGAGTCCTATGGCATTGGTTTATATATTGCTAAGTGGAATGATGAAAAAATGTAAGCATATTTTAAGAAGCCTAAAGAGCTATTTAATTGCTGTCTGAACAAACTGCATCGCCATTTACGTCCTTCAAATGACAGTAATTGTATACAGACTTGACAGGGAAAGCTGGGAAGCTCTAAGAAAAGCCACTAGCAAATTGTTGCCATACAAGGAGAGAGTAAATGGTGATTATTTGAGCTCTGTAAAAAATGAAATAATAATTCCTCAAAAAATTAAAAAAAAAAAGGATAAAATAATATTACCTATAAGTGCTTCTTCAATTAAGAGAGTATCAGCATCTCAATTAAGCTTCTATTTCTAGGGATTCATATGGTAACTAAGCTGTAAAGAGTTGCTCTAGGCTGGAATGTGACACAGAAAATCATAATCCTAGCAGCAGAATTTTAAGATGTATGAAAAAAAATTGAAAAATTTTTTAACTATCTTTAACTTGCATAAAATGGAAATGAGTAGCAATGCATTTCAGCACAGTGGTTCAGAAATTATGCTCAGGCCTATAAATGGCTCTAGTTATTCATCACTAGCTAAATATTTACCTCTGTGTGTGTCTCATACAGCCATCATCATGGCAACAACAGTCTTGCTATTTTATTTGATAGAGTCAATAGCTTTTTAAAAGCAGACAAACCATTTCCAGATTCAGTTGTCTTATTACTGGATCCAAAGTATTTCTAATTATCCTTCCAACACTTGCTTTCCCACCTGCAGGAGGAATATTAACTTAGAATATGATGTGAATTGAGATGAACAATTACCATCTTCCTGTTTTTGCTGTTTTTATTTCCAACTTAGCCTGGTTTACATCAGTTCACAACCCTATGGTTGAATGTATAATGCCATACTTGTAAATTAAGCAATGTTGAATGCCCCAATAAAAAGATAAAATATTTAATCTTGCCTGCAAAACGTAAAGCTTATTCCAGACAAAATAAAACTTTCATAGGTCAGCCCCCCAAAATTCATTCATGAGAAATACTTTGTAAACAATTAAAGGAAAAGTAGACACCCAAAGAACAAATATTTGTCTTGTCACAATCCCAGCAAGAGGGAAAGCCCTCTAGATTTTAGCGAAGCAGAAACCTCAGTGCTATAAAGTGGTACTGTTCCATTGAAATGCATAACAATATTCTGTTTTATCCCTATCGAGAAGCTAATTTTAACACCGTTTTTGATCTCTGGGTTTGCCAGCACAGGGACACTGAGACATAATCCAAATTAACTAAAAATATGAAGTTAAAGGGGATTATTTAAAACTGCCTTAACAACAATGAGGCTTCTCGGACGTTCAGAATTAACGTAGCCTTATTTCAGTTTAGCTTAATTCATTTCTAAGGCCAATTTAAGACCACTTGAATTCTAAGTGTCTGGTTGTTCACAATTCAAAATGCAGTTAAAAGAATCCTTTTTAAAATTCCACTTGGATTATTTTTCCCAGTTGTGTCCACAATAAAGCCTAAGAAAATCTGACAAATTCTTTGGAAGACTGCTAAATAGGAATCACCACATTGCTTCTGCAGCGTTACTGCCCACAGTAGCAGAAGTGACGTACTGCTCTGCATTTCAAGAACAATCTCTCCCTAACTCTCAGTCCCACCACCACTGATAACATGCACGTATTATAATTAGATTTCGCAATATGAGTTTCATGGTAAAATACACCAAATGCCCTCTGTCAGCTCTTCTGTGTCTCCTCTACTGGTCCACAGTAGCAGATAATTACCTTTTTTTTTTTTTTTTAGAAATAATTTTTGTTAATACAGCATTACTACCAGTCTCAACCGCTGTAATTTGCTGTTAATTGGGTTTCCCTTGAACTCGACCTAATTGAAAGCGTAGCAGCCATCCATCTGTTCCTCTGCTCAGCCACCACGAAACTCCCATTTTCAGCCTTTTGCCTTTCTACTTATTTACTGACAGCCAAATGGAAATGAGAACTACTCCCCCCAGCCCCAGTTTGGTAACTTTAAGTGGTTACAGCTTTTTATTAGGAAAAAATCTAAACTGATGTCAAAACAGGGAGGAGTATAGGGGAATGAGTGATAAAGGTGTTCCCTCTCTATGTATCACTGAGGAGGCACCATCTGGAGCACTGTGCTCCATTTTGGGCATTGCACTTTGTTGAAGATACGGAGTGGATGGAGAAAGTCCTGAGAAAAGCTACCAAAACTGGCTAGGAAACACAACCTACAGAGACAGATGGAACGAGCAGCAATTCTTGGATCTTGAGAACAGACAACTGAATGGAAACAACAGTTTCCAAAAAGGCAAAAAAGTGCAAGGATGGAGAGAATAAACTGTTCTCCATGCAGGACAACGTATAATATTTCCAAATTCACCAAGGGACATTTAAAGAAAGAGGTAAAGGAAAAAATATTAACATTGGAATAGATTGCCTGAAAAAAAGGTTACTGGAATCACCATTAGAGGCAATTTCTATATACCAGAGAAATACCTCCCAAGAATGATGCCTTGGAGTAGAGGAATGGCTTATAAAGTCTTGTGAAGCTCCTTCCAGTCCCACTTTTTTTAGGATAGCATATACTCATGCACCCACATCATGAACACAATATAGCTCAGTGCTGCTCTTTCAGATCAACAGGAACTTCATCGGGGCCATGCCCCAGCCAGCGTAACCTACTCTGTGTGTGCCAGAGCAGTGGGTAGGTGACGTGGGCATATTTGCTGTCCTGCCTTCAGGAGATGCAGAGCAGGTACCTCCCGCTTCCCAGGAGACTATTTGTTAAAAGAATCAGAAATTTTGGACAAATCTACTTCATGCTTCGTTGCTCAGTTCTTCACACATCTACCCAATAACGTCCTCTGATGTAGAGGAGGTGAAATTTTCATGTAATAAATGAATAAAAATAAATAAGTTGGATTGAAATCCAGCTGAGATGGATTTGGCCATTTCAGATCTCCTCCTGAGGTGGGTCCTGCAACTGCGGTCCCGCTCTGTATTGCCATCCTACAGACACAGCTTTGTTCTCCAAGCCATGGGCAAGGTCAACGCTCCAGAGGCAGTTGAGCTGGTCCTTAAAAGCAAGTACGCTCTAGAAAAGCATGGAGCTAGCTCATGGAGTTGTGAGAGTATCAGGACGCCATCAGCTGTGCAGTGATCTTTGGGGAACAGGCTGCCAAATGGCAAAAACAAAAGAGGCAATCCTGAGAACATCCAGAAAACTGATGAACCCGCTCAAACTCAGCTGTTCGGCAGTGCTAAAGGAGAACAGTCCATTCTGGGTTGAGAAATAACGAGACATTTCAGAGGCAGATGGGCAACACTGCTCTTGTCCCTCTGCTGGGACTGCTCTGCAGTCTTGTAAGCAAAATCTGTCTCCTCCCTCCTTCCAAGCCCCTTTACAGATGACTGAATGCTGCTCACTCAGGCTTGACCACAGCCACGCAAATTACAAGAGAGATTTCAAGATGGAAAAGCCACGGGCCTCTTGCAACCTGGATGCACTGAGGGGACCAGCGCCTCTGCTTTCCTGCAACCCGCTCTTGTCCGCCGATTGCCACCAGCCGGTACCTGCTTCCCAGCAGTGCGAGAAGCCCCATCACTGCCAGAAGGACAATTATTTCCTAAACAGTGACTTTTATTGCCACGGGCTTTTTGAATACACTTCCCATCCTAGAAAACTCAGCCAGCCAAACACATCCTGGGGGAAAACAAACATGTAACCCAAGCATAAAGGTGCTTCTGTTTGTCCTTCTGAGCGTGGGACAAACGGCTCAGGCATTTTAATTAGCAAAATATTGGGCTGCTGAAATGTTTTTGTTGAACCTTTCAGATGCAGAATGACACCTCATGAAATTTCAGCTATCATACAGGCCAGCACAGAGGGAGGGCAGCTGTAATTCATAGCACCTATGAAGCAGTAACATTTTTGATGCTTGAAGGAAAAAACAGCAACACAAGTTGTCAACAGCACGACTTTGTGAGTTCTATAAAACTTCATTTCCAATGCTGGTTTTATATAGACTGTTCCTGTTGGTCCTTAGTATTATGGTTACCAGAGGTAACTTAGTGTCCAAGGAATATGTTTAAGAGAACAGTGCTGTAATTCTAACACCCTGGGAAGAGCAGGGTTTGAATTATTTATCAGCAATTTGGAGTCAGGGCAGCCCCTTTCCCCCACACAGCTCTTGGCCACATCCATGGGATGAATCCAGTCCAGTTTCCACCAAGAAAAACATGTTCCTAGCAGAGTACCCTGTGCTGACCCTAGCCCACTCAGTGTGAAACTATATCATTACTCATAACTACAAAACCCTTCCTCAGTGACATATTTTGCAAGTCTCAATCCTATAAATTGTTCTATATAAGCTACTTGATTACTACAAAGCAAAACAAGTTCCAAAAAGGCTTTGTGGGCTGGCAGGATTCTGTCCAGACATGTCAAACTTCAAGGCTTTAGACAAAGCTTTCCCTATGAAAATAAAATCTTTATGTGTAATATTGACTGCATCACACCAAGAATTGGCTTCCGCAAAGTCTTTTTTTCTTTCAGTCAAGTAGTGCAGTTCATCCGTGGAATACTGTGCAGGTGTGTTGATAAAAATGCCTTTTTTTTTTTTTTTTTTTTTTTGGCTTTCTCACTGAGAGCAGCCTGGGATAGACATCCATTAAATATGCAAGAGAAGTTGTTTCATTTAAAAACTTCTTGCTATTTGCTCCTCAACTGCTGATAAGAAACTATTTTCTCTTTTCTCCAAATACCTTTACTTTAGATTATAGATCAAGCAGTGAAAATCTCAGGCCAAGAGGTGAATGCTTTGAAAACATGGCAGGTGCTGAAAATGGGTTTCCAGAAATACCTGCAGGGTTAATTAACGGGTTTTGTTAGTGCTCCCGCTGCAACACATCAACAGACTTCTTTCAGTCTTACCAAGTAATTTCATTTGTTTGTTGTAAGTTCTGTATCTGTTTCTGGTGCTAAATTTCTTATAAAGCTGTTTTCTGTACGCAGGCCTTGAACTTTTCTAATCAAGTGTATCCTAAACCAACCACGATCTCAGGAATACAGTATCACCACTTTACTCTGGAAAGCAAACTACTAATCATGTCAGCTTTGTAGTCTGATGCAAGAAAGATATAATTGAAGGCTGTTCCCTAACTTAAGTAAGAAGTTACTAGTGGAAAACCCATTGCAAAAGAAATCTTTATCAGCTCGGGTGTACAAAGAAGTAATTTGCTTTCTGGTTTACCACTAGCACACTGGAAGCAATCAAATGCAACAATTTCAAAAGGCTATTACCCACTCACTGTTGAAAAAGGATTACAAAATAGATTCTTGATTTAATTTTTTTTCAGGTCTTATTAAAATAAAATGCAACTAGAAACTCCTCTTATTTCCCTTTATAATTTGAAAGATTTTCAGGGTGGGAAATATTCTGAGCTGATCCTTCTGCCTGCCTTTGGCAGCAACAAGGATCTAGATGCTTACCTGAAACAATTAGGAAGCAATTATGCCCTGACTATAAAGTATTTCACTGAATTTGGAGTTGAAGCTGTATAATTTTATGATCCCTATTTGTTATTGATGAGGCAGGTTGAAACATAGAAATCCAAATGCAATGCATCCTTTTTCTGAGCTTTCTTGCATATAATTCACCTGCTGCTTCTATTGCCCAGTCCCAAATGACTTCATATCGCAGCACTTGATCTATGGACTTCACTGGATCACAATAATCAGTGCTTTGAGAAAGAATCTTTTTTTTTTTAATGACTTTTTGGTGACTGTGTGTGCAATGGTCTGTCAGTTCCCTGACACCCAGGGGGCTGAGCAAAGCTATGCCTCCCCAAGGCTGTGCTGACAGCAGTCGTTTTCCTCCCCATCTGGGGGTCACACCATCTCCTTTGAACCAACATACAGCAGCTGATACAGGAACTGCTACGAGGACAAAGGAATATGGTATATCCCCACCTATTTTTCCCCTACGGCAAAATCCAGACTGATTTTGCTGAAGTCTACCTTGACTTTACAGGATTTCCTTCCTTGCTGAACTATATCGAATATCAAATACCATTAAATCTCTCCTCTTTCTTCAGGCACTTCTGTCCTTCCCTCCCAAGCCCCACTTCCACCATTCTCCGTATTACTTCCAGAAGTAAATCGTAATAAGAGACAAGACTATCCATACCTAGAAATAAAAGTTTTGAGCAGAAGTAGGTCCCAAGCATTAGTGAAAGCCACAAGTAGTTAAAAACTTGCAGAGAGAAAGTTTCTTTTAACCAGATATCAATTTTGTATGTAAGTCTGTAAGTCTTCAAGTAATTATGGTGACCACTATTTTAAAGAAGATAACTTGATCATATAACTTTATGATTCCCAGGTACTGGAACAAAATTTCATGTCAACAGCACACCTCTGGCTTTTGAATACACAAAAATGTGTGCATAGGGTTCTCTGTAGTCTTAAAATCTTCAGCCATGCCATACTCTAGGCATTAATTTCCTTGCATTTTGGCATAACATTCAGAGTTGTTCCCTCTATAATTGGCCTGACATAAAAGAAGTGAGACTACTTAAGAACAATACAAAGTATTTTCTATATGAAGCCCCAGTTTATATATAAGGAACAGAAACCTTATATATAACCCCATGGGGAATAGACGCATATATTGGCAGAGTATATTCTTCGGTACCGTGGGAAACCAGCTCACTCTCTTGTGCTTCAAAAGCCACAGTCTCGCTATGCCAACCTCGACTCAAAATGAAAACCAGGCTTTGGAGGCAGCATGTGAAAAGTGACTTCTAGTTACTTCTTTGCCGCTGTAACCCTTGCGCAAACTGTGCTGCCTGCGTAAGTCAGCTTAATATCAGCCACGTTAGTGCACAGGTTGCTGTTAACACCGCTGCCTGGTGTGTTCTTGGAGGCAGATTCCACCAGTAACCAGAGCTCCCAAACACATTCCTACTCCGGCTCTGCTCATACCAGCCTTCCCTTCTTCCCCCTCCCCTCCCATTGTTTTTTTCCCCCCTTAGCATTAGGAGAACAACCCCCTCACCCTTTCAGGCAACTTGCAGACCAGAACTGAGAACAACTATCTGACCCTGAAAGACCAATTTAGCAGAGCAAGGAACCAGAGCAAAACACAAAATGGCATGTGAAATAAGAGCTGGCATGCTTGGAAAGACCTTTTCTAAGGAGGGTTGAAATCCACAGGGCCTGGGCAACTGTGTCCCTGGTTGTTCAGTGACTGCCCATGCTCAGCCTGTACAGAAGTGCTCTTGCAATTCACCTGCAGGCTCGGCTTCCTTCTACAAAAGCCCAGCTGTGCTCCTCTTGAAGCACTCCTTGCTGCTATGTCTTCCATACACAATGTATTTCCAGCTAAACTGAAAATTGGATCGGGATTTTTTTTTTTTTTTTTGGTTCTAACTATGCTACAGGAAAATGACCTAAAAAAAGGAATAAATTTCACAAAACCTTAGGACAAACACACCAAGCTGCTGAAAGTAATCTGGAAAGTCAGCAAAAGTAGTGAAATCTAAGAACAGGTAGATAACTTTGTGCTTTTACATTCTTTTTACTTCAATATATGCTGCAACCAATTTATCTCAAGGTAACTGAGATTTTTCTAATGTTTCTGTTTAAGATAGCAACACAGAAACATCCAGAGGAACTGGGGCACTATATAGGAAATTCAAAAGCTTAAGTCTTCTTTGAGGTCCCAGTAAGTTTTTCTGCCAGCTGCATTTTTAAAAGGAAAAGAAAATGAAATATCATTTTAATTGAGCCATTGACTAGTGATAAGTCATACTTATTAATGTATTAGAAATGTATTCTTTACATATACATTATATTGCACAGAGCCAGTCTACAACATTCAGGACCATTTTCTATGCTAATGTGCTTTCCTCAATGCTTCCAAAAACAGAAGGAAAGCGACCTAAAATGTCTCCTTTGTATACTGTGGTTGAGAGAAGACTTCTCCGTATGGCTCTGTTTGGAAAACTAAGCTATACAAGTTAAAATAGTATTTTGCCACTTGGAGATCGTTAACTTTACTTCCTCCCAGATACATGAATCGGCATTGCTGCTCGATACTTTTAAATATTCTTTCCCTCTAAAACTCTTTCTTTCCTACCCCTCCATCTTTGGGAGGATGGGGCTGGGGGAGCCCGGGCAAGGAGAGCATCCCTGCTCCTGGTGAGGTGCCGAGCACACCCAGAGCAGGATTTTGGGAGCCTGGAGGGGCTGGAGAGCCATGGCTGGAAAAAATCAGCGATCAGACAAGCAAGTCTCTCCATCAGCTCTCACATCCGCAAGTTGATGGAACAAAACTCCTAAAGCAAGTAGGAAGAGTTTGCTGTGGCTCAGCAAGTCCCTGAGCTAACACTGAGCAAACTCTCCCCAGGCTGGGAGCAAGACCCTGCCCACCAGCACATGGCTGCTTACTCTCATTACTGCACTTTTTCTTCCGCATATCTGACACTTTTTTCCTCCCTCACAGATTTGTCCTTAGTTTTCTCTGCTTTATTTTTACTTTTTTTTTTTTTTTAAGGATTTGTCCTTTTTCAGTCATTCTTTTAATTTATTGATAGCAGAAACACTTCGCGTCTATGCTCGCATAAGGCTGGGGGTCCCAGCACCCAATGAATTATGACAGGAACTGCAGTTATTATATGCAAATTCTGTTACATTCAAATTCTTGATATTTTTTGAGTTTCCTGGGAATGCTACAAGCAAGAAAATGAGGACCATGTACCCTATGTGTTGTTGGGAATATGCACTCTAGTCAGTCATACAGGTTGCCATCCCGATCAGATTACCTGGCATCCTCTCCTTATCCAGAAGATCTGTGCCACATATCTTCAAACACACAACGTATTTACACATCCCAGTTGTTCTGCTTGCTGGAACACCAGTTTAGGACACAGAGATGTTTACTTTTCCCTCAGAAAACCCCTCTCCAGTAGTTCCATTCTATTTAATCAACATAAAATGATTAACGTGTTCAAAAACTCTTGGAAGCACATAAATCTTGTATTTCATCCAAACAGAAGTGTTACAGAAAAATGTACACTAAGCTTTCTTTAAAATTCCACAGAATGAAGATGACTTTTGTATAGCTACTAGGAGATTGTTGAGAATAAGAGCAACAATCCTCTAGACACGGTAATTTTCACAAGGCGGTTTAGTAGTGGCTTCCTCCTAAAAAGATGAATACATGATTTGTAGATGGGTCACATTCATATTCCAACTACTGAAACACCACAGGAAGGCTTAAGCACCTCATTTTTTTTTTTTTTTCTTCAGATAACATGATGCATCCCTGGTACAAGTAAGAAAGATGCATTTCCTAAATAGGATAGGGTCTTGGACAAGACCTGTATTTTGTATAAATTATACCAATACACAAAATTTAGTGGGAATAACCTTGGATTTACACCAACATAAGAAAAATATTGTTGTTTCTTTATTAAAGTATCACGTGGCAAACCCAAAGGAGCAGTAGGCTCCAAATTTTGCATCACTTGCTTGCAGAACATGAGCAAACTGCTGCTCCCATCTGTAGTGCAGCCACCATGTTTTCTGAGGCAGGTATCAAAGGTGCGCTGAAGAGTGAGTGGGAGCACTGAACTACATTAAAACTCAAGACAGCCTTCAACACGTTATATGACATCTATCATCATCAAAACAACCATTTTCCATCTTCTACCAAAGAGATCAAAGCCTCCAGGATGCTGCAAAACATCCTACCTAATAAAGAATTAGAATTAGTTAATGCAGAGCAGCAAGGCATAATGTTTTTGAAATTAAATGTGTAATAGTTGACCTGCTCATCAGCTCTAAATTATCCACAGCACTTGCACGCAGACACATACGCAGGAAGAAGTCTGGTTGCCATTCAGAGGCAGGCAATACCTGAAGGATACAGGAAGACCACCTCCCTTACCCAGGAGAAACATGAAATAGGGGTGAATCTGTGGAAGACAAGGAATCCAGATGCTTATCCTGAACCTGGTTTATTCTGCACAAAACCACAAGGCAGAGTTGTGTCTGGAGTTTCCATGTGAAATGCTGGCATAACTTACTTTTTTTTTTTTTTCCTATTGCTCCTGTAAATACCATTATTTTGTCATTAAAGGGAATGATTTTAAGAGGTTTTGATATAAATGCTATCAGGCAAAATCTCTATTCTTAGAGGTGTTCAGTCACGGATGCTCAGCTGTGAAAATTAGTGTAGCAGCTTTTCATAAAACAAGTGTCTCCCCAAATTTAATCAAAGTTGAAACAACATGATCCTTCTGATAATTACAGCTTCAGGAACGACCAGCCAGACTGCCCCCAACTACAGCTATTCCTCTTTACTGCTCCTTCACAGCCACTCCACAGCACTGTTATCTCTCAAAACTTCCTCTAAAAGACCAATATATTGATTCATAAACTGTTCAAAAAGTATGGGTTTTCACCATAACTATAGAATACAACTTTTTAATAACAGATGAAAGGGAAAACTTTCACTTCTAACTATAGCAAGATTTCATTTATTGTTGTCTGTCACCTTCTTTTTACCGAAGCCATGATTTATAGCCCCAGCCAAACTGGTGAGTACCGACATGACCTGTATGGCATTTCTGCTTTTAGGTCCTACGCTCCTGTGCCCGCAGACACTGTCTGAGGTTTTGATGTATGCAACGTTCACCGAACCTGTGGCTGTTGGCACCAGTGCTTTCAGTGACATTCTGTAGAGCAATGAGTTATTTTCTGCACTGATTTGCTGCTTGGATTATGGGTTTATTCCCTCAAGCCTGATTTATTCAACAAAGGAAGAGAGGAAAGTTTTAAAACTGTTACTTCTATAATTAGGGTTTCCTGTGTCTTTTTAACATCACTATATCACTTCTTAAATTTATTTTTTTAATCACAACATCCTTTTTGTGCTAATTAAGTTGTTTATGAGCTAACCTTTTTTATTTGTAGACTTTGTCTTACTCAATCCCCACTGATCTACTTCCTCGTATCTCCTTTATATGAACCTTAGTGAGGTCATTCATATAAATTTCTTTTTTTTTTTTAGTCTTCGTCATCACTCATATGCCATCTGTTCCATCTATACATTGGAGAGGAACATATTTCTAAATTGCCTCAATGAGATCGGTTTTATTCAGCTCGCTCACCACGTACGTCAGTCTGGGCTAATTTACTTGAGTGAAGTCACCCATACTCTCTCCACTTGCATTTCACCAGCAATGCATGTTCATAGGCTTGGCTTTGCTAAAGCTGGCAACCCTCTTTTCAATCTGTATTTACCATAGTGTCCTGGGTTTGGCTGGGATAGAGTTAATTTTCTTTCTAGTAGCTGGTATAGTGTTATGTCTTGGGTTCAGTATGAGAAGAATGTTGATAACACACTGATGTTTCCAGTTGTTGCTGAGTAGTGTTTAGACTAAGTCAAGGATTTTTCAGCTTCTGATGCCCAGCCAGCAAGAAGGCTGGAGGGGCACAAGAAGTTGGGAGGGGACACAGCCAGGGCAGCTGACCCAAACTGGCCAACAGGGTATTCCATACCATGTGATGTCATGCCCAGTATATAAACTGGGGAGAGTTGGCTGGGGGGGAGTGGATCGCTGCTCAGGGACTAACTGGGCATTGGTCAGCGAGTAGTGAGCAATTGCATTGTGCATCGCTTGTTTTGTATATTCCAATTCTTTCATTATTGTTATTATTATTTTCTTCCTTTCTGTCCTATTAAACTCTTCTTATCTCAACCCATGAGTTTCACTTTTTTTCCCCACTGGGTGGGGAAGAAGTGAGGGAGCAGCTGTGTGGTGCTTAGCTGCTGGCTGGGATTAAACCACAACACCTAGCAAGCTGCATGGAGACGGAACAAACTTCATTTGACTCCAACAATGCTGCTACACCTTCTCTGAAGATCGTAAAGGGTAATAACTACTTTTTTGTAATAGGACTTCATAAGCAGTCAAATATTAATACACTCTCCTGTTGGTTTATCTGGTTTATCAATCTAGAGCATGTTTCAAGCCATCCAAGTTATTTCTTTGGGTGTGAAGGGACTCAATCACAGAAGTATTAATGTAAGTTAGGAAGCTTCTTGTCTACAGTGTTCAGTGTTAGGCTTGAGACAGATATGGTCTGGGAAAACCTCACTGACCAATATGAGATCTGATGCTACTCCAAAGGCACTTCAGGAGGCACCAGATCCCTTCACAAGCTACAGCTGGCATTCATAAGTCTCACAAAGTCACAGAAGCAACGCATAGATGGGTAGCTCTCAGCTACCACCTTTGAAGAGACAGTCATTTTATTTGCCAGAAGTTGGAGATGTATCAACAATCTATATAGAGAGGCAGAGCATGGACCTGATGTGAGACGACAGCACTACAAATCCCAAGAGAAGCAAGGAGTCCCTCATTGCTTCATGGGGTACATGCCACCACAGCCCATTGCAGTTGTACGTACAGGCACTAATCTACAACCCTTCATTCCTGAACCAGTGGAGGAACATTGCCTAGGCAACCTGCTTCCAAACCAAGTGACCCGAAAAGGATCTTGTGAATGACTGCTTCAACATGACCTGCTACTGCAGAACCAAGTAAAGCTGTTGGAACCACCTTACAGCTCAGCAACAGAACTTTTAAAATATTAAAGGATATAAGATGGGAGGATACACATGACAGGAGATGTGCATCCAATTAACATGCTTAGGACTAGAGTGGACTCTCTCAGAGAAGAGCTGACCTTCCTTGCATATCCCCACAACAGCACCCATCTTCTCTTGAGCAGGTGGCTCTGCCCCAGGTCCATTACCATTGAGTTTTACTCTGGTTTTCTGAACAAGTGAGCTGCATGCTTTCCTCTAGCGGCAGAAGAGAAACAAAGCCTGGCACCTCTTTCCACAAGATCCTCCGAACAACTTTTCACATCCACACCGTATTTAGCTGCAATACATGGGTATCTCTGGGCCACGTATCACCTGCAAACACAAACAGATGATTTACCCTGGAAAAGACGAAGATGAGTACAAGTTCCAGTGAAAACCATCCTCACCTACCATCAACAGCAGACCTCGTTTAGGCAGCCTGCACTGCTCTGACTTGACCACAACACAAACCCCCAGTTCTGAGCGGCTGTTAAGATACAGTTCCTCACATCTTCTTAAAAGCATACTAGGTGCAAGATTGACACAAGACATTATAAATCTTCTGTTTAAAAAGTCCCAATAGCTCAAGAACTTCAGGCATATTGTATTTCCTTCAACAGCAGAAAGAAAAGTATCATCTTCTATCTTAACATTCAAAATCTATTCCCACAGAGAAAACAACTTATTAGTAAACAACTAACATTTCCCACAGTGAAAACAATTTATTTCCCACAGAGAAAACAACTTATGAGCAGAAAGCACACTGGAAAGGCAATCTGGGTTCTGCAGAGCAGCTGCTCATCAATAACACTACTTTCAAATCATGCATTATAACGACCTCTATTAGAGCACACATAGTATGGTGTATTTCATCAAATGCCTACATTACTGTGACTTCCTATCTTGATAGTAGAAATGTATTAAATCTTCTAATACGCCATGTGTAATCCTGACACACCTGGAAGTCTTGGTTTAGAAACTGGAAAGCAAAGCCTGGCATGTTTATCTCTCAAACAGCCTCCACAGGAAATAGACCCATTAAGGGCAAATCTCAATTTCCATTTTTTATTCCACCAAGGTTGCTTGAATAATATAAAGGCAGTTCTCAAAACATGATTAAAATTAAGGTTTGTAGCAAAGAAGTGTCCCAAGGTGTGCTATCAAAAGGAAAAATAAAAAGAAGAAAATTAAAGCTATCCATATTAACCACGAGTTCACCTTTAAGCAGTGTAAAAATGATGAGCGACATGAACCCCCATGAAGCAAATAAAACCATGAAAAAGGATGAAAGCAGGCTTGTGTTTAAGTTAGATGTCCAGAAGTCAAGGTTAGAAACTCAAAACATCTTTGAAAAAAAAAGTATTAGTAA
This sequence comes from Harpia harpyja, assembly GCF_026419915.1. NCBI lineage: Eukaryota > Metazoa > Chordata > Aves > Accipitriformes > Accipitridae > Harpia > Harpia harpyja. Next base: position 41,834,561 of record NC_068951.1, read on the forward strand.
CTAACTTTGTCTTTTTCTTGACGGAAGCTTTGCTCGCCCATGGCACGCAATCTGCACACAGCATTTCCTAAGCCCCAGCTCTGAGGAGCTTGTGTTTATCCTCCATCAACGCAATCCATGAGTGTTTGCATGTTTGTGCAGCATGATCAGGGATGTTTACAGAACTATTCATCATTTCATTCTGCCTTGTCCAGAATCACTGACCGTTCCTTGAAGCAGAACAGCTTCAAGAAAGGTCCACACACTTTTCAAACTAGATAAATTAAACTTTGAATGCACTGGTACCTTTACTTAACATCACTCAAGATAGATCGGTCATGCTTCATCATACACAGCATATTTTCAAAACTTAAAGAAGAGTAGTCCTGTTTCTGTTACTTTTTTTTGCTTTGGGGAAGAAGGAAAGGGTTCCTCTTACATCCTTACTTTCTACAGGTCTTGTACCATTGACTTTCTGATGTCCAACAACCGCAGAAGAGCTACAAAGTTAGCTTTTTCATTTTTTGATGTTTTTGTCTTCTACCTTTCATAAATAGACTCATTAATCAGCTTTCCCTTGAGTATGTGTCCCAGTCATGAACAAACTACAAATTAGAACCTCCAAATTTTACCCCAGATGAAACACTCCTGAATGGCACACCACAACACAGGAGCACCAGTACTCCTTATTCAGGAAAAAGGACAGCATTCATATACTTCTCAGGATGTGGATCACATACAATGAAGTAGAGGCTGCTTTATAACTTGGAAGAAGTAGTTAATAAAAATAAATAAAATCAAAACTGCCATTTTTTCCAGGTGCCTGTGGATGAGCATCTTCCCACCCTGAATTTCTGATGATATCCTCCTAGACCAGCTAGCACAGGGATGACTGAGTGACAAGACATTTTCTCCCAAGGCTTGAGCAGACCCAGATCTTGCAGTCCTCACTACTACTTCCAGCCTCTTCGGGACAGAAAATCATGGCACTAAAGCCCACCTCTTCCAGTGCCATGCAAATAGACGGCAAGCTTTGATTTAATAACGAGGCAGAAAAAAATGGGAGCGAGAAGCTGGTCTCGTTCAGCGCTGATTTATTTCAGATTGGCAGCTTAGACAGCTACTGTACTTTCCTCCAACCCGTTTGCTTGATGGATGGTGCCCCAGCACAAGTGGACAGAGAAGCGACCGAGGTGATGGCAGCCTGCCCTCAACTCAGGTTTGGGTGATGAACCAGAAGCACCGGCACAGCCTTTGAATGCAGAGTGAGGAAGACTGACTACAGGAAAGAAAGAAACACAAAAAACAAATCAGTTTAACGCAAGGCTCACTCACAGGAGTGAATTTATGGGAAACTATGACTTTCCATCACTTTAAAATTGATGTTCAGTACGAGCAGAATCAGGCCTTTTGAGGTATCTTCTTTCGCATTACATTTCATATTCTTGAGGCTTAGCTTTGTTATATGGAATCTATTATAGGGTCCTCACGCAGGCACAGCTCCCATTAGTGTCAGAAGGAGTTACCACACACCTGCTTATCAAGAGGAGAGCAGGATCCCCTGTGGCAGGACTTCTTTCAAAGAAAACCTCACAGAACTATCGAGCAAAAATACTTGAAATTTTAAAACCCTTCAGGCAATGATTATAGCTCTGCTGGTCCTTCAGAGGAGCATAAAGGGCCCCATTATACAAAATAATATTAGTATTTGATACCTGGCAGTAACTCAAAACATTCGTGACATGAGAGGACACCTAAGTTATATTTCAAACAAGAGCACGAGCAGGTGGCTCCTTTGCTAGCCTGCTATCTCTTGCCTTCCTGGGCAAGAAATGTTTGTTTTTAAAATCATCTCAAGATCTCTATTTTCACCTACACAGAATAACTGCACTCATAGCTTTTATCACTGCAGCAGGACCGAGTCCTCCAGCTGCAGGCACGCTCTCAGCCAGCAAAGCTCTCTGCTGGTTAAGTGGTTCACTTGACCCGGGCCAGCTTGCAGCAGCAGCAGCAGAAATGAGAGCGAGCTCTGCTGTAAACCCAGGGCCGAAGGCCACCTTTCCAGCACTATTTCGGCCACGACTCGCCTCCTCCCAGCAGACTGCACATTGCATGGGGCAGCCCTGCTCTTCCCAGGGGTGGGAGGATGGCAGCATGGCACCAAGAGGTCAGCAGAGGTATAAAGACTTTATTAAAGGGGCACAAGGTAAAATTCCCTTTTTCCATGATGTGAGCACAGAGAGCAAGTAAATGCAGCACTCAAAACCAATGGAGAAGTTGTGACAGCACATGACGGTTTTTTTCTCTACTTTATGAGACACTGGCCTATTGTTATGAAAATATTTTCATAAAGATAATTATGGTTTTCAGTAATACATACGGCACTGAAATCTGAAGCGATGAGTCAAAATACATCAACGTTCAAAACCAACTTTACTACAATAAACATTATACAAAGCATTTTATGGCACGGGCATGAAGAACTTTGCTTCTCCCTTCCCCTGAAAAAAGCAAATCATGTCCAAAACAATTCAACACAATCATCTAATGAACTTAGTAGTTGTACTTATTCCATTATCACAGTGTTTTCCCTTCTCTCCCCAGCACTACAATAGCTTTGTTCCACTATAGCACAAAAGCATCAATCTCTGTCCAAGCCAGAGTGGAAACTATCATTTTGGCCAGTTGCACTGCCAGTGCCAACGTGCTTTGCTCCGTTTCATTAACCCAAAACTTTGCTCAGCAATCTGCTTAAATTTTAAGTGAGTAGAGTTGAAACAGGAGGAGAAGGTGCAGCAGCATCTCTCCCGAAGCCTTGCTGACTATCCTAGCGCATTTCAGGTCTTCGGATACAACGATCAATGGTTAAACACTGTAAGAACTTGTCCTTGAGTTTTATGGAAGACCTGCCAAAGGCACGCACATGCATGTTTATACAACTCCTGTGTAATTACGCCAGAGCCTGCCCGCCCAACGTGCACACACACATGCACCCCAGGAGCAGTCTTCCCTGCTCTAAGCACTGCACAGCGATGGTCAGAGGCAACTTCTGCCTCGAGGAGACTGAAGCCTAGTCCTTGAATCAGAGACACCAATTGTTCACAGACAGAAGGCATGAAAAGAAGGTGATGTGGAAAAACTTGAAAATATCATACAAGCATATCTGAAAAGAAATATTGAGAACTCAATGCCTGTTAGGTCTGACAAGCGCACCGCACGCAGCCTGGCACGCAATCGTCGTCTCCCCAACTGTTCAAAAATGGTGAGTGTCCCCAAACCTATGATAAAAAAGCAGAAGCTAAATGGAGCAGAGAATATGGCCAGAGTTCAAATACACTTGTGGAAAGCCAGATGACAGGTTTTGCAGTCAATAAGACATGAGGAGAACTATGTTCTGATTTGTATATTACAATGCAAACAGATTGCAAACAAGTTCCTAATCTCGCTGCATTTCAGAATAAACCTTACTTAATTAAAGTTGGCAGGACTTCTGAAAGAAATACAGCAGTTACCTTCAACAAGTATTTGCTGCAGTCACACATACAAAAATCTTGTTTATTATTCTGTAAGCATGTCTGTTGAAGTAGACCATGAAAATTTTGGCCATTGACACAAAGCAATGTGTGCTTGCTGAGATAGATGCACCGTGCAAACCCTGTGTTGCACAGCACTAAAACAATTGCATTTGAATAACAACAGAGTCCTCTTTTCTCCTCGTGGCACCATGAATATCTTGTACCAGGATCCTTCCCACTAGAGCCCAGTTAGCCAGTTCTGTCCGTGTACTTGCATACTAAGCATTAAAAAAAAAAAACAAACAAAAAAACATCCCTACATATTGCTGTGCCTTGAATGAAAAATTATTTAGCAAAGTGCATCACTGGCACTGAACCCACTTGTCTAGTGCTTTGTAGGGGAGAAGAGAGAGTATTTTCCCCGTTTTCTTGACATTCAGCTTTGGTCAGAGACAAAATTTTACTCAGTGTATGTACATCTTCTGAATTACAAACTTGTCCCAAAAGCAGTTGGCTACTAGCATTTAAATTGCTTCTTTTTAGGAAATACTTTCCTTAGTAATTTACACAGTGAAGTTACTACATCACAGATCAACTTACTCATATTTGGTACCTATCAAATGCAGTGTAATTTACTGCCTTCTTGTTTCTGCAGTAGCTTCTCTGGCCGAGATGCCCATTTTACCCACTTTCACTGCTATGACACCAACACTGATTTAGTGAATGGAGCTGGGGACCTTTGCTCACCAAGATTACAGTCAAGAAAATCCAAGCCCATCCCTCCTGCACCCGTTGTCTTGTGGTAGGACTGAGGAACAGAGAAGCAAGCAGGTCCTCTGTCTTTCCTAATGAAGCTGTTCCTCTTTGCACACAATACCAATAGTTCTTAAGGTAGACGTGAACATTGCGGTAGGCCAGCATAAGGAGCCATAAAATCTCTCCATCCTTAAGCAGATCATTCCAATGAGTTCTTGATAGCCCATTTCATACCAGTCTGGGCAGATATAAACTCTTTACCCTAAATTAACCCATTTATTATTAGCTGATAAAAGAACAAACTTTAGAAACACGCATACCTCAGTTTCCCTAAAAGAGCATTACAAAGTTTCCCACCTTCTGCACACAGACCAAAAGCATTACTGTGTCCTCCTACTAGGCTCTTCTTTTAGGAAGTCTATGTGATATAACTGATGACACATACTTGCTATTTTGCATTCAGTTTTATAACAGTCCAGTTGACCTTTCTGCCCAGTTTCCTTATTCAGTAGGAAGACAACTCACAGGAGATGTCTTCACATGGAGCCTCTCTTAAGATTCCTGGACATTTGGTTTAGTAGGTTTCCCACTAGTTAAATTCCCCAGAGGTGCCCTTCTTCTCTTAGACAAGGTAGAAAAGGAAGAATATCTGACGTTGCCAGGGAGAAAAGTGTTTTGAGTATGCATGCTACTATCAAGCTGATGTAAAAATGTCTATTAACCAAGAGAATAATGAGAAGCTGGGTAAGATTCTGTACTTTGTTGTTGGTCTCTACATATGCTTTATGACAAATGCTATTGAAGTACTTTAATTACTTTTTTGTGTTAACCGTTCACTATTGAAAGGACTAGACTTGTTTATATTTGAGCTCTGAGATCATATGAAAGTAACTGACATTTCTTCTGATCAAAGGAAGTGAATTATTTCTGTGCTGAATTCAAAAGAAGTTTTCTCATAACAACAATGCATCTCAGAAGACTCTCATTACCATAATATAAGCAGGTCTTTACAGGAATGGGATCAAATGCACCTTTGCACATTATAATATTCAAGTGACATTAATTATCTTGCAATGACTACATTTTATTTTATGCCATGCAACTTTTAAAAAGTTATTTATACACTGTGGTTATCTGGACAAAACAGATTGCGCACTGAAGTGCTACTCAGATACTGCAAGCAACCATTTGTCCTTGGAAACAGTTTAAGAAATCGGGACTCTGTTCAAAGCAAGCGCATGTTGACTAAACCTGTCCCCCAGGCTGTCGAGAAGACCGTATGCCGTGCTGGAGAGAGCAATAGGTGACTTTAGCATGAGCAGTAAAAATAAGAGAGGTGGATTCTTCCACATGGAGAGGCTTTATGTTGTGCCTAGAGGGAGTGAGTCACAAAGACGGCAGGGCTCGCCTCCGAAAAAGTTCAGCATCTTGCAAGGCTTAAGTTTTCAAACTCCGCAGTCACAAGAGCTGGGATCATTCTCAAGTAGCAGAGATGAAACTAATGGCTTTATTGGAGTAAATAGCGCTTTTTTGGAATAAGTGAGATGAGAAGCTGAAGAAACCCTTAACAGGCACGTGGTCACAACAGCAAACTCATCAGGAATAAAGCAATCAGGCTGATGCACAGAAGTGCTTCAACAAAAACAGCAGAAAATTAGTCATAGGAAGATCAAACTTAGCCTCACATAATAAAGGTTCACCGAATAGATTAGCTTAATTGTCTGGCTTTCTGCAGTGCAAAAAGAAGCATCACCGTCCCCAGCAGGGAGGGCACAGGCACCTCACTGGGAAAGGCAGGACTACCTACACTACCAACAACTTTTTCTTGATACCTTCCACGCTCTTGCAGAGGACGGCATGTTCTCCGAGTATGTCAGAAGAGGCACGATGGGACTCTGCAATTCCCCAGCACACATCAATTGGCTGGAAAGGTGAGCGGCTGACTGTGCTCACCTTGGTGAGCGCTAACCCGATCCGGTCAATCATCTTTATTGCATTTTTCTAATTATGAAAGCAAGCTATGGCGCCTGCAGAACAGGGAAGTGCTAACAGCAGGAAGGCCCGTGCTTCCAACGAGGGAGCAATGGACACAGGAGCCCGCGTTGCAGATCTGGAACCATCCATATTAAGAAAGCACTAAAGTACTTGGAGCAAACAGCAAGAGGGCAACGTGACAAGAGCCGACACCAGACCGAAAACACAGAGAAAGTCTTCAGAAATAAAAATAAAGGTTTATCTTTATGCGGTAGGAAGAAAAGGGACCAGTGAAGGGATACAAAATTGATGGGGCTGTCAGTGCCAGAGACGACGGCAATGACCTTAGCAGCTTCAAAGAGGACTAGAAGGAAGTCTGAGAGATAAAGGATGGGAGACTGAATGAAGTCACAACAGTCAAGATAGCAGATAAGATGCTGACCATTTGTTTAGAAAGGACAGAATTTCAGAAATATTACTTAAGAAGAATTGACAAACTTAGGACACAACAGCAGAGAACAAAGTCTTCAAGATAACTACAAGATGGGCTAAAAAAGGACAGATAGTCACTGAACTTGAGTTACTACATAATCAATATTTCTTCTAGATGGTTATGAAACTACAGTCACTGCAAAAAATTGATATTTCTTCTGAAGTTTAGGATGTTCAAAGAGAAAAGTAACTTCCTGAGCTCCTTTGAAAATCCAAGACTAAGCGCTGACATCCATTTGTTCTAGTTAAGGTATGCAATTATATATGTATTCATGACCAAATGCAGAACCTTTCAATGCCTGCTTCCTCAAATTAATATATTAAAACAGTTCACATTGTATCTCGGCCTGTCATATACAAGTGCTATCTCAAGAAGCTACAGAAGAAAATGAAAATTGAAAATGTTGTTTCATAATTCTGGAATAAATTCAGACAAAGAAATAGCTACCGTGCTGTTCCACTTGAAACTTAATTCCAGAGAAATTTGAATGCATAGCACTGATTACCCATGCCATTTGGGGGGTGGCAGGGGGAGGGAGGTGGGAGAAAGGAAGGGATTTCAACTCCAGCAAAACTGAAAACAGCATCTATATTCCTGCCAAAAACAGAGGAAGAAATACATCTCAATTAATAACAAGTCTTGAGTTTCCAGACATGGCAGTCTCATACATAAAACAAAAAAATACTTTGCTCGATTTTAAATGTGCCTGTTCCAAATCTAACAGACACAAAGGCTAGAGGCTCTCAACTGCTCAAGTCCATGTGACTGCCGTTCACCGCAGGCAGCCAGCCATACGTAGGCAGAATAATTTCCTGATGATACATCCATAATGCAGCTGAAGCAAGTTTGAAATAGGATTCTTGTATCAAACTCCTCAAGCAGAAGCCTAAGGGTGTCTGGTTTTGGAAAATTGTGCACTGTATTTTAAATTTCTTACACATTTTAATGCACAGAAAACCACGTCCCAACCAATGGGCTACCACACTGAACTGCTTTTAACCTGAGGCTTTTAAGAACATTTGACTGTGAAGAGGGGTAAAAAGAGAGAAAAGCCTCCTGTGCTGCAAAACATCCCTCTGGGTGACCGTAGAGTGAAGAACTGTGGGACTGCAGAAAAGGCTAAACTGAAGGGACCTGTGGAGATCACTTTGTCCATCCTTCTGCTGAAGGCACTGCTGTAGATTACATCATCGAGATCCATGTCCAGACAAGTCTTGAACATTTCCAGCAAGGGACAGTCTTCCACTTCTCCGGGCAATTTATTCCAGTGTTTGATTTTTTTTTTTTTTTTCCTTTCATCCCTCTTCTAACCACACAGAATTTTTTCTGAAGCAACTTGTACCTGGTGCCTCTGACCCTACCACATTGCATCCTTACAAAGTGATACACTCCATCTTCCCCACAACTATGTTTTCGATACTGGAAGACTAGATTACCTGAGCCTTCTCTCCTCTAGGCTGAAAAAGCCCAACTCCTTAAACCTTTCTTCACGTGCCAAGTTCTCAAGCCCTCTAATCATCTTGGTGGCTCTCCGCTGGTCCTTCTTTAGTTTTTCCACTCTCTTGAACAGAGGACCAAAACCGGACACGGTGTTCTACGTAAGGCGTAATGATCACATGGATCGCCTTGGGATGCTGCAGCATCCACACTTCCAGAGGCACGGAGGGACCGCAGGATGGGGCTGGCTCCCTGTGCTTGGTTATGCTGCTGTAGACAACAGCAAAATATTTCAGGCTGTTTCACCTCTCTCGCTAGGTGAGTCTGAGGCATGCTCAGGCATCAAAAGGACTGTTATTCTTGACTGCATATAAAGTCTCCGAGAACTTTATTTTTAACAAAGTTAAAAAGTTTTAACAAGATATTCAAGGATCTTAACTTGGCTCAGGATTTTAAGGGCAGATACTTTAAAACAGTCATAGCGCAAACACCACCAGTAAATGTTAGCTCTCTCCCTGCTCGCAGTAGCTTTGCAAGTCTGCCTTAGTTGTAACGTTGAAGGTAGCACACCAAAAAACCTTACAGAGGGGAAATCTAAAACCTGAGCAGCAACAGCAGTGCAAAAGCAAGATGATCACACTCAGTTTCTTCTACCTGAACTACCTCTCCTCACAAGGAGGGCACGTTTTAGGTTTAGATCACTGTCATGGTGGCTCTGGATACCCCAAGAAAGCTTGTTTGAACACAGGCTGTTCTCTGCACCCTTGATGTGCTCCCCGTACTGTGCCAGGGTGTCCCTGGCCATGCTGCAGAGGCACCCGATGCACTGGTATCCCAACAGCTGTGCAAGAGGGATACGCAGCCGTTCACCCATGTCATGCTTTTCAAATGTTTTTAGGAAGGATGCTGTAAGCATTTGTATTGGGCATCAGTCTCTTCGGTCTCATACAACAGACTTCAGACATTAGAGTCCCAGGGTTTTGGGTTTGTACCCTTGCTTGTTAATGGTCTTTGGGGTGTGGGGGAAAGGGAGCATCTTTTTGGTCTTGTTTTATTGCTACTTCATTCTCACTCCCTTTCCTTTGCTTTCTTGAAGCAGACAAGTTTTCTCAATAAAAACTGAGCTCTGTCCCTCGTGAAATCCACATGTTGCTGTTGTAATACATTTGCTACCTAAAGTACTACACCAATTCATGCATAGCTTTCTTCCCAGATGCATCAACTGATGCTACTGTCATGACATCAAATAGTATTTGCCTGGTGATAATTTTCAAGCAAATGTTCCTGTATCTCTTATAACATAGTTTGGTACTTCACCTTCCACCCCTGTAGACAATCCCAGCAGTTAGATTTCTGCCATTTGCTTGAATTCCATTGCCATTGAGTACAGGTCCCTTTCAGTTGTGACATGTCCATGTTTTGGGCAGCAGCGTGGACAGGATCTCAGTACTATCTTATACCGTTAAAGCAAGCAAACAGATAAAATCTCTGCATTTGTACTGGATTTTATTGTCAGTGATATTTTAGTTTGGTTTTGCTATGTGATAAATATGCCGGGTACCAGTGAAGTGACTATCTAAGGACTTCTTAAAAACCCACCTAACCTGCAGGACAAGGCTTTTCAAGTAGAAAATTAATGTTTATTCAGTAGAATTTGCTTTGCCAGGAAAAAAACCGCTCTGCCTCAGGACTGTATTTTAGCCAGCTGTTAATTTGCACCCAATCCAATTAGTTTGAAAGCAGTTTGAACAACCCAGGAAAAAAAAATTTAAGTCATCAAATATTAAGCGTGGCCATATTCTTCACGTTGGGTTAAAAAAACAGTAGGAAACTATTTCTTTGCAGTGGAATAAGCTATTTGTCTCCCACGCACAAAGACAAGCCAGCAAAGTTGTTTATCACAAACTGCACAGCAAAACCAAGCATCAGTTGGTACTTCATTGCTCTGCTCCACTTTGACCGTCAGGTAAAGCTGTTTTTGCCATATTCCACATGCCCCTCCATCCATTTTAGCTGACACTGTAAATCTCAACAAACTTGGAGAGCAACCAGAGAAGCTGGCAGCAGCTAAAACCATGTAGAGTAGCACAGAGGTGCAAGTGGAAGGATGACCAGTGGACATGGGCCACTCAACAGACGAGCGACCTTATTCATTGCTACCACATCCGACATGCTCCAGCTGCCCTTCCAGCCTGCTGCCACCCCTTCTTCAGTAAGAACGATTATTCATTAAAAGAGAAAATAATTTAACACCACCCCCAATAACTGTTTGTTTTAACAATACACAAGGAAAAATAAATAAAAGTAAAATAGGGTACAAATATGTCCCAAACTGGAAAAGTGCTCCCCAAAGTCTCCTACAACTAATGTAAACAACCCCCTTTATCAACTAAATTGCTGGGGAGGGCAGAGTGCAGATCAGAAAGTATTTATAAGATGCTCAGACTCTGTGATAGGGAAAATAGAGTCACACTGACCTCGTTATTCCCTATTTTTTAATTGCAGACTTTCTTATACAACTCTCCTGCTCCATCTGAAGTCCTTTCCCACTGACGAGCTGCACTCCCCAGTCAGTAGCATGGACAACTTTGCTTTTCCATTCCTGGAGATACCCCAAAACCTCTGACCAAAACAGAAGTGGTCACTTTTCAAGTCAGTCACACATCTCAGCTGGGCAGCCTTTGCAGAAAGGCTTTTTTTTTATGAAGTCCCCAGGAATTTAGCTAAATTATGTTGGCATGATTACATGCAGTAATTACAAGAAAACAGAAATGCAAGACCAAGAAGGCAAGGCCCTTATAGACTAATCACTAGAATGAAACACCTTGAGCTAAATATTTTTCCCAAATAATTCAGCAAAGGCATGTGGCCAAATCCTGTTTAAAAATAAATTAATAAATAATTAAACCAGGAATTGTTTCTACTACCTCTTAAGATTCAAAATTGTACCCATTTAGTATCACATAGCACTCTGAGAAAAGAAGCTGGGCAATGTCACCTCTCAGGGCATTTACACCCTGTAAATTTTGTATTTTTTAAAAATTAAATACAACATATGATTATTCAATATTGAGAAATACTTAATTTGCTTTGCTCTTTTTCTTTCGAGTCAAGTGAACACAAGTCCCTATTCCACATCTGTCTATTTGATCCAGGTGAGGTCTAAATTCAGTCTCCCTTGATGTTAGAAGGTAGCTCAGGAGCTCACTGGGAGGCTAGTGGGAGCTCCAGAAAAGCCCTTCCAAAAAGTCCTGAAGCTAAAGCCATGCTAGCCTAAGGCTTTACAGTCACTTTTTTGACTGCTTATTTTTTTCTACCATCTGCAGTTTTCAGGTACGGTCACAGAGCTCAGTCCCTGGGAGAGCTGCATGTGGTCCTTCACAGCAAGCTTCTTCAAGACAGATAGGTAAGTAAATATGTATGATCTTAGCTTTGTGACAGATGTCAAGAATCTTTAACTGTATTACTGGGAAGACGGTTTTATTGCCATAGCAGCAGGAGACAACTTGTGCAATTAACATATCTCCCTTGCCCAGGACCTTCCCCCTCTTCATCAGATTAGTGATGGGACGGTCAAGATGCAGCACTGACTGGACATGCAGTGAGACTACTACAATAATTACTTGTTTAACTTAAACACAAAACCTGCGTGTAAGTAGCACTGGTGTTTAAGCAGGCACTGAAGAATACCAAAATATTCAAGCGCTAAGGATCCCTAGCTCAGTGCCAGTGTGAGGGAGATGTGAGCTGCAAGTGGGCTGTTCCTACAGCTGCATCAGTGTGTCAGAGCAGAAAAGTGACTTATGCTTCCCTCCATCCACAAGCCTCTTAGCAAATGCAAAAAACAAACAAACAAACAAAAAAACAAAACCACAAATACAGACTGATCCAGAGTATACCCCACAACACACATCACCCAATGAATTATTTGGAAAGGGACAAAGCTTGTCACCAGATCAGGAGCTCAGCTAGAAGCTGAAGGCTTTCCAAAAAAGCCTAAACTCTTGTTTTCTGGGTAACACACTTATACATTTCTTGCACAATGTATTTCTTTTATATATGTGTGTGTATGAATAAAATATAGAAATAGGAGGTTTGGGATGCTCAGATGCCAAGTGGTGGCCTTACAGTCATTTAAGGTAACTCTGAAGGAGCTAACTTGGGTACCAAAGTCATCACAGATGTCAACCTCCATGGTAAACAACAAATCCTCCTCCTCACTACAGCTAATTAGCCCAAACCAAATTTTATGCTGGTATGACCGTACTGTCACCCAAATCAGCTTGGATTGTCAAAACTATGTATTCACAGCAGATATATTTTTGGTGGTTTTCAGAAATGTTTGGGCAAAAGAAAAGAAAGCAAAGAAAACAGTTATGCCTGGAACTAATATAAAGGATCATTTCTACAGTCAGCCAAATAGCACCCTGTCTGTAAGGTTTTCAAATACACCAAATTTTAAAGCTAATATTGGTGTTTCAGGAAGCGTTTACATAGACTTCATTGAAAAGGAATTTAACTCAATTTAAAATTTTCTCTTTTCTTATGAAAAATGGCATTATTCCTTTTTTTAGTCACAACTTCTGGATGTAATTATCACAAAGGCTAAGAGATACCAAGGAAATACAGACTCCTGTCTTTCATCAATACAAACAGGCTGGATTTTCACAGTACTCGTCTGGGATAAATTGGTGCTGAAAGAAAAGAAACAGCCACCTGTGCCACCAGGCATCCCCCATCCTCCAGCAAGGGCAGGGCTGCGGGCAGAGAGGCCAGGAGACACCGTCCCACCGAGGAGGTGACAGTCAGGCAGCAGGGGATGGGGACCAAAGATGCCCTGTCATCTAAGGTGGTCAGCACAGTGTCTACCTGGATCCACAGCACCTGAGCCGTCTGCCAGCAAAGCATCGCTTTTTTTGAGCTGCTCTCAGGTCATACAGCTCAGGAGACAGATGAGCCCCAAATCCCAGAGTTCTGTTTAGCTTTTTAAAAATACATCCCGAAAAAGGTACATGCCTCAAATTTACTCATACATTCACTGCAGTTTACATCATACTGTTGCCAGAATAAATGAGACAATACCTATTTATAGGCTTCCCATAAGTGTTTGCTGGTTTTTAAGACTCTCTAAGTTTTCTGTACAAAGAAAAAAGCAACATCACTTCTTTAAATGCCCGTTGCCTCCACTAATCACAGTTTCATTGCATCAGGACTTACAGCCTGAGCAAGGGAAATGTAGGGAAATAACAGCAGGCAGGTTTTTTCAAGCCAGGTGGGGAAATTACAGCTGTGCAGCAACTGGGGTCTGGAGGAATCCACTGCCCCCTTATTTCCACAGCATGACCCAGAGCACTGGGATGTAAGGAGAGCCTAATTATGAAAGCAAATTCATAGGAATGGTCACCTAAAGTTCAGCTGGTTTCTGTACTAGGCGAGCAGACAGAGACTGTACAAATACTGTATGGCAGCAGCAAAGGCACACACGTCTGGCAGAAGGCTATGCATACTTGCATGACAAATAATCTCATTAATGAAACAAATTACATATTGCCAACAGAATACCGTCCGCCTTTAGACGGCTTTGGTGCCGTGGGTTTTTAGATCAACCCACTTCGTATGTCGAGAGTATTAGAGCTTGAATAATTGGCCCAAAAATAATCCTTTTGTTTCTAGATGGATAGAATCACTTGTACTGCATCCAAGAAGTGCCAGAAGATTAAGTTGGTAATGAGATCGTACCTTTCCCTATTCTTGTTAGTTTGTCAGGGCAAATAATTGATGTGCCATTTTCTGTTCTTGCCATGAGACTGGATTTGCATTTTTGCTTCTAAAGTAGCTGGGGGTTTTGGTGGTAGTTTTTTGTGTTTGATTTTTTTGATTGTTTTGTTGGTTTGGGCATTGGAGGGGGCGGGGTGCATTTGGGGGTTTTTTGAGATGCTTAAAGAAAAAACACCACAACCACACACAGAGTTTGCAGGCTACAGGACAATACCATGCTCTCCACATTCTCATCCTCCCAGTTTTTACATTATTGCATACTCTTTCCTACAGAGCAACAAATATGATACCTATGATGTGCTGCGGGATTTGCAACTATTCCTCCACAGATACAACATTTCAAACCACTCTCATAAATGTTCGTTTACACAGGGCAAACTGTAGATCAGCACTTCACATGCTCCTTATACCACTTAAAGGTCCCCGTGTAAATGGATTCATGTCCCGAGGTCACTGCACCTTACTAACATGCTGAACTTCCCAGCCATTTCAGTCAAGAACTCAATCCAATAGGTGTCTGTCTTTTTTCCATCTCAAAACAAAAGATTTTGTACACCAGCCTCTCGCACCATGGCATCGAAGGCACACATCTTGCAACATACAGAGTGTACTGCCACAGGGAGATGCTGGTATTTCTTACCACTGCTTTTTTTTTTTTTTCCCCATACCATGCTAACAAGATATAGTTCCATCAGTCTGCAACCGAATTAATGATATGGGGAGCCTGGCTTAAAGGTAGAAAACCAGTTCTGATAAACCAAACAGAATTTCTACAAGCTCTTTTGAAAGATTTGTTAAGTTTTCATAGCCAACATGCCAGCAAAGAATAAGAGGGGGTTTAATCAAATACAAAGGGAGCCCAGTGTAACTCATTTACTATCTCGCCATCCTCAAACACACACAGCCATCCTAAATTCTTACCAGCTACAACATATCAGGGTATCGTATAGTAAATTGATACATTGACAGTTGACACTAATTTTCATATACCAGTATACAATACAATTATGCACAAAACTACATACATTCAATCTTGTCAGCGCTCACACAAGCTATGCTCACCACTATGCACTGTAACATACAGTTGTCTTGTTTATACAGTACATTTTTATACTGTAATTATAACTGAATTAAAGGTAAAGAGTCTTCACAGACTGCCCCACCCTCCCGCTTTAGGTCATCCTAAAGGTTAGGTAACAGGTTACTTTTCTGTAACTAATAGTAAATACGAGTCCCTTGTCACAGCCTGGTCCTTTCTTTGCCTTTACAGTGATGCTTATCTCTCTCCCAGTCACATTTTTCATTGCTCTGCTCCTTTAGGTATATCCTTAACCCTTGCTATAGATAGAAGCTACCACTCCAACTCCATGTTCCTGTGTACCTTGCCCATCTACAAGTGACTACAGAAGTTCCCAGACCTGTGAATTGGCCTAAACAAAAATAAAATTAAAAAGACCTAGCACCTAATAATGAAAAAAAATCATAATGGAATTGAAAAGGGGAGCGGTGGAGAGTTGGTTTTTTTCTGGGAGCTATAATTCTTTTATGTGAGGATTTTTATGGCCGAATTTTATCTGCAGCAATGCCTACAGAACAGGTATTTCCATACGTTTTTTCCACTGGAAAGTCCTTCCTGCCTCCAACTCCCCCTCCAGACTGCACGGTTGCTTGAATTCATACATCTATCCCGCATTTCCTTGGAGCAAGTGATAAGTAGACCCATCTGTAAGTATCTGTACCATGTTTTTCCATTCCAGCTGAGAGCTGGCTGAAGGTCAGAGCATAAATTACATTTACTACAACACATTTTGATGGGCTGAATCAATACCCATGATCAAGTACACTGTGCAGGCTCCCAACAAGGACAGATCTCCACTCCTGTCATGAATTCTTACCGTTCTTTAAATCATAGCTATCTCCATTATTCCACTGTCAAAATAGCCCTGTTTTCTGACAATACAGCAAAACACATTCTGCAAGAGATGACATTCCTCTCTGAACTCAGTTTAATAAATTCCCTCGGGATTTTTCCACAAAGGTAACAGCAAATAAAAAGATAAAAATCTATAGAAAAGTTATCAAATTCAAGTATCAAAAAAATGGCATAGGTCTGGTAGAGAATCAGAAGAGACCTCATTTTGTCACATTGCTGCTGCTTTGTTAAAATGTGCTAATCCACACACAGTCTTCTTGGGATAGAATCTCAACCCTACATACAGTGCTCTGGATATATATGGGGTTAAAACAATATGCAACACAAACACAAGCATCCATGTAGCTGTAGGATACACCATTTAAAATAATCAGGCATAAATGCACTTATTTTTCCAACACAGCACACAGAACAGTTTTAGGTTTTCACGGTTATGGGAGGTGTACTTCAACCTCTTCATCATCCATCTGAGTGGGGTTTTAGTTGTTTGCTTTTTCAGGTCATTCCTGGGGAAAATCACTCAGTGTCAAAAGTTTTAAATCACATTTCTGGACTGCAGTTTCCATTTACCATTGGCTGTGGGAGAAATGCTCCAGGGACTGGCAGTCAACTGTTTCAAATGACTCAAAACCAGTTCATTCCAAACAAAACACCATTTATTCAAACGTACTAAAAAAGCCAAACCAACACAAAAGCACCCACAAGAAAAACACTACCATCCCACACAAATAAACAAACAATCCCCCAAACCAAACCACCCACCCCCATCACCAAGGAACGCTTTCAAGAATATCTAGAACAACTAAATTTAACATCTTTGAAAATTTTGGCCAATTTCTGTTCAGTCCACCTACCACTGGACTAGGAAAAGAGATTCCCCATTGTAGTAACACCTTAAATTTTTCTCTTGTAACAGCCTCTCCATTCAGTTAGACCCCAAGCATACAGAATATTTCTGGAGAACAAGCACTTAAGGTATTTAAGCACACATGTATAGTCCTGGACTGCATTTAAGTGTTTTCCTGAAAGTGTACATCATTTCAAGATTGCTTCCAGCAGCTATGAATAATTAACCTGAAGTTGGACATGTGATTAAAGATTATGATTAAATATCTGGCACTTAATTTATCAACAGTAACTGGCTCCACAACTATCTGCACATACACACTTGTTCTCCAAAGGCCTTCTTGTGATCCCAGCCAGCCCAGGGACGTGAGGATATATAGCGTATACACTAGTGTGTAATTTATAGCACCATAGTCTTCCCTGGCAAGGTACCGATTCATCCAGAGAGCGCAAAGAAGGGATTTTGGGTCACAACCACAGCTATCACAGGCTCAAAATGCTTAACAGACTGGGAAGCAGAAGGAGGAAGGTACAGGCAGACATCACGTACCATACTTCAGATATCGGCGTGGGATATTAAAAGACCACAGGCATCACTTAAATACAGGTCAAGGACACAAACTTACTTTCTTCAAGTCAGTAAAGCACATGGACTAGCTGCTTAGGAATCAGTCTTGAGGACACATCTCCTAACACTGGGATGTGCAGAGGCTGCAAGTTTAAGAGTAAAGCCAGAAAATTATCGGTAATACAGAGAGTTTCCCTATACATTAATAATTTTCAGCTTTTATTACAAATGTAATGAAAGTCAGAAAAATAACACAAAATCAGTTGGAAACTAGAGTTCGGGGAAGGTCTATTTGTGACTATGCTGCAGTTCCAAAAAAAGCCACTTTCAACCGATAAAACCCAGGTATCCCCAAAGATGCGAAAAGTCATTCTTTCAAGGACTGTACAGTGGTATGGGTTATGGCAAAGACTGACACTAAAACTGACTCTGTTGATAATCACAGCAACACATCCTTCTCTCACACAGACTTGTTCCACTGAGCAGGAAGAATCTGGCAAGGCAGAACACAGCAAAGTAAGAGAGAATAAGGGAAGCACTTAAACCTTACCCTTTGTCCTTTGCTTTAAAATAACAACAACAACAAAAAGAGGATGTATAGATCTCTGTTCCCCTAGAGAGGGTCAGCAGATCTAAGCACGTCAATGAACTAGATTAAACAATGTGGTTCCCATGGAAGAGCAAAAATTATTTTTGGACAATCTTCAGTTTTTTTCACTAATTTGAGACCAGGCAGACCTTCCAGAATAAAGGAACAGATTTACTTGGCATCATTTCCTCCTAACAGGGTACCCACCACATAGTTTAGAGAGGACTTCTCAGAAAGGAGTGGTTTCCCCACCCCACATAACTAATGCTCCCTGCAGGGACAGGGATCCCTCCAGCAACCAACAGGATAGATTTCAATTGCTGTAGAGATTTTAGAGTCAGGAAAAGCTCTGTGGAAGTTGGTTTTATCTACCTTTTAGAGATACAGCTTCATGGGACAGCCTTTCTGTGCTGCAAGCCAAAGGGAGGCTGCAGCATGCTCTTGTCACTGGATTTGTCTGGGGTTGTTAACAAAGCAGAGCTACTCAGTTTGCTAAGTCTTGGTTGCCTTGAGGTTGCATTACATAGCTATACTTTACCCTGGATAAACATCTAATCTCCTAGGATAGACTAGCATGGCAACAAACATAACATGTTTCATTTTTTAAGATGTTTAGTGGTTTTCAGTAGAGCAAGTTGAGGATTTCATACTCAATCAGCTGGCATTAGTAAAACAAATCCTGCCTTTTTATCAATAATATATGAATAATGAAAAATATAACATTGTTTTCTAATTGTTTGGCATTGCATTGGTCCCATGCAGGAAAGACAAACCACGACCAGACTGCTGAACAACGTAGCTCCACTGGACCCCACTGAAAATAAGCGCAACCTGCCCTGCACCTTCAGGGTCACCTGTGGTACATCTGAGCAGGAGCAGCAAACCCCATCACTTAAAAACATTCTCCCAACCCCTTCTCAGAAGAAAATAAAGTTCTTCTCCACTGAACAACTACAACACTTCAGACTCTTTAGTGATGTATTAATTTTGATGCATTAATTCATGAAGTTCACAGTATCTCGGAGATCTTGATAAGAGTTGCCCACCGATAAGTGCTGTACAACGCTCTGTTTTGCAGCAGCTTTTTATTTAAAAAACCACAATGTCAAACTTATGTAGCTTGTGGAGCATACATTACTGTCGCCCTAGGGCTGCAGTAACCTTGCACACTTTTCTCACTGAACACATTTCAAAGATAGGTTTGGGTTTTTTTACCTTAAGAAATAATCCATATTTTATACCCCACAGTGAGGAAAGCCCCAAGGCTCACCTCTCAGGTGTTTAACCATATCAAAGAAAGGTCCACTGGTGCAGGAAGGCCAAAGCACTTAATTCACAACTTGCATTATGAAACAAAAGCAGTTTCTAAAAACCCTCCCCAAGTACAATCCCTGCATTTCAGAGAAGTGAAAAGAACAGCTTTAAAAATAAAGAAAGAATCCGCTGTGACATCTTGCAATTAACCCAAAGAGGAGCCAAACATGGAAGATCCCAACTCTGTGTTTTGGGTTAATACAATTTAGTTCTAGAAATCTGGTGGCTCTGCAGCCAGGCAGATGCACTGCGGGAGGACTCGGGTTAGTGGAGAGGAAAAAAGTCAGGAAGGACCACGTCAACTCTAGAGCTGAAACTGTGTAAGAAAAGTCTGGCCCAAACCCATCTAATAAGGATCCGTTTGCTTCCAATTTCCTGGAGACGTATGTGGATCTTTCAAAGATTAATTGGAGTTAAATAGTTAAATTCCCTGCAGTGACCAAGTGTGCCAAGAAATGTGAACAAACTGTCTTGCCATAAAAAGCTGTCCATATTTTCACTTGAATTATGATAGCTGTGAAGACTTGAGTTATTCTGTTAAACGTCTCTTCACAGTTCACCACTCCTTTCAGCAAGGACATGCACACATGCAATTTCTTAGAGATTTTTGTGGTGGTAAAAAAAATTGTTTAGGCTGAAGCAGGTATTTTCTAATTGTTTCACAGTTAAGATAAACATTTGTCCCAGTGTATAAATATCCCGTTTATCCTCAACCTGAATGATTATGCCTGTCCACAATGGTAATACCCGATCTTCCAGCCATATATAGCAGAGATAGGTTCACCCTGCAACTAAAGAGAAATACATCCATACACCCATTTCCCAGGACATTTGTCTCCAACATGGCAGTAGCAAGGGGTACCTCCTGTCCCCCACGGCGGTCTGCTGGACACGGTTACCTTATGGCACGGAAGGGGAATATTTGTTGAAGAAAGTGAGAATCTTGAGTATCTGTAAAGTCCTGCAGGATTTTGACATCCAGGGGAAACAGGTATGTGCATGAGAAAGAATCCGATGTCTGAGACCTCAGAACAAATCCACCCACTAGTAGGTAGTGTTAGAGAGAGATGAATGTCCCATTCCTGTCTAAGGAGCACATATATGCCAGGTCACCACTAACAAAGTTCAACACAGACCCCTAAGGGATTACAAAACCAGCATATTTTGCTTTAATCAATACTGGCATTGGATTAAGGAATTGCCGGGTACAGATGTCATGCTGATCACTGAGCGTCTGCTTTGGGGTACGTACTGTGTTGTCTCAGTACCCAGAGTCCTCGTGCAATACCTTTAGAAGGGAAAATGAACCGAAGGGGTATTTGTCTTAAATTGCCATTAAAAAAATAAAAATAGCTTTTAATAAGAGATGTAGACATGAACAAATACCATTACACTTTTAACAGGACAAACACGCACTGTGCAGCTCGCTTTATCTTTCTCCACTTAAAGCCAGAAATAGAGCATACTGTGCCCCAAGTTACAGAGCTTAAGAGATGCATTTGGACCGCATGGGAATTGTAGGGAAAATAAGCACTGGCATCCAAAGATACCCGATCGAGCTGTAAAATCCTGCAGTTTAAAATTTAAGGATTCGTTATTTGGACAGGCTGTGGGCATAGGACTATTTAAACTATCCCGCATGTCCCGTGAGCACGCTTTGCACAGCTCCCACCAAGATGTGCTTCAGCAGCTCTCCTCCGTGCCACAGACCCAAGGGATGCCCTGAAGAGCTGGTGAAGCAACAGCCACAAAGGCTGAACCTCCACCTGCCCCAGCTGCCAAAAAATTTATTCCCCCCATGAGCCAGCACATGCACTGAGGGACTGGGAAGGCATCCATGCGAGTAACAGCATCCACCACTCTGCACTTCTACACTAAAAACAATTATTCCAGAATGAACTAAATTATTATTTACAAGATATAGTGGCCTATCCTAATTACATAAGATCAGGGAACTGTGAAATTCTAACCTACACCCAAAAACCTGCAGGGCTCTGTTTCTGACACTTGCTGCCACCTATCTTCACCTTCTCTTACCTTCATTCTCTCATCTATAAAACAGGGCTAAAAAAATATCATTGCCTTGAGGTCCCTATATATGAGCTGCTGTATCAGAGCTGGGTGTTATACTGAGAGTTATTAAATAAAACGTAACAGGGCCTAACCCATTTCTTAAGGAAGATTTCAGCTCACCTAGGATTTTAAAAGAAGTAATCCCAGATAAATCTCATCTCTACTCTATTTCTGCAACATGATGTTTTTCACCCTGTTTTTCCACTGTGAAAGCTCCACCCTTCCCCTCTTTTTTCCTGAAGTATAACGTCAGTTGTCTTTCAGCATTCAGAAACCAGTCTGATCTCCTGGGCTTTATGTACCAGAATTTGGAGTGATAAATGCTTCTGCCTCACCTCCAGGAATTTCAGCTTTCAGTTTGTCTTTGGGGTTTACAGGGATGAGTGACTGAAAAATAATACATTTTTCTTTCCAGCTTTGCATTGTATGCTTGTATAAAAAGATTCTAATATAAAAGTGGCATTGATAGCACCAATATTTCTCAATAAAAGAGCTGCTCATAGGAATTATAGACTAGATGATACAGCTTCAAATAAGGACATAAATTACATTACTTCATTTGATTCTTTGGGGAACATTTAAGTTTAGTGCAAAGAACAGTATAGGTTTTTGCTACTGAGAAATAATGTCATTAATTGCAATCTACAGCACATTCACTCAAATAAATGAACTTCACTATAAACTACCTTCATATAAATGTACCACGCCCCACCATCTCGCACAGGTCCAGTGTGGGATTACTGCAAGAATTTATTGCTCCTATTCAAAAGGCTATGAAGAAGAAGATGCTAGAATTAAATTTTGGATTATATACACAGCAACTGTTTTTGGTAAGATTACAGGGACTTTCCTCCTCTTTCAGCAGGGCTCTTTCAGCCTTATTCTATTACCACATACCTTTCATGTGACTTGATTTTAAGCAGACAGAGATTCAGGGTATCTTGAACCAAGGTACTCAAGGTAAAAGTATTTGAGCAAGCTTTCAACTACTTTTCCAACTCCAGACCCAATTGACTGTTCATTCCAGTAAAACCTACTTCACTTATGCCTCCTTTCCCTACCCACCTCCGACCCCATGCCATTTACTTCAACAATTATTGGATGAAGGTCTGCTCTTAAGCTGGAAATTGAGAAATAATACACAGTATTAACGCTCATTTCTCCTAGAGACAGGACTAATGTAAATATCAATGCCATCACCACCTATGCTCTTTAGCTTCATATTCAAACATCCTGAACAATATGACTGCTCAGTTAATTTCTAGGTTTCATACACATATTAAATCTTTGTGCTGGTTTTCCACCATCATTTTAGCCTCCAAGTTAAAATAACCACTTATTTTTCATTTTCTTCTTCCTTTTTAAATATATGCATCATTTCCATGCAAAATGTTTCTGTTTGCATTACAGACCTAAAACAAAACCACTGCCTGATCTACCATCTTACATCCCATTTAGACTTGTTTATTTATACCAAAACTTGGTCTACTGAAGTATTTACAGTTGCAGTGATCCCACTTTATGCAGCCAACTATTCAGGCTTTAAGAACAAGCTATGATGAGTACTCAAGGGATGAGCCTCCTGACCTGGTAATAGACATCCTTATGCAAGCGTCTAGTACCTGAAAATTAGTATCTCCTGGATTTTTACCACCAGAACTGCCTCTTATGCTCTGTACAAGGTCTACTACCACTAAAACTGCATCACTGCTGAATAATTAGGCAGATATGTATTGCAATATACATTAAAAATGTTACACTCTTAGGATCAGAATAAAGTATCCAAGTCCTCGCTGAAATCAACACGCAGTGCTTTTCCCACACATTTCACCACAGTCTAGAACAGATATGTATAAAAAAACCCCATCAATTCTTATTTTTCAGAAGTTTTGCAGATGGAAAGGCAAGGTACGCACTGTATATTGTGACGGACGCACACAAAGGCTCCTTTTCTGTTGGAATGCACATCTTGTGGAGAAAGGCATGGAATAGGAAAGTCATTTAATTAAACTGTCTTTATTCTAGTTTTTATGTGTAATGACTAACTAATAACAGCATGCATCACTGCAGCACCCATATTTATAGTGACATGCACTGCTTCTGCTGAATATACTGGGAGTGAAAGTTTCTGTGTTTCCCAAAGGTCTGCTGAACAAATTAAAATTTTAATTAATATTCTTTTTCATTATTTCCTTCCTATCCCTCCCCAACCCCCACAGGATTATGGACCTGAAAGTAAAACAGTACAGCACTGATTTTAGTGCATGCTATCAGCTGAATGCCAAACAAAAATAACTGGTTAGCACAGCAGCCAGACTCAACACTGTCACATCAATGACCAGTTATAAAACTGGTGATTAAACAAATGTGCCTGACCTCACTTGAGAGGTTTCATAACCAGAGGAAGCAATAGCTTGATAACCATATTAGATGTTAACATTTAAAAATCAACTGCATAAGATGAAAGTAATAAAGTGATTGATTGCAGCTGAAATTTTCCAGTACACCCAGTTGAGCAGGCCTTTTGAATTGCCAGGAATATAATGAAGTCTCTCCTTTCATTTAAGGAATACTCTACTGGCTGCTGCAGGTCAGCAGTCCTAGTACAGGAGTAGCAGCAAGAGTAAGGAGTTGCCATGCCAATACACATGCTTTTTTTTTTTTTTTTTTAAATATAAAAAAACCCCAAACTTACTGGATAATTTTAAACAAAAGTCAAGTTCTATTCTTAAGTATTTAAGTAAAAAGGCAAGATTCCCTTAATGGTCTAAGGATGTGCCTCCTTGGGTACAGACCCAGTGGAAGAGATCACTTACAGGGTGACACTATTTCGGTGCATGCACATATAGATGCTCAATGACAGAAGAACCAGAACAAAAATTAAAGAAGAGACCAATCTTTATTTCAACACTTTTTTTTTTTTAGTCTATTTCACCACAATAACAGCTCTAAAATAGCTTCTAAGTTGATCAAAGCATGATAAAATTAGAGGTGAAACAGGAAAAGAAACAAAAGTCCTAATTCTAGGATAAATAGACCTCAGGTGGACAGTCTATGTGCATACAATGGATTACATTGTTATTTTATCTGATGATGTGATGCTACTAAAAAACCCAATGATAAATTCACAGTTAAAATGTTTGAATGTGTGTATTATTTTAGTATTTTTTCTTTAAAAGCACCCCCAATCAAAACCTAAAACATTAATAGGAACCTGACTGCTGGGGCAGAAAGGAGAGTTAAGTCTCAGATTCCTCCTGCAGAAACTGTTCCTCTGGAAGTGCAGTGTAATTTGAAAGTATTCATTCAGCACTCTCTTTTAAGAGTTTTCTGGTGTTTTCTTGTCACTTTGCACTTCTACAAAAGCTATATTCCTCTATTTTCTAGGGAATTTTGATTAACTAGCTATCTTAAAAGAAGTCATGCTTCAGAGGAGCATCATGTTTATACAAATAGGTTTGATTTTGGTTCTTTATATTGGAAACTGGATTTTGTTGCATTTAAGTTAATCTGGGGCTTTGCTTGTTCCTTTATTAACTACAGCACTAGGGTTTTCTTCAAAGGGTGATAAAACTATCGAAGCCTGTTAGAAGTCCCACTGATACTGAAGCCATATTTTTCAAAGATTTTGTTGATCCAGCTGCCTACAATGGAGACAATATGCAATGCCTTTTCAGAGCTTTTAATGGCATCTGAAATAGAGTATATCATGCTGTTTTCATGACAAGTATGCACAGAAACAGTCAAAACTCAAAAGTCTTTTGCAGTCAGTTGATCTTCCCATGATATTTAAGTTTAGGATTGTCATTAAGTTGCCAAAAACATATCCAGTAGAGGGAATATATAAAACATCCATGAAATAGGGCTTCCATCAAAGATTTATCTTTGCCTTTGAATCACATTAGAGGAACTGCAGATCTTTGACAAAACTGGGATTTGTCACATTCCTTGGAATAACATACCACCTCCTTTATTGCCTTTAAGCTGAAGAGACTCAAGTATCACGAATCAATCTCCTCAATTCAAAGGAGCAATGTTCACTGGTACACAGATCAATACTCCTCTCATTACCTAGCTTGCTCGTCTTGAAGGCAATTAGCTAAGATCTCCACGTCTGCCCTACCACAGCATCCCAATTAGGGGACATCAAGTGCAGTTGTCTCTTGCTCTCGGAGGGGTTTGAATCCAAAATGCAAGAAGTGGTATCAGTGAGGGTGCAATATTTCATCAAATACAGGTGGGAAGAGTATTGTGAATAACATTAAAACGGTTAGCGATTACTCTTTGATAGCCTTTATATACCACACTTAAACGATGAGGTCCTAGCTCGCTGAAGTTCCTGTTACTCTCATTGCATCAGTGCTATACCCTGGCTCCCTGCAAAAGATCTCAGCATAATTATACTATGTTTAGTAGTAAATGGAAGATTAAGCAAGGCAGCGCACTTCCTGTGAATGAGTATGGGTTGGGCATGGGGAGAGTTTGATTTGGCTGGGGTTCCCCCCTGCTTTTTTTTTTTTTTTTTTTTATTTCTTCTTCTCTTTCTTTCTTCCCAGTGACAGAAAACACTACCTGATGCAGAAGCACCAGGGACAAGTTAACACTACGTCCAGAGCCAGTGGCCACGGTACCACCCCACGGGAGGCATCGCCAGTGCTGCTTTGCTCCCGTGCAAAGCCCGGGCGTCCAAGAGACGGGGCTCAGTTAGCAGCACTCCCAAAAGAGTCAGCAAGAGCGTCTGCTTGAGTTTAAGGGCCCAGAACAGGGGTAGGATTTTTTTCAAGTAAGTGTTGAACAAGCAACAACTCCCCCTTGAAATAAAACTGAGCAGGTCTGTGCTTGCCATTGGGGGCACAGAGGGGGAGCTTGGCTGCTGCCAGTTGAAACTCCCCAAGCACTAGCTTTGTTTCTGCTTATAAATTTAATTCTAAACATGTGCATAAACTGCCACTGGTACCTCTTTACTGTGGTTCAGGGAACACATTTGATAACCATTCAGAATATTGAATGAAAATTGAATTTTGCTGTTCTTCGATAGCTATTGTGTACATGTAGCATCTACATAAAAAATAAAGAATAATTATTAAAACAAGAATCACAGCACTCTCATGTTTTGGCAGGAAACAGTCATTGCTGCCTGTGTCATATACCCAAATGAGAACTGTCGGTCTGATGCCTGTCATCTGCACCCATTCCTGCTATCTGCCCATTCAGCATGTGCCACAGACATCTCCACAGAGTTAATTGTCTGCTCAGCTTTTGTCCCTTTCACCCAGGTTTTCTTCAAGTGAACTGCCTGTCATTGCTCAGTTACTTCTGTGTCTCCACAAATTAACTCACCGCTTGGCATGGCTCAGCATCTCCAAGCTCCAGCCAAGGCAAAAGTCCATTCCTACACACAGCGTGCCATCTAGTGATGGAAGAAGTGAGAGCACAGTCTCATCCCTCTGAAATAGTTCCAGATTTATTTCAGCTTTCCTCTTCACACGGAGTCCAAAGGAAACATTCCGGGGTCCAAGAAAATATTTAGTCGTTTTCTCACATATTGTAAATAAAAACAGCACACCAAGAACATGCAGCATCTCCTCCAGGCAAAGTACTGTGGTTAATAAAAATGGATGGCAAAGACTTAAATGCATGGAGGAAAAAAAACAAACCAAAACTAAACTCTTGACAATTATTTTCTTGTATATCACCCTAATGAAATTTAATGACAAAACATAACAAAACACTGGAGGCTACCCTCAGGTTTTGTACTTCGCACACAACATGACACAGCCAGCCCAACATCAGTAGTGATGGCACTCCTGAAGAATGCTGGAAGATGAAGTAAGCCGGAAAAAAACCTCCAACAAAACCAGCTCACCTAGAGGACATCAAAACAATGTAGATATATGCACATATGCATTTTAATTCTCATATGGTTGACAATTCCCTTAAGTCCTATACAGTAGCCAGCACTTTCCATTTTTTTCAGAAAACTGCAGTATTCCAAAGGGAACATCAATGTGATTGCAACCCATCCCGCCTCTGACAAATCCTGCCAACAGTTCAAGCAGTCCAGGTTAGTCTTCAGCAGCAGGCTAAACTACTCTGGTTTTTCTTGTGCATCAAGAAGAACTAGCTCTTTCACGTGGCTAGGAATGATGTCCTGATGAGTCTGAGGAATAACCCTAAACCAAGCTGACAATGTTCACAGGTGCGCAATGTTTCTTAAACCTTCAAATGCCTTCAGCCTCAAGCAGCGAGGCGAATGTATCCAAAAAGCTTTAGGAAGCTTCTAATCACAACTTTAATGTGTATTGTTATCAACAGAAAATGTGGTGGTGGTGGTTTTGGTTTTTTTTTTTCCTTTGAACAATCTTTACACATAAGAAATTCTGCATGTCTACCATAGAAACAGACTGTCATTATCAATAGTGTCACAGTAACTAACAACCAAGCAAAGGCTTATTAATACTCACATCATCAGAGAGAACCCTTAGACGGGGATTGCCAAAAAATAGAAAAGTACAAGCTTCCACATTAGTTAACATCTAATTAACACTCCTGAAAACAGTGTGTGCAGGGAGCACAGATGAGAAGCTTTAGTTACTTGACTTCTGAACACCAAGCTCACAACTCCATTGCATTGGCTACATTTTGGAATTTGTTTTCCTAAAAAATGTCAGAATTCACAGATTACCAGTATTTTATCACCAAGATATGAACTCCAGAAACCACCAGCCACTGCTTAGCTGCCCGAGCATTTTTTATCTTTCCCTTTTAATGGCTCCAGGCTGCAGAAGACCAAATCCCTACAGCAGCCCAATGCAGAGCAAACCTCTCCTGTTAATGCTCACTTTCACTAAGAGTAGTTTCCCTGCAAAACATCTGATTTTCCAAGATATTTGAGACTAAGGAATGAAAACACAATCTCTTCTCCATACAAAAAAAGCTCAATGATTAGTGAGGCTGTGCAGACGGGAAGGTCAAGCCCTGGGGTGGAACTACCCCCCAAAAAACTTACACAACAAGAAATCGGTCTCATGCTCACATATCATAAATGGTTACAGCACAGCACAGATCACCTCCTGCAACACTGAATCCAGTACCAAAACATTCATTGATCCCAGCAGGTTCAGGCTGAAACCCCTAACACCAATGCACAGGGACTAATTTTTACTATCCTTAACAGCTTTGTCTGACACCTCCCCCCTCCCCCCGAGTTTTACATTTAAGTCAGACTTTCAACGTTAATTTTTTTTTTTTTTTGGCATGAAATAATAAATTGAGCCTGACAAATTAATCCTCAAAGGACACTTCATTAACCAGAGTACCTAGCAAACAGCTCTTCATTGTCTGAAGACACTTGTGCCAAAACACTGCTGAAAACATAAATTCTGCTTATGTTTAAGAGCTTAAGGAACATCCAATGCATTGCCAAAGCTGAGGCTTTTACCCAGGGTCTCAGTGTCAGGAGACGGGACAAATGCTTATTAACACAACTACAAACAAGAGAAAAAAGCCATAAAAAGTATTACCTTAATCAGTGTGAATACCACAACCAAGCACACCTCCTTCCCTACCTTCCCCAGAAGCAAAGCAAAACCCAAAGTCCTCTTTCTCCCCCCTCTTAAACCTAAGCCTAAACCTAAACCCACCCTAAAGCCCCAGCTGTCCCTAATGTCTGGCCCACCCCCTCTGGCCCTTAAAGCTACACCAGAACTGGTTTAGCCCAGTGCTCCCCAAATGCATGTCATCTCTTTTCTTGCACACTGACATAATTCTTCCTACATTTTTGGAAACTTCAGCTGTGCCAAAAAAGCCATTTATGCCCCAAAACAGCCTGGAGCAGCCCATGGCAGGGCCACGGTGTGGGCAGGATCTCGGTTGATGCAACGTGTGCCTATTTTTGCACAATAATTCTGCACGTGATGATTCTTCTGCACTGGCTTTAATTTGTTATCATGACCACATCAGGATATGGGGCACCTCCAACCCGGACAGCATTGCTGACCCTTTCACACCCACGCCCACGGGGGTTTCGCAGGATCCCCTCTTCCCTAGCCCGTTCCCTGGGGTTTGCACTCACCTTCGTTGGTTACTGCTGAAGTATCCCCAGATAACCCCCTGCATGGAGCTAGGTGCCCTCAGGAACCACTGATTTCTCCCACACCGACATCCTGACTCCCTTTGGGAGGTGTACACGGGGTGAGGCAGCACTGGGAGCACTGGCAGGGAGCACCTCATGCCCAACTGGCCAGCCGGGAGAGAGCTACTTCCATCCTTGTTACAGACCAAAACAGCTTTAGGCCAGAGTTAAGAAGTGGCGGTGAAGGAAAGGCAGGTATGGGACTGAGGCCATGACGGTGACTGCTACTGATTGAGAACATTTCAGAAGGTAAACAAGTTTGTCATTCCCACCGGGACGTCACCAAAATAGTCTTTCAGCTTGTCAGTGGAGAACAGCTGAAGGGAGATCAGCGTGCAAGTATGAGCATTACAATAACCACAGCAAAAAACTCCTTACAAAGCAATTCCAAAACTCTAAGTTTAGTGACTGAGGTTTCTAAACCCCAGGGACAGAAACTCCTATGATTTACACTGTATGTTGCCTTGCCCAATAACATCTCACTGCAAGAAAAGGTGACTCATCTGAGGGACTGGGTTGTTCTTTCAGAAGAGTTTTCAGGTAGATCCATTAGGTTTCTAAAATTATGGGTTAGCTGCAAGGAAGGAGACCCCCCCCACACTGTTCTGAATCTTGCATCAAGCAGCTCTTACCTGCATTTCCAGGGCTGTGAGTTGGCCAAGCCAAGGTGATCCCAGCAGGTCTCACCTACCCAGGCACAACCAGTCCAGCCTAAGGCTTTGCTGCAAGTTTGGCATCAGGTGAGGACCACGAAATACCTTACAGGGTAAGAACTCATAAGCAGTAATTTTAGTCTTACACGAAATAGCATTTATCTTCCTGTACAAGCTAGATTGCATAAAGCATCCTACTGTTGGCAGACTGGTTGAAGTCTTGCAGTATTCAAGGTAGACATGATTTCAAACTCGTAACTCCAAATGTTACATGAAACCAAAACTGATTTCCCTTGGAGTTTTAATCATAGCACGTTTGCCTGTTCCAGATAATGTTGTGTGATAATGCCTCTGATAACATGTTTATTCACGAATGATCTGAAGTTGTTCATGGTTGCCGGGTGGCATTTGTTTAGCAGTTTTCAGTAGAAGATCAGGTAAAAGAAAATTCCAGCAGAAATAAAGATAATAAAATATTCTCTATCATTCTTCCAGGATATTGCTCTGTGAATTTAAAAATCAAACGATTAGGATGATACCTCTATTTTATTATTTTTAGTGGTCATGGTGACTCAAAGACATTTTGTGAACTTTTGCACCAAGATCTGTATGTAAATATTTTGTGTCCACACTTCTACTCAAAGAAGGTCTGTCTGGCCCAGACTTGAGCTTATTCAAATTCAGGTCATCCCAGTACCCAGGACATCACCTGTCCTGTCCATCAAGGACCAAATAGGAACCTTGAGAGTTAAAGCACAGTTTTGAAGCATTAAGAGCCAGCCCTCCAGTGACTGCAGGCAGGTATCCTCCGTGAACCATCCAAGAGCAGCAGCTCTGCCCAGCGCTATCCAGCGGAGTCTACTGGGAGCATCCAAAATGAAACTTTCAGTATGTCCCCAGATATGAATCTCAAAGGCCTCCATGAGGTTACTTGCACTAAGCTGAAGTTGGAAATTTCAGAAAGGCACATTCTATTTCTCCACTGCAATCTTTTCAGCATAAGGTGACTTTGTAAAATAGGGGTGAACCATAACGTTTTCTAGCATTGGATGATAATCACCTAAAAACTTGGTTTCAAATGGTGTAGACAGAGAAATGGGCAAATGTTTATTGCACAACCTACAGATTCCTGGATCAATTTGCCAAAGCCTAGCATATCGAACTTTTAGTATGCTCTAAAAATGAGGAACTGGGTGTGTGTCTGCATTTTAACTGGTGTTTTTCACCCCCTAGAGAACAATTATTTTGGTATTTGTCTGCTGACAGCAAAGCATTTCTTTAAACATGAACCCTTCAGAATGTATAAGCCTAGACTGGAACCATACTGGTTTGCATCACACAATATTTTTGCTCAAAAACCCCACTTTTCAATCCAATGCCTGACCCAGACTTCCCCAAAAGTTGGAGGTTGGCAGATATGGGAATGCTGATGGGCGTATTAATGCTTCTAAGACCTGTCTCTAGGTTTTTTTAGTTATTTAAAACCTAAAATTTTAGGTTTCCCCATGGCAAGATCTGATAGGATCATATGAGTATCTGTCATTTTCAATGAAAATGTAATACTATATTTTATTGTAGGATATTTCAAGAACTCTCAAAAGAATGAACAGATCATGTACGATCTGTAATGTTTCTTTACTGAACTCAGTATCCAGAGTCCCTTGGTATCACTCGGGGCTGCCTGCTGCACGCACACACCGAGTTCCGAAAGCTGCATGGAGGAGAAGGCTTCCCAGCACAGCGTGGGCTGTCGTGGGCGCTGCATGAGCAAGCAGTGGGGCCATTTTAAATTCTCCTTGGCAATAGAGCCTGTTCTAGTTCTTAAAAAGTCTAAGGCTCAGTGGATAACAGTGGCACAAAGTAGTTATTAAAAAGCTGCATTGTTCTATAATTTCTATATGCTTTTAATATTTTACATTGAGATGTTTTTACTATAATATTTTTATAGCCTATTCAGATTCAGATGCTGTACTTACTCTTCTTTAAGTTTCTATGCTTTTAAGTAAATTTCTCTATTAAACATTAATGTATGATCATGTAGCTGTTCTCTGGCCAGAATTAAAGTCAATTTTGATTTAATTTGATCTTCTTTTTTTTTCCCCCCAATAACCACTGTTTTATTTGACATGTTGGCTATTTCTAAGCTGCTGAGATCATGTGTGAAAAATCGCAGGTCAATAACGCTGCCAAACACACATTGCCTTCTCCAGTTCTGCAGCAATTAATTCTATTTGGAGAGCACAAAAATTCACCTGCATCTCACTCTCGTTTGCTATCAGCTATTCAACCGCCAATTTTTCTGTTTATTTGATCAAATATAATCTAGGGGGGGTGTTCTGTTTTGTTTTGGTTTTTTACACACCTATTTTTTTACATGCTGAGTACCTTAACCACTTCACTTTTCATTTTCTTGATAATACCATCCAGTCCTCCTGAACTGCTGAAATTTTAGTGAAGAAAGGGCTTTCAGTCAGTTGACGCCTCAGTCTTTCAGAGAACTTTATTTTTACTAATCACCTATAATGTCTCATGGGCTATTACTTCACCTGGTTTACACAACTGGCTTTAAGCAGACAATTAGCCAATAGTAAAGCCTACGCCAATTAGAAATACCAGCCATCTGCAACAAGATGACTGCTGATCACATAAGAATTTTTTGAAAAGTATCACCCAAGGAAAGTCCAACATAATTTGGGGCAACATACTTTTTTTTTTTTTTTTAGTGCTTTAATGAAGGTCTTTATTTGGACAAGCTGAGTGAATTGTGTCCAGTGCATATTCTGGGTGCTGCAAAGGAGAAAGTCTTTGAAACCATCAAATTGTAACACCAGGCAGCCCCAAAAGTGCTTAGTCTTTGGATGAGTCCAACAGGAGCATAAATGGAGAAGAAAATTTCTCCTCTTTGTTAGAAGCAAAGATCAGTCTGCAAAACTGAAATCTACAAAAGGAAACCTTACCAACTATTTTTAAAGCCAGTAGCTTCCTTACTTCTCAAACAAAAGGAAAAAAAAAAGGAAACGTGAACAAGAAAGCCATGGGAAAGGGCATGCTGCTAATACACAGTTCCAAATGTACAATACATGGTGAACCATTAATTATACCCAATTCCACTGACTGATCTCATTGAAGAAATCCACCTTAATAAGATTAAAATAGCCTTACAGCGGTCAGAAATAAATGCCAACATGCACTTAAATCAATTCTCTTTTCCTCAACTGTTTTTCTTTTCTATGGAGCTTCAAACAACAGAGGAGGGAGGAGTCGGGGAAGAAGGAAAAATCAAGCAAATAAAATTTCTCCCTTCTGAGAAACAGTGTCTTTCAAAGTATCCCCCTTGCTTTTATTCTAATTAGACTATAATTAGAATAGTCATTGTCATGACAATAAATTTATTTTTATTGCTACCCAAAATTGTGCATGACATTTTTATTTTTTATGGATGCCTCCGGGAAGATTGGAAAGGTGGAGAATTCAGCATAGGGAAGTATTTCCAGCTGCACTTTCCCATCCTCAGGGAGCAAAAAGAAAAGTGGTGTCCCTCCAGAGCACAGGATGGAAGAGGAAAGTAGTTCAGAGCGGTGTCTCCTCTTGCCCCTTGGTGGGCACTGGTGGGGTTACTCTTGGAAAATGTTCAAAACTTGCATGACCAAGGCCATGAGCAGCCTGGTCCAACTTTGAAGAAGTTAAATCTAACATTGAAGCCAGCTCTGGCTTGAGCATAAAGTCTGGCCAGATGTCCTCCAGAGGTCCCTTACAACTGAAGTTATTCTGTGTATTTAGGAGTAGTTCACAGTGTCGTGGCATTAAGGCTAAAACTGGTTTGTTAATGTTTTTTTCTTGGCTTTATTGTGTTGGGGGTTTTTTTCTTTTTTTTTTTTTTTACATTAGTATTGCTATGACTACCATAATGAGATTGTTTAGCAGAATAAAGCAAAATCCATAGTCCAATCCTTGTTGTCTCAAGTTTATCTTTTGACATAGCCCCAGCACTTTCAGGAGAAGGAACAAGAGCAAGTCAAAGATTACCATAGTCTTTATAACCTTTACACAAAAGCAGTATATCAAAATGTAAACTGTGCCTGTGCCAAGTAAATGTTAATGAGTAGTATCTGGAAAGGTTGAATATAAATACATATAATTACAGCTTGCTAGTGACAAGAAATTATTAGTTTCTTTCTTCCTCAGAAGGCATTGCTCCAAAATACTAAACTGAAATAAAAGTATATATCTAATCCTGCAATCACAATAGGACTTGGAGAGCTACAATTATATCAATCAGTCATAAATAAGTTGAGTACATATCAGTGCTAATGTCCTCAGTCAGTTCTATATTTCCCCCTTCCAGATAAATGTATAGAGATTAGTCAGAAAACTGCTCTGAAAACTGGAATTTAAAAATTGCGTTGACAAATCACTTCATTTATATTTAAAAATATAAGCTCACAATTGTAGAAGAAAAAAAAAACAAATCAAGCACAAAGAATAAATCTCTGTTTTCATTCATAGGCGGGACAGAAAAATGCGTTTGCTAGAGAAATTATTTAAATGCTCTATATTGGCATTTGATTGGAGGGGGAAATTAATTTCTTCCCCTGGAGGGGAAAAAACTAATATGCTACTAACTGCACTAAAAACAGAGCCATTCCAAGCTGACATTTGCAATTAAAAAAAGAAAATACTTAATGGAAGCTTCTGAATACTTTGCAATGGCAAAATTGCTTTTAGCCTTTAGAAAATTTCCCTTTTATTATAATTTGCTTAAACTACCAATGCACAGTCTTTGTATCACATGTAAAGTGAACACTGCTACTCTGTGAAATAGGGATGGACTGGCCAAAGTGGTGTTTAAAGATGCTGTAGGTTGGCAGCTAAGGAATGAAAATTTCATCCAACCACTCCAGTCCGTGCACAGACATCTAACTGACACCTGTGGGTATCCCCAAACAGATCCAAGCCATCTATTCCAGTTTAAAATGAAGATAAGGCTTACCACCTCCTGAACTTTTTCAAATCTTGGGTCTTCCATTTGCAGTGCTTGTGGATTGCACCCATTATGATTATCTCTCCCTATACAACAGTTTAAAGGGAAACCTAGGAATTACAATAGTTTCAGCCCTGTACAGCTGCCACGTTGTGTTCATCTGTGGACTTCTCCTACAACCTAGCATCCTAAAGATTATTTTAGCACTGCACGTTTTTTCTCTCTGTTTAAAACGTGATCATTCTCACAAAAAAGATATGCTTTTTTTGCATGCTTAGGTTCACAAGGGATACAAGATAAATTTGAATTAAGCATATTGGAGATATTCGTGCAGTACTTGGTTGTCTGAATGTTTTATTCAGATTATGGTTTTCTGGGGTAAAACATACAATTAATGAATTTTTACATTTCTACAGCTTCTACATTGGCTTCCTCACAACAGTCCCATCAGCTTCAACGGATCACAGAAGTGTATGAAGAAAACGGCATGATTTTCAAAGGGGGCAAAATCCAGCCACTAGGAATCTATTTAAAACTTGAGTAAATCTAACTGAAGGATGAAAAAATGGACATATTTCACAACCTCTGTTCACCAGAATATGAGCTAGTTGATCAGAAATACGAAACCAGTTGAAATGAATCCTACTTTGCCTGTATGGCAGTGATGGATTTATGGGGTTTCTTCCTACAGTGGTAGCAAACATGTGAAACCCCACCAATATTCTTTCCTTTTTTTTTTTTTTTTTTCCCCTCTTCTTCCTTTCTATTTTGGTAACACAGTAAATCTTTGTCAACAACATTTATTCAACTATGTATGTTCTGATTAAGAATCTAATGGTTTTAAGGGATGAAAACCATTAATTTTTATTATAGGGCCTTAAAGCAGGCACTAACTCTTACTTTAATTCTGATAGCATTGCCTTAATGAAACAAACGTGGTTGAAAACACAGCCCATCACAGCGAGACGCTACAAGGTGCTCATGCTCAGGGTGACTGAAGTAACCACCCACTTCTGCTGCTTTTCAGAGCTGGGTGCCCCTGGGTGACTCCCCAGTTCACGCTGGAGGCAGGGAGGGTGATGCAGCAGCATGACTGATAGAGATTATATCTGAAAGTCCAGAATAACAGGGGGACTCTAAAACACACTGCAACTGTTTTACAAAGGAAAGGTAAGTAAGAACCATGTGAGGTTTATTGCCAGGGACTCAGGTGAGCAAAATACTTACTATGGTGTTGCAATGAAAGAGGTTCAGCCCTGGTGCAGGATGCCCAAGGATGCAGGGACAGCAATGGGATGTGGATTCAGTGGTGGGGAAGCTGGCAGAGGTTCCCTGTCCCTTCTTGTCTGCTCCTACACCAACACTTCTCTACCTATACACAATAAAATAACCAGAATTAAAAAAAAAAAAAAAAAAGTCAGGCCAGTAATAAAAGACCATTTTTATCTGACCTTTCAGTAGAAGGTAACCTAGTTTGTAGTGAAATGAATCTGCAGTTTGAGTAGAGCTGGGTGAGAAATATATTTCTTGTGCTGATATTTGGGACCTTGCATGTTTTTCCTCCCAAATTAGGATTAAAAATAAAATCTAATAGTTTCCTGAAAAATGATAATCAACAAACAGACTTATACCAAGTCTGGTAAAATATTTTCTTCCATTGTCTTCAAAACTGATTCAGTGTTGACCTTTTAGTTTTCTACCTTAATCAGTACACGATAACTGAATTACAAAACAAAAAGAAGTTGCTTCAAACTAAGAAAACTAAGGTTTTCATTTGAGACATATCAAAAGAATCACTAAGACCAATACTACTTCTTTTTCTTAACCTGAACATTGGTCAAAATTGACTTTATGTTATTCGTAAGGAATAGCCACAATTGTTATCGTGAGCCCAACAGCAGAGCAGGAACCTGGTTTGTATTTCTAAACAACTACTACTCTGTGTTTTCCCATTAGACCAGAGCATCAA
This sequence comes from Harpia harpyja, assembly GCF_026419915.1. NCBI lineage: Eukaryota > Metazoa > Chordata > Aves > Accipitriformes > Accipitridae > Harpia > Harpia harpyja. The sequence goes on from NC_068951.1 coordinate 41,871,553, forward strand.
CACACACTTGGTTGGTCTTCATGCCAGCACATCTATGGAGTGCAGCTCCTGCCCAACAGCTGACAGATGTGACAAGAGGGCTCCGAACACCACACAAAAGCCAGACATGAGCTCTCTCTGATGCTCTGTCTTTCAGAGCTACAACCCTAAGCCAAGCAATGGGTAAAGACCTCATTGGATCCTAAAATACGCAGCATTTTCATGATAATTTATGAGTCAGATACTTAAAATGTTAACCACGTTACAGTATTTACATAATTTCTATCGTGATTTTGCACTGTGTGTAACACTAGCAGTAATTTGCAAGGTCACAATACGATTCTTTAAAATATTTCTTATTCTAAAGCCTGTTTAAGTTTTCTGCTTTAAAACTGTAATTAAAGCTTTCAGGGAAATCCTTTCTTACTCTCTTTATATTATTCAAGCCCTCCTCTCAGTCCTCAGTTGCCTACACCATATCCCACGTAAGAACCTGAAATACAGATTCGTCTCCTACACCTGCAGCACAGCAAACCTGGAAGACAGTCCAACTTGTAAGCGTCCCATGCCAACCGATGTGTCAAGTCAGTGTTTTCTTTTTATGGTGTGCCCATGTTCAATACCAAGCTTTTCACACTTTTCACTCATTTGGTCAAACGGGTGGCCTACAAATGTACATTGGCGAGCTCGTTTGTGTGACTGTCACAGAGGTGCAACAAAAAGCTGCTGGTAGAGGAGGGGCTACCTGGGACTTGGCACACTGGAAAGCGATGAGATGGGAACAGCAAGCAACGGGAGCCGTAGCTACCTGATCTAACATAGCTATTGTGGAAAGAGACTCCTTTATTTGCAGTGAGAGCTGACTTATGAAAGATGTGCCAATAGTATATGTATGCTAATTAGTATTTTTTTATCAATGGTTTCCATCATTTTTATGAAGTTCTGTCTCCTATGAGTAACAGGAAAAAAAATAAATGAAAAGCCATTTTTAATAGGTTTTCTCTCTCAAAATTGCTTTGTTAACATGTTATTTTGAAGATTGTGAAGCAGCTTCATATTTTTTTGATTGCTGAAAATTTTCACTTCTTGAAGAATGTACTGCTGAGGATTAAATTCAGGCCATTTAGTTTTGCAGACATGACTAAAGGTCGAACATTCCTATGGGGGTACTTGTCTCCTTTCTCTTCTCTTTTTTGGGGGGCTTTGTCATTCGCTGTACCCATATGCTGGGTGGCATCCATTGCTGGCATTCCTCATGAAGTTGAGGATACATGCGACAATTTGCCAAGTCAGTAACATGCCAGGGCCTTCACTTTGCTCCTTTTAAGCGATTTGTGTGTGATCTGGTCCCTTTAAGTCTAAAACCATTGCTCAGCTTCTACTCCAAACCAAACACTTCTCTCTCCAAAAAAATAAGAATATGAAAAACCACCACCCCCCTCAACCTGAAAGCCAAGGTAAAGGCAGTTATTTATTTCAATTCTTACAAAGCATGTTTGTAAAAAATGGTGCCCTCCCCAACTGTTCTTTATATGGTCCTGGTAATTGAATTAAAGCAAAGTTCTCCAAAATAAATGAATTTAGTGTACCAGATGGCCAGCATGTATTTTAGCTTCCTGTGTAGCAGCCAAGTTGATTTAAATCAACTAGAAGAGAGGTACGCTTTAATCAGGTCAGCTGACAGTTATTAGATCAAACCTGATTGAAATTCAGAAATTTAGTGAAAATAAATCTGCTACGAATCCAGCATTTTCCTCCCACAGGGACCCAATGGATAAAACTTTTAAGACATTAAAATTATTCTGGTTTGGGGAATAAGATTTAGTAGAGCATGTCAGGCTTTTATTTTACTGTTTAGCCTCCTCTGTGACTTTGGTGTAGCGTAAAAGGTACCACATAAAACCAAGCACCACGGAACAAGCAGAAGACGGAAAAGGGCCAATTCTTGGCTGCCTTGCATCAGTCTTTTACAACTGTTCAAACTAGACATAAAATACTACAAAGTCAAAATAGCTGCATTTTATACTTGGCTTGCACAGCTGTAAATGAAAACAAAGCTGAAAGGGAAGAATTTGCACAGCAAATAGCACATATTTCCTTCTGGAGTTTGAGCTACCTGCATTATCATTAATTTTAACCATTCTTTTCAAAAAAAATCTGTTTGCTAAGTATAGAGGTAAGTTACAGGTGAGTTCATTATGCCACCTGAGATGCCCCTGTCAGTGTCTTTTAATTATGATATTCTTCATGGCTCTGAACCATGGAACAACAGCTGGGCTTTATCCTCCAGGTAGGGAATGAAATCTCTATACTGCTCTCTCTTATTTTGCAGATGTTGTGTACAAAGCTGGTTCAAAAATAGATTTTCCAGCCTGCGGGACAATTCCAAAACTTTAGTGTTTATTTTCATCTCAAAATCAAGATGAAAGGTACACTTCAGAAGTAGTTTGGGGAAAACACGTTCAGGAAGGAGACCAATTTGGAAAGCATAGATTTTTTTCCAATAAAAATGGGATGTTTAAACATTTTCCTTATTAAAGAACAACAGCAACCAAATTCAGAACTGAGGCCATTCAGATAACCTGAGACTCTTAACTTGGTGTCCCCACAGCCCAGAGAGAAGCTTTGTCTCTGTCCCAGTAACCACCAAGAAGCCCCATCACCAGGAGATATTTGTGCTTCCTATTCCTCTAAGTTTCTTTAACCATGCTGAGGCAACTGGGAACAAATTGACCTGACTGGGAGCTTGGACTCAACAGGACAGTGATAATTATTGACACCTTATCCCCCTGCTTTTTCCTTTATCATATCTTTTTCTCAATATGGCATGGAAGGTCCGTGTGGTATGCATAAGTACAGCTAAAAACCAGAAATCATGAAAAGCCACCAGGAACTGCTAGACTATGCATCCAGTTTGATCAATCTTGTTGTTCTAGTCCCACGCAAGACAGAAAATACGTGCAGTGTTTCTTAAAAGACCTATCTAGTGGAAGTATTATTTTTAAAATTCAGTATTTACCTGCAGCCTTTATTTCATAGATGCATAGAATATCTCAAGTTGGAAGGGACCCAAAAGGATCATCGAGTCCAACTCCTGTATATTTGTATATAAGATATACAGTATATCGTATATACTGTATATTTGTCTTATAGTAAGTTGTTAGAAAATACAGGGAGGCTGGAATAAATTCATTCATTATCGTTGGAGATGAATCTGCCATTTCTCTTGAGGCAGATTAGACTAAAAAAAAGTTGCTTACATTTGTTTTGGTTTACCGTAGCATGCCCTTATTAAAAATACTTTCATAGGATAAGCTTATGTTGCAGACTGCCATTAAACCACACTTCCAAACTTCCTCATCTAGACAGAAAAGAGAAACAAATATGAAATTGCGGTGTGTGAAACTGCTCAGTAGCAGACTTTTCTCTTTTTTTCTATCAATCAGCACCAAGCAAGTACCTGTGTGTGCTCCCACTGCTCTTCAAGGTCATTCCAGCCCCCCTCGCCCTGCATGGCTGAACCTCGCCTTCCTTCAGTGAACGACGAAATTACGAGCGTAAGCAGAGGGTGCATCTGTGGATGCAGGTGCCAGGGTTGTACTCTGCACCAAATACCCAAAAGAGCTGAGCATGGAGCATGCAAAAAATGTGGCAGCAATGTCTGGCAAGTCTGCATTTGTGTCGTACAAATGTGCAACATTTAAAAAAGCACTAGCTCATTGGAAACCCCGATGTTTTTCCCTCCAGTTCTTCAAGTTAAGTGTTGCTATTGTGTGCACAGAGTTGCGATAGTAGGAGTCACAGTCCAAGTACTCCTTTTTGTTTTATCTGTTTACTTGTCTTTCCATTTTTAGCTGCACTCGTACTTGCGATTTGCAACGTTCCAGCCACTTGTAAGTCAAAGGGAGCTGAAAGCTGTAGCCTAAAACAACATCTTGCAGAATCAAACGCTTCAAGTGGGTCTTAATCATTAGACTACATTGAACTTTGGACTATTCATATGCATAAAAGATTACAAAATCAATGCTTCATATAGCATTGCTTAATTAATGTCATAAGTAGCCACAATTATTGGGCTGTTGTTTCTAAGAATAAGCTTAGTCTGCCTAGAAATACAGAGAAACAGGCACAATAACCTTACTTATTGGGTAGTATCTTTGAAATGTCATCTCTGATGCAACTTTTTTGTACACAGCTCAGAAAGCTATTCCCAAGCCTTTGGGGGGAAAAAAACAGAAAAATCTAGCAATTTTTGTACTGACATAAATGACAAATATGTATCCAGAAACATTCACAAGTGTTTGTTGGGGGTGTTTTTGGTTTTGTTTAGTTTGTTTGTTTTTTAATGTCTAAATAAGGTGAATATGAATAAAATGACACACTATTTGTTACAGTTGATATCTCTGTGTGTGAATAGGATTTCCAAGTACTAGAAAGTACAATTTCAGGTTGACAGCACTGTAATAACTAGAAGTACCTTACTCTAAACCAGACTCTGTCCTATGATACCACAGCCAGCCACTTGTCCTGTCAAGGGTGAAAATTAAATCTAGTGATATTCATTCTCCATAATGTACCATTTCCATACTGGTCTTATTTAGAAAATGTTCCTGAAAACTAGCAAAAGATAAATCTGCACAGCAATATCTGTATTATATATGTCCCCCTCAAGAATACATCCAGAGTGCTGAAGAACACAACTTGTATGTTACTGTGACAGGCTTACCATAAGATATTAGTTATATATGATTGTTTCATGCTGGTATTTAGGGACTAAGCCAAGACTAGAGTATTGAGGTCACCACTAGTTTAGCTAGGGTGACAATCATGAGCCTTTGAGTTCCCTGAGCCCAGAGTTTCACCCTGGTTTTAACAATGCTTGGGCTATGACCAACAACAAAAAAACCCCAAAGCCAGGATATACCACTTGCCTCTGCTGCAGGAAGATATTTTAGCATGAGTTTACTTTAACTTGGACATTTCCAGGAGTTATGTGCGTGCCTGAATATTTTCTTGAGCTGGTGCCTAAACACCTTGTACTTCTGGCTAGCAGAGGTTTCAGGTCAGTGGAAGGATCCAGCCCCAGATCTGTCTACTGCTTAAGACACCTAAGTCTGTAAATTAGATCTGAGATAGCATTAGAATGATGGCAGCTCTATCCAAGGCTTCATTTCACTCACTGAGTGATCATTCTGCTAAACATTTTGGTTCTCCAGGCTGTTTTAGTAGAATTAGAATAGTTAATGACAATTTATTTCCCCACACCCCCCCAATTACAGAAAGTTTACTAACGGCAATATGAGAGATGAAATTTGTTTGCTACAATGATGGTTAGCTTTATGGTAAAATGTTTGGGATGTTTTGATAAACCACTTTGTTCAGCAAGCCTAATTAAATTAGTGCTCATTTCTGTTCTTCAGTTTTTAACGTCAAAAGCTGAAAACTCTTAAAACAATCCCAAAACTCTAAACCAGAAGGCTCATGCAATGGAAATATCTGTTTCTACAGAGTAAGTTTCTTTGATAGCTATAGGGCTTCTTTTATTTACTGTAAATTACATTGCTTACAGGGTATTTTCAATGTCAAGGATTTGCATACATACACATATATAAATAAATCACTTACATAAAGAAACGAGACTAGCAGGCATGTATCAACTGTTCTGTTCCTCCCAAAATGGTTGCTCATTTTTTCATACATTTTAAAAAAACCCAACATTTCCATTTTTCCTGGAAGAGTTATAATTCATACATATTACTGTGTATAGGGAATCATCTCTGGGTATATGAGGGTATTGCTGTGATTGTGAAGCGTTTCAGGTCCTTTACAAAGGAACACAGAAGAAATGTAGTTTATACTGTCCTAGCTGTGATTTTTCATACACTTAACATTTAGAATTTCCCTCAATTGCAATTACACCAGGGTGGAGAGGGGAATGCTGTTGCTGTATACTAACAAATTAATTCATTTACCTGATATTGGGCAGGGGGGCACTAAGTTTGCTCATATTTACTATCCAGGTCCTTCTTAGAAAAAAGACGGAATACTTTAACTTATTAAATGGTTTTACAGTTAAAAAGAGAGGTTGCATTAAGTGTTTTGTATCGAACATTGTACTACATGAAGTAACATAGAGTGGGTTTACCTGGCCCCACCAAAGTAGAAAGTTCCTAAAATGTTCTGCTTTGCCTAAGAATACGGATTTCTATCCTTTACAAATATTCCTTTTCACGGAAGCAATTTTTGTCTTTTAATCAAAGCAATTTCAAGGTACAAGTAAGAGGAAAACACACCTTTGCATTGCCTTGTCACTTAATAATATCATGCTTCATACCCTTTAATTTTATGTTCCACTTCCTGGAAAAATGAAAGTTAACATGAAAGATTCTTCCACCCCAAAATGTAATTATTTCATTCCTTAGAAATATACAAGTAGAGCAACTAGCTAAAGAAATCAATGTGATACTGGGGTCTAGAAGCGATCAATTACATGCAAAAGTTAGTCAAGCAGAAACAAAAGAAAACAGTAGGATATCAGTGCACAAACTTAATTGCTTAGATTTCTTAAATTTCTGAAGTGAAAGGCAATACATTAAGGAACCTAATTAGATATTGATTTAAATAAATTTAGCCTCCTGGTGACTAAGCAGTGTTTACTAATGGTTCTGATGTAAATTCAAAGCAACAAGGAAAAAAACCCAAACATTTTTGTACCCCTGCTTATAAGAAAGCCAGACTAAAATTAAAGTCTCATTCACACTCAGAAGTCATATTATTTTGAAACCTGCTCCTGTTATTGCACTGAGACCCTCATGCTATTCAGTGGGAAATAACTGGCGGTTGAGATGGAGCCAGGGATGGTAAACATCCAGGTTGAAGTGCAATTATCTGTTACGTGCTTTCAGAGTGTCAAAACCCCAAGACTTAAGAAACTATAGTTCCCTTAAATAACAGAAACAAACTTAAAGAGCACTGAAACAGTGCCATGGAACTAGAAAGTGCAATTTCCTGGAAATGAGAGTAAAGCTCCTTGTCTGACAAAGCACCAGGCAGCCGCTCGGTCATGTCCCCCCTCACGCCCCGGCCCGGCGGGATGAGGAGAAAATATAAAGAAAAGCTCGTGGGTCGAGATCAGGGCTGGGAGGGATCACGCCCCGCTTACGGTCACGGGCAAGAGACGGGCTCAGCTTGGGGAAGAAACGAAACCGACTTCGTTCGCTACCAGTCCCACCACAGCAAGCATAACGGGAAGCGAAACCCAACCTGAGAACACCTTCCCCCCCCAGCCCTCCCTCCGTCCCGCCTCAGCGCCGCTCCCGCTTCTCGCCGCCTCCTCCCGCCGGCGGCGCAGGGGAGCAGGGGACGGGGGCTGGGGTCGGTTCCTCACCCCTCGTCTCTGCCGCTCCTTCCTCCTCAGGGGGAGGAGGACTCCTCCTCGCTCGGCCCTGCTCCGCCGCGGGGTCCCTCCCGCGGGAGACAGCCCTTCGCCGACTTCTCCGGCGTGGGTCCTTCCCGCGGGCCGGTCTTGGGTCACGGACTGCTCCAGCGCGGGCTTTACCACAGAGCCGCGGCCATCTTGGGGGGCCTCCGCTCCGCTCCCCTCCGTGGGCTGGGGGGGGACAGCCTGCCGCCTCCCCACGGGCCGCGGGGGCATCCCCTCCTTCCTCACGGCCCTCGGTCCCTGCAGAGGGGTTCCTCTCCCGTTCCAGTCCCCTCCTCGCTGGGGGTTCCCCTTCTTCGGTCTGTTCTCCCGCAGGTGTTACCGCCGGCCCTGAGGGGCTCGGCCTGGGCCAGCGGCGGGTCCGGCCTGGAGCCGGGGCAGCTTCGAGCAGCTTCGAGCAGGAGCCGGCCCTGCGGACCCTTCCCCGCTGCCAAAAAAACCCGCGCCACGCAAACCCATAACACTTCTATGTTTCTGTTTGCTGGAAAGCAGAAATGTGCCCTGGCAGAAAGGTCACTGAACATGCACTATGGTCCTCCTCTCCCGCGTGTCTCTGCACAGAGCCATTACCGGGGCCATGATTTAGCCAGCGCACAAGTCGCAGGTCAGGGGGGTGAAGTTATTCCCGTCTACACAGAGTCATGAGAACCCATCTGGACTACTGTGTCCAGCTCTGGGATCGAATGGACAAGAGGCAGGGGACCCAAAATCTTCACTCTCGTGATCTCCATCCCCTCCTTTGGTAAGCTGATGAGCAGTGAGGTCTAATTTTGGAGTTAGCCCTGCATGAAGCGGGGCGTTGGGCTCACCTGCCCAAACTTTCCTGGGGAAGGGTCCTGTCCTTCCAGAGTGAAAGCTTGCCAAGCAACTCAATAAAAAGCAGGACTGAACCCCTACTAATTAAATTTAACAAAAAAAAAAAATTAAAATTAAATAAAATAATAATCTAGAGAAAACAACTTGTAAAAACATTCTTTTACCTTCAACTCTCCCATTGCTCAGTCCCCAGTGTCTAGCACTCTCTGACAGTTCTGTTACCTATTTTGAGCTTTCCCTCTAATGTGTGGTTTGACTGTGCCCTATACTTTGGATGCTTCTTTGATGGTAGGATGGCTCAATATTCTAAAAAGCTTACTGTAAAAAAAATAAGCATTACACTTTATTTGTCATGGAATTGTTTTATAGATGTATTCAGTTGTGCAGGGAGAAGTTATTGTAAATCACTATCACCAAACCAATGTGAATTGCTACCAACAAATTGAAGTGACAGTTGCCAAAGAGACAGCTATTGTCTGTGCCAATCATTTCTTCGTGCATAGTTTTTCTGTGCTACGGCTTTAAACAGCACTGAAACAGTGGTTGTTGCCATTATGGAGAGGTGCTTGGAACTTCCTTGTTGGTTAAAGTTTATTTTATGTGCTACCTGAATACAACAGCTGAAATGTAGAAACTAAAAGAAATAAGTGTACTTACAGAAGTTGGACAATATCTTCACTAGGCAGCAGTTGTTTTTACAAATGTTTGGATTGCTGCTTTCAGCACTCCGTATCAATCTTTAATTTCAAAATTTTTGACTGTTTCTAAAATTGATTCTGAATTTCCTATTGTTATCAATATTTGCAAATATTTCATAATTTCCCCCCTTTTCGGTGCATGACACTTACGCATGTCACCAAATCACGTGGAATTGCAAACACGGTGTTACCCACGTTTGTACACAGCACTATGTACTGCTATGTCAATCGCAAGATCAGAGAAGCTAATAGCTGCTTTGGATTGACTTCCAGGAGTTGTTAGTGCTGTTGTTCTCTGTAGAAGTGGTATCAAGGTGCCAATGGTATTAGTTTTCTCTGATTTAAGGTTCCCCACAGATCTTAGCCAATGTTTTGGTCCTTACTGACATTGTGTGAACTATGACTCGTTAAATTAGCTAGAAGTTTGTTTTAGATTAATTACGATATGAGGAACTTGACATTCTCCATCTGGAGCAGAGTTTTCAGTTGTCGCCTGCTGGGGGATGAACTGTTTGATTCATAAAAAGGCATTTCATTTACTAAACCATATAATTTCCAGATTCAGCTTTTCCCTTTAGGGCTGCTACTGTATGGGCAAAATAATGCTCCTGAAGTGCACCCTGTGCAACCCACAGATTTCACTGAAGGAAAGGGGGATGACAGTTAGGATAGCAGTGGCGTGGTTCTGTGGCCAAGCATCTGAGGAGGAATTCAACTCTGTTGTTTCCTTCTCCCTTCCTTCCTCCACCCTGTTAAACATAAAAACTCAAAAAAACACTTAGAAAGACCCAAAACTCCCTGCAAGTGGCTGGGAACTGTGGCCAGGAACCCCTTGTTGATGTGATCCATGAGTATTATATTAACACTGTATCCAAAGCAGAAAATATAAAAATACATCAGAACCCTTTTATGTATAGTCTTAAAAAAAAAAAAAAAAAGATACCCACAAAATCAGTATTATCCTATGGGCTAGGCTAAAACATTAGCAAAAAAGATTCATGGAGCACAGGTGCTGGGAGACTCGTAAACCAGGTGTACTTTCGAACTTTAATGAGGGCAGCGGCTCGGCAATGTAGCTCTGTGAATACTGAATCACACTGTGTATACGAAACATCTTACCTGGGCACCCTTCACAGCAAGATCAGTGCACTTTTTGCAAGATGCTGACTTGCTAATGCCCCTGCTACTCCTAAATGTGCTGCCGTGGAGGATGAGCTCTTCCTCCCCTCCCAGCAACTCAAACCGAGCAGACAAAAATGAATATTGTATGGTATTCTTTTAGTGTGGATATGATTACAGCTTTCCTAGATGATGTGTTAAATGTCTAACCTTATTATACTATCCTTTCATGTTAGTAGAACAATTGGATTTTCTCCTAGTGGACTTTTCCAGAATCAGAAATTTCAGGGCCATCAGAAATACTATGAGCATTTCTTCTGCACCACAGATTGGGATTTTATTTCCTGGTCCCTTCATCTAACCCAATAACTCATGCTGAAATTAGATCATACATTTTAGGAAGAGATTCAGTCTTGTTTTAAAGATCCTCATTGATGGTGCATGAACCACATCCATTATTAATCTGTTCCAATGCTTAATTACCCTTGTTAAAAATACAATTAAGAAATTGTCTGATTTCTGTTGAACCTTTCCTGCGTTCAGTTCCTTCCATTTCTGTCAAAATTTTCTGATAATGTTTCTCCCAGATTCTCTCATAAACTCCCCTGCTGTTCTAGAACAAGGGGGTTTTTAGGTTTAACACCCAGGACGGTTGTATTCTAATACAAGCTCTCATCTTCCTTGCCTAGAGTGAAAGTGGTCTACATAGATAACAAATCCAAAAAAAGAAAAACAAAGAACAGAAAGGACAAAGAAGCATAATATGCATTATTTTAAAAAGTACGTGGTTTATTATGAAGCAACTGAGTTGCACAGCTCGCATCTAACATTTAAAGTTCAATTCTAGGGTGTTTGCTAATGCCCAAAATTTATTATTGCAGCTTTCCGTACTGGGCTGCAGTGCATCCAAGGTGCTCAACTGCTGAATCTATCATCCTTTCAGATAAGGTATGATCACTAACAATGGGAATATATGTAGGAATAAAGGCCATCGTTTCCTTAGGTACTACAGTATTTTCCTGCTTTGCTCTTTAACTTGCCACCACCACCACTGTATGCATATTGTTAAGAAAACAAAGCACCTGACGTCTTTTTGGTTGAAAACTCCACGTTTTCCATGTTCTCTCAAAAGACAAAGCTCCTCGTGGTCTTTTAATACACCCAGTTGGGCTTCAGGATTTCAGTGAGGCTAGAAATTCTGCTCATCTCCTTTGGCCATCTCGTACATGCCTGTGTACCCATCCACAGCCCTCTGGACTGTCACCAGCTTTCATTCAAGCCAACAGCAGAGCCCTAAAGAATTATAACCTACTGATTCAGGTAAAGGGTGGGCAAGACTGATTTCTGCTCCTGCTGAAGCTATGTCATTATTGTCGGATTATTGATCCCTCCCAAAGTGCACATTTGCTCCGGTATGGGTGAATACATGCAAACAACCCCGAACCCTTTATGATACTATATGGGTGATAGTCAGAGCACATTTCGTTGTATGTATTTGTATCTCCCTGACTCCTACATATAGTTTCCATGGGAAAATTGCAGAATGCCTACGCATGTTAATTTTTAGTGCAGCAGGCCGCTAAACCTATCATCTCACAAAAATGTCCTTTTATAGCCTTGTCAATCAGTGTATAATTAGCTGAATTTACATGCAGAACAGATGGGAATTTTGGAAATGTTTCTTTTACTAAATGCATGTTAGGAGGGGAAAAAAAATAAAAAAGAACCATGACTTGGGGATTTAATATATATGTATTCCTAATGTGATGTTGAATTAAATTAAGTTCTAAAAATACATGCAATAAAATGTGCAGCAAAACATGCCAAGCGTTATTAATTACAAACAACAACAAAAAAATTCCCTGGTATTCAGAAGAGAAAGTAAGTAAATAACATATTTCACTGTGAAAAGCAAATACCAAATTTATGCTAATGACTTCAGTAGATGTCCTCTTTAAGGGGAATTTTCAAAAGATTTAGGGACATGAAGGCTCTGTCATTTACAAACATGACTGGGAAAGGGCAAGAAGGTCAGAAATCATTAGAAAACAGCACTTCTGGACAGTCCTTACAGAAGAGTGTGCAGCTGATCATTGTCTGCCTCAGAGGAAGTGGAATATTTTCTCCAGATTTTAAAAATTTGCCCATATATTTGCCTATGCACATTGGGGTACAGGATGATACATCACCATACTCACTTTTGCAAGATGTACAGATTTCCAGAGGGAGAAAGGAGAAAGGAAGCCACAAAAGGAGCTGGACATTCAGATGGCATCCTCGATTCCCTACATAGAGTGTCTGCCAAGCTGCAATGTCCTCACAACAGTGGTTTGCAGAAATATATTTACAGTCTGTACTATCATCCATGCATCCAGCCTTCCACATTACAAGTCACTACTAGTTCTATAATTCATGGATGAAGTGGGATTGTACAATGTGCCATTCCTTTTTCTAATTCCAGTTACCTTATAACGGTGTTGCAAATATGCTGTACAGAACATTTCCCCAAACAAGCTCACAGACTATTTCACGTACGTGCCAAGCCACTGAATCACTTAGTACCAGTTTGGCCTCAAAGAAGATAATTGCGTAACAAACCCATTCATTTTCTGAGACCTTCACACCCCACACTTGTACCACCTTGGGTTTGGGCTAGGGATTTCTGTAACCCCTTCGTGACCTTGCCGCTGTTCACCAGCACTCAGCTACTTAACGTTTCTGATGGAATGTAAAGGATAATATATGTAATTCGAGAATCATCACTGCTTTGTGCATATGCTAATCCATCATAGTATCACATTTAATAGCTGTTTACTATTTTCTTTCTTTTCATGTGTTGTTCTGTAGTTATATTTTCTCCCTATTGAAGTCCTGGGTCAGACTGAGTTCTCCTGGTAAGTTAAGGAGATAAAAGAACATAAAAATGTGACATTTTTTTCTTCTTCTTTCTCTCTGCACACTTCCTAGATATTACAACCTAGCTTCTTGACAGCTCAGTTTAGAACTGGAAGAGAAAATAGAGTGCCAAAGAAGAAGGGAATAAATTGAATAAAAATCTCCAGACGAAAATTGTACCAATATTCACTATTTCAGAAAAAGACATCCTTTCAGTTCCAGTAAAACTAAAATTACTTAAAACTTACCTGAAATTGCTAAAAAATAATGCACTTATTCTTGTCAATTAGAACAGGAGCTCCTGACAATGGGCTTTTTGCTCTGCCACTGACCACAAAGACTGAAGCTCTCAGGTGAAGAGCTAAAGTTCAGGCTCCCAAGTCAACGGGCAAGTGTCTTCATGAGCTGGACTAAGAATCGTGCAGCTTCTGTTGCCCTGTGCGGAAATCCTACATCACTAAGCACTTTAAAGTACAGTAGCTGGAACTCAAATTTGAGATTTGCTTTTTAAATTACAGCCAACTCTTGTATTTTACTGTTGCGGTTGATACCCATCTCCCCTCCCAACTAACTACAGTGGGAGCAGCAAGGTCAGGCCCTTTATTAGTATGAATTACCATAATAATAAGGGGATGTAATATGATTAGTGCCTGAATTTGATTTATTACATTCAAGAAGGAAATGAAGGGCAAAGAATACAGCTTTGTTTATTATGGGTATTCAAATAAACACTAATAAGATCCCAGATAGTAAGGCATCGAAGTGCTAGAACATACAAGCTGATGAACATTTGGCTGTTTCTCCTTGGGGTACAAAGTATAAATTAATTATACCTTGGCAGGCAGCTTGACTGCAGGGTCCTTGGAGATGAGTAGAAATAAATGGAAGAGACTTACTTGGCTGTTGGGTATATCAAAGCTATGGCAGGGGGATTATTTTTACTACCAATATAACCAAGTAGCCCAGAGTAAAAAGCCCCCAAAAACATAATTAAGAAAAATTATCAGCAAAATTGGACCTCCTGGCTTATCAAGTCCAGTCACTTGTTATTCTGGGCATATTTTTCATATGATTCCTTCATAGAGGTATCAAGCTCTATCAGCCTAACTCTTAAAAATAGTTAGGCTTGGAGTTTTAACACATTTAGATAATTCCTAAAGAGAGATAACAGTATATACTTTCTTCCAACCAATATCTTATTCTTGAAATAAATTGGATCAGATCTATATAGTATAACCATGAACTTATCTTGGGAGTTGAATACAATGTAATGCGAAGAAGAGAGGAAATTTTTAAGTCAATAATGCTGCCAAAGCTTGTGTATCTCAAAACTTCAGGTATTATTGTGACAAGCAGAGTAGAAAGATAATATTCAATAAATATATATATAGGAAAAGGATCTGTAAATTGAAAACACCAAAAAATGCAACTTGTTAAAGCTATTGAGTTTATTTTCAGAAATGATATGCTGTTCCTGCTTTAAATCTGAACTCTTGATTTGTTCTTTCAGACTATAGCCCCCAACCTGAATGGCTAAATTTTTGGGTGAAGCATCTCAATGAACCATAGTTTAACAAGATGTTTCTACTCACAGTGATGCACCTTCAGAATAAGACCATCAGGCTCCATTTCTGCATATATTCAGCTGTATGCTTAGGTTTCATATGTGGGAAAATGAGATCGATAGGTTAATCCTGGTTGGAAAGCTACGTCTATGTATTCCATTGGCAGAGACCGACATCAACTTAAATTACGTGTATATTTCCCTGAATATCTGAAGCTCAACAACGAGAGCTTGGAATAACAACTGACAGATTAGGCTTTGTAATATATAATATGTTAAATAATAGTTGTGAAATTAAACCAGCATTTGTTTTCATGAATAGATCATAGTAATATGAAACTTAAGATTTTGATTCAGAAAATTATCATATCTTTACAGAGAAGTGGGAGAAAATTTAAATCTTGTGTATTAATTAGTCTGTACATATTTAATTTGTCTCAGTCAACAGGCTTTCCTCTACTTGTTCACATTTTTTGTATTTAAACAGACAAAAGCAAAGGAAAAAATCTATCCAAAATGAGCAGAAATGTTACTTTGTGTCTAACAAAAAAACAGGATTATGAGGGAAATACGCTTCTGAAATGTGATTAGTTTACACCACTCATCACTAGAATCCAGGTGCCTACGTAAAATTAAATACTTATGTATGGATTGTAGGGAGTTATTCCGTCTGTAAGAACAAGTGCTAATTATGTGGGGTATCACCAATACGGCTGCGGAATTATTATTACGAGTTGCTTAGATGGATACTGTCTTTCCACACTTGAATCCTGGAAGGGGCTGGAAGTAAAAGTAGAAAGATGAAGTGGAGATGTGAATGCTCTTCTCTATCTGTTTGCGAGTTCTCCACAATGATTTACTACTGATCAAGGGAGTGCTTGTTCTTCAGGAGAGACTGAACTGCAGTATGCTGACACACGTCACATTAAATAAGAAATTTTGATCTATTGATATTTTCAGTGTTATATCCAGATCTTCTTATCAATACATACTATAGGTTTAACCACACCAATTCTGAAAACAAACGTCCCCCCAGATAAGCCTTGCAATGCTTTGCCGAGGTGTTGGAGAAGTCTAGGAGGAAATATCCAATTACAACGTTCTACCTATGTCATCTGGTTCTGCCCTACAATGGTTTCATGTGGAGTCCTGCTTCTCCTCGTTTCTGTCACATTAACACACACCTTTCTTCTCCCGCTTCAGTGATGCTTTGACAGCATGTCAGTGTGGGATCCTCTCAAATCTGCATCAAAGCAGGAGTGGGTACATTTTGAAATATGAGGCTCTGTTATTAAAGAGCGCTCCGTATTCCAGATGAAACCAGCACTCAAGATTGAAGGTTAACAGTAATATGCTCTGTCATATCCCATATCGCACAGCCAACTCTGTCTAGTCTAAGCAGTAAGACAAAAACATGTAATAATAACCTACTCGTGGAGTTTAGCAAATAGTCGATTTTGTACAGTCAGCAGAAAGGATCATCTCCATTCTTTCCCTCCTCCAACTTGATAACCAAGCTTCCATTTGAAAGACAATGTTAGCATGGTACCCTGTTGGATTCTGATGATTAAAAGTTGTCTTCAAGTTGTAACCAACAGAACACAAGTCTCCTGTCTTTTTGCAGGAACAGAATGTGGAACCAGTTCTGCAGTGCTTCATGGTCGTGCGTCAGGCACACTGACTGCAGCTGGAGAAAGGAGTCTTATTTTATCAGGTAAAATGATACTGTTCTGAACTTCTTCATAAAAATGGTGTGTGTGCATGTGAAATCAGATTTTAAAATAACCCCAAAACAGTAGAAGAGCAAAAAATAAATAATAAAGAACGCTTTGGTATAAACATTCTTATTTTGACATGGCAATGGAATATTTATTCATCCAAAGACCACACAGACAGTGCTGTGCATAACTCAGGTTTGAACTTCGGGGGATCAGCGCTGAGCATTTTTTTAGCTTGGAGCACACCTCCTATATTAATGAAATTCCTTTTAATCTGTCAGCTTTTATTTCTGTTAATGAAGTCTGTAAACATGTTTAACTAAACAGTTGAGCATGGGAAACTAAATGTTCTCCAGATACACAAGGTTTATTGGACTCGATCTGAAGTCTGTAACAACAGCTGCGTAAAGGCGGATCTGCCGCTGGCCCTGGCTCGTTGACGTGAGATTGAGATTTTCTGTCGATGGGTATTGGACCAAGCCCAAAAGGTACTATGCTGCAAAGAGAGTTTCCTACTCTTCCATAAAAGTGAAAAGGGGGAAGAAGAGTGCCAAAAATACTGCTGTCATACTGCTCTTGACACGTCCCAGCACAGCAGGTAGTGCTCTCCGTTATGTTTGGCATGTGCCATCTTGTATCAACGCAACAGCTGATTTTTGTCAGTGCCCATTATTTGGCTGTAGCATCAGGGACGCCTACTCACACAAGTATTCAGAGAGGTTTCGGGTGTGCAGGTATTCCAGCACGACCAGATATTTCATCCTTTTAAACAACAATCACGGTTTGAAAGAATCATTCATGATTCATTTTGGATCATTTGCATAATGAAGTTGTATGAAGAAGTACGGTAATTCAAGAGGAGGTGGGGAGGAGATTGAAGGTTACAGTTTTAGCAGGAAACCTTAAGGCTATCAAAATGCTTCATGAAATCACCAAGGATGAAATCCATATTTCCCTACTGAGTTAAACACAACTTGACAATGCCAATGAACTTTCAGAGAAATGACAGACAAATTACAGCGTGCGTGTGCTAAGCCATGTTGAAACCTTCATTTCTAAAAGGCATCCTGTCAGGAGTTGTAAATACTGCGGACTAACACCAAAAGATTTTCTTCCTACTTCCTATGGCATGTACTTTCTGCTCACAGACCACTTATAGGCAGTGCAGATTATTCGGTGGATTGCAAATTAAATTCATTTTGTCCAGGAAGCAAGTGAGGAATACTGAGGTATTTCTGGCCACAGACATATAAGTCTTGTTGTTTGTCTCTGGAGATCTTCACTGACAGACTATCCCTTCCCAAACTGTCCCAGACTAAGTCTTCCATATTTTATATTCTTGAGGATTGGCTTAGTTTTGGGGGAGTTGGTTGGTTTGCTTGTTTATTTATTTATTTATTACTTTTAGCACTTGTTCTCTGAAAGCCATGCAAAAATGAAGGCAGCCTACAATTAACTGTTGTGTATATATGAAAGACACTCAGATAGGATGCATGACTAGAACAGGACTTGGCTTATACCCTCTTAAGCTGAAGCTGCAAGAAGCTGTGGCACAGCAGCCTGGGTTACACTATCACCTCCCACACCATCTTTTGCCATACGGTCATAAGCTCTCACCGCAGAGAGGAGAAATGAGGAAGGGCGTTGAAGGTTGAGCCTCCAAAAGGCCTTTTAACACCTGTATCATCCATTCTCCTGCTAATATTCATCCTCTACTCCCTGCCCGGTCACTCTCCCTTACCATTAGCCACCCCACAGTTGCTCATTTCAATACCGCCTGGAGCAGTGCTGAAACACCCCAATCTCGAATGGAAATACTTGAAAGGCTGCAATTCCCAGGTCTGAGCCAGAACCAGTATAACTCTCTTCAGCTAATGCTGAAAAATTAACATTAACAATACTTGCACTTTTTTTTTTATTCCTACTTAAAACCAGCTACATGCATAACATCTAATTCTGCAATCATTATTCATGTTGCATAATGTTTTATTCACGTGCCTAGCTCCTGTCAGACCAAATAAGACTATTCAAAAGAACAAAAGCCGTTTCGGGTGAACAAAGACCAGGGAGCTGGGCTCACAGTACTTTGTGAAACATTTGTACTGGCTGGCTGACACAGCAACGTTAGGATTTGGCTAGGGCTCATCAAAAATAGGTTTGCTTTTTGGAAAAGTTTCACAGATTCATTGTTTCTCCAGGAAAGTGAGAAATCCTGCTGGAAAACTTAACGATATCCGTTAAAAGCTCCTAAAGTGAACAAGCAAAAGACAATTTTCTGCGAGAAGAGGAAATAATTTTCAGGCCAAATTTGTTGTTGTTGTTGTTTCTGTACTTTTGGTAGCAAGAAACCTTTGTTTAGTCACCAACCCAATTTTCAGGACATTTCTAAAAAGCTCTGGTTTGGGTTTCTCTCTTGTCTTTTTCCTCCTTTCACCATATGCTGTTCTGACATGCCAATACATCACGGAGCAAGGTTGTCAGATCCTCCCTCTAGAGTTTTTACTAAATACTACTAAAAACAACTGTACAACTCCATCTATCTTACAAAAAAAAAAAAAAATTGCAACCAAGCCAACAAGTTTCCAGTGGAGACTTTGAAAGCATTCCCCTTTAATATTACAGTAATCTGGGTTATTAACAGCACTAATTTCAATGCTGATGTGAGGTCAGTTCAAATTTTGGCCCAACAGAGGAGAAATAAAACATCTGCAGGAAACACGTTTCTGTTACATCATTGTGCTTGACATGGGCAGCAATGGGTGCAATGCTATGGCCTGTGGTACGCAGGAGATCAGACAAGATGATCATAGTGGTGCCATCTGGCCTTAAAAATCTGGGAATCTACATTTAAATTCTCACTTGAACTTAGGTAACCTCTCTCTAAGCCCATGTGCATGTTGAATATTCCTGTTAAAAGGAAGTCGCTAGCAAGCCAAGTATACTTTACTAGCCTCAATCAGCTTTATTTTACGTAGCCACTGACATTGTATTTTGGCAATAAAACCCCAGAAGAAAAC
Organism: Harpia harpyja; assembly: GCF_026419915.1. NCBI lineage: Eukaryota > Metazoa > Chordata > Aves > Accipitriformes > Accipitridae > Harpia > Harpia harpyja. Next base: position 41,890,800 of record NC_068951.1, read on the forward strand.
CCAGAACAAACCCAAGCTTTTGTACGTATAAATGCAAACAACAGAAAAATAAAAAAATAACAGTCCCTACAGCCACCACACCATTTCAGGGACAATCACCCAGTGCTGAAGAACTGCTGGCACCGAGTTCTGATGAGCAACCTGAACAACCAAGCGGTTGATGTTTGTGTGCGACAAATCCTGGGAATTAATTCAGCTGAGATGGTAGGTGAAGACTTGCACAGAAAGTGGTCTTTGGGACTGCACAAAGCTCAGGAAGAGAAATCATGCAGGTTTTAAGTGAGACAGGTATAGAGGAACACACAAAGGTACAAATCTTGTGCCTCAAGTTAGAGAGACTTCTTTTTTTCCTAATAATTGTTCACCCAAGGTCTGGCTTAAAAACAAAAGACAACAGAATAGGGCTTTTCAAGAGTTTCAGTGGCAGAGGGAGGTGGAAACCCTTCTCCAAGGCCTGCGAGCTCCCTGCTGTAGGCGCCAGTGTCCTGTGACCACCCATGCCTCTCAGGTTTCCAAAGACATTTTCTTCCGTGTTTTATCCTTAATAACCATGGGGTTTAGATAGCCTCTATATTATGTATGCATATGAAGGGGAAGATGATGTTATTTAAGCACTTCAGTTAAATCAGTCTTGTATACGTATCTTGTAAGTCAGTCAAAGGCCTATAATACACCAGCAGAACTTGGATGATACAGTAGTTTTTCATGGGTCTCAAAGCAATTTGGAGGTGCCTTACTGTTCTCCTGATGTACCTAGGCACTGAGAGGCAGGGGCTTGCCTGCAGCTACGCAGACGTAGCTGGGTCAGAACTTTCATTCCCTCACCGCAGAATGTCTTCTCTATTAACTTGGTAGAGTTTAATGACATTTCCTTGCTAGAAAGCTGGAACAACCCTGTGAAATTTTTGAAACAGATATTCTTGATGGTTATGCAGGAACAGCGGGAGCCTGATCCAGAATTTATTGAAGCAGTATTGCTGTTTACTTTGCATTTAGAAGCAACCAAGAGTAAAGGAAGAGAGAAGGGGTAGAAATAGAGTATCAGCAGAAACTTTGATTCCTGAGGGTTGGGTTTATTATATTGGGGGGGGTGGTGCTGGTGTTGTTTTTTAGTTTATCTGTTTTGATATATATATATACTTTGGATCTAAGGTTCTTCACTCAGTTGGATTTTGGTTCCCATGAAAACTTGTTCTGTATAATCAAATGTGGGTTATTTCTAGTGAGGTTACTTGGGGAAATATATTCATGAAGAGACTGCATCCTGCTGATGCAAAACAAACACAAATAAAGAGACAAGCCAGGAAAGAGATCTGAAGAGAAGTAATGAAAAGAACATTTTGGGCACAATCTGTTATTTGTTATTATTATACTACGTCCATACTCTTCTCCCTTATTCTCAGCACTGTACGTTTTAATTGTCCCCTGAAGATACAGTTCTGTAGATACATCCACAGGGAGCAAAGGCTCTGTCAGTGATAACCAAATTAATTTCTCTGTTGGAAGTTTGAATGTGACTTAAACCCCCAGAACAACATATTTTTAGCAGTTCGGACCATCTTTCTTTATAGTAGCTATTGCCCTTTGTACTTTGGAGGTTAAGAGCCCTGGTAGCACAACACCTATTTAGAAAGACGCCAGTAATAAGGAGTTAGTAGGTCTGACTGCAGCGTTGCCTCAATTTTGTCAAATCAGTATATTGATTAACTTTCTTTGAACAGATAAGGAGGCCTTGCCTTAAGATTTAGCATCCATAAAAGCTGGTGGCTTCCTAGCTACAAGCCACATCACAACTATAAGTTGCTTAATATACGCAAGCCAACTTACACACCTTGGAGTCACTTCTGGGTTCAGGTTTTCAACACACTTTGCCTCAAAGTCCAGCACAGCTGAGATCAACTCATCGCTCTTCAGTACAAACTGGAGAACAAAGCCAGAGCTTAACGTGTGGGAGAAAAGCAGTATTTTCTTTTGTATCTGTGATTATGGCAACAAAACCTATATAAGATTCTATATGCACCTACGCGTAAACACATCTGCGGAGAACACAGCAATGTCAAAATACAATCTGCTGTACTTCATTCCTGCTGAAGGACTTCGTCCCCATTTTCAAGCTCCTCCCTCATAGTAACTATTTTTTTTTCTTTTCGAAAGAAAGAGATGTTTTATACCTATGTATGATTCATATGCGGTAAGAGAGAGAAAGCATATAAATTTATTGGGGGGAAAAAAAAATCTCCACTGGCCTTTAAAAAGTTAACCCTTTCCTCCCCTTGGTGCAAAAGCCAATACTGCCACACAACAGAAACGCGAAGGGAACTCATCCAGTGCTTTGCATAGTGGTCATGAACGCTTTTCAGACACGGCTTTGGACACCAGGACCAAAGTATTTTGTTGAGTATTTTGATTTATTGATCCACACTGGTAACACTAGAATGACTTTTAACTTCAGGGTGGTTGTGAGGCTGGGTTTTCATGCATGACCACCTGCACAAGTGCTTATATATGTAAAACATCTTAAATCATATTAGAAGAATGCTTTTGCGGTGGCATAACCCAGCATTAAAAATGAAGAAATTTCTGATTTAGGACTGCTTGTTCAAGTCATTCCATCCCGTTATGCAAGGGCATAATGAGGCAAGCTTTGCAGCAGGAAGGTCCACTGAGGGCTATTAAATGCAGTGAGGTAGCTGTCACTTCCAGGTCAGTAAGCCCTTAAACAGCAGATTACTGGAAGCCAGGAGACGATATCCAGAGGAATTATCTCTCAGTGTTTGCCCAGTTCTTGTACTCTGGCCCTGGGCATCTGGTCCTGGCCACTGCCAGAGGCAGGACACGATGGGCAGATGGTCTTAGGGCTGTTCCCCCACTCTGCTGCGATTCCCCATCACAACAGGCTGCTGCAACTGGGCGTGAGAGGTCTCGCTGCTGCTTTAGCTCATTTTGAGCAAGCAGCTTGGAAAATCCTGTGAAAAACATGTACATCCCCCCTCCATGTTATATATAAATATGTGTTCAGCTGAAAATGTCCTCTGCCAACTCCCCCCTCTCACAACTGAATACAGAAGACCAGCAAGGAGGAAGAGGAGCCACCGCTGCTTCTTCTGCACCACAGCCCCATGACAAGGGTGCTGCTCTTAAACAAGGCAAACTTTTTCTTTTTCCAAGGCAGCACTTTGTAAAAGCCTTACCTTCTATAGAAAGGGCTTTAATTCCCATGCAATGGACAAGAGCTGGCTCAGCCATCTTAACAAGAGACACCATCCAAAATCGTAACAGGCTACACAGCTGCTGAGCACCCCACACATGGCTCCCATGCTACATATCACTTTCCTATGATCTCAGAAGCCCCAAGACGGGTAAATGCCAAACTATTTATTGGCTGGAAGCACCAGCAAGACATGCGAAGTATCCTTAGTGGAAGCAGATACTGCCATTAGAGAAGAACTGAAACCATCTTTCTTTTCAGAGGAACATACCTACATCTACCTTTATATAGCATTCTTTCCCATATATAATCCTTTCCCACAAGTATTAGTGAGAAAACATGGCAAGGGAAGCCTAGCTGTCCTGGGGTCTGTATGTGTTTTCTTCTTAGTTCTATATATTTCTTAATTATCAAAACTTTATATTTTGTACTGTAGGTATGTGACTAGGTAACACTTTCAATGGCATTTTAGATGGCATCACATTGATTCCCAATAGACTATATATTTGAACTGCACATTTCTCAAAAGCTCTATCTTGTACATGTTGCCTTGTGTTTATTCTACTTTAAATTGTTATTCTCAAAAAATACAATCCCTCACAAAAACGAGGGAAAAAATAATCCTTTATGCACTCAGCTTTTGTTGAATTGTCCAGTGCAATTTGTGAAGTCAAAGAACAAAGTTTAGCTGTACCTGCCACCTCTACTTCTAAAACAGCTCTTATGTTTAAAACAATATCAGCGACTTCAGGGCACTCAGTAAAATCCCAATTTATGACAAAAATTTCTGTTTAGTTGGCACAAACCTATTAACTCAGCTGAAAGGAGTGACAGTAATTGCAACTGGCTAAGGGTTGATAAGAAAACTCGGTCTACTAATTTGAAAGAAAATTTACAGACTGGCAAAGCCATGTCAGACGAGAGAACCAAAGATAGCTGCACTCGCTGTTTTCTAATTCAAGTTTAAAAAAGAAAGAAAGAAAGAAAGAATTCATAATATTTGCACTATAATAAGAGGCATTTTCAAAGTGATAACTTTATAGCCCTTTGTATCTTATTCCATCAATGTCTACTCACAGAAAAATGAACTTTGTCACAGACCAAAACTGACCCTTATTGCTCAGTTATAAAATAAACATAAATACAGGACATCAGATTTGACCTAGTAACACTGGCATAGATATTGTGCTGCAGGCACTGAAGCTGTGGTTCTTAAAATAATTGAGGTTTGTAATTGAAGAGAGTGCAGAATTTAACTATCCAAAGGGAAAATAAAACTTCTTACTTGGCCTTGCAGCGTTCAACCAGCAGCAGAAGGTGCCGAGTACCCCTTCCCACCCGCAATGGGGCTGGCAGAGCATCACTGTCCAAATTAGCACTGCAACAGGATGGGCCATACAGCCAAGAGTTTGTGATGAGCCCTTTCATTATGTTGCTTCTTTAAAAAAAAAAATCTTAAGTCTACAAAAGCTGCACTTCATTTTAAGTAAGACTTTGTGTCACGTTTCTGGAACAGAACAGTTCTTCCTCAGCATCACTATGTTCACGCAGTTTTCCTCCATCATCACCCAAGAAAACCATCACGTCCCTTTTCCCCATGCTGACAGGTTGGCATCGGCTGCCCAACGCAGGCGGCTCGAGGTGCCACCAGCATCTTCTCTTCCAGCACAAAAACTTTGTGTGGGCAAGGAAATCTCTGTGTGGTCTGTGACTGGGAAGTCCCCTGGAGAGACTCTGTTTTATAGGATTGAATTAAAGCGTCTAACGCTACTCTACAATGGGATTATCATTGTTCTTTTATCCGAGTTTCAAAGAAGCTCAGTAGAGTGACCTTTCCTCAAGTATTTTTCTCTGATTCTTTCTGATCTGAATTTTCTGTAGTGGAAGAACTAAAGAGAAAGAAATATGCTTCCCTTTCCTTTTTGCACCGCAGGAACATTGCAAGGTGTATCTGTTTTCTTAGGTTTTTGGAAGGTCTGAGATTTTTGCATTACCTAGGATAAAAATAATTGTATCAAAGATATGAAGCTTTGTGCTTCAGGCCAGAGGTCAGCTGCTAACTGATGGAGTAAGGAAAAAAAACATTTCCCTGTGAGAAAATCATTCCCCAGTTGTCCACGATGTGATTCTTGCACCTTCCTAAGGAACAACTGTCAGAAACAGAGGTTAAAATCAGGGCATTTCCAGCCTGCTCCAGTACAGCAATTCCTCTGTTTCGAAGGCGGGGTATTTTTTTCTTCTTTCAGCACTTGTGCAATTGTTATACAGATTTGGATCTATGGGGTTTGCTGGTATTGTTATATGTATATGGAGGTATTAAATAAGAAAGTACTTCCGTTAGTGAATTTATTTTTAAATCCCTATGGGCTGGGCTACATCATTATGTTACGTAAGGGTACATTATTAAATTGTAACTCACACTTACATGCAAGTAATGTCGGTGGCTTATATTTGCATGAATAAGAAAAATCTCTGTGCTACCCGCTTCCTTGCTCAGGCAATAGGGTAGAAAGTTGTTGCACACACTTAATTCATCCCCTTTTAATTCCACGTCTCATGACTCAGTTTCCCTGACTTTCATTTCACAAATTCTCACGCCTTCTCATACATATTCACATGGTTCATGTTCACAGCTACTACAGGCTGTAATGAAGTGCTTTTTCCCTGATCACTGTCTTACAGATCCAGCAGCATCTCCTGCTTGCAGAGCAATTGAATTTATTCAGGTTTATTCAGTACTATGATTTCCAGTGGGATTTTATTCTCTCAAGGAAATCTCAAGTATCAGCTTGGTGGCATGGAGGGTTCATTTAGACTTTGAATCTGAAAAAACTGCTCATTAATCCAACCCTTTATGGACTATTATAATACACAAATGAATAAAGTGTATAACGTATACACTGTCACTGGCACATATATCTCCAGAAAGAAAGTACCTTACAGATATAAACCTTTAAAAAATTAAGTATAAACAGCAGCAGAAAAATAGAGGAAGGAAGTTTCTAATGTATATTTAAGATTCTAAGTGACATTCACAGATCAACAGCAAAAGAATAGGAAAGACCTGTACCAAAACAGAGTAATCACTCCCGTTTGATAAAAATTTCCATAAGTACAACTCAGCTGACAGAGCAGGAGTTACGGGTTTTGATTTGAATGCAACAGCTCATTTTGGTGAGCACTCAGGGAAAAAAAAAAAATTTAAAAAAAGTATCAGGAGAAGCCTGCAGTTATATCAGTCTGGCTTATGAGGCAGTTTTACAGTGCAGCGATCAAGACGCTGTAGCTGAGGTTACACACAAGTTATATGGTAATAAGGACAAGTCAGGGTGTATATACTAAATGCTGTGAAAGTAGCCTAATGCCACTGTGGAGAAAATTGAATGGATAGAGTCCGAGAGGCGAAGTGACTGAATTGAAAAGGAATAAAGCCTGAGAAATAAGCAAGTCTAGACTGGCTATATGAAGTTTTATCTAAGCAAACAAGTCTATAGCAAACCGGTGCAAGAACCCCAGAAAAAAATCTCTCTTCCTATAAAGGCAAAGGTTGCCTGGGAATACTTATAGCTGTTGCAGAACATCCTTCCTAGATGCTGTCAGGCAACACTTGATAGAGAGTTTACAGATCAATGCTCCAAGACTTCCAGAAAATGTAAACAGATAGGTGCTCCCTCCTTCAGTCACAGGTCACCTGGCATGTCCTTACACACGCTTGCTCTATTTGAAGGCAAGACCATACACCTTATCTGCATCCATAACTCTGTGCAGGTGGCGGTGGCAGCTCGGTTCTGCCCCGTCACCCAGATTGATGCTTGGCAAGCCAGGGGCTCAGGGCAGCGAAGCAGCAGCACAGCTAGCCCTCACCCAGAAGAGAAACTATTGCGATGTGCAAATCCTTCCTGAGTAGCTAGACAGTCATCGTACTGTAAATTGCACCCTATGTACCCTGTAAACCAAGTATTAGCTGCTTGCTGGGGTTAAACCCAACTAAGTGGGAGCTCCAACACTTGTCCCGCATTCCCTGGGCACATCCCACCAAAATGAACCCTCCGGGAGAGCAACAGTGCTGCCGCTCCCATGGATTTTACCTTGGCTCATCTCATGGTTCATAATCCTCAAACACAAAGGATGGCAGCAGTTTACATATTTGCAGACAAACAAAACAGGCTCCACCTTCACACCTCAAAGTCTGGGGCAAAATCCCCACGGAGCCCACCCGAGAGCAGAGGGGAGCGATGTGAGCTCAGGGGATCGCCACGAGCCAGCGAGATGCCCAATTTCACGAGGACTTCATCCAGGACTTGCTCTTGCTCTGACTGCCCCAGCGCTCTCCCATCTGCTGGTAGGTGCAAGGGGAGAGATTGTCAGTATTGAGGCTGCAGCTGCTACACCAGACTTCTTCTGTTCTGGAAGAGGTGGCAGAAGACAGCAAGAGAGGCTGTCTGTCTCTGGTGGAAAATACTCTGCCAGGAACCTCCTCTTCTCACTTCTTTCCCTCACCTCCAACACAGTGAAGAAGCCAGCTTTGAATTCTTAACGTGTAACCACCACAAAACCCAGCTAGCATTCATTGTCTTTAATGCAATCAGTAGTAGTGACACATTTCAGTAATGAAACCGAATTCATTTTCCCAGCCCAGTTGGAGAAGCTCCACTGTCTGATGAAGGAGTCAAGGACTCCAGGCGTAAAGCAGAAAAAGGGGTTTGGGGGGACACAGAGGGGAAAGAAGACAGGAAAAGGGGTAAATCAAGGCACCGCCAAACAAGCAGTGCAGAGAAGAAGTAAAAAAATCTGAACACAACAACAACAGCAGCAAAAATCCTTCCAACCCATCCTAATGCAGGACCCTATAAGTGACTACAACACAGGATACCTATGGCTCATATAAAACATTCTGGAAATTTCTAGGTACTATAGCTTGCTTACATGAATATGAAAGACAGCCTCAGCTTATCCTTGACCAGGAACAATACTGAATTTTAATCACTCACTGAGAATTTGATGGCTTGCCGAGAGGAGAGTTTTTGTAATAAGGTTTGATAAAACATCACCCTTGGGAGAGATTGTACATAAACACCTCAAAAGAGTTATGCAACCCTAGTATACAGCTTTCATGACAACAAATCTATCCAGCTTCAGGAGCACAACCCGGGACTTAAAAAGGTTATATCTCTGCATAGCAATGACCTCTTCCTCAAAGCAATATTCCTTCTCAACAAGGTATGCAAAGGGAAGCAGAGAGGGGCTCCTCCCTTTCCTAAATCCTGACTGAAATGATTATTTTCGGGAAGAGGATTAAAGCCAAGATTCTCGCCAGCAGTAGAAAACACATTGTTTGCACAACGCTCACCACCCCCAAATGACAGCTCGGTGTCATTTCATATTTTTATGATGCCATCTGACAGCCAGGGTTTCTAAGGAAACACCAATATTGGGGGAGCTGGAGGGAATGGAAGAAAAGGACAGAAGCTAAAAATAAGAGCCACATGCCTCTTCCAGACATTAAAACCACCTGATAAAAAATTGTAAACATCTCCTGCTTGGAATGGTAACGTTTCTAAGACACCCACAAGACTCCATCCAAGTGGAATCATTTTGCACTGAACAATATTTCGCTAAGAGAGACTTATATTTATGAAATCGCATTCTTTTTAAGGATGTTTGGAAAAACATGCTGACTAGATTATCTCTTAAATTACCCCAGAGTAAATGGAAACATTATCATTTGTACCACTGCAGCCCCCAATAGGACTCAAAGTCTCATGTGGATCATGGATAGAAGAACAGATTTCACCAATTTTGAGTATTGATGGTTTTCATGCTGGAAATGTAGGGGGAGTTTGTTGTTTGGGTTTTGTTAATTAAACTGAAATGGGTGTGGGAAGAGAAATATCCCTCCCATTGAGCATTGACAAGGCATGCTGGAATCAGATGTCCAAAGAACTCCAAACTCACTTGCACTAAATGTGCCCAAAGAAATGACATCGCAACACAGCAAGTTAAGCGCTTTTTAGGTCAAGCTGCAGTTGAGTTAGGAGGAAGCAAAAATATACTAGGAATATTTTTGGAATGTTCAAACCCTTTAATTTTTCAAAATATCGTCGTTTGTCCAATTAGCCCAGAAAAAAATCTCCTTTTGGAGGGATTTGCATCAGGGATATTTCCTCATCTGTGATGAAATTAGGGCTGTGGTCTAAAAAGGGACTCTAGCCTGGTCTGTAATGGCACACAGCACAACATTGAAGACAAATTTATTATAATATAACTTTGACACAAAGCTCACTGGAAGCACTTAAGTATTTTACCATCTCTCCCAATTACATAGGCAACCACAACCAGCACACAGTTAAGCAGATGATTGCACCAAATGTGACTACTGGGCTTTAGGCTATGTATAAATATTTAGAGTTTTACTCCCAGACAGTCACTAATACACTCCATGTACAGATCAGGAGGGAAATATTTGTGGAACTGAAGTCAGAATGTTTCTATGTGTTTTTAGAAATGGTAACCAGACATTTGTTTGGGGTATAACTTTCATGTTTTGTGCTGCTAGTGTTTAGACAGAGATGCAGAGGACATCAGTTTAACAGTATATATAGACCCCTAACACCACGTACTACGATTCACCGTGAAAACTGTCTCTGCATCAGGCCTGAAATAGTTCTTATGCTATATACCCGAGAGAAACAGACAACCTATATATCACAGCTGTAAAATATATATACACACACACATATAAAACCAATTAATTGTTTCCACGCATCGCTATTTAAAGGAGCCTTTAGTCACCAGCTTGTAAGTATGCAAGTATACTTGTAAGCACATAGGAATCGCCAAATGTTGTTCACAAAGGAGCCCTGGGACACATCCCCAGAAGACAAGCAAAGCTCAGTCGGTTGGGAGAAGAGCGGTCCCTTGTCTCACCCAGAGCATCTCCCCAGCCCTGCCCACTTGAGAAAGCAGCTGCCTACCCTTCCTTCAGCTGATGGGGGCAGAGAGATACAGCCAAGCTTAAATCACCAGGGTTCATTAACTATGTTTTAAAGGACGGTTAGTACGTCTTCTTGTTTGATAAAACGCAAGAGTCTCATACCCATTTGCTTGAGCAGCCAAGCAGCTCTCCTCTGCACGGCGCCAAGGCTGGGGTGGTGGGAGTGCCCGGGGCTTTCCAGATTTCTTTAATCAGTGCCTTAGTCGGTCCTTTTCAATACGCTGCAAGAGCGTTCTGGCATGTGGAAATTCATTTTTAAGTGTTCCCATGGATCGTATGCTATAAAAGAATTCATCTGGTGTCTGAGGTAGGTTAAACCTTTTCAAATTCAAACATGCTGAAGGAGCCCTACTCCCGTTTGTAACACCACCAGCTGGAGCCCAGGAGACGGGTTTCAATTAGCAGCATACGCACACCTGAAATATAAAGTAGAGAAAAAAAGGCAGCTCTCACCATTTCTCTCTCTTGTTACAGTCAGAACCACACAAATTGATTTGTGTTGTTCCTGAGTTTGGTCTTTTTCAAGTTTGATTCATGATGATAAAACAACAGAAAAGAAATCTTCGTGCCTGATTTAGCAAGTGGGCAGAACAAAACCCCAGCCTGCCTAACCACACTAACCTTTTCAAATGCTGTATTTTCATCGACTGGCCATTCCCCTTCCTTGCAGGCTGCTGAGGCTGCACAAGGGGAGAACAAAAATTGCAGGTGAATCCAATTACAGAACACTCTAAAGGTTGAGGAGATGGAGTAGCTAGCTATATGATATATGATTATGGGGGATTAAACTCTTCAGTTATGTGACAAAATTTTAATAAGGACAGTAAATGACTCTGAGAACAATGCCGAATATCTGCAATTGTTTAGGGATTCTTGGTGATTAAAAAGGAAATGAGAAAACATGAGTGAAAAAAAGGAAAACTTCCAATCTTGTTATCAACCACTCAACAGATTTACAAACCTTTTTCATGACACTCCTTCAAGTGACATTTTGGGAACTTGCTATAAACTATAATCAAGAGCTGGCACTGGAGGGCCAGGGACTGAAGCAAAGTCTTGAAGGACAAACTGACCCACCACATTTGTGAAGCAGTGGCACAGGTGAAACCCCGAGCAGCTTTCTGCAAACCAGAGCTCATGCTGGAAAGGAGATACTTAGTACCAGGATGCTTATGTTGGCCTAAGAGTAAATGAGGATAACAAGCAGAAGCACATGGATAATTTCCACAGCAGTTAATACCATTCATTTTTCTCTTGGTTCCAGTAGCACCATGAGATATTCTTCAGCATCTCATGGTGCTACTTATTTATTTATTTATTATTAATAACTTATTTATTACTTATTAATAAGTTATTTCTTTGTTAATTTATTGAGCACCGTGTTCCAAATTAACCCCCCACACTGGCATAGTGAGGAGGGTGGCCAAGAGTGTGCAGCTCCATCCTTGGAGATTAAGTTAGCCTGTCATTTCCACTAGTATCATAAGAGGGGACTTCAGATTCCTGTGCCAACTTTACAACTGAATAGTATTTTCTTTTCCTTTTTTTTTCTTTTTTTTCTTTTTTTTTTTTTTCTGTGGCAGATGGAAAAACATGGAGACTCTTCAGAGTATCAGAACCAGTGGGCATGATCATAGCTGTATTCCAGAGGTCTTCCGTGGTAACTTCCTGTTATTTGAGCTGCTTTTTACCCCAATAAATTAGTTGGGAACAAAACAAATTATAATTATTAAAGAACTGGACCTTGCCAATTGCAACCCTGGCTTGTAGGACTGGATCTGGCCATGAGAAAGAAGGGACAGAGAGCAGCCTCAGGTATGCAAGCAATTCCCAAAGCACAACAGGGATCCTGGTGATGAGTTACAGCTCAAATTTTACATTACGACTGAAGAAGAAAAAAACCAAAAAAATATTGCCCTTGATATATTACGTTTTATCTGAAGAATGAAAATCCTGTTCTCAAAATGACTTAATGCTCAGAAGCTTAAAAGTCATTTTGGTATCTAAACGGGATCATAGTTGATTTGAAGATTTTCAAAAGCTGTACATGAAAGACAGGGACCGACACAGAAAGCGGCTATAGAGCAGAACATTAATAATCATAACCCTATACTGTAGAAAAAGGAACAGGTACAGTCGCAGACAGCATATGTTCCTGAAGACATTCTAGGTCTAGAAGGTAGAGCTTGGAAAAAAATAGATGTTGTCCCAAATTGCCCAGGCACCTTGGCAAACCCATGTAAGCTCAGCTCTATTTCTCTGAGTGCCTAAAGGCACTGGGAAACATAGCCTAAAGGAACAAGCCCCAGGGGGTTTCTAAGGACTTAAGGTCCTCAGCACGTTCAGAGGTATCTTTCCGCAAAGGGACTTTGCTTCTTGAGTCATTAAAGCAATATATGAATATGGGTCTATTTTATCTCAATTTTATTGTATGAACTCTGAATCTGATCTGGATCACACCTTCAAATGAGTTAGCTTACCAGAGGCAGCAGGAGGATAGGTGTGAATGGAAAATACTTGTACACTCAGATGTTCATGGATTTAGGACTCTTGATTAGGAAACCACCATTCCTTGAAGAGTAAAATGCAGAAGAACAATGTATATGAAACCTTGTTCAATTTCTAAATAATTGAATTTTCATAATTGATGTACATGTTTCACTTTAAATTCTAAAAAATATGAAATATATTTAGAGTATTAATTGGGAAAAGTTAGAACTAGAGTTTACATGATCTCCCTTCTCATTTTCCTAGAAGAGGTTTGCATATCTCCTGATCTCTAAAAAATCCCTTCTATGTTTCTTCACACAAAATAAGGAATATGACTCCTTTTATATTTTAGCACCTTTCCCAATGGAACAGTTTCGCTTCAGTCTCAGCTAGCTGTCCACAGTGACTACAAATTGATTTATTCCTTGTAGTGGTCAAACTTTGTCATCAAAATGCTGGGAAATGCTTTAATTCAATCTTTGCATGTCCTTTAACTTTCTTTTAACTCTTTTACTGCTTTAACAACTGTAAAAATGTTAAAGGCAATTTTTTATTTATTTATGAAGCAGTTAAAATCAAGGCATTAGATTAGAAGAAACCTGTATGCTTTACTTAAAGTAGCAAATATGCAAGACAACATTTTTACTTGAGTTTTTCAGGCCGGATTGAAGACTAACAATAAGGTAGCAATAGTAAAAAAAATCTAAGTTGAAAAAAAAAAGTTTAAGCCAAAGGAGAAAAAAACTTACCATCATTTCAGGTGAGTATTACAGCTGTAGTAAACACCACACATTTATCCCCGTGCATATGTTTGTCATTGCACATGTTCAACCTAGCACAACTTCACAACGATATAGAACGTGAAGTTCATAAAGTCAGTTTAGGTGTGAGAGAATCCCATTCAAACATGAGCACGAAGGTTTTCTTAACTTCAATTTCAGATATCTGTATGTTAAATGAATACTTTAAGATATGCAGACTCCTCCAAGCTATCACTAATAAAACCATCAGATAAAAGCATGGTCCTACTAAAGTCAGCCAGGGATTTTAAAAAGCCCAAAATGTCAGCGTTTATGTCTTTTGCCAGTCTGATATGTTCTTTTTATGCCTCTCTGCCGTATTGAATTTGGGGGGTGGAGGGGTGTAATAAATGTGTATGCATGTGTACGTGTGTGTAATAAATGCATAAATTTAGTGACCGTACGTGCTGTAGATTTCAGAATCAAGAGGGAGACGCATAGATGTCCTGTACAGGCTAAACAAAATTCCTCTTTTTAACTGTAAAATGTTGCTAACCATTTGTTCATGTTTTATGTAACACACTAACGTGTCTTTCACTTTTTTGTATTCCCTGTTCTCATCATTTATATATATTCAATGTTCTACTCTCAACTTGTGGCTTAATTTCTTAGACCGAAAAGCATATTCAGCAAAATCTGTTTTCTTGAAACTCTGTCATTATTTACTGTAATTTAAGATCATTAATCAAATTCTCCCCTTCTGTATCGACTTTTAGACCTCAAGCCCAAATCTGTCATTCTCCTGCCTTATGTTGGTGATAGTATCTGTTTGTATGGGGGTTTGTTTCGTTATGCTCCTGTCACGTAAAACCTGGTTCTTTACGGAGATTTTAGGCATCAGCTTAACGAGGGAATGGCTTTCCTCCTCCAAGCTGAGTGTCTGCAAGCCCACTGCAAAACTGGGTGCAGCCTCAGATAGCTGTGGCAGTCTAGGGCTACGTGCGTCAAGGATCTGAATTCTACTGGTAGGGTTTTATACTGAAACACTTTGGGCGTAGGGGTTTGGGATTTGTTTTGGGGGGATATTGGGGGATCCTGAGGACGTCAGTATTTACCTTTCAGCATCCAACTATGAAAAATTTGGCCTGTGCATACTGTGTATGTCTCATTGTGGTCCTTACGTTACTTGGAGCTGGGATGAAGGGTGAATACCCTGCAGAGGGCAGCCTGCTCTCTCCACAGAAAAAAAACCCCACAACCTTGCTCTTGGGAAATATGCTTATGAGTCCCAGTGAGAAGTGACTCTAGCAGAAAGGAGTTAACAGGGGGATTTATTCATATTCAGGAACGTGGAAATCTAAATTGCTCCCATCTCCTCCCAGGGCTAGTGGCAGGGTTTTAAGAGCTGGCCCTTCAGCACAGTTCTGGTAACACATTAATGGAAATAAGATCCTTACAGTCAAGGATTGACTGTAATCTAAGTTTAAAACAGCAAGTTCGAATTTTCCAGACAATTTTATACTTGGATAGCTTACCACTTACAGTTATCTCGAAATGGCAATGCAAAGAAGAAATAAAAGATATTTAAATACTTGCATATCTTTATCTACAATATCAGTGTTCTTTCTATTACAGTCTATACTGGTTATTAGTTGATTGAATATGATGTGTCAGACTATGTATAAACCAAATCTACAGTTCCTTTTCAAGAAATATATCACAGGATAAAAGAATTTCCTTACTAGAGCAGACTCATGGCCACCTCACTCTATTCCTGCCAGCGGGCAGCAACAAATCCATCAAAGAAAATTATAAGAAACCCTGTCATAGGCAAATGCAATCAAAAAATGATTAATTTTTTTTTCCCTTGGAGGAAATTAGCCTCTAACCCAATGCTAGAGGGTGAAATATGCCTAGAAGAATGCTGATGCATATTTCTTCAGAAGAGTTGAAGATGGATCCAGATTCAGACATCCAGGTACAACTTTCTGCCCCAGTTAAACTTTGGGCCTTGATACATGTAAACTTACAGCAATGTTTTCCACTATTATTGGGTTTGGTTTTTTTTTTTAATACACAGGTATTTCTCCTTTAGTAAATTGTGTGCTTGACAACTTATTCTTCTAATTCTATTATTAAAACAGCAAATAGCAGCAGCTAGTTTATTCTCAGTACATCATTAATTATTTACTGGAAACTGTAACTTAAGCATAACTCCTTTGATTTGTTTCATCTTGAGCATCTTACCTCGATCTTTTGACTCTCAGCTCTTACAGCAGTCTTCCGAGAAATCCAGTGCTTCACGTTGCCTGCCTCAGTATTTCTAAATACCTCCATATTTTTTTTTCTATATTTTTTCTTTCTGACAGACTGATTAGCAAATAACAGAATATTCTGGTTGAGCATCTATCTTTCACCAGCAGAATAACATCTATTCCCTGGTCTGTATTGTAGTGCTTATACTTTGTACACACTAGGACTTTGATTACTAGTTTGAGAATTGATGCATATTAAATGAAAATCTTGTATTGATGCCCAAAATTATGTGTAGGTGTATTTGTCAGCAATGGATGTATCAGCCTCTGCACTACCATTTTGCCTTGTATTTTTGAGTTCCTCTAATATTGTCTAGCTTTGTCAAATATTAAGAGGTTGGTATCCTACAAATATTATGATCTCACTATTAATACTGAAACGTCATCACTGCCTCTTGCTGTGAGGATCATTTTTTCCTTTCTTTCACATGATGTCTCTTAGCTACTTTTTAATCCACAGGGAAATTTTACCTAGCATCTCAGTGGCTTCTATAGTGTCACCTTCTGAAGCACTTCTAACTACAGCTTTCTCTGAAGCCCAACAAAATAATTGTTAATCTCTTTGTCCATAGTCCCAGCAAGGACTGTTGGAGTAGAAAACTCTCACCGGGAGAATCTTTAGGAAGGACTTAAGGAAGATTTTAATGATGTACATCCATATGCAAAGCTCTTCTTAAAATCAACGTCATTGCACAAGTAGATAAGTTTCAAGATCAGATTCCATATCAGTAAAAACACTGGGAGGTAACAGCAACCTGTGATAATTCTCTAGCCAGCAATATTTTTAAGTTTCAGGATCAGATTCCGTATCAGTAGAAACACTGGGAGGTAACACTAACTTGTGATAATTCTCTAGTCAGCAATATTTATTTTATGCTTGTATTATTTTTGAAGGATATTTAAAAATATGAGTATAAAGTTTCTGGGGACCTAATTCCAGAAGCCATCTCCCATATTTAATACGTATCAGGTATTTATGTTATATAGAGTGAGCTGGTAGCAAAACTGGTATACATGTGGTATTACTGGCTTTACTAGAATATAAATTACTAATTTTGCTTTAATTTACTACTTCAGATTTACTGCCTGAACCACCCGTAGAAAGATCTATACTTCCCAGGATCAATGAGTTACATAATAACATATGTGACTGTGCTAAGCAAACTGCTATCGATATAGATCTACTCCCAAACGCAGAGAGTCACAGTGGTACTTCTCTTGTTTTATTTCCTTCTGAAAAATACCAAATAACCAGAAAGATGTTCTAGTTTAATTCTGTTTTTTTCTTATTTAGTTGCTCTCTCTGTTTCAGGGATGCAGGTCTCAAAAGCACTTCCGGACAAATTATATTTCATTTATATTATTTTCCTGAATAAGGACTTTTTTCTGAGTTAGAGACATGGCCTAACCTAAGGCCATATGCTTAGTTTTGATTCATTCAGTAGCGCATCTATGAGAGTAATACTATAGCAGCCTTAAAACATTTAAGTGTTCCAGGGCAGACGTGTTTATTAGGGACTTCATAGATCATCCTTCACATAGGACATCTTAACAAAAATCTCCAAACTGACAGAAATAATAAACTTCCAGGGCTTCTCACTGATATACCTTAACATGTAAAGATGAGTCTACCTCTCCTTCCCTAAACCATTTCAGTAAATTAGTATTGAGTTATACAACTTAATGAGGAAAATTAATTTCCTAAAATTACCTTCTGTGAATGAAACCAGGCATAAGGTATATAATCAGTTGGATTTTTTTTTTTTTTCAGAGGAAAGAGAATCACAGTGAACGGAACAAACTGGGATGTCTTAGATGAAAAAGCACTTTATTTTATTTCCAAAACAATTTTACATAATAATTCTATTTTTACACTCCCACTGCTTTCTATCCAATCTCTCTTCACTTTGAAAAGATACAATGATTGCATAGATAAAGCTTTTTAGCTCCTTAGGTACAGATTCCATAATAATTAACAATAAATCTAAAGATTACCTATCCAGGATTTCTTTGAGGACCCAAAGGTCCGTCTCAGAAATACTTCTTCAGATAGGAGTTTTTGATATATATAACTCAAAGGGGATACATTTTACTCTTCCTGTATTATTAGCAACTCTTCAAAAGTGCACAATTTTCTATTTTTATTCTAGAAGGCACCTCCAAATCCAGGATTAAGGCATTAACATTAATAGCCAGAATATGACCCTATTGCATTAAATCCCTGAAGCATCTTTCTACAAATTCATGAAAAGTGATTGGTGGGGGTTTTTTGGACATAAAAAAGCCAGCCTGGGAAAAAAAAAAAAAAAAAAAAGAAAAACAACCCACAACACAAAAACCCAAAAACCAACCAAAAAACCCCAAACTCCCCCTAAAACCAAAATAAACCAACCCCAAAACCCAGCTGAACATCTTCACCACTGGCCAACTCTGTCTTCTTTCCTGACAAAGAATGGGGAGTGCTGCAGGGCAGGAGACCTCCCTGCCCATCTGCAGCATCCCTGCATGGGGACGGATCAGCTCAGCTTCTCTGGGCTCATCGTGGCAGCACTCACAAACCCCCCCGCACCCCCACACCCCAACGTAGGTCACTCCTGCCCTCCTCCTCCTCTCTGTACCGTAGGGCATCGCACATTTCTCAGATCCTTCGTAAGAGTCCAAAGGTTGAGATCGTGATGCGCTGCAGCTTCAGATGAGTGAAAGGTCTCTGTAGTTTTGCTTTTACGGA
The DNA here is from genome assembly GCF_026419915.1 of Harpia harpyja. Taxonomy (NCBI): domain Eukaryota; kingdom Metazoa; phylum Chordata; class Aves; order Accipitriformes; family Accipitridae; genus Harpia; species Harpia harpyja. Next base: position 41,909,275 of record NC_068951.1, read on the forward strand.
CCAGAGAGTGATGAACCACGTGCTATGGGTCCACCTCACCCCCCCATCCCTCGAGCGAAGCAGGAGTTACAGATCCTTCCCATGGCACAGCGGGGAGGATGCTTGGGAGCGCCGATGAGGGAAACCGCTATAGAAATGCTAAAAATTATTAATGTTTGCAACAGCTGCCAAAAAGCTCCAGCGCAGCCAGGGCGGGCTGGGGAGGGGGAACGCGGTGCACGCTGTCCTCCTGGTTCCTGCAGTAGGATTTCAGCGCGCTGCCGAAACGGCACAGCGGTTGCGGTAGCGCGTTGCATTAGTTTTAGCAGTTAATGAAAGACCTAAGGCAATCTAATTCAAGTCCTTTTCTGGGGAAGCATGCCAGCTATATTCCCAGGCCAATTATTGCTTTCACAAAGTGCTCTAAATCTGTCAACAAGCAAAAGAGTGAACTACAGTATAAAAACACAGTTAAGAAGGTGAGCCAGTTGTTATAAGAGGAGTGTTTCTTCTTGCAGTGGGAGCAATGAAAGTTGGCTGCCTAACAGCCAGCCAGCCCGCAGCACCAGTGTGTGATTAAGTGATAAGCTTATATACTATTAGAACACGCCAAAAAGTTGTTACTCTTTTTGGGGTTTTTTTTTTCAAAGCTATGCAGTTTGATGGTAGATGAACGCTTTTTCTCCTACACATCAATATGATAAACACTGTCCAAGTGGGAGCACCGAGGTAGGTTCAAATAACTTGTCTGTCTTACTGCTAGGAGTATAACCAAAGTTAGATAATACATTTTTAGCTACAGAAGTAACCACATCTCAATGTACATGGATGTATTTTTCTAAAATAAAAGTTAATAAAGGAAATGACTGAAATAAGAGAGTTGCATTTCCCTAATAAACCAATAACTGTATCTTCCTCAAATATTCGACATTATCTCTGGGTAGATAGTCTTCGCGAAAAGAAGAAAGCTTTTTTGCAATGGTTGTTTCAATTCAGTGTCATACAGGCCAGCATTTGAGAAACCACCCACCTGTCTGTCTTATCTAGAACACGTGAAAGCTTCTTGCCACATACGAGGTAATTTCTTTTCTTCGGCCGTATGTGCTGTAGTTAAATGGAGTGTAATGTTACCTCAGTCCCCCTGAGGGCTGCTGGCACATGCTCAACAAGTGCAAGTGCTTCAGCTGTGCTCAGTTCCTCTAAGAGAGATTGATCTGAGGCTGAAGCTTCCTAGGTTTAACTCTTCTACAAAAATAGCCATGGTCTGCAAAGGCCGAAAGCTCTTCCAGATTATCAATATTTCCCAAGCTTTGGCTCCAGCCTGAATCTCAGGGGTGGCTGCTGACCCCCCATGGTTGTAGCTCTGTAACTGCAAAAGTTATTCCGAGGACTCTCCAGGCAAGGTCCCATCAAGCACGTCATATTTCACGGGGTGCAATTTGGTAAGATGTTATATGGGAAAAGGAGACAAGATTTTACAATCAGATGAACTAAAACTACAGGATTGATGGTGACTGCCAACCTAATTATGAGAACGAATCACATCTGGCTCTACAGTTATTAGTCAAAGTAATTCATTATTTGCTTAAAAATAACATTAAAATTTAACCAATAAAACCACTTATTGATGGCTGGTCTTACTTTTCTTTTTCTAGTCTAAATGTCATCCCTGTTAAGAAAACGTAAAAGAAAAGAAGTCAGAAAATTATCTTAGTCATAATAAACCATCTTTCATCATTTAAATAAAGAGAAAAGTGAGACATTATCTGATACAGATTTAGGTATATCATTTAAGCAATGAAATATTACAGCTTTTTTGCAAGGGCCCTGAAAGGCTTACAATTAAATAAGACATCATTTTTTTACTGAAGACTTGGCCTTCTTTAAAGGTAAGAATATATCTGAAGACATGAAGTCTCCCCATATTCTTGCCATTTACATACCTTAGCCTTCTCCTGATGCCAGTAACAATTTCTACCCCAGACAGAGATGCCTTGATTGTTTTCTCCTGTCAACTCTGCCTTTGTAGTTTGGTAATTTCTGTCTTTCCTGAAGAGTTAAGTGCCAAACTGGGCAGGCTTCCAGGGCATCTGGCATGGGATGCGGGAAGGTCACCCCAATGGGCAGCCCCACCTGCACGCCTGATTCCCCCTCCCAAACTTTGCACCTCCAGCTTGCTTTCACCTTGGCTTCTTCTCAGCAAATCTGGAAGGAGCCGTGGACGAAACAACATTTGGATCCAGAGTAGGGCAGAAAAAATAACAGAAGGGGAGACAAGGAAAGCAAATCAAAAGGCAATCAGAAAGTTTGCCTTTCCTTCCAAACTGGATCCATCGAGATTTGCCACTCAGTGTTGATGATAGCAGTGTCTGCTGCTAAGGAAACACAGGTTCAGAAAGATATACGGACTTTTTTCCCCCAGTTAAACTGGGAAAATAGACCAGAAGAGAGGGAAAAGGAGGAAGAAAAACAAGCGTATGCATGGACAATAATAGCCCAAATTGAGTCCAGTTGCCAGGCTAGAGCTCAGTGTAGCTGGATGGATTTTGACTCAGTTGTCAATTGTCCGTATGATGCCTTTACTTAGAAATGAGCAGAACTATTCAGTTGCTCATCAAACAATAAATAAACCTTGCCTCCAAACGAGTTAAATGTCTTGAAAACCGAACTCTTCAGATTTTTTAAGTGATTGAATAGCTCTGGGTGTTTCTAAGCAAAAATCAATAGAGAGATTAGCTGCAACAGTCTGCCAAGATATTATGGACAAGACGTCGGTCGAACGGATAGCCGATGTATTCAGAGACCGAACGCTGCCCTTTGGGTCGGGGACTCGGTCGCAGGAGCCGATTCCCCACCTTTCGCTCCGCCGGAGCACCGCAGCGCGGACCATCGATCACCGGCCCTCTGCGGCGTGTGGAGCATCATCTGACGCGGCCACGTCGATGATTAGCGATCGCAGTGCCCAGGCATGGCTCGCGCCGTGGGGTATTCGGGCAGCGTTTGATCGGGTTGACAACTTACCCCATGAGCTTCATCAGTCGGGATTTCATTGCTGGAGCCACTCTTTCTGCCAGGGCTGTGTCAACGTTCTCCGCGGCAGAGCGGCTCGGGTGCAAACACACCAGGCGGCTCGTCCCACCGTGCTCCTGGGGCACCTAAGGCAGAGCCAGCACCTTGGTAAATGTTTGGTTTCTATCCGGGTTGATAAGACTCTTCCTTCGACGGTCCAAGGTGATCTGGTTCCTCATGGATGAAACGGGGCTGTCCAGTCTGGGCACAAGAGAAATTCATAAATCTAAAGCCACGCATTTGTCCTTGCAAATCGTTTTGCCAGGCTCCGATCTCCAGCTGGTTTAAACCTGATGAATTTGCTATAAATTTCTAAGTATAAAATCCTGTGACAAAATTAGTTGAGGAATACATTTGGCAAGCTGGCATTTTTACAATTGCTCTACATTTGGGTATGAGCAGACCCGCAGTCTCCGAACCACCGTATCCCTAAGGGGATTTTTGTATACTTCCACTGCAAATACTTGTACAATTTACACATGAAATATTTGCATGGATGGGAGAAGTTACAGCCTGCCATTCAATTTGATTTAAGTACTGATATTTTTCTTTCACTTGTGTGTCAGTCAATGCCCTGCTTTAGGAGGTAAAATTCACTGTGCGTTTTCAAACTGTGTAACAGGTTTTTACTATATTTTTAAGCATTTTACAACAAGTCTCTTATTTTCAGATGAAATTGAATTTTTTAATATTTTTAATGATCTCATTAATGGCTCATCAGGTACCTGTGTTTCCATAAGTAGTTTTACACATCTCTAATCACATGATTTCAGACATTTCCCGTTTACATTGTTTTGAGAAGGCTAATGAGGCTTCACCTCTAAGCACAAATGATCAGATTCTGAGGAAACTGATAATGGGTTGTACTCACAAATTTGAATGCAACAGCAAGACACTGAAAATAATTATTTGCAAATGTGTTTGAACTCGTGAAATTAAATTTGAAACACGCTCACGACAGTACAAGAAAGGAGTATTACCACGCAAAGTTAAAGCTTCTGTGCTGGTTTTTCCCCCCTCTTTCAGAGTCACCTCCGCTGTGTCACTGTTGTCCTGGACCTTGATCTCTCCGGGGGAGAGTCAAAAGGGACAAGCAGCCTTTTACAGTGAGATCACCACCTCTTCTCCATTAAAGTCTGTGGTGTCTGCAAGTCTGATGGCTAATTAGAGGGAATAAACTAGATTAATGGGTGGTGCAGTCCAGTGGCTGGTGGACAAGTGGCCATACAATAACTGACAGTCTCAGCAAGGATAGCAAGAAGTCAGGAGGACTGAAATATTTCCTCGCTTTGAAAAGATGCCCTGAAATATTAAAAAGTAAGCTTGAGATATAAACAAAACAATAATGCTGGGTTTTTCTTTGCTGCTTTCCCATCCTTCTAGCTACAAATAAAATAAAACCGGTATGCTTTTAAGTCAAACTAAATATCAAAGCTGAAGTTAAAAGTTAAGCTAAATATTAAACCTAAAATAAAAAGGAGGTAAAATGAAATGTCCACTCTTCAGCGTTAATAAAAATAACATCTGATGCAGGATGGCTACTGTGTGTGGCACCTAAAGGGAGTCTGAGTACACATCATCTATGGAAAACTAGGTATCATTTACCAATAACTTATTCAATGTGATTAAATTCAAATGCTCATAAAGTAACAATTATACTCTGGGAATGGAAAACATAATTTTAAAGCTGGTTCCATGTGAAAATGAATCTTTAAAACTTGATATAAATATCACCTTAATATAAATAAGAAAGGTGTCAGTCTGTTCTCTCATTTTTCCTAACATGTAGACACATTTAAAAGAGAACAAGAAATTCACTGATCATTTTTTTATACTCATAAAGCATTTCTCTGCTTGTTAAATGTAACAGAACTGGACCTTTATTTTATCTTTACCAGGAACTACTTCAAGACAAGGAATTTCTAAGAATACTTCCAAAAATACTTTGCATTCGATAAAAAGAAAATTAATAGAGCTGCCAAACTTCTTGCCCTTGGTGAAATCTATTTGCTTTTATAGTTACCATTAACATTACTGTAAAAAAATCCTAGGAAGAGTTAAGATTTCAAATGAAATTCCACAGATAGCACACCCATTACTATGTGAGGCATCTAGACAAGTATCCTAGTCCAGTCAAGAAGGGTGTGACTCCAAGTACAAATACCTCGCACAAGCCTGAAGAGTTACGTGCATTTACTTTTATTTCACCAACATCCTCTTGTTCAGTCTGTGATTGGACTATAATTTAATCGCTGTGATTTGAAGCTACAGTATTTGAAAAAGCCTCAGGTTTCCTTTTCTTACCTCTTCTTGCAATGATGGACTCTGTATTCACATGCACAAAAAAATCGCTTTGGAGCTGCCTCGTGCGGGGGCACTCACAACTTCCCTGCTTTTATCAGACATCCAGCGTGTGAAATTTTGTAACAAGAATCACCGCTGTGGAGGATATATAAAGTGAAGTATCTGGCTCCACAGTAATATTTTAAGAAAGCATTTCTGTTCCCCAGTCTACTCACCCACCAAGGATCTGTAAACTCCACAAATTAACTCTACAAAGCAGCGTGCCATATAACGGTTTCGCTCTGTTTTCAGCATTTAAAACAATGTCCTAAGGTTTTGTTTGATGAATTCAGACTTCCGAAGGAAGAAGCTCTCCTCTGGTGTCCCACCTGCTCCTCTTTTCACCAGACTCCAGACTCCTGCAGACATCAAAGGCAAGGCGGTTTTCCACAGAAGCGAGGTGTCGTCCCGGGGTTAAATGGTGTTAACTCAGTCGCCCGTGTGCTAATCCTCTCCAAGAGTTTTCATCCACTCTGAAGAAGTGAAAGGAAAATATCAATACTGAAATCAAATTGAATGGCAGGCTGTAACTTCTCCCATCCATGCAAATAGTTCATGTGTAAATTGTACAAGTATTTGCAGTGGAAGCATACAAAAATCCCCTTGGGGATACTGAAAAGGAAGAAATAATGAGAAGGAAAACAAACATTCACCACGGTACTTCAATGCCTTCTCCAAAACATTACGGTGGCCAATATGCAGACCCGTCATTTTTAGACCCATATGGAAGTTCACAAACTCAGCCCCTAAAATCTCAGGTCAAAACTGCCTAAGGTGGAGGAGGAGACCATTTTGTATGGTAGAAGGACCAGGTTTCAACACTCTACAGACGCTAAGTGATACCAGCGATCTGATCCTGGATAAAACCGGCTTGTCCTTCCCTGGTGCCCCAGCTCAGCAGAGCAGACCGGGAGTTGGTGCTGCCCCGCTGGCACTGGAGGAGACTGGTCTCCAAAGCGGGTGCAGAGATGGCCAAGCAGCAGGTCACGGCGGGGTGGATAACGTTTCTGGCTCCAGAGCTTTTGAACTGCATTGTTCATGCAAAGCCAGCTCCGAAACCACGGTGTGAACCTGCATGCCTGACGCGGCTCCATCCCTGGTGGCTGCGGGGCTGTTTTCTGTTGTACAAGGCCCTTACTCTGCTGCAGTGACCTACTTTCATATTCTGGTTTGATAAAGTTTAAGAAAAAAAAAACCACAGACAAAACCCCCAAGCCCCTCAACAACAAAACCACAAACAAAGAAACAAGCGACTACTTTTTAACTTGTTCTTTAACGTTCTTAAGCTGTTATGGAAAATAAATAAGACTCAAATCCTGTAATTCATTCTTATATACCTGAGGCAATACAATATGCATTTTTGTATGTTGGATTTTTGCTTCAAATAACGTTGTAATAGTCTTATCCAAAAGATTAACTGCAAATGCTTTTCTTTTTTTTTTTTTTTTTTGGCATAAGATACTTTCCTCTATTGTAAACAAAGATTTAAGAAACAAAGGTTTTGTTTTAAGATCTACAGCAAATGGAACTTGTATTTGAATATTTACATTTGAATATTAGAGACTTTAAATAATCTATCTGTGAAAGACAAATAAATTAAGCCTTCAGAACAGCGAGAACATAGTTTTAATCATGTTTTCTGAGAGAAAAAAGCATAAACTCTAAAATTTAGGTTGTTAGTTCTGTTCTCCAAAAAGTCATCACAGCTGCAGAGTGAGAAGATGTAATGGTCTGACAAACACTGGGGCATTTGAAGAAAAAGTTAAAAATATGTAAAGCACCAGGTAAACTAAAGGCTTATGGCACAGCATACTCTAGAGAAGAAAGGATGATATAATTGTCTGGATGAGTCCCATAATCACAGGACATGTCCATACCAGGCAATGAGATGTCTACACCTGAGTCAGCAAACCCAGTGTACGTATAACACGCGCTATTTGGATTATACCGATTTAGGTGCATAGCCCTGAACTACTAATGTACTGCAGACCAAAAGAATAGTTCATTCTTTGAATTCAAAACAATCCTGGCTATCCAACAAGTTGGTTCAACTAACTAGTTAGGAATGCTGCTCTACCATGGGTCTAATTCCCATATCCCACAGATCAGCTACGTGGAACTTCACCAGTTCTAGTGGCTTTGCATCAACGTAAGAGAAAAATCTGGCCCATAAAGCAGCGCAGTGGAAACATTTTCAATCACAGGACATCTGGATCGTCTTTGCATAATAGCATTTCATACTGTCTTACTGCTGACCAGATCAACAGAGGTGCTTTTTTGAATGTAAATGATACAGAATTTACTTCTGTTCTTCGGTATCACTTATGTGGTTTATCAGGCTGTTGGCTGGTTAATATTTTATGTTAGTTCTTATTGCATCAGCAGAGTACCCAATTATATAAAATGAATCTATTGATAACTATGCCATTCCTCCACAGGAAGTCTCCATTTTATAGACTGGAAATGGAGATATAGAAATGCTGAAGTCTTATTCACAGTGCAGATCTGTCTCTGCGCAGTTATACCAGCACAGTCTTCCTAGCGTAGCTGCAAACTGATTATACCATAGTTATCCTAGTAATCATCAATAATCATTAATTATTTTGATCAGGGAAGTCACCTATTCTGTCAAAAGAACTTTTTGCTGTTGTACAGGGATGCCTTAGTGTTTGACCACGATGGCTATGTCCTAAAAATCATTTTGTCTCTTGAGATGACTGGCAAAATTTCTTGTGGTTAGAACAAGACTGAGACATACAAGATTGCAGTGAACCCAAGATCAGAGTTCAAAATTAGGTATCTTATATCCTAGTCCACAAAACCTCCCTGAGTTTATTCATAAGGAAAGATTTTAGGAAACTCAGGACAGAGAAAGTATGTGAAAATCCAAATATTTCTAATAGTCTCAGTCATGATAAGAGAAGCAGATGTAAAAACTTGACAAATCCTACCTCAGAGGGATCCATCATGTTCTAGGAGAAGCAATACTCAGCAATCAGGAAATTTGTTTGACATTATTCTGTGAAGAATAGGACATTTACAAAGGGATTCATGGGACAGATCAAAAAAACAAATAGGATTTGATGTTGAAGCTCCTACATGTAACTTACAAAATGCTCCCCCAGTTTAAGTCTATTAGAATGCATTATGTAAGGATATATGACAGATCATCTATAATCTGTATAAATACAGTGCCTGGAGCTCTGTTCATGGAATAGGGACTTCAGGAATTAGATCTCTTACAAGAGAAGTTCCCCAGCCCAGAAATTTCCCACTGAAATAGAAGACAAAAGACAAGACAGGAGTACACCAAAACAAGAAAATAAAGGTCAGAAGGATAAGCAAGTGGTCAGAGTGCATCAGCACCCTGACTACTCTTTTATATATAAATATTATTGTAAAAAAAAAAAAGAGTATTTAAGAGCTTTGGGAGAAGATAAAGAAGTAGATTTACACATGAGCAAAGAACTGCATTACTGATTTCATGGCTGAGCATCTATTAGCTGTACATGGAAGCTGTTATCCAAGTGTGATCGTGGCAGGAGTCAGACTTGGAAAGTTGATTGAGAAATAATAAATTCAGGGATGTATAAGCTCTTAATAGCACTAGAAATGAAGAAACCTGTTTCTTAAACAATTTAAAATAGAAAACCTAGCTAAAGATTCATAGAAATAAATTACACGCTCCAAGATATGGACTAGGAAAGTCATTATTAGCAGGGTTTCTTTGTGGCTAGGATAGCACTTGTCAAGGTTGGAGAAAAAAAGGTGATTGGGACAAAAGACGTGATGGAGACAAGACTTACATGTGGAGATGTGTATTAGAAACCTAGTATGGGAACTACATGAGTGAAGCCCAAATATTAGATAACTTCTGATTAATGTCTCTTTTTACTGTGCTTCCATTTTTGCATTTAATTTCTGAATTAAACTTTTTTGATAGTGGATTCTGCCATTCACCAGCACAGACATTTTGCTGAACTTTACCTTGCAAGAAATATCTTCAACTTGAATGTGTCCCAACATCCTTTTAATGCTTTCTACTATTTCCTGAAAGCACTGCGAATTGTTCCATTAGTTTCAATAGTCTTCCGATCAGACCCATGGGACCGAAAGATAAATGTATTACATACTCCAGAATGAGTGGTTAAAAAGAGTGCAGTAAGATTAATGCATTTGTAACTATTGTTTCCACGGTGCCAATAAAGAATAAGTAGGATAACAGATTACTACTCAAGACAATATATCCTTAAATTACATCACTTGAAAAGGGCTGCATTGTTCTTAACGACATGGATATTTTTTCCATTCATATGACACTTTTCAAGAAAAGTGAATATATGCTCTGAAGGCCCCCAAAAGAGGCACTTGCTGATGCCCTAAACAGCTAGTCTAAACACAAACGTGATATACGTAACTTGATAAAATACAGTGCCTGATATGGAGCATATTTAAGCATTAGCTCCATTATTAGCACTTTGATGACAGGCCTTCATTCTCCTTTGCCATTATACATTTGCATTTAGCAGACAAATCAAATGTTCCTCTACCCCTTCACCCACCCGTCGGAGGCAGAGGAAGAAGATCCTACCTCAGCCCAAGTGCCACCACCACCCTGCAGCTGGGCCAGGGTTTGGTGAGAGGATGGGTGGACCCGTTCTTCAGGGAGCAAACGAGGTAATTACAGCAGTGCTGTCAGAGGTTTTTTCCTTTTTTGGAAAAATATTTCTGTGGGATTACACGTATTTCTCCAAACCCTGATACAAAAGATATTACACTTCATGCTCTTCTGGCAAGCATGCTTTGCTATTCATTTTACTTCAGTTTTCAGAGAAACGGTGTGTTGCAGTACTGACACAGAGCATTTGTGTCGGGTTGCAGATGAAAAAACTATTCACTGAATGAAAATTCCTCAAATAATTCCGTTCACACTCGACACATACACATAACGAAACTCCAGCTGACAATCTGTCTGAAATGCAAAAATACTTCTTAGTCCTTGCCTTGCTTTCGAGCAGCCTATCTCAATTAAAGAGCAGGTCCCCACATAAGCTTCATTGCCTTACCAGGAGGTGTAGGAAGCCCCCGTGTTGTCTGGACAGGTCCAGTCTGTCCACAGCTGAGGCAGGAATTAGCCCCAAGTAATATTGTTATGGGTACAAGCGGAGGTAGGAATTGGAAAGAAACAAGTCCTGCTGGAGTCTCTCGAACCGACCTTCGAACCTGGGCTGAAAGCTCACGTGCTCTTGCCTTGCTGCTTTAGCTGATGCTGTTCAATGGGAATCCACGTTTTTCTGTTTTGCACAAAAATCATTAACATCTTAGGAAACTCCAGCTTGGAGTGGCAATCCATCAAGAGCAAGATTAATACAGGGATACAATTATATATGCTGTTCATAATTTATGCCGCCCTACCATCCAGGCACCACTTAAGCAGGTGGCACAAATCTGTCCTCAGCAGCCCCAGAAAGTAAAATTTGGAAATGCAAATTTCAGAAGCATTGCAAAGCGACAGAAGCAGATCCATGAACTGATCCAGGCTGTGCTATTTTGGATGCTTTATTTTCATCCAGCTCTAACCTGGTCCCATGGACTGAGTGGCCGGGAGAGGCTGCCGTGCTCCAGGGATGATTCCAGCCCCGCAGGAGCACACCTGCGTGGCAGCCACTGGACTGTTCATCCAGAGCTGGACGAATAGTGCCCAATCTCTTGTTGAAATCAATTCACTTCAGCCAACTTTTAACCTGCTTTTCTTTCCTCCTGCGACCAGAACCAAGAACAATTTTTTTTTTTTTTTTTTTTAAGGCTTATTCATGCTTGTTCATCAAGTATTTGCAGGGGAAGAGCTGTGCTGCTGATCCAATCAGCCAGGCAGCACAAGGTGACTCAGAGCTGGCAGGTCACCAATAAGTAGCAGAGCACAAATAGCAAGTGCTTATTTAAAATTAGTTCTGGTCAATATAAGGACTTAAAAATTTACCCAAGACAATAGTCAGATAATTTCAAATAATGGGTATATCTGAGAAAACCGGTCTCTGCTGGTGGGTATTCTCTGAAGTCACATTGATCAAATGACTTATGAATTATTTATTCAGCTGTGCTCTTAACCTTAAAAGCAAGCATTATTGATTTTGCTTCATATATCATATTATGGAATCAAAATATAGGGAAAAAAATACTATGACTAAAGTGGCATGGAAATGGCCCATCAGTGCGTGTTTATCTGTCCTCTAACTCAGAGAAAGATGTACAGAGGTTGCAACTGCAAAGTTAGAGAGCGATTCTGGCTTCACTGGCATCTGCAAAACACTGTAAAGAGGATCTTCCTTTAGCTACAGAATGCAGCATGGAGTTTGAATAGCAAAAAAATACATTTTGATTTAGATTCAAAACGTAAGTATTCTACTCTCATATTGTTGCTTTCAAACAAAGCCAATGTTTATGTATCTATCAAAGTTGAGACTTAAATATCCAAGGTGAACAATAGCAAAATGAAGCATTTACATCACTGGAATAACAGACATGGTCTGGGGAAGAATACTCAAACTTGAAAGAGAATTTCCTAGGAAGAGCTGAAGATTTTGGGGTTTTTTTTAGCACTGAACTACACAAAGAATGGTAGACTTTGCAAGGGGAAGAAACAACAGTATCATAAATTAAACTTACAGTCAAGAAAAATAATAAATACTAAGTGCTTTGCTGTACACACGAGTCATTACGGTTAAAAACCACTTTTTTTTTTTTTCCCCTTCTCATTAATAAATTATTATAAATAAAACACTGTGATCTAAGGTGGACAACACCAGCTCCTTTCGTGAGGCTGGGTACAAAATGAGTGTTAAGCCCTTGAAGTAAGACAGCTAGAGATTTCTCCTGGGTTTCTTGGCCCATTAATCTCCCTGTCATTCCTATCCAGCTTTTTCATATCTTCCTCGGACTCGGTGACAACAGAAAGCTTGAGAGGCTCCAAAGTACCATAGTTAAAATAACAGATTACGAGGACAAAGCTCAACATCACCTTGCCCTGAATGATATCTGATCAAAAGAGTTTCTTAAAAAATTCACGCTTGAAAACTGTACTCCCAAATATCATAAAAGAAAAATCTTACTTTTAGTTATGTGACTTCTTTTGACTTCAGAGAGCATCACAAAACCTGTGACAAACAACTTTTGAGTTTTTGGTGGCTTCGCACAGTAAAATTTGCGAATCACCACTCCAAAAGTGTTCCCGCCTCCAGTTATCAACGCAACTGGAAAATATAGGAAAAAAATATAAAGAAGAAGTGTTAATTAATGGTTTCTTTCAAATATTTCCACTGTGCTTCAAATTAATACCTTCGTTAATTCAAAGTAAGCCTCAGTGGTCCTGAAGGGAGGACTCTTCATTGCATGACACCCTATCAAAATTTGCTACCTTCCTCTCACGTTAACATGTTGTGTAAGCAAATAACACAGCTGCTGGGTCTTACACCATATTCACTGTATAGAGAAAAATGGTGAAACATTTCTTTTCTTACTAGCTCATTTTAAAAACTCTACCTTTAAAAAGAAAATTTAAAATGAATCTGCAATGGAGCTAAATGACTGGATATTACGGAAGCCTTTGGCTACAGTCAGGATTTATTAGGAGATAGTTCATGACATACACTATTAAACAGGGGTTAAAAATAAACCATTTGATGACGTATGGAGTTGTTGCATCTATGGAGGGGAACATCCCTGCTCACAGGGAGCCTTCGATGAAGTATTAATATGGGAGAAGAACTGAGTACTTTTGTCCCCTCTCCCCCTCCCCTGCTCTGGAGTAAAATCTATCCTGTGTGGAGAAAAAAAAAAAACAACAAAACAAAACAAAAAAAATCAATATATATATTTCTTCTCTCAAATCACAGTTGGCAAATTAGATCCACATTTCTTTGAGAGAAATTGCTTTAGCGAGAAGTGTCTCTATCAAATGAGATTTCAAATATCTTGTGTTTCAAAGTTTTTCATGGTTGCTTATATAATACATTTACTATATAGGAAGAGTTATCCTCTGTACTATATTTGTTGACATAATCTAGAGGTATCTTAGTAGCATGTTTCACATTTTGAAAGATATTTTGACTACATGTGCTTAGTTGGTGCAGTTTGGGGACTTCAGATGTTGTATTTGACATGTAAACAGCTATGACTGATGACCAACCTTTCAAACGAGATATACAAAAATAATTACATTTTCCATAGCCCTTGCTGATGGACGGCGGGATATGAAAGCCTTTAACTGAACTTGCTGATACTTGAGGACATGCAGGCACCTCAGTTTACAAAGGTGGGGAAACTACTAGAAAAAGGCTCATTATTTTAACTGTTGAGTGAAATTGCCTCATATAGATAATATTCGGTGCTGTCCCGCAGGCTAGAGACACTTGGAAAATGTCACAGTAACATAGCAGAGGAGCAGCAGAAATAAGCAGGCCAGCCAAAGTCATACTTACGTCACTTATAATGGGATCTCTCAGCGCACAGCCATTGAATTTCACAGGCGTGGATGGGTAATTTAAGATTAGGCATCATTTTGAATGTATTGTCCTATGATGGGAGCTCATTTTCAGCAGGTACGGGACTATGCAGCTATTGCACTTAATAGGTTTACATCTTAAAAATGCTTCCTTTCTTTTTCTTCTGGTAAGCGGGTGGGAAGGCACCATGCAGGACAACCTAAGAGAAGTTTTAATCCTGCACGTCTAGCGGCAGAGTAGTCACAGCAACAAATTGCAGTGCTTCAAATGAGCCCTACAAACTTGAAATGCAGCCTGAAGAAGAGCTTAGCAACTTATTTAATCATAAAACTCTTCCTTTCTCCCCATGGCCGTGAAGGGCCACAGCTGAGCGAGCGGCCTTGGTGGTGGCACGCTACCTCCATCTCCCGTGCAGCCCCCTTACTCCGCACCGACACCGGAGTGCAAGCCCACGCTTCGGTAGTTTGGGTTTAATTAACGTGCGAACGAGAGGGAGGAGAAGGCTCAGGCAATTTTGGAGCTCGTTCAGTTGATCTGAAACTACCTGCTCATCGTTTTCCCGGGTGCTCAGCCGGGAGATGACTGCCGTTAGTCCCACCGTCTGTCCCCATAGCACAGGGTCAGCGCAAGGAATTTATTCAGAGAGAGAATTAAGGCTCTTCATCCGTGAGGAGAAGCGGCAAACGGCCGCCTCGTTACTGCTAACGGACCCTGCGGACGAGCAGGGAGCACAGCACGCTCGGCCAGGGAAGAGCAGATCCTCGGTCTACATCGCGCTCAAGGGCCAAATTCGTGAAAGCAAGGGAAGGCGTAGAGCAAGTGCCACGGCCGGAGCTGCAAAACGACCCGAGCAGTTCTCGCTCACCGAGGGCTGTGAGGAGCGTTCATCGCTGGAGGAGGTTGGCAACGCTTTCATTTCTGTGCTTCTGCCTCCGTTCCAGCCTGTGGTCCTCCGTCCTTTGCATAAATGACACTACCAATATACTGTTATATTCAGCTTACTGGGGAAAGCAGATAAGGTCACTTATAGTTACATCATTAACAACCAACAAGTTATCATCCTGTGTCCGTAAAGACCTGTCAATGGAGGTAGGGACTAAATTTCTTGGTCTTCTTTATAAAAAGAAAGCATTAGCTTTAATTTTAATATCAAACTAATAGAAGAATGAATATCCTTTGGTAAAGAAATTCTCACTGGTGTCTTAGGCCGCAATGCACATTTGCTGAAAGCCAATCTATTTCATATTGGGTTTTATTAAAATGGTTTCACATCATTTGGAGGCAAGGAAGATAAGTGAGTAAAAGGCTGTGCTGTCTTCTATGGGATGTATTGGGAGCAACTTCTTGAACCATCAAGTAATGTTTTATAGCTTCTGAGATTACATTACTTCTCCTTGTCAGTCACAAGTACAGGAAAAAATGGAGCACTAGCAAATAGAGATAAAGGGGATTTATAGGGACACGCAATTAATATATACACAGGGAATGAAGGACTGTATAAAGGACTGTATAAGCATATACCAATACTTCAGAAAATGTTTTTAGATATTTTAATAGTATCCCTAAATATTATTTACTACTATCCCCCTAAGTATTCTGCTTATCTTTTCTAGTATCTCCCCCTCTCTGTTTTTTCCTCTTTTGGGTTTCTTAACATAGTGTTTGACTAAAAAGCCACATGTCCTTCTCCTATCCTTACACCATTTTCTTTTCACCTGGCTATTATATTTAAAACCTTTTTGGAAAAATTGTTTTCAGCTTGTCCTGCAGTTACCATAGGTAACAAGATGCCTACAAATAATGACAAGCTTTGTAATATGTGTTAATAGAAAAATCTGACCTCTTCTGAAGTCTACAAACAGCAAGAGTTTTAATCAAGGCATCCTGTTTTGGATAAACAATTTTGGAGCATGATGAAAATAGGCCGCATAATTTCAACCAAACACTAGTGTCAAACAAAAAAGTTAACATTTTTTATTGGTTTTCTCAATTTTAGTTATAAAATCTTTATAGAAAATGTAGAATTTTCAAAAGCACTCACCTTTGGTTATTTTCAACGTTCCTTAACTTGTGGGTATCTATTCAGATATCTTCCAGTGGAAGTGCTCTAGAAGGAATACGAACATACTGTCAATGGGTTTTCAAGGTCCTTTAAAAGTAGCCTGTAAACGCCCAAGGAATAACAGGTCCCTGGTTAAAAATTACTGGTCTAATTCTTTTCGGTGCTAGAAGACATCTTTTTAGTCTTAAAAACCACAAATACTTTCTTTCCCAATAGTATTTAACACAAATATTTCACTGATTATTATACCCAGTAGTTCAGTGGCTTCCTTATTAACGTGGACTTATTAGCACAGTAAGGAACATAACTTCAAAATGCTTTTGATAATGACTGCCAGTGCACAAACATATCAGTAGCATAAAACCAGTCATAACTAAACCCAAAAAAGTCTTACCTGGTCCGTAGATATAACAAACCAAGCTGCTCCACTTGATTACTTAAGTCCAACTGACAGCGGTCGCTTCACGATTGAATTTGCCGTTGCAAGATCTCTTTCTTGAATTCATCTGTAAAGCAATACCAAAAGGAGCAAATAGGACATTCAAACTTGAACTTAATGGAAATAAAGGACATGGAAGCTGGACTTCAGGCTCAAGGTCAACATATATTAACAATCAGAAAGCTGAAACAAATTCCTAAGAAATGAAATCTGTACTAACTTTCAATTGGCAATCCAATTATGAAATTAGGACAGCTTGCCAAAAAAATTATGGTAATTATAATGCCTTTTGAAAATTTAAAATTTTAATATTTTATTATTGTATTTTCTTCTCGTGAAGAAAAAAAAATTCCATGGAATTGCAAATCCATGAGCATTTTGTGTGCAAAAAGACAGCAGGACTTAATTTTTATTTTTCCAGATTATCAGAAATATAAAAAAGAATCTTTTTTTCCCCTAAAACAGGAATTATCCCTAAGTGGAAATGGTTGCATTTTAAAATTTATGATGCATCAATATTTAAGCAGAGTTGCTTCAGAATCAAAACATTGCTGTTTGGAGCTGTGCGTTCCTTCACCTCATTTAAAATCACTTTGACTCTGTAGCATGAATTACTTTCCTTTCTCTCCGATATGTGGAATGGAGGCTGCTAGCAAAAAAATTCATCTATTCAACAGTATCAGAATTTGTCAAAGCTTGATCTATGGCTTAGTCTCCCTCTAAAAAACATTGGTTCATAGAAAGTTGATGTGGTTTTTCATTTACTGAGGCACTGCTATATTTAATAACAGCATTCCAACATGTGTTATTGATCTCTGTATTGTAACAATTCTTACAATTCAGTCTGTCACATGGATATAATACACGTTTACCGAATTTGCTGTAGTGGTTTATGGAACCCAGGCCTGGACATATTTTCCACGTGGGCAAGGCCATGCACACACACAGATAAAGCAAATGAAACATGAGGGGAACATTCTATACGGTTCTATATTACTCAAATCTGGGAAATATTTAAAACCCAAAAGAACATATTTGTTGAGCAAATGTACTTATTTAAAGCACATTTCATTTAGGTTGCATTTATACTATGAATCTGAATTTAAATTCAGATTTAGAATTTTCAGGCCAAAATAAATCTGAAATATCTTATTGACTTCAATCTGACTCCTCTGGGTACACCCATGCAACTGAGAAGAGAATTTGCCCAGCTGAAGACAATTCCCTGCACAGTTTTTATATGAAAGATTTAAGGGTCTCCCCCTTGAACAAATTGAGACTAAATATGATGAGAGCCCTGGGAACCAAAACTCTTCAGTGAAGGACAGAGCCTTCTACTCTCTATGTGTGTGGGGGGGGGGAGCACAGAGAAAATAAATAAATAAATAGATAGATAGATAAATAAGAAAGAATGCGGCAGATTCGCTTCAGTTCAGAAAGGTAAGGCACTCTTCCAGGCTGCTCAGCAAGACAGAAAAGAGTTTCTGAAATCTCAGCATAGTAGTAAGGTGTGTCTCGTAGACAGAATGTGTCCCCAGCCTCCCAAGGAGAAATAAAACCTGCCAGCCCAGTTTAGTTGGTGGAAATGGAATTGCCCCGTAAAATCACTACTGCATCTTCTTAAGGACATAAATGTTGGACTCTTATTCATCCTTATCCATCCCGTGTCTCAGAAGCTGTGCAATGCTCACCCAGGTGCCCAGGAGGTCCTTTGGGTAACCCCAAGGCGAAGGGAGACAAGGAGATGCTTTGGCTGTGCGAACATCCTCGGAACACCTTCTTCTCCCTCTCCTGGGAGCCCTTCGTGCTCGTGGGCTGCATCGTTTGTTGAGATCTTACTCCTTCTTGAGCGCTACAGTCATTCCCTGGGCTGTACCGCTGGTACGTAATAATCTGGTATCCACGGGGACCTAGAAAGTAGGAAAGCAGAGGTGGTTCAAATCCATCTTCCACCCACCCCATCCTTTCAGGGGTGCATGAATATGGAATAATTGTTATAGAAAAAACCCTCAGAATTTTGCAGGTCAGCTTGGCAGAAGTTTCTTGTTCTTGTAAACAATTTTTGAGGCGCGTGCTGCATGTGAAGAGCTGTAAATGCCTCTGCTGTGGATCAATGCCTCTCAGGTATAAAAAGAGATATTGTCACAGGGTAATATCTCTCCTTTTTTCTGTTTTTTCAATACTGTCAAAACAAATGCTTTGCTTGAAAATAATTCTTGCAATATTTTGGATTCCCACTTGTTTGACAAATATAAGCAAGTCGAAATTAAAGGGATTTGTCATCACAGAGTCAACTCCAGAAAGTAAACGTGAGCCACATCTGATAGGGGTGCTTTGTGTGCCAGAGAATCATTTCCTAGTCGGAGACAAATTGCCCATTTGGGGATGCTACAGGTGACACATTAGACATAAGCACTCAGATTGGGTACAATAGCAGAATCCCTGCTAACTGTGAAAACATTTTTTGTTGCTTGTAGAAGTTAAGAGGAATCAATGTCGAAAAGCTTTAGTATTATGATTGCCTTTCCTGGTACGATTCAAGGTCCTTCCTACCCCACTTCGCGAGGCCACTTTCCCAGGCAGTCAGGAGCCCGTTGCCCCTCTGGCACGGTGCGGGCAGGGGGGATTTACAGGGTCAGCTTCTTCCACTGCCTTTTTCCCCAGCATATAAGTTTAATGCAGAATTCTGAGGTTTCCCTGTACCAAAACGCCTTCAAAGAGAGAACAGATTTGTTTCAAAAATCAAAGTGCAATCAAACAGTCTAGTCCAGTGCATTAAACAACAGTATCCCATAAGGGAAGATTGCTGACTTTCACAAATAATAAATTCATTGGGGAAAAAAAAAAAAGCGCCAAGGAAAATAGATGCACGAGTCTCAGAGTTCAGAAGGAGGTTTAAGCATGAGTGGTAACAAGGACTCAAAGCAGGAACCATAAGCAAGTAGAAAAAGAGAGACCTGCACAAGAAATTATGTTGCTGTAAGAAGTCTCAAATATTAAGGGGCCAGCCAAATGTTTAAAAGTATTCATTCAGTGCAAAAGCAAGCTGCAAACTAAAGAAAACGCTTAACCGAATTTGTCAACACAGGGTAATTTTTAAAATGGTATTAAAATAGACAAATCGTAACGGAAAAAGAAAGTCTGTAATTTTAGCAGATGATTACTAACTGCACTAATTAAGTGGCTTTAATTGACTCCATCGAAGTCAAGAGACAATTCAGATATATATTGCTGCAAGACTCAGTAATCATAATTTCTGCAAAGTAACTTTTAAACGAGTTATCCTGCAGCTTTTATTATCTAGATAGCTGTTTTCAATCCATGATTTGGAGATCCCCAGGGGCCATGGATTGCTACTAAGGCACTGAAGGTAACTAAGAAAAGCATGTTTACTGTCAATACACTTTCCCTGGAAGCTTTGGAGGATCCCAAAATTGAGAAAGATCAAGAAGAGAAAGGGGGCAGAGGGAATAAATTATTTCTGCTTTTATTACTTTATTACTGCTTTCTGAGCACTTTCAAACTATGGAAAGATATCTTCTTGCTTTCCCCTGAAGAATTCCTATTTTGCTGCCATTCTTAATTAAAGAGAAAGAATATTAAAAATTAATTTGAAGGCACAAAACCAAAACATTTTAACATGTGGAACTTTTGCTTATAAAAAATAGTTTCTACTCCTTATAACTTTACCTAATCTTATTACTGAAGGGGGGTAACTTCAAATAAAACTTGTTTTTTAGAGAGCCTGAACAATACAACTCCATCAAAAAACAAATTAACCCACAGCATCACTATTCAGCAAAATTTTTAGTAACTGAAGACACAGTCCTATAGCAGGAAGCATCAAGGCCTCTTGGTTTATGTTTTCTCATTTAGCCCCATAACTCCTTTATTTAACCTTGAAGTCTGACAAGAGCAATTAGTCCTTCTTCATCCCATGAAATCGCTTTATGGATTTGCAGCCTGTTGCTTTAATGTCATTCCTTTTCTCCAAATTGAGTATGTTCAGCTTTCCTGCAGTCCGACATTATAAACCTTTCATTCTTTTATTTGCGCTCTTCCCAACTCTCTTCTTTATCTTTCTTTTTGAAATATTGTGCTCGAAAGCTTAATGTAGCATTTTAAATGTTACCTTCCCAGTTCAAAATTGAAAGGACTATATCTTTTCATTTATAGCTAGTGTTTTACAGGGGATCAAAACCTCAAAAAGTGGAGAACTGATCTAAAGAGGTATAAAAGCCTTTGTACTAGAGCAACTACTTTAAGACTATTTTCACTCAAACATATGAAAAAGCTGGATTAAAAGTATGTGTATATAAAAGTAGCTCAGCCATTTCTGAATCTTTGAACATTTCCCATGGCTACCCTGGAATTTTTTTAAACATACTTATTTATATTTATTTCTTGTGCAGTCTCCCCTAAAAAAGAAAAACTTTTTTTTAAAACCATAGCTATAATTTGTTCTCACTTTTTTAATACCTTTTCTCCATTTTTTCCTGAAAATATCCAAGAAAACAGTTTGTAGCCAGCATCCTGTGGTAGGTTGCATTTGTTCTTGTCTAAGTAAATTGAGGAAATAACTTAATCTGGAGAACGTTCTCCTGTTCAACTCCACAGTGTTCTTTCTCCTTAATATTTTTTTCTGTGGGGGAAAAACAAACTCATTAAATTACAGTTATGTAATTTTTAGCTTAACGGTCAGCATCTCTCTTGTTTTTTTCTTTAGATTCAGCGATAAAATTTACATGGGTCAAGATTGACAATGCTGACAACATTTTCTCATGTTTATTTACTGGGTCTGTGAAGTGAACGGAATAGTTACAGTCAGCTGTGAGCTTGGCAGCGTAGTTGCTGTTCTGAAAAGAAGGAAATAAATAAAAGCACTGTCCACATCTGAAATGAAACTTTCAGGGGTGGTGGGTCTGTACCGCAAGCGTGAAGCTTTGCGCCCTTCTCTCTCCTTACCTGATTTCTGCCCAGCTCAGCCTGGGTGAGCGGTCCAGCGGTGACAGAGCCGCGGGCGATGCTTCCTTCAGCACGAGGAACTGCACGGAAAAGAAAAATACTAAAACTACAGGGAACAACAGTGCAGCACAAAACTAAACCAAGACACAGACAGCCAGGAAAACTACTGAAGCAATGAAGACTTGCACCCACTGTGAGAAGGAATAAATCAATATAGGCAACGTGTAGATATCTGTTTGAATTCTGCCAGCCCCATGGAAATTAATAGAAAGTGGCACTGCAAGCAGGAACACGGCAGCGGAAAACAAGCCAAGGGAAGAGAGCCGTCGTTGCGCGGCACGGAGCCTGGGGAAGGGAGAGGCTCCCCAGCCAGGCCATGAGGACCGGAGCGGACGAGCAGGAGCAGCAAAACCTTTTTAGTCCCTCCATCAGCAGCAGCAGCAGCTTTTCTCTTGCAAAATGGGATACAGCCCCTTCTCCTGGCAGTGGGAGAGGCATGCCCGCTGCGGGGTTAGCAGGAGGGTACGCAACCTCTTTGTGAATGTATATAGTCCAGGCATGGGTGTTATAAGCCTCCTTCACGCCACTTAAACATGAACAAAATAATGCTAATATGTGTATGCCCCCATGCTACATCTACCCCTGTCTACAGCCTCTCTCCAGTCCGGCTAGCACGCTGCCGAGTGGTTAGACAGCCTCGGCTAGACAACATTTTTTCCCCAGGACCTCTTGGAAGAGAGAGAAATAGATATCTAAAGAGGAAAAAAACCCACATTTAGAAATTGCAGCTTACAGAAACGCCCATGGATCTCACCTCATTCAGTACATTACCACAGTTCCTTGGGGAACGCAGCTGAATAACCACCATCACCACCCTGGCACCGTAAAAACAAGTTCCCCCGGGTCTTCCCCAGCTGTGTGTAGGGGTGAGGGTTCAGATGATGGCATTTAAGTAAATCTGTTGCCAGATAAATTCTCCTAGAGCAGCCTCTAATACGGATTTAGCTGTGATAGGGAAAGATAAGGTTGAGCTAAGTCCATAAAATGTAGTCTCATGTCAAATAAAAACAAAACCAGGAACACGGTCTATATCAAAATACCCTTGTAAAGCAAAGGGGTGAAAATTTTACATAGCGTGGGAGCACTTTATACTCTTCTGAACCTGATTACCAATGAGGACCCTAGATTTCTTTATTCTGTAATTTGTACTAGTCCCTCTCCTGGCTACAAAGCAGCGGTTTATCCCACCCTCGGTGCCTCGTTCTGCACATGGGTGTGCAAGCGTCTTCTCCCATTGCTGTGAGCGTCTGTGTAAGGAGTAAACATACTTCAAAGGTTGGGCATATAGTTTAGAAAATTCACGTTGTAGTAGGTACCGTAAATTAGCCTCCTGGAGATTATCAACGGTTTTGATCTATTTCTGGAGGAGGAAAAAAAGGTTGGAAAATTTGCTAAATTTTTACACTTCTTATGAGAACTATCATTCAAATTTTTTTTTTTTTTACTCTGCATGCTTTTTTGTTTATGATTTCCAAACATTTGTTCGCTTGGTTGTTTAATTAAGGAAATAATTATATTTGAGTATAAGGTCATTACCTTTGCTTGGAGGTGTGGGCACTGGATTGTAGATGGTTTTGGCATGTTGCAGACTGTGACAAACTAAAAAGTCTCAGGCTGCTGCAGCATTTGGAGGTTGCCAGCACAGGCTGGAGGCTGTGAAAGGCTACCAAGACCTGCTGGGCTCTGTCCAGAACCAACAAATGTGAGATACCATACGTGCGAAGGAAAACACGGTGTTGCAGAAACCCAGCAAAGAGGCAACACCTGTGGTAGCTCCCCTTGCCTGGTAAATTAAGTTGTTGTATGCCCCACAATACACTTTTCAGCTCTTTCTACGAGATATTGTTGGAGAGATATTAAAACTGCCACATGCCTGAAAAAGTCATTGATTTAAAAGCAGACATAACTGACAGAAGTTTCTTCCCTTCATCCTGAGAGACTCAGGCTGGGGTTTCAGCAACACATCCAAGGGCAGGCAGCGCTGGCAGATGGTCTACACACCGCTTCCCTCAAACACTTTTTCATAGCCAAGAATTAAGATCTGCAGAGTTCCAAAGAAATAACACTTTACCTTCCCTAATTGAACCCAAGACCACTAGACCTGAGAAATGTACGTGCCCCTTCACCAGACAGCTACACAAGGGTCCCACCAGTTCAAAGACGTGAATAACTTCAGTAAGCTGGACTGCTCAGCACAACCCTGGGTGCAGCTCACACGCTGCTGAAGTCAATAAGAAAGATTTCCTCTAATAGGTTTTGAGTAGGGCTGGAGCACAGCACCGGGCTGCCATGGTCAGAATACGGGATACACATCAACAGAACATTTCTAGCACCTATAAAATGAAAGAGCAATGCAGAACGTATGCATTTCCCTAACTGCAGCAAAAAGAACACAAAAATATTAATGCAATGCTGTGAAAAACACTGATTATTACTAATTTCTCTTTTGTGCTTGATACATTCTCTCAGCAAGCAGCTCCATTGCTCTTTACCATCCGTATGTCCATACATGCATGTACGCAGAGATACGTATATACAAACACACATGCACTTTGTTATTTCTGCACCACAGGCTAACGTTACTTCTCTGCCTCTTCAATAACCAGATGACGAAGAAGGAAATATGCCTTTGCAAAGGCACTGTATTCTGGCTCGCCGCTCTCTGCTATTTTTCAGCTGAATGTCACTTCAGATTACCAAGTGCTGTCCAAAGTGCAACACAAGCCCAACAGAACAATTTCTGTGCTTTTTTAATACTTCTGCATTCACTGACGCTGCATGAGATATAAATACGTACAGATATTGCCCTAATATGTTGAGAGTAATATGAATCTGAAAAAAATAATCTTTCTTCTGCACTAGCAATCAAATCACATTCTGAGCTAAAATAAACCTTTAGGGAAAATACTTAAAGACTGGGGGATGAGCTAAGTATGTAAAATTTGGCTAAGTAATGAGTAAATAGGTACATGAACTACATATAAATATTTGATGAATGAGCTGAAGGAGGAGAAAATTATGTAGGGTAACCTAAGGGGGTATAGCTTAAAGCAACGTGAAGAAATCTCCTTGACAGTGAGACATATTAGATTGTGGAATAGTCTCTCAAGGGAAGAAGTATCAACCCTATAATTTAGATAACTTAAGATATGATTGGAGAAAACACCAGAAAACTACAACATGCAGCAAATATTCCAGGATTTGAGGGGACCATCTAGAAGACAAATGGTGGCAAGAGTCCTATCTTTACTTTCAGCTCACATTTTTTAAGCTCTTGCCAAATGAGCACGAGACAGAGCTTTTCTACCCTGGAGACCAAAGGGGGTATATCCAGGAGGAGCAGAGGACCCTGCCACCAGTAGTCAACGGGACGTCAAGCTTTGCTAGAGGTGCACAGAGGTGCCTGGGATAAGGGCATGGAGATACAACAAGGGAGAACGCTTAGGGACCACCAGTGAGGTCACGCTTTGAGGCTGGACCACAGCTTTCCAGAGGTCCCCTCCAACCACCATTGGGATGGCTTTGTAATTCAGTTAGAGGAATCAACATTTAGAGTACATGCTCTACAGCTCTCTTTCCACATCAGTGTTATTTATAAAGGATGACCTGCTTAAACAAGCCATGCGAAGTTGTCTGCTGCTTCTCATCTTTTTGTACATCCCGTCCCGACAGTAGAAGATGCCATTCGGGTTGAGTCTAATCAAGTTGATCTGACCAGTATAGAGAGTCCACTGCTTCAACAATAATGGCCCCAGTCTGTGAATACGTTTCTTTAACCAGAAAATGTCTACTGAACTCAAAAAAGGGTTTGCACATACCCATCACACAGCAGTGCACAGCAAGTATTGTCTAAGGCCTTGGTTGTTCTTTCTGCGCAATAAATGGCTCATCATCAGAGGCTCATGTGATTTTTTCATCTCTTTAAGTGGATAGCGTATATTTACAAAGTGCAGATTCATAACTGAAGTGAGAGCTAGTACTTGCCCTGGGCTAATGTCCATGTTTTCACCCAATTGCAAAAACTGATGTGATGTATCTTTTTTACCTGTTAGAATTGTCTACAAGTCCACATTATTAAATATATACAAATAAATAGGTGTTATTTCTACATTTACAATATATAATTTGTATATGTATAGTATAGATATTCATATACATGTATAACTTGAAGTGTTTAGAGGAGAGGGTTCTCAAGCCAAGCTTATTGACATTCAAAGTACAGCAGACCTTTTTCTCATCATATGAACAAGAATATTTTGAGGTAAATTTGCATTTCATAGCCAGGGGCATCATTTGCAGGTGACTGAACAATCAATTAAAATAGCTCGAGTAGGTTTTTCTGTAAGTTTTTCCACATATCCAGGTCATTGCTGCTTATTCACATGGTTAGGGGCATTTTAGACATTAATAACACAAAGTTTTCCTAAAGATTTCCGTTACTGTCTTACGGATTTACACTTTCTTTTCCCCAAGCTGATGGAGGACTGAACACACACCTTTCAACACACTGTGACATTGGTCAGCCTTAGCGGTATTATAGATCTGGGCTGCTATAACAATTTTTCTACCTTACCAATCCAAATTTACAAATTCAATGCGGACCATATAGCCATCACAAAATGCATCAATGGCTCCTCCATAGCCTTAGACCTTTGGGTCTTTGGGCCTTGAATAAAGTGAAAGACAAATTGGCAGACCTGAACTGAATTTGGGATCGGTAGTTTGATGAGGCTTAGGATAGTCCTGTTTACCTTGCACTGTTTTAAAAGCAATCAGTTCTTAGTCTACATGTTTTTTATAGCTGGTTTGCTATGGTTATTTGCAATTTGTCTGTGCTGCTCAGTTACATGTTTTGATCGGCTCCAGCCTCATATTTCAGCTCCAAGCCCCTGCTCAGTGTGAGCATGTTAAAATAGGTCATGAACTCCATAACCACAATCACCATGGCTCTCTATTTCCATTACTGATTGATAATTGTTTTTTCTTAGGATAAATATTTTTAGTTAGTTGTCTGAACAAATGCACTTATGCATAACAGGGTTCAGCACTTCTATGATTAAGCTATATAACCATGGAAAAACAATTTTGTCACTGGTGGTGAGTCAATCATCCTACAAAATACATGGTTAATGTTTGGGTTTGTTTTGTTCTGGGTTTTTTTTTTCATAAACTGTTCATCAAACACTTGTGAATAATGAATGCATAACTTTGGATCAGACATGATATGTAGATTTAGGGCTCAATTCATCCAGTAATTTATTTATCAAGAGCAATTTGAGTAGTACTATCTAAAAGCATCAAATTAGTTCTCTATTAATAGCCAGCTGAACTTTCTGACTTTGTGCATAAGTGTTTGCAAAACAGGGGCACGCACACACGGCCCTACCCTAGCCCTGCTGCTGAGCCAGCCTCTGCCTTGTGTCCACCTTCATCAGCCTCAGGGAAAGCAAAGGCTTCCCAGCCTCCCTCAGACTTCCATTCAAAAATTGTCCAAAACCAATAATGTTACAGCTAGTGGAAGCGAAATGGCATACTTTGCATACGCCTTACGACTTTGTTCAGCATGCATATGGTTTTCTTGACTTAAGACATCATCTATCAGAGTATATTCGTACCACCACCTCCAGTATTGCTCCGGTGTAGCTGTGGTTCAGTTATCATTTTCATTATAAACATTTGCAGTGGGTTGGAATAATTTGTTGTAGAGCATACCAAGCTGTCTGCTTGGATGCGTTGGATTTTTTCCTCCATGCAATTGATTTAAATCTTGTAAGACATTTTTGTAGAGAGGCCAAAAAATAAAACTGCATCTCTCTCAACATTTTTTTTAACAGTTACACTTCAGAAGAAAAAAAAAAAACCAAAAAACTTTTATATATAAATTATTATTTGGCAGTTCCCACAAAAGCAATGCAAAAACCAATACTGGCTATGTAAGCTTTATCAGCAAAGTATTTCAGGTTTTGGGTAGGGTGATAGTAAAGTGTCTCACCATGGGTAAAAATGTGAAGTCACCAAAGTCACCATAATAAAGCTCTTCTAGAAATGTAAGGGTATGCAATCTACTCTGCTTTCTAAACGAGACCGACTAACGTCAAAGAAGATGTATTTCGCAGATGATAAAAAAGACCAAGTAATTCAGGCTCAAAATACTATAACTTGGGTCTTGAATGTCTAAACCTTTACTTACTCCCGGAGAAGTTGATTGAGCTGCCTGTGTATTTAGGGATACCTCACATGAAGGAAGGATTTCTTTCTTACTTAAGAAGTAGTCAGGAACAGGGATGGAGTGAAACCACAAATTTCACATGTTTGGGTTTTCCATCTAAACAGCTGGAGTTTGTTCAGCTGATTGCAGGAAACTTGTCAGACTTCTGAATTTTGTAATGCAGATGCTCTGCTTTAATAATTTGAATTTAATAATTAAAATCTTCTCCTTGCATTTACAAAATATAAGCAATTAAAGCCATATGATTTAGTTATGTCATATATTGCATGTGTAAAGTGATCAAGTGAATCCCTGGTCACTTTAGACATGTCACTGCAATGACATGTCTAAAACTATTCCCTTCACAGCTCATGAGAAAAAGCTGGAATTGAGAACATTTTTACAAATCAAATGTCTCAGTTAAAAACGTCAGTCTGTATCAAGTGAAATATTTTATCCAGGATTTGACAAGTTTAAGTAAGATTTGTATGTCTTTTGGGTCATATTTGAAACCAAAATTAATTTTGAACCAGAAAATCAGATTACATTTCTTTGCAGAATGTCAGAGTATCACTCTTTCGCAACTGTGCTGCCAAAAAAAAAAAAAGGAGAAAAAACTAAAGAAATTGCCAAAGCAAACTCTTTTATGCAAAGAGTCCACAGATGTGAATTTTTTAAATTAAAAGAGGAGCGACTATGCGACGTGTTTCACTTGAGTACATTGTATTACTTATAAAGACTCAACAAAGTGCCTGACGGTCCCCTCAGCCCTGTCTGTTGTGGAGCTGTCGCAGGTACCCAGCTCAAAGAAATCGTCACCTCTCCGCATTATATGACCTATGTTCAAAGCACAATATGTAGCTACATGAAGTGAGAACTAATAGTGCTGCGAGCTGTTATAGGCGACATTACCTCAGTCTTTCTCTGGGTGGAGGAAGGAAGAAGGAAATCTGCGGAGTTAAAAGTCGCTATAATTAATTTTCTGTGTGCGCACTTTACTCATACAGTCAATTTGTCATTGAAGGGTATAATTTACTCTTCTCTCCACAGACTTTTGAACAGCAAAGTAAAAGACTTTGGATATTGCAAAGTGTGCAATACTGATGATAAGGCAGAAAAAATCAGCACTCTTGCAAACCCTCCCATCGCTTTGAGTCCTTTCTTCCAGCTGGGCTCTAAAGGAACTTTCCATCAAAGCCAGAAGAAAACGATATACGATTTTAAACCTTCAACTGACCTCTTGTTTCCAAAAGGTTATGCCTTAAACCTCTGGCTCCTTCCAGCTTGCTTTTTTCCTGTTAGAACTTCCCTTTCAGGCGTCCTCCGTACCCCCACGCGGCTCAGACCGGGCTTTCACATCAGCTACCTTCTGCTCTGCTGGGAGCCCGCGCAGACGAGCGGCTCTCTGACCTTGCCTTCAAACACAAAAGACAAAAGGGAAAGGATGAAACCAGCTGAAGCAACAGAAAGAGTTGTACTAGGCAGCAGAGGAGAGAGGGAAAGACCGCGACGACGGAGTAGCGGCAAGAACGGCAAGTTGCAGGAAAATGCACTGCACAAAAAGCATTTTAACCCTATCTCTGCGATGCGAGCCAGAGGAGCTTTTGTCCTTGTCGTGTCTTATAATAGATTACTTATCCTCAAGCGGGTGTATTATAGAGCCCAGGCAAAACGGTACTGGAACAAAGAGAAAAACAACCGAAATCCCAAGTCGCTAGTCTGTTAAGAGAAGCTTTACAAAGTTTGGTTCTCTAAATAAGGAGCGAACTGACCTTGAAAGCAGTAGAATCAAGGAAGATTGCTAACAGTACTGTTAGAGAGATCAGTAGCCGTATTTTCATATCTGTTCAGCTGTATTGCATGAGCCAGGTGACAAATTTTTGAGCCATTCTTTAAAAAACAGAGCTTCTTGGAAACAAGACAAATACAAATACCAACTACAATATTAAAATTGATACCATATTTAACATAGAAGCATCTCTGGTATATCTCGGAAGACATAGAAAAAAGATCTCATGAGTAAAAGCCTTAATAATGCTTAACCATAAGAAGAGGGTAGGAGAGAAAGGATCAAGAAGATCTAGTGAATCATTGCGGGGATATACACACCGAAGTGTCTTCTAAAAGTGAATCCATTTCTAAGAGCACAGGCTTATGGAGATGTTCAGAAATCGCATCTCTCATCTGAATACTTGATAACGTTCAAATATGAGCATAATAACCCAGCTCCCAATGACGAGTTCTCCGTGCTGTTGACTGTCTTTTCACTTTACAGCCTGAGTTAAGCACCGTTTCTGGGATCTGAATGTAGTTTGATGTTTTCTCTGCAGAGTTTATTTTCACAGTTCTAATCCAAGTTTTTAATTTGTAACATCAGTCCATTGCTGATTAGGGAATATAACAAAAAATAGGATGTGTGGAGATGCATTTTAGTTTTTAATTTATTTGTTTGCTTTTAATTTCTCAGAAATTTGTCATGAGAAAAAATTGTTGAGGGAGAACATGCTTTTCCGCATGTATAGCAGTTTTGAATGGATTTACTCGGCGTCCTGCACTTTTTTCACCATCCTTTGAATCACCGCAGTCATGTTCTGATTTCCAGAGTCGCTCTGCCTTATTTTTACCTCACGTGACTTGAATTGGAGATGTTACGTAGCACAGTCTCTGTTGAACATTGCGGGAAGAGCAAACACTGGCATCACAAGAAGCCCCGAGAAGGGTGAAAAGCGCTTTGCTTCACCCAACGCAGCACAGCTGTGGGCAGAAGCACCCATGGTTAGAAATGCAAATTTGTCTGGAAGAGCTCACCGGCTGCAGATCTGTGCATAGACATATATGTGCACATGCATGCAAGCATATATTTGTCTGTTTTCTACAGTCTTGTCTTCAGCATGCAAATCTTTCATGGTTTTTATTGAACACACAGGTTGGTTGGTTATGGAAAACCCTTTTAAGTCAATAGGAGTCTTGATTCAAGCTAATATTTGCACTTAACATTGAATGTTGTCCTTTTAGGGCTTTTATTGAAAAGTAAGAGAGACCGTTCAGAGAGAAAATTACCTTAAATTCGGTTAAATAAATTTACCAAAACCAAAAGCGAGCGAAGTTGTAGAGCATGTAAGTATTCAGTTAAAGTTTTCTAACCTCCTTGAATGCTGACCTTCGAAATTACATGTAACCATCTGCTCATGAAATCTATGTATTTCTTGAGATCAGGGAATAGGAGTTCAGAGCATGAATTTCCTAAGGGCTAGATTCTTGAGGGAAGCATAACTAGGGAAGCATGACGAATAATTTCCCAGCCTGAAAATCTCTGGAGTTATCAGCGAAGATAGTGAGGGGAGGCTTTATGATGTGGAGGGCATAGCTGATTAGAAAACTCACTTTAAATGGATACTAAAACAGGGAGAGAAGGATCTTGGCTGGCACTCAAAATTTAAATAGAGCATAAAAAGCTGTTACTTTATTATTTCACAAGGAACTAAAGGAAAGTAATCAAGAATACTTGTATACAACTTATTGTAGTAAAGAAAAATAGAGGGACTGCAATTCAGATTTTGGAATCCAGCAGTTTTATGAACTAAAGCAGTAATAAATCCAAAAATAACAAAATGAAATAGAATTTAGAAAGCTATTTAAAAACAATTTGAATTAAACAGTGTATTAGTGAGCATTTGAACAAATCTATGCATTTTTATATTGCTACAGCTCTTGGTTGGGTATAAACAGCAGGATAAAATAGGAAAGTAAAACTGGAAATCACAATTACCGCATTTTATAATGGCAATTTATATTTACAGTATTCATTGCTCAAAGTTGAAATTGTGGCAGCTCTGTAACTGCCTCTTTGAAACCTGTTTACTATAAGACACATCTCCTGAGGTCTTATACCCAGTCCCTAGTAAAGGTAACACACACGGATGGCCCCCACGTTTTATCAGGACCCAAAATTTTGTCCCTTTTCTCCAAGTACAATGGTATATTTTGCTATCCCTGCTTCTGTAGTGCTGCAGGTTATGTTCAAAGGGGAACTGCCTTATATAGGATTATCTTTGTTATTATTTATTATTTACGCAGAAGAGCAGACAGGTGTAACGAGCCGTTAAATGAAAGGTCTCTCTCAGAGGAACGTTTGAGCTGGAGTCCCAAGGTTCCTGAACATGCTTACCTTTAACCAGTGCAAACAGGTTGATGAGTGAGACTCCGTAGAAATGGGGTCCTGACTGGACATTAAAGAACGAGCAGGGGAAAGAAATGCAGGGAAGGACAACAGCAGAGCAGGAGGGAATTTAAATCTGCTCCAGAGCGCTGAACGCTGGCTAACACGGCGTGTCACGGAGGTGCAACAAGGTGATTGCAGCTGTTGACTTTAGTTAGGGAAGGAAATAGATCATTAGGGAGGTTTTACGGAAAATAATTTTTTTTTTTTTTTAATCAACGAAATAAAATGTCATTCTTACCTTCAATATAAAAGTTTTGTCTTTCTATCACACCTTCCACAAGGATAAAAAGGCATATCACAACTGTTATGGAACTAAGCTTGAAAACTGCCTGTAGGTAAATGCTGTGTGTGCATCTGACCACACTTCACAATTCAGAGGTGGATTGGAGCAGGAATGGTTAATCAACTTGCCTTTACAAACTTTATAAAAGCAGCATGTCACAAGCAAGGAGTGTATTGCAAGTGCACTGTTTCACTCCCATATTTTAATCAGAAAACGTTCTGTCAAGATAAACAGGTAGGTAGATAGGCAGGTATTAGTACGTCTTGCACCTCTGGCAGTGATTTCAGTCTGCGGAGGAAAGGTGTAAGACATCAAACAAAACTCTCTTCTGATGTTGGTAGTAGCAGTCCACACCTAATTTGACATGTGTAATTAGTATCTCAAGGTGCAAGGTAGCAAAGAATCTTAGCTACAGCCTTTGTAAGAGAGAACAAAGAGCTGGAGATATGCTTATATTTAGCCTTGATGTACTTTCAGTTTTTAAAGCAAACAGAAGTGTTAAATAATTCGCTATGAATAGATTTGAAAAAAAGTGGGAGGCCAACCAGAGCTAGCAACTCTAAGCCAAAGGACTGAAAGAGGTAGACTGAGATTTTTTTTTTTTTGTACTTTGATTTCTTCTTCCTTCCTCCCTCGCTGCTTTTTAACCTCTTCCTACCTCCCATTTCAGCCAGGTTTCCACAGTATTGCTGTCTGTGCACAAGGCCTGGCTTTTCAGTCTGCTATAACTGGCCTGTCATCTGCCTTTCCCTCCTGGGCTGGAGGACCACCTCCCTGGAAGGCAGCTCTGCTCCTTCAGAAGGGGACTCAACTGGAGGGCTCATGGCTGACGGCATGTCCCACAACTCCATTTTCCAGAAGCTTCAATGTTAGTTGCCTTCCAACATGATAAGGACCTGTCCTGACTTGTACCTGGGCTTGACAGCTACTAACCCTATGACTGACAGTGAAAGGAGCAAGCAGAATTGTCGAAAATTCTCCTCCACTTCTTGCTTTTATAGTGTATCATTGGATTTCCTAAAACTAGTAGCGGACAACAAATGTTTAGCGTACATAAATAGAAAAAGAACCCTACAAAACCCATCGAGAAGCCAACAATTGTCAGATTAATTTGTCTCACATTGCTCAGCCAGACATAGTGCCTTAGAGCAATTCAAGGGACAACAGGATCATAAGTCCGCCCTTTTCTTCCAGCGGTCTTTATGTTTCATACCTAGGAGGAACTTTATTGTGTCTTAAGATTTAGAAAGAAAACTTTACAAGCTTTACATGAGGCTTCCACAATTAGTTATCTATCTTCTTTCCAGAAAGACTTCTTTCCTGTAAGTATTAAAGGTGTGTGATTCTCTACTTTCAAGCTGCAAGAAAGTAGAAATGGAGCAGGAGGGAGGTGATGAAATAAGGACAATGAAAATTTCAGCTGAATAACAGGAGAAACTTCTATCTCTTAACAGACAGCTACAATAAACTTTGAAATAACAGATTGGTCAAAACACTAGAAATAAGCTATAGAGAGCAACTTCTGCACTGACAGGAGATGAACTTGTAACCGAGTAGCTTTTATCCATCTCTAACTTCTGATTGTACCAATAGACCAAGGAGAGGGTGTGGATATCAAAGAAAATTGCTTTAGGGAATTTAGTCTCACTATTAGCTCTTTGTCCTGAGGGATGTTATGAAATGAAAAACACCTCCTAGAGCTGCCATAATGGTAAAATGAAAAAGAATTTCTTATTTGGAAGAAAATGTATGTCAGATGTTTGTAAGATAGGAGTAGGCAATAACATAAGAAAGTCAGATTTTAGCAGATAGAAATGGCTCTTGTGTAACTGGAGACCAGCAGGAACCTATGACAAGCAATATATCTTTGCTTAAGGATTAATTGCCACCTTTCAGCAACACAGGGTTTCCATCAGTAGGAAGCTTGAAGAGAGAGATTTCTTGAAAGGGAGCATTATCCTTGTGATGTCCCAGTGGTTTCAGAAAGGTAATTGAGCCTTCTTAAAAGAGAAGGAGCTTCTGTAAGTGGCACTGTACTGCCAGTAACAACCTTTTATGCATCAGTAGTTCATTTCTGTTGCAGCATTGTGTCATTAGCATATAGGGATATTTATTATGTGCAGAATGTGAAAACAGGGCGACTTCTAACAGCTTACCTTGGAAAAAAGGAGCTCAGTTTGTCTGGAGGGGAAAAAGCACTGTTGGCTTATGTATTAAAGTGCATACTAAAATATTATGGTGTTTGCAGAAAGGCAGAAAATCACTGAGGAGATGTTCCTGAACACCTTTTGGGTATTTTATTTCCCACCCCCCCACACCTTAGGGCTAGCTTGTACCGCCTGGGGACAGGCCTTTGTAAGAGATGATACAAATTTTCCCAGATTTCCAGCATCTGGCCACACAATAAACAGTCTCACAAGACTGAAGCCTTTGCAACAATAGTCCGGTCGCCTCGCAGAACTGTGTCAGCACACCTTTTCCACGTACGTGTCCCTGGTATGCAGGGGCAGCAGACCCTGACGTTGCAGGACAGCAGGAACGAACTCTCATGCAAAAGGGAAAACCAACAAAAATATTTCCTGTTCTCATAATCACACATTTTTAAGAAACAGACCTCTCGTAGGGGTGGTGCGGGAGACAGGAGCTTCAAACATCATTTACCTAAGTCAAAACCAGAAACCTTGAAGTTAAAGAAGTGGAGAGGAAATCTGGTTTTAGCACTTCACAGTTAGATAATTTCATTTGGAAGAATATCCCTTTCAGAAACATCTCTAAGATTTCTCCTGACTAAGAAGTGAAGTCACTCAGGCACCCAGGGAATTTTACATCAGTAAAACAAGTCATGCCTCTCCTGCAACTTTTATGGCTAGAACCATGTCCTTTTCACCTTCTTTTTATTCCTTTCTGCTCCTCCAGCGACCTCAACTCTGTAATCACTTAAGACAGAAGCAAAAGCATGAAGATTATACAGGTCTGAGCTCCACAAACTCCTCCTCCTCCCTGCTGCCCCCAGTATTCTTGCTACTGGGATCTCCACTCTAGGGAATATTCTTTGGATGAAATCTAAGCATCAACTGCGCCAAATTCCTAAACCTTGAAAACGCAGTATGTGTTGCCTTGAGATTAGTATCCCTTACTTGACTCACCGGTCATGCCAGCTTCCCTTATAAGTACCTTAATTCACTTCTCATATACATTCTTCCCTGCTGAAATAAAAGACGAGATAAAAGGCAGAGAGCTGACATGCGGTTTGGTGACCCAGGCGCCTGTCAAGAGCTAAGAACTGGACCAAGACCACAAACTCACTTCACGTAACCAACTGAACAGCAGTCACATTATAATGATTTTCACAGCTGTTAAGAGCCCTGGCCTTCAGATGGCATACTGAATTTAATATTCCCTTATGCAGATATGTCATCAATTTTTAAGCTCAGAAATTTAATATCTCCCAACACTGGAGTAAATTTTCTGTATTGCGAAGGCTGCAAGGATCAAATCTGCAGCTTGTATTCTAGGCGCTCAGCTGTTATTCTGTGCCCCACCTTGTTGAATTTTACATATACCCAAATTGAACCAGTCTAAAACCCAATGACTTTTAGTATCCTGTCAACTGTGAAGCAGAACTTTTCCATTAACATAATCCTAAATGGAAATACCATATTTATAAGGTGATATACATTTATAAAAACAGTAAATTATTAACCGTAAATTTTTTTAGCAAGTTAAAATCATGCTCGTAGCAGTGAAGAGGTAATCAGTTTGTCATTCCACAAAAAGCCAATGTGCACTAATTGCTCTTATGACCCTAGAAGTGAAACAGCTATTAAATTCCTCACCTTTCCTATACAAAACGCTATTCTGGAAACATGCATGAAGGCTCCTACTACAAGTGCTGTGATTCTTCCAAGCATTACACGCCA
The DNA here is from genome assembly GCF_026419915.1 of Harpia harpyja. NCBI lineage: Eukaryota > Metazoa > Chordata > Aves > Accipitriformes > Accipitridae > Harpia > Harpia harpyja. Next base: position 41,945,326 of record NC_068951.1, read on the forward strand.
TTTCAAGAAACATTAAACTATTACCCTCCCATTTTTAGTTCTTACATGTTTCATCAAAATAATGTTTTGGAGTGAAACAGTGAGCAGCAACCCAGGTCCTATGGAGAGAGAGTTTTCAAAAATATGTCGTGGAAAACCAAAGCATAAGATATAAACCACTAAAGCTGTGAAATATTGTGCTGTGTCTTTAGAATATGGAGCAATGAAGCAGTAATTTACAATTAAATACCACATTTAGCATGCTGTGTATTCAGAATAACAACTCAATAATAACTCAATAATATAATATCCAATACATTCCTCAGTAATGAATGTTAATGATTAGCCTGTTTATTAATGGCTAAAAATGAAACTGCTATAAACTTTCACCATGGTAGTCAGTAATGATGCATTACTCATATTATTTCCCATAAAAAAATTAATTGTTATTGTGCATTGTACCTGAAATTCCCAGAGGTATATTTTTGTCCTCAAATGTATGAGTAGAAATTTCTAGAAAAAAAAAAAAAACAACAAGCTTTGCTGTATTCTGAATTCACATACTGCACTGCTTTGTTTTAGAAAGAATTTATTTCCAGAACTGCTCATCACCCACATGGGAACCAACTGTTCAAAATAGCTCACTGGTTGCTTCCAGCCCGCTTCTGCTCCCACCTCTGAAACCCTCACTGTACCCAGACTGAGGATGAAACTTTCAAAAGGTCTTTCTGAAAAGTATTTTATTAAAGTGTTTAAAGTTCAGTTCCTGTTTTCTATCCTCACCACCAGAACACCCAACAGCCAAAAAGAGATTTTATCAATGACTAAAATCTGCCCAGTGCCATTATCTGTCATGTAGAGCCTTTGTTTCTGCAGCTATGTACCGGCTGTAATATTTGTGAAGTTTGGTGCAAAATCTGTGGTTTGGTCTAAGAGGACCAACCGTTAAGTTTTGTAGTCATTTCCCAGCCTTATTTCTTAATGCGTACGTTTTCATATCTAGTCTGTCTCTATCACGTCCCATTGCCTGCAGGTCCTCCTGCCCACACCCTTACAACTGTGAACACGTTGACTTATTGCAACCCAACTGATTGCTAAAGAGCAGAGAGAAATCCTGAAAAGGATCTGACTGAGGTAAAGACTGGAAATGTGAGAAAATTCACATGAGAATAAGTCCATAAGATTTTTCCAACCGTGGAATAAAAATTAATTAGGAGGTACAGTTACACTCTGCTTGATATTGAAATCAGTCACAAGGCAGACAGTCCTTCCTAGGCTAGTTTTTGTTTATTGAAAATTAAGGGATATTTGGGGGGTGGAGGGATGGGTGGCAGAGGGGGAGAGTTTGGATTTATTTTTTCTAAACCTGATTTATTCATCTTTGCCAAATTACTAACTTCTTATGGTTTATGCTCTTTTAATTTTTTTTCCTAAATAATGGAGAGGAATTGTCATCTTAAAGTCAACTCCTGAGAGGTACAGTTGGAATTAAAAGCACTGTTGCAAAACTGAAGGAAATATTCAATGGCACAAGTGAGGGATACACTGCAGATTTCAAGGTATCCTTCATATATGCTTGTGCCCATTTAGTAAATGGGAACTTCAGTAGAGCCTTCTGTTTGAACCATCTGGGATGATCACCTTTAGCGTGGGTATGCAGCAGGATGAGGGGAGTGCAGAACCCACTACCCTTCCCGCGTACCACAAAATGAGGTTCAAATTTGGGCTCTTCCGCAGCTTTGGAGCATATTCCTGTCTAGGAAAAGAGAGTTTGTGATTATGGTGGGCCGTTGTGTCTGAGGCAGACTGGCACCTTTCATCCCATTCCTTGTCGATATCAAGTCAGAGACTGGCACAAGCAATATCGTATTAAAAAGTAGTTTGAATTTTACAGCTCGTGTACTTTGGAATAGAAGGGATCTAAGCCCTCATTTCTTGAGTTATCCCTGCTTAAAGTTTGCTACAAATCAGTCTGTGCCCTTCACCTGAGATATGTGAAAATTAGGCACAAGGATGCAATGCCACATTTCTTCAAGCTCCTGAGAATGAAATCTTTTTCTATTACATTTTTTTGTTTTACATTTTGTGCAACAGTAAATTTATTTCTTAGGCAGCCACTGAAGGGGAACCTGAAAGCAGCATTTTTGGTCTTTAGACTAATTCATTACATCAAAACATAAAAGCCATAAGCTACAGCTAACCAGGGAAATACCTGTATTACCAAAAGCACAAGTTTTCTACAATAGGAGATTCTAGTTGCAAAATACTGAAAGTGTAGTAAATCTGAAATTGAATTTGGTACAAAGACATTAAGTTCAATGAAAGCTGCGGTTAAGAGCACTTTTTCCACAGCTATGTTGCCTCTTGAAATCATATGAAACGCATAAAGGAATACAACCTAGAAGATAAAATCTACTGATAGCCTATGTTACTTTGCTTGATCCAAAATGAAATTTGAAGATCTGATTGTAAAAGGCAAACGCAATTAATTATTTCAACAGCTGGAAATTAGACCCTCACCTTTGCTTTCAGTTGAAGCTTCTTCCTGCCCCAATTCTCTCCTCCATTCGTTTCTTCCAAAGACACCACGAAAGAGGTTTTTGTAGATGTCCAGATACTTTCCAGAGCTAGGTCAATCCTCTTGCGTGGCAGAGGCCTCACGGTGCCAAGGCCGACCAGAACAAAGAAATATAAATATGAGGAAGGTTGTGGTCATGGCTGATAGAATGCACAAAAGGAATAGAAAGCTTCCGAGAAATCTTATTTGGAGTGCGTATGGGGGGGGGTCAGAGTGACCTCTCCACCCCTGCATCAGCTAGCACAGCTATGCCAACCCAGAAGGAGAAATTTGCCGTTGTTATGAAAAAAAAGGAAACCAAGGGACCCTTTATGATATGTGGCAGCTCTTCTGTTTTGTTGCAATGTAATAATTTCTTGCCTCTTTCTGAAGAACGGCTCACAAAGCAGAGCAAAGAGAGAAAAATATTTGCAATAACTGTCCTGAAAAGACAGCTTTATGCGTTTTAGTACAAGTTTCTCAGACCTCAAAATTATGGCCCTTACTCACACTGTAATCACCTACCTACAAGACCATTTCCACTGGCTTGCCCATGACAACATGAGGACCAGGGATGCACACCATGGGTGCAGCAGCTTCGTTTCTCCTGCCAGTAATACCAACGCTTTCTAGTTAGCTAGGAATACGCATCAGCCCTCTCAATCTGCAAATAGGGTGCTGCGCTTTTCTTTGCTAGAAGCACCCATACTGAAATACCACATTTTCTGAAAGTTTCTGCAACAGAAATCCTTATTTCCGTGAGCCTATTCAAATTTTTCTTTTATAGCCCGACATTTAAATAAAGTCCTCAGATTATGCCACTGCACACTTCTCACTTCATCCCTTGTCTTCCTTCTGACTGCTGCACAGGAGAAAGTATTTGGAATTCAATCTTTAAATTTTTATTTCCACAAACTCTTTTTTTTGCTGAGCACGTCATTCCATCGCTTCCAACTCACTGCGCTATTTCTGCAGTTGGCAATATTCCCGTTTTTCAATAAGGGCATGGTTTCTGTACAAATAACCAAGCACAGTTCTAATGATAATGTTGTTTTCCTCATGCCATTTCTCACTTGGGTTGAAGGTGAGCGTGTAAAAACAAATTTTCGGCAAAACCAAATTCCTAAACTCTGGACCTAGCAAAAGCTACTTCTGCGTATCTTAGAAGCTGGAGGAACATCCTGCATGATTTATAACAGCAGATACAGAACAACAAACAGAACATTATATAAGAAAACAGGCTATCGTTAATTTAATATTGTTATTTATGAATACTTATGCAATATTCACAAGTGTTTCACCATCTACCCAAAGCAATAGCTCTAATTACTTTAACTACTCCATAATAATTTATTTATCTATTTATTTTTTAATTCAGGCATGCATTGCAATTCAGTCTGGTTTTGTGATTCAAGTAGGGGAGGCAGAAAGCAGATAAACAGTCATTTTTTATATGTTATTTATGCAAATATATAACGCTAACCAGTAGACCCACTGTTTACAGACAATGCCTTATTCTTGCAAGTAAGAATGTAGGCAAAATGCTAGGAAATGCTTGTTTATCTCCATCTCATCTGCAAGTCAGATCAAAGCATCAGCTGTTTAAAACAGCTTACTTAGCTCAATGAAACAAATTACATGTAGTGTTTCTGCACTGTTCTGGTCCATGCTAAAATATAATAGCTTTTTACACGGGAGCATATAGAGAACACATTTAAGTGCAAGGAAAAACACGGGCTTTTAAAGGATTGTAGTAATCTCTTTCTCTGTGCCCAGGGATCAAAAAAGAAAGGATTAAAATACTCTCAGTTCTCCCTTTCACACAGAGAAAGGTACAGAAACATCATTGCAAACGACAGCAAGTCCGACACAAGCCCTTAAGGCACTGGTTTGTGCTTGGCCAATGATTTTTTTCCCTCATTTTTTTCCAGCACAGTGCTGTCTCTCGCTCAGGCCACTGGTAGGATTTGATTATACTCTTTTGGACATTTTAAAGAATGGAAACAGTTTTTGGCAATAATACAAAATTAAACTGCTGTTTTGAAGAGTTTATAATTTCAGGTCTTAATCATGTAAGACTAAAGGCACATAAATAACTTACACCCCTTGTATTTTAAATCCCTGGAAATCACCGCATGAAAAATAAGTTTGTAGGTTGCAGGCTTTGAGAAACCGTGGCAGACATGTACTTTCAAATTACACATCTAAATAGTGACATTACTGCTGGTGGCAGCCATCCAATGTGTTCAGGAAAGTTCATGGATTTGCAGGAACTAAAGCAGAAGATGGCCTTGAAGTAGAAATTTTTTTTCTGACTATCATCATTTACCTGCAAAATGACTGTTTTGGGAATCTTTTTGGTGAAAAGTGCACAAAGATATGCGTAATCGAAAAGGGAGGTTGTCATGAAAGAAATTTGTAGAAAAAACAACACGTGCAGTTTAAAAGCAGTAATAAATATCATTTTTACCTTCTAGGAAAAAACAGCTCCACCCCTAGGAGTAGATATAACCCAATTACTAAACTGAGATTAAAGAAGTCTCTGGAGAAAAAGAAAAGGTCTCGTGTGATAAGCAGTTCTTACTTGATCAAAATTCTTCTGAGTCTTGCATGACGTAGGAAATGCAAACGCTATTTGTTGGCGTTGCCAGAGGACAATCAAAGGTTGTCGTTTATTTCCCCCTTCATCCCCATTACAGAAATTGCACCAGTACCCCTAGGTAAAGTTTGTCTATCCTGATCTCTTCTGCCAGTTGAAGGGGCTTCTGAAACCTGCCTGAGAGGATTAAAGAAACCCTTATTTAATTATCTAATTCAGATGATGTGTTCTCATACTCAGAAAGGTGCAATTCTTGCCTTGAACATCAAAACCACCAAGGAGAAGTGGCCTCAAAGGGCAGTCACGCAGACCAGGACATAGACTTTTTTTAAATTTCAGAAAATAATCAGCAAGTCAGCTATCAAAAGGGGGCCTTGCTGGAGATAGGGGGGGGCATGGGGATTAATTTTTAGCCATCATTTCAATACATTTCTAATTCGTGCCCCAAACCTAACTGTATTCAAAATACTTCTATTCTGTTAGGGCTTCAAGACCGCTCTGCCCACAGAAGGCAAGAAGCACGCCTTAACCTTTATCTTTAAGAAGGTCAAGATACAGGGCTATGTGTCCAGAGGGGATTATATCACCTATTTCCTAGACTGAATGTCTCAAATCCAGAAGAGATCTAGGACTGCACAGTTTAGCAAATATTCCAAAATATCTGTCCTTTCTTCTCCGTTTTCAGATCTTATACAAAGGAGGCATGGAACAGTTTCCCAATAACTAACACCACAACAGACTTAGAGGCTTTAAGTTCTATTTTCTACCCTTCAGAAAAGATGAACTGTTGCCTTACTTTTATGACTCCAGAGAACAGGATGATTAACTGAATCAAAACATGTTTTATCAGGTGAGACTTGGCAGCTGTAACAACAAGGGTTATTTAGGAGCATCTGAAAGTAACATCATGGAACAATAAAATTCACTATTTTGTCAGGTGTGTTACTTTACTATAGACAGGATGAATGACTGACACATGAAGGGGTCAAAACACTTATTTTTATGCAGCTGCATATTTGTCTTCACCTGTTAGGTTCCTCTCTCTGAGACTGGTGACATTCCAGATCTGAATGACTATCCCTCACAATCTCTGTTTTTCTGTCTCACATGTTTTGAAGATTACAGAAATACAATGGGTAATCCATATCGTTAAATAAGCATTTCAAAGATAATGTATATATAACTGTAAAAGACATATAATAGTTTTATGCTTTCCTCTGGTTATGCCGTATTGTGCACACCTGTATTTATAGCAACTTTCAAGAGTTTATAAATCCAGAGTGCACAGTACGAAACAAAAAAATTTGCATTCAAGGCATCAGTTTTCATCATTACTGAGCCCCATTGAAAGCCCAGACAAATTTGTTTCACTAGTTCAGAAGCATGGCATGCTGCTAAATATAACTTGGTGAGTTGATTTAGCTGGGAGGAGACACCAGAATGAAATTTATTCTACAATTTTACATTCCTCCTGAAACACGGGCTGTCTTTGAAAGGAGCTCAAAGATTCAATGAAATAAATCAGATCAATCCCTTTTGAAAGACAGCTCAAGGGGAAAGAGTATCAGTTCTTTATGTCATGCATTCACACATATCCGAGCGTTAGGATGGTCAAGGGGCCTGTGAAACTTGACTGGTATTAATTATTTCATTGTTTGTATTAAGTTTTCACTTTCGTAACCTCAAACGTGGTGGAAGACTTAGATTTACTACAACAATGAACATGAACCCACTGATTCAATACCCATATTCAGAACCCTACATGTTGATTCATATTCCGGAGGGATCTGCTAGTATATAGAACAACACTACACATATTTCAATGGGTTTTAATACATTGATTTAAAGTCCTTTAAATTTGATTGGTAAGAAATAGGATGAGAAGAGGCCAAGGAGAATATAATCACTAGTAAAAGTTTTAGTCTGTATCCATTCCCTTTACACCTTGTTCTAAATTCAGTTGATTCTGCAATAATAAACAAAGCAACTAACATTAGCTGTCCAAGCAGCAATCAGGTGTTTATAATAGCCGCCCGCTTAGGAAAGATGCCAGGGAATGTGTAAAACAATACACAGTTTTCACCAAAATTAAAGAATAACCACTCAACCCTGTCAAAATTAATAGTAAAATGATCAGATCAAGAGCAGTCATTGAAAAAATTATCCACAGCATATTGAACGTAGCTTTTCCTGATACTGACAGATTAACTTTTTGGTTTAAAACATACTTCTAGTCTACATTTATAAAGCACATACTGGTATTTTCTGTATTTCTTTCAAGGGCTGATCTCAAACAGCAACGTTCACCCCAACCACCTCAAGAAATGGCTTTTGAAAAAGCCAATTTTTTAAGTGCAGTATGAGAAATTACAGTCCTGCAATAGTAGAAAGTAGTCAGGAAAATACCAAGGCATGAGTCGTGACTCTTATTGATTGTTAAGTCTAGACCTCTGGTAAGCAAGATCATATGGAACAACTGACCACAATAGCTGTTAGTAAGTCTTCAGAAATCACAGCATCTCTTTATCCATTTTTACCAGCTCACTAGGGGAGCAATCGTACCTCAAGATCAATTGCCATCACTGGACCAAAGAACAGGAATATCTGTAGCAGCTCAAGAAATGTGGTATCTTTGAATTCTCATCAAAACAAACGCGTCTTTTTTTTTTTTTTTTTTTTTGGCAAAATATGATGTCAAGGTGCGTAAGAAATAGCCACACCCACAGCATCAGATAAATCACGTGTCTTCATGGAGAAGCCTGATTCAATCAGTATCTCTTCCAACTGGATTCCAAAATGACCTGTTGCGCAGGTGGAAGTCACTTGCTTGAGTCAGGAGGTCATGACAACTCCTGGAAGAGATGGCTGAGGCCAGAAAATGAAAAAAAATTGAGCCTTTCCCGGACCATCTCTGATGTTGCATGTGGTCCTGAGAACGTTTGCTTCTCCTAGATTCAAGGGTGTGGTTTAGACACTAGGATTATTAATTTGTTTCGGACCTAAATGTGTTACATTTCCCACTGCTCTAGCACAAGTATATCTTTTAATCAATTTTACTTTTGCTGGCGTTCATCTCGGGTCTCCCTTGACTCCTGAAGTATGAAACACAGCAAGCATGAGAAACTTCACTTCTTTGTACCATAGATACCACCAAAATCATCTTCCTCATCTTTCTTAGTTGTTTCTGATTTTAACAGGTCCAGTCATTGATTCACAAGTTCTGCTATAATAATTGAGATAAAATTTCCTTTCTGCAATTTAAAAACACTAAATCCTTTGTTTGTTTTTCCAAGCAGCACTAAAATAGGCAAAAATCTTTGTTTGGTTTTGCACCCAGCACTGTTGAATCGTTTTCCCTTTCCAAATTCATTAACCATTTGATAACCTTAATAATGTACCTGCATGTTTTATCTTTTATCCTCCTACCATTTCATCTAGATCTTCTAGATCCCTCCAATGGCTTTTCCTATTCAGCCAAATAAATCTGACTAATTTTATAATATCTGCCTATTTTTACTCCTATTGCTTAGCACTCTCCCTTAGCTCCTTAAAGACACATTTAAACCCAGCCACCCCCGATCAAAACTGGACCCTATCTCTCCGAGAAGCCTTCACCATGTAGAAAAATGATCACTTAATTCCTAACTTGTTCTGTCTTTTAGTAGTTTCTTAATATTTTTCTTTAACCATCTTTGACACATTGCACTGAACACCTGGAAGCTTGGCTGAATACAACAAATGCAGATATGAAATATTTTTATTAAGATAACTGGTTTTAGTGTTCCTCTGAAAGAAATGAGATCCTTTGCTCTTTTGGGATGTAACCCAAATGAAGTTTGTTGAGGATAAAAATGGTAAGTTACTTTAAATGCACGACTGTACAGCCACCAGCTACCATGGAAAAATACTGTTTTGATTGCATTTAAATATACTGGGCATCTGCATTCAAATAAAGATTCAGACCTTCTGGTTCATGCATTATATTCTGACATAAGACTAAAATCTTCTGAGATCCAGCAGTAACTGTCAAATTTGTCCTTCCAATTCATATGACTTTGCATTATTTTGAATAATTCTTTTAAACTAAAGTTTTGAAAGACATATATTCCTAGCTTTCCATTTTTCAACATTTATATAAAATTTTTCTTCTTCCCATTCTCAGAACTATCATTCCTATTATTGTAGAAATTATTTTGTTCCAAATGCAATAGTCATCCTTTTCTAGGTTTCACACTGCAAATAGTCCCTAAACATTACCTATAGATTGCTTGGGATTTTCTGTTGGTGGTGGTAGTGTTTTGGGTTGTCTTCTTTTATTCCTTTTTTTTTTTTTTTTTTAGTTATTAAAGTATTTAGGTGTTTCTTATCCTTTCTTTCGTTGTAGTTAACTCAATGAAAAAAACATGAATTACATGTCCAGGCCAAGCTCTTACTCAAAGGTAAATGTAACACAACTTCAGTTCTCTTAGGCTGACACCACATTCCTCACCAGTATTCAGTGCTTTACCTGAAGTTGTTTTGAAAACTTTGAGCTCAAAATGAAAAATTGCAGGAGAAGCTATTGTGCAGATCCTGATCTTCTGAACAGACCAAATCCCCTGCTCAGAAAGTAATGGTTAATAATAATAATAATCCTGACATCAGCTGACACTTTGGGTGATGTACTTCAAATCCAAAAAAAACACCAGCATTTTTTCATAAAGCTTGATTCGTGCCCACACACTGAGATCTAAATAAACTCATTCTTTTCCTTGGTCTTTTATGGTACCTTCAAAGGTCAGAGCTTCAAATCCTGTAGAAAAAACTGGAACACTTTAAAGCCAGCCAGAAACTGATCACCTATGTACTGCCATTTAGGATGTAAAAGTACATATAATTTATTCAAATACAGAAAGTACACGTAAAATAAGCATGAACATGAAATGGAGGCTAAGACATTTTCCCTGCTATTCCTGTGTGGGTTCTTCTGGTCTCTTCTACTTTCAATGGTTAAAATGAGTCTTTTTTTTGTATTTCACAGTAGCCAGAACTTGGAGAAATCTCTTCTGTTTGCTGCTTCTTACCCAGTTGCTGTAACACTAAGATCAAGCGTACTTATCTCTTGAAACATAGCTCAGAGTTTTGGGTGAATTTCTGAAATATTTTAAAAAGACTTGCCTACTTACTATGGTTAGTAAGTACTTCTGAAATTTCAGAACAGTATGATTTTCAGTAAAAGTCTTTTTCTTCTCTGAGGCAGCAGAAACTGAAAGTCCTTGAGAGCTAAGTTTGATCAAGAAAAGAAGCTTAATTGAAAAGCTGCCTTTGCAAAATGAATGTTTTCTTCCCATACTATGGATATTTTTAAAGGCTTGCAGAGGTATAATGAAAAGCAGGCTGGGGGTAAACGCAACACAATATATTTTTTGACTTAATAGTCACACGTTTTTTACCGCACGTTTCTCAGAGGGAAGTGAAATTACCCAGCTTTCTAGCAAAAGAGAGAAAGAAGTTTACAACACAATAAAATCAGATTTAAAAAAAGCTAAAATAGCAATAATAGCTGCAAAAATATGTTAAACACATACACGCACACAACAAATCCAAGTTGGATAGACAAGGAAAAGCCTTCCAAGAATATTACGGAGTAACTTGAGCACTTATGTGCCACAGATATGGCACTGTAAATCTTTTTTTATAGAATGGATATTTATGGGCTGTAGGTAGGAACAAACTTTTCTACAGTTTTATGCATTCGCTGAACATCATAACACATTGCGCTTTTCACAGATGTTAAAACCAAATTCACATATAACATTGATTGATATATAAACTATTTTTATGGGAGAGCAGTAGCCAGTCTTTCCTGCTCATGAAAAAGAAGGGGAGAGAAGACTAGCAAGATACGACAAATTACAAGAGATAAAAGTACATCAATCAAGGCAGGCAGCGGTACGCTGATGACTGACAAATACAAGGTATGTATGCTACTACAATCTCCAGATTGTAGTACCAGAAAACTCTGAAATATAAAGTGGAAAGTTGCTATTTTATGAAATATGACAAAGTTAGCACTGGCAAAACTTGAAAGTTGTAGAAATAATCGACCAGGAAAGGAATAGCGAAACCACGTACTGGAGGAAAAGCTGGTATCTAAGATGGCAGGTGCAAGAAGAGATGGGATTGGTATTTGCTGATAAAATAGCAGAAGAAAAATATATCAAATCCAGCATCAGCTGTCCTGTAGGAGTAACTCACCGTTATATCATTAGTTTTGTCAGAGGCATCATGTGGAATCAGAGCACCAGTCTGCAAGGCACCAATATAGATATACGCACTGAGAAATGGATGAGGAAGGGCAATAGGGAGGTACAGGGAAGTCACGTAGCAGAAAGTCACTTTACAATTATATTGGAAGAAAACTTTCTCATCATGCTGCTCCGTTTTCATTCCCCTCTGGATAGTTAGCCTGAACCCCTCCACTCTCTTCCTTCAGAAAAATCCTCAGGAGAGCCCTGTTGCAATTTAGGTGAAGATCTCTCCCTTTAGAGTCAATGTTACCTCTGTTTGCAGAAAGATCACATAATACCCCAGTGTTATTAGTGTCAATTGCTTACATCAGGAGTCCTGAAATATGAAATTGTGCAGGTAAGCTACATCATTGGTGCAAAGGAGCTCATGCCTGGGCTGTTTCAAGCTCCCTGCGCTAGTACTGTAATTAATACACAAGCACGTGCATCATTTCAGCCTTTGTGCTATGCTTGTTCTTGATGAGATTCAAAAGCATATGCTCAGTTGCACATTATGAATTGAAACGAGAATTGGAGGCATTCCAAAATACGTGCCTGCCCAAGTTATCTCAGGGAAAAAGTCAGTGCATATGAAGCCATAAAGATTATTAAGTCTTGGGAAGACAGTGTCAACTCGAGTAGTTACTTCACAATGTCCTGAAGCTCACCCACATCTAACACACATCTATCTACTCCAGAGAGGACACCCTCGCCTCACTGAAACTAAGAATAGAAATTTCATTAACTTCAGTGGGGTGCAAATTTTCTCAGTAGTTGCTGGGACATTTGCATTTGTGGTGTCTAAGGAAAGCACATACTATATATGTGTTTTTAGACAGGTAATTCTGATCTTCTTGCAAGTGGGAAGTATTTTTCTTGAATTACGACTTACGTCACTGTTAATGCCATACCTGCATAAAACTTCCTAGCCTATTCCCATTTAAGAACAAACAAGAAGTTTCTCTAAGATAGTGACTTCTACTACTTGTATGTGAAGGATTGCTCAGTGTATACTCATATCCACTATCAATTTCATTCATCATAAATATTTTACAGAATGAAAGTCAGGTATTGTTTTCTGTGTCTTTCAAGCATTCACTTATTTATTACCTCGTTGCAGCTAACCATCCATAAATTGTTCGGGGTTTTTTTTCTTTTTTTGTTTATGACCTCAAAACTTGTCCTGTGAGACCGATTTGCTGTTTGTAATTAATTACTTGTTGCTGCTTGTTAGAGCAATGCCCCTTGTCCCGAGAGGAGCGTTTGCGTGCTCCCAGTGCTTTGCAGACGCTTCCCTCCTCTGTCTGCAGGAACATTCTGCTCATTTTGATGCGTTTTGCAACCTGGCGTAAACAGCGATACCATTTTCTGTCCTGGCAAAATTAGATTTCACAGTCCAGTTGTCAGAGGAATAACGGGAATCCATTTGGCACATGCAAAGACCTGCCGGTGGGGGAATTACCTGTGACTGTCATGGATGACAAGTGTTAATTAATGTTTTTCTTCTGAAGGCACTATCATACTGAATGGACCCTTTACCTGTCAGCTTTACGAGAAAACCCTTTTCACTCCTGACAGGTCTCTCCCAGACTTCAGCTCCTTCTTGGTCTGTAGAAGTCCTACATCCAGCCTCAGTGGCTATGCCTTCAGAGAGAAATTAAAAAAAACAAGAAAGCAATTCAATGCACCTTTATAGAACACGTTGGCAGCGAAACAGAATTGAGATGAGATGTACAATGGGATGTAAGAGTTCAAAGGACAAAGCACAGTGCAATTACGTTTTACAGATGTGCTGAACACCCTGCGTTCAAGCACCGTCTAAACGCCTTTCCAGCCTCAACGTCTCCCAGTCAAGCCCAGAGAGATGATTGATAGATGAAAACAATATATTGCCCCCGTTGCCATGGCAGCTTTCCTATCAACCTGCTGATCAATGCAGGGAGTCCAATTTCCCCACGCTGTTCATCTTGTCAGAAGTGTTAGCCTCCCTCAGGTTTGGCAGCACACCGCCCGCTATAGGTTTTTAATGGCATCTAACCTAGGCTGACATGTTATATTAAGAAGATGTTCCTACGTGGGTTATACAGCCCTGTGGTAAGAAACGATCGCTCTTACGTGCACACTTCTGTAATAAATGTGGGGTTCATTCTAGGACTGACTTAAGAGCAATTTCCATATTATGAACTTACAGCTGGGTGTGTTCCCTCACGCATTTTATATTGGTCTTAAAGCATCACAGGCCGGTGCTCATTAAATGGGTTTAATTCCGGGGCAAAGTCCAGCTGAACTGAGCTGGGCTCTGGAGGAGCTGGTACAGGACCCTCTTACTGACTGAATAACAGCACACGAGAGACCTGCAGAAGGGGCAGGTAGCAAAGGGCTGCTATAACCCATGGTATTAAATAGAAAGAGGAAAGCTTTGGGCACAAAATCAACGACAATATTCCCGTTAGTTTCATAAATGCTGTTTTCACCTAGATAATTAAAGCCTTAAAAGTGGTTGTGTGACTAAAGGCTTTATTTTCAAAGCTACTGAGGAGCTCGAAGGTACCCGTTAGTTGTCTAGGGAGATTTCCAGTAGAGTTTTGGCATCTTTTAGATGCGAGGTTCAATTTCTGTTATAATAAAAGTCCCAAGTTTCTGACTTTTGTTTCATGTGAAGCCCAACTTGGTACTTACTGGTCCAACAGATAGTTATGCATTGCATCTACTGGTTAAAATAAATTATTGTGAATTATATCCAGCACTTCTAGAGTCAGTTCAAAACTTTTTTCTTTTACAGCCAGAGAGATCAAGATGCACATGCTTGTTTTCATTGCAAGAGGCGTATGGTACCTGGACATGATCAAATGAACTTCCAGTAAAGTTATCTAAGTTCAAGTGTAGTTCCCTGTGTAACCTTAGCATACAGTTTACTCATATGTACATTTATTTATGTGGTATTTATCTATAAAAACACCATACATAACACAGGCCCCAAAATTGCATCTTGTAAGGTATTTCTGGAACAATGCCGATCATGCTATTTAGTAATAGTTCAAAATGCATATTTTGCCTTTTCAAAGTTTCTCCGGAAATTCTTCTATGAACATGTTGGAGGTTCTAAATTCTGAGTTTAATGATGTTGAATGCTTGTTTTAACCCCTTTTACACTGTCTCTTCACCACTTGCAATATAGCAAATGAATGAGGTCTAGGGTCTTTCCCTGTTAAATGCTAGCTTTGATTACCTTTTGAAAGCAGCTACAGCTGAAATTTGAAAAGAATAAAGGAAAAATAAAAATAATATTGGAAAACTAAGAACAGACTTATAATACAAAATTAAGAAAAAAAAACTGAAAAGGGAACATTTTTTGCAGAAAAAAAAACATTAAAGGGAAGTTTTCAGCTTTAAGAAAAGGGTAACTTTTTGAATGAACTTTCAAGCAAATATAAAGTAGATTTTTGCTTAAAATTTGTGAAAATAGCTGTCATTAGCATATATGACTGTGTGAACGCCTACCAAGCACTGACTCAGCATCCTGTACGTGGGACAGCGTCACACTCCCTTACGCACTGAAAGAACACACCTTCCATCCCTGTATGACCAAAATTACAGCCCCGGATAATTCAAAGACAGACAAGACACATACTTCAAATGAAAAATTAGAGAGAAACGTTACAGTTGGTTACTGCAAGTGGCCCGCACATCCTTCACAAGTTAATGCTTGTAGTGAAGGATACAATATGCATGAGCAAACTCAGCAGAGGAGCCTTAAGCCCACTCAGGACACGAAGCAACAAAGATAACAAAATGCTCTTTCTGTTAACAAGATACCGTTAAATAAAATGATTTGTCATGGTAATAAAAAATATAAGCAAAAATGGATACGGCTTCAAAACTGTCGCCAAAATGAGCAATGCTTCTCAAGCAAAACGAGATAAAGGCACGCTTGTAAGTGAAGACGCATACAACAACAAGCCTAAATAGCAAAGACAACAACGAAATGAAAGAAAACAAGGAGATTAGCTTAGAAAAATAATAGACAAGAAAATAAAACCAGATATAACTCCTCTCTTGAGGAAAAGAGTAGAAAATCAGAACAAAAGGCAGTGCCTTACCAAGCACAAACAAAAGATGATGGATGAAAGGGGAAAAAACCAAACAAACAAACAAACAAAAAACCCCCAAACCACAACAAAAGGACTCCAAATGTGGAAATATTACATGGTTCCAAATAGCCACCCAGTCAAAATTATTTTAAGAGGTACTTAAAGAGAAAATGTTATTTTGCAGGCAGGCATATGTACAAAACCAAAATGTGTTCCTCTCTTGCAAAAGTAGTTACTCGGTTCCTGTGTCCTTTACCAAACTTTTCTAAGGGGATTTGAATGCACAGCTTTATTTTCCAGACTCTGTGATTTGGTCTTGGTTCCCATCAATATCATTAGTCACGATGCTTTTGTATTTTTCCCTGCAATGACATTTTGTGAGTCAGCCAACAGAGTGGCCCAGAGATAATTGACAGGCATCACTCAGAAAGCGCATTCCAGACTCAGAAATAGGAAAGCAGACCACACAGATGAGTGCACGGGCAGGCAGGCATTATGTTCTACCCTTTGTAATTATATTAGAAGAAGATTGACTTAGTATTTAAGAACAGGTCATTTCTTTTTGTCTGAAAGAGTTATGAAAGTTGGTTTCCTGATATGAAAGTCTAAGGGTCTAAATCTAAAATCTATAGAAATCAATAGGAAAAAATAAGGTAAGTGACATTTTTTGTGTTGATTTCAGAGACCTGTGAATCACTTTCCAATACATTAATCATAAAGCACAAATAGAAGTGAGATTTCTTTGTTGTATTAATATTTTTTATGGAAAGTTATACAAAAGCCAAACAGCAGGCTTAGCAACAACATCAAGTTAACCTTCCAAAATAATACTTTTCTCCCTTGTCCTAACCAGATATGTGTAAAAAGACGACTCGTAAAACATTAGAGCTGACCAAAAAAATAACTATACTTTGTGCCAATCCTCATTTCTTGAGCAAAATTTGGTTTTATTCAATGCTATATCTGAAACATTTTCAGGGAGGAATAACGTATCCACACAGAGTTTTAAAGAAAATTACCTTAGTTAGCAGTTCAGGAAAGTGCTGTCCTGATGGTTAAATTGGAACAAGACAGAAGAAATGGTTGAAATTCCTTTATTCAGTGACTACTGGGTACCTACATGTACCTGCTCACACGGAGCCGTGCGTGAGAAAAGGCTGCTGCAAAGACTGGCAGAGGATTTGCCCTTTCCACCTCTCCGGAGATGGCCCAGCCAGTTATGCTTCTTAATCCCTTCTGCGTGCAAATAGCAGGAATATATAGATATTCTTACTGCTGTCTAGAAAGGCAAGAAAATGAAGTATCCAAAACTTCAAGCATTCGCATGAGTTGAATTGAGATTTAAAAAAAACAACCAAACAAAAAAACCCACAACACAAAAAAGGTAGAATTCTAAGAGCAGATAATAAGATTTCTTTAATCTCTCTATAGATTTCCACAGCAGGCATCTACTTTCTCCAACGCTTTGTCAAAAAATAAAGGGTTTTTTCCTACCAGAATAATGACAAGAAGTACATCTTCATAAGGATTTTACCAAAGTACCTTGAGTAAAGAAAGCTTTCTAGTATTTATTTTCTGTGGATTTCTTATTGGGCCAATAAATTTTTTCGATTGCTGAAGCCAATGTATATCGTAATAAAATAGATATTTCACCCTTCCTAAAGAGCAGGAGAGAAAATGCCTGTGGTGGGAATGCTCTGAGCAACTGATGCCAAAGTTGACTGCTGTCTCCAGACAGACTATTCTCTCCCAAGACAATGTAGAAATGGACTTTCCTTGGATATATTTTTGGTGCCAAATTCCTTTTATAAGCCCAACGCTTTAATTTCTTTGAGGCTGTCTATCCTAAACAGCTGGACAGCCCTAGTTTAAAGGCTTTAGTTTCAGCTGCACAGCCTCTCCTCCTCGGACTCAGGAGCAGGAGGACAGAGGTTTCCCAGCCCCTCTGGGAGGCTCGCTGACATCTGCTCCACAGCTTGAGGCCCTTCAGGTCCTTTCTCATCTCTTTCCGGATGGCCGATGAATCATCTCCTCCCGAATAGATGCATGCGAGAAACAGGGCCGTTTACTTCTGTTCAGCCACTTATTTTTGCAAAAACAATAGCTGAAACACTTTACATTTACAAAAATAAAACACGGATTCGCACATAAATTCTATATTTAAGCACCTTCTGTCGTATGTAAAATAGATTTACAAAAAACATTCTTCTGCAGAGCAGACAAGTGAATTAAAAGCGTTCCCAAATTTGAAGAGAAAGCTCTGGGACTAGAACTGCGTGAACAATTGATTGTCTTGGTTCACTGTGCACTGTGAATTTCAGCAGGTGTTTTGGTGAACATCCCTACCTCTCTAGTTTTGTCTTGGAAAAAAAAAATAATAAAAAAAATATCTCCTGTTCTTATAAACGTTGTCGCAAATGAGAGCATGGCATGCCTCAAGTTACTGCAAGGGATGCACGACCCCAGAAACTGCTGCCAGCATCTTCCCAGTCTTATTTCTAAGCCTGAATGACCATCCCAGTCTGGTTTTGAATTTTGACTCTCTTACTTGCTAGAGAAAAATGACATAGGTTAGAGAAGACAGATGGTGAACCTTCTACCACCGCACTGACCTTGTGATGGGGAAGGAGGCAGCAGAAAGTGGTCCCAGGAGAAGGGCTTGCTGTGACAGAGAGCTCTGAGGGACATCCCAACTGCCTCATGCTGATGCAGATAACCGGTACTACTGGCAGCTGGAAGAAGAGGAGGAGAGGTTTTGCTTTAACTGATAATCCTTGGATTACAATATAAAAACACAGCTGCTAAGCTAGTTTGTTGGGACCTTTGGTGTGGTTTGGGTTGGATTTGGTTTTTTTTTTTTCCCCACTAAATGGATATTATTTAATGCAACTCATAGGACGCAGCTTCTGCTTACATCCAACAAATACATCCATTTAAAATTCACACAGTTCTCTCTTCCCTCTTTGCAAGACAGCAGTTTTATCCTGTCCAAGGACGTCTTCCTCTGAACAATTGCTTCATCCATTCTGAAGGTGGTTAATTTTAACTAGCAGATGTGATAAATTACATATTAAGTGTTCTTAATGACTAGAGCACAAAATATGTACAGAAAACTCACCATCCCTTCTTGGGTTATTGATTGAGTAGGTTCTGTACGTAGCAGATGTAGATGCAGTATTCCATGAATGCGTGCAGTCCGCTGGGAATGTGACTGTTCTGTTACGTGGTTGAAAATATATAAATTAAAAAAAGGACTAGCGCTTCTGAAAGTTGCTTTAGGTCATAAAAAGAAACGCATACTTATCAGAACTAACATCAAGAAAAAGATAGGGAGGAGCTGAGTTATCTTTAGAGTGATAACAGCAGTGGAAAAACATTATCTGCTGAATTTCAAAATGTGCATCAGGCATTCTTCATGCGCTGAAAAAGCCTCAGGCTCTCCTAAAGATGCTGGGTTTATTCTGTCCCACATTGATCTCAGAGTGAGAGCTAAAATTAGGTACTTTTCTCTTTTTAAATTTAGTTGTTCGGGATCTTTCTCAGTTATAGTGATGACAATAAGTGTGCAAAACCGTGGTGGTTCCACGTTGGCTACTTTTAGGCCCCTGATGGGCACTTCTTTAACCCTACTGCGCAGTGGTAGGTAGTGCCATATAGAGGTATGCAAGAACAACATCTCCTGGTCCAGAAAACTCTCTCTTTGCTGTCTTACAGTGGGAGGTCTAGGCAAACAGTCCTGTTTTAATGGTTATCACTGCGATAACCTCAATTCTCTCCTCACCTACTTTTCTATTCCTCCTCCCTCCCTCAGTCTTCTCCTTCCTTCCAGGCTTATCTGTTTCTCCACATTTTCCAGGACCATCTGTATAATCCATCCTAAATGTTTTTTCCTCCAGTTTATTACTTGTGCAGCACCCTGTTTCAGTCAAGTGTCAAACCCCTCCTTAGTAGTGACAATTTTGTTGATAGCATTCAGTTCTACTATGTTCTTGCATTGCCCCAAATTACAGCTTCCACCTGCAGCAATCTCTATAAGTATCTTCATTCCCAACCTCTTTTAAAGGTTGCCTAAAACAAGTAAATGAAAAGCCTGCTGGTTGACCTAATTGGCTACTGTTAGGTTGTCACTCAGCTCCACCTCGCACTAGCCATTAAGCTACAGGGCAACATTTCCTGTTAATTAATAGGCTCGATTACAGTATTTCTTTATCTGAACTTCCTTCTACCACGTTACAATCAAGTGAAACACTGACAGACCCAAACGCAGACTCTTGGCCAAATCATGATCATCAGTTTAGTTTACTTTGTAGCCTCTCCTTGCTTATGGATATCTCTTTCTCAACATGTGATTTCCTTCCATATGGCTTGCAAAAAAAAAATTCGGGGGAGTAGTGTACACAGAACTGCTTGGTCAATACATTTGTTTACTTCCATCGCGGTGGCCCAAAGCACTGATTCATCATGAAATTAGATAAGCAAAGAAACAGCCAGCCAAAAAAAGAAAACTGGAAGTACAAACAACAGTGGAAAAAACCCTAAAAAGCTGTTAAGCAAACTATATTTAAGATCTATTTTGATCTAGTTTCCTAATTTTGATGTCCATAAGAGCTAAGTTGCAACCTACATAAAAAACTAATTCGTTATCAATGGTGCTAAAAGAACCTTAAAAAAAAAAAACCAAAAAAACTCCCTGGGTAGAGCTGCTTCTTTCTAAGGGTTACTGAGCATTCTCCTCTTTGCCTGTGTAGACTTGGTTTGCCCGTCTTCCCTAATGCCCTTTTAGAATTATCATAGGATGGTTTGGGTTGGAAGGGACCTTAAAGGTCACCCAGTTCCAACCCCCCTGCCATGGGCAGGGACACCTTCCACCAGACCAGGCTGCTCAAAGCCCCGTCCAGCCTGGCCTGGAACACTTCCAGGGATGGGGCATCCACAACTCCTCTGGGCAACCTGTCCCAGTGTCTCACCACCCTCACAGTGAAGAACTTCTTCCTTCCATCTGCTCTAAATCTACCCCCTATCAGTTTAGAGCCATGACCCCTTGTCCTATCACTACCTGGCCTTGTAAAAAGTCCTTCTCCAGCTTTCCTGTAGACCCCCTTTAGGTACTGGCAGGCTGCTGTAAGGTCTCCCCGGAGCCTTCTCTTCTCCAGGCTGAACAACCCCAACTCTCTCAGCCTGTCTTCACAGGAGAGGTGCTCCAGCCCTCTCATCATCCTCGTGGCCCCCCTCTGGACCTGCTCCAACAGGTCCATGGCCTTCTCATGTTGGAGGCCCCAGAGCTGGATGCAGTACTGCAGGTGGGGTCTCACGAGAGCGGAGTAGAGGGGCAGAATCCCCTCCCTCGACCTGCTGGTCACATTTCTTTTGATGCAGCCCTGAATACGGTTGGCTTTCTGGGCTGCAAACACACATTGCTGAGTCATGTTGAGCTTCTTGTCTACCAACACCCCCAAGTCCTTCTCCTCTGGGCTGCTCTCAATCCACTCATTGCCCAGCCTGTACTTATGCTTGGGATTGTCCCGATCCACATGCAGGACCTCTTACCTCCATCTTCAATCAAAAGCCCAAGAGCTGTTGCGGCAGGCCTAAGAATAGGCTGCAATTAAATCTTGACAATGCTCTATTCACACACAATTCTTCAGGACAAAGAATAGGTTGCTATGTACCACAAACCGTACTCTCAAGTATTAATTCCTGAGAGGAAATAACTCATCAGTGAATCAGTGTAGGAAAAGGTGCTTATTCTTTGCTGTGGAAACATGTGAAGGGACTTATTACAGAAGAAATTGTTTCACTGGAGAGGCTACAGAGACCTAGCAAGAGCAGCAGTGCTTTGAAGACTGAAGGTAAGCAAATGTGAGAAAAATGCCACATTTTGAAACAGTCACATGCAGTAGGGAAAAGACACCAGCTCCCTAAGTAGCTCTCCTCTGAAGCATTCCCAGATGCTCGGAGCACGTACAATTGTTTTGCCCTGAATGCCACTAGCAAAATACACATAAAGCAGTTTTCTTAACCCCTAAGTTTTTGCTTTCATGATTAGTCTGTGTCTTTAAAGGGGTGAACTCAAATTAGAACAGAGGTGCTCACCAGGCTGGAGCCACACACGCGGGCAGTGCTCTGCCATTGCAAGGGAAGGACCATCAGCAGTCCCAAGGTCTGAAGCACAGGGGCCAAGAGATTGCATTTCTGCAGGTGTGTAGACAGAGGAGCAGCATTCAGAAAACGTATCGGTGAGGTTGAGATTAAAGCATGCTAATGGGACTGTGCTGAGCCTCCCAAGAAGGTGAAGCCTTGGGTCCAGGTGGCCAGAGGCTGACCAGCCCAGCCTGGAGAATGGCTGGGCACCATGCTCCTTGGTGCCCTGGCACTCTCCAGGCATCATATGGTGGTTTTCCCCTGCTAGAGAGATCATAACGTCCATAACACAGCAACGTTGGAGACCATCTTTCTAATAAAGAGACCACTTTGTTGTTCTACTCAGCGAGAAAAAGCACCAGCAGTATGGACATGTACTCTGTGGTCTGGGTGTGATGGGAGCAGGAAAAACAAAAACAAAAAAACCCCACCCAAACAAAAAACCCCACACCAAACCCCAAAAGACCCCAACCACCACAAAAATGGAAAAGCAGGCAACTTTGGGAGGCTTTGTTTTCCCTGAGCACTGAGCTGGCTGGATACACAGACCATGACTGTGTCTAAGTCAGGAGACTTAGAGCAAGTTTTTTTATGCCCTTCTCTTACCTTATGTGCTCATCCCCAACTTGGCAAAATCAAGGTTGTGGTATAGCTCCTCGTTACGGCTAAGTAACTGTAATGTGCACATGCCTCCTCTGTAAGAAAAAAAAAAAAGTAAGAAAACAGTATATGAATAGCATTAACCCATTTGTTGCTTTTCTCAAAAGCCAATCCCATCTATCCTTTAGTTCACTTATTGTGCAGCTTCAAACTGGTTTTGATCAAGTATTTTCTGTGTCTGCTCTTAGAGTACATTTTAAAACAATTTGCTTTGCTTTTTTTTTTTTTCTTACCGTATCATTTAACTCAAAAACCACACATCAGGAGCAAATGGAGTTGATCACTACACTTACAGCTTTATGGCAGAAACAAAGCGTTGGATCAAGGGTATGTCTGCATTAATGGATAGCACAGACTTTAATCCCTGATGACAAATGTATCTGAAATGCTATTCCAATGCATTTGCAAGGATTGCACTGAGAGCATTTGCCTTGAAGATGACAGAAGGAAACGCACATGCACAGACATGCGCTTGCACAACACGCACAGACTGACTAGCAAGCAGTGTTAATAAACTATGTATTAACAGAAGTGAATATGGATCAGGGAACACTAAAATGCCGTATTCGCAACAAGTCTCAACTCATAACACATAGGTGGCTGCAAAAACCAGGACTGCTGATTTTATTTATGCTTCGTTCTCTGAAACAAAACCTGTGTGATCGGGAAGCATGACACTGTGGAGCTGTGAACAGCCTTATCCCCGGCAGCAAATCTTATGGTTATTAACCTTAGCTTTTTTTTTTTTCTCGCCCTTAACAGCACATGAGCTTCACAGGCAGAAAAACTATCACTGGGATAGGTACGGTGTTCAACAAATCCTCAGATACTTTCAGTCATCTGTCACACTACGGTATTATTCAGCGTTTTGATGGGCAGCGACTGCACGTGCTATCGCTGCATCCATGACGCAGTTGCCTCTTCTCCAGCTGGAGCTGCTGGGTGCTGCCATCAATTCAAATGAATGATGCTGATGTACACAAGAGCTGGCTAAGTCAGTTGGAAGAAAAGAGCATCACCGAAATAATTCAATCTGCATAAAACACCTTTTCTGGAATGGCAATATATCCACTTGTAGTTAAGTTATGGTGTCTTCAGCAATTCCTTCATTGATTCGAAGGAGGGCATCATGCATTTGGGGTTCTCGATCAATTGTTCTCCTCTTGGTACATTTAACTGCTGCAGAATGCAGCAGTATTTTGTACAGCTATTTTGTTGTTCACAGAGAAACGGTCCTTGAAAAACACCTCAGACTCCAATTTATTTCAAGTCATTAGAGCAAAATCTTTCAAACGGACAATATGATTTATGAAGTCAGAGAGCTACTTCTATGAACTGTCTTATGAATTCTAACCCTTCAATATTTGTTACAGCTCTTAATTCGTTTGGTCTCTGAAAAGAAAGGCAAAAACCCTCACCACTGAATAAAGAGGAAAATGATTCTCAGATTTCAAACAATAAGCACGTCAAATTAAAAAATCATTTATTTCAGTGCCTCTCATGCCATTTAGTCACACATGCACACAATTGTCTAGCCAGGCTTTTCAGCCCGCACACAGCTATTCTATGTCTTTGAGGCATAAATTGAAAGCGAGCAACTCTGACAGAGAGCTGAGAGGAACACACAAACCCTGAAGTGGAACTAAACCAGCAAACTTCACGTTTTTCTTCACAACCCCTTCTCAAATGCACGCACAGTTTGGATTCGGCTACCTCCATACTCTTAGAGACAGCAAAATCTTTACCCATTTGGGTAAACAAAATGAAGGAGCGAGTCCCACGTATATCCAAACAGCTCTATCCCTCTGAAAGCACAGCATCCATCAGCCCAGATATTTTAATGATAGATCCCGGCCACCTAATTGCCCTGCCACTTCTCTTTCGGCACAAAACTCAAGGAACACAGCTCCCTGCCTCGAGATGTGCCACCCTGCAAAGATAACTATTCAGTCCCACCAGCCCCGAGCTATTGCTACTGAGGAGATAGCACAGCCTGTTTAACCCGTGGCTAATCTGGCCTTCTACAGGAATCCCTGCTGCTGGGATAGATAATCCTATAGCACGTATAGTTTGCAAACAGCCCAAGGACACCCTATTCTAGAGCCTCGGAGCGCGGGGAGAAACATCAGACAAGCCGAGAAGATTAAAGGCTCTTACCACTTCTCACTGTATTACCACCAGTTTCCCTACTGGAGGAGGCAAAATAATATGAAAAAGCAGAAAAAGGGAAAGGATGGAAAGGAATATTAAGGAAAAAACTAGGTAATCTCATAAGCACAAGCTCTGCGTTCAATACATTGCAGCCAAAGTTTTCAAACTCCAAACATTTCCAAAATGCTAAACCATGGCCACCATCTCTGGGAAAGGGAGCACAGTTAAATGGCATGCTTTGGTACTCGGATTTACATATTTATTCTGACTCTTTAGAGACCCAAATATCCCAACCACATCCATATTTCTCGAGAGACCTGCGACAACTTGTTAAGTTGTCAGAGCCCGACACTATTCATTCTCCCCCTCCAAGCTCCTGGACAAGTAATATTGCTGCTGCGTGAGTCTAATACAGAATCCAGCTGGTTCTTGGCCTTTTACTTTTTGTTCTTTGCCATTCATCCTGTTTCCTATTTCTCCTCCTTTCATTTACCAGGTAACTCTTACTCATCCTTTTTCATCCATCCACAGTCATGACTTTTTCTAGTGTTTTCTATCTAAGCTATTTTAATCTAATCTTTCATGGGACTGCTGGCTCAGAATGATAGCTCTTCTTTCAGACCTCATTTATCACGTTACCATATGGCAGTATTATTTGATTACTGCTACGGATTCAAATTTTCTCTTTATTGTTATAAAAATCTATTACGAACCTCTAGACTCTCCTGCATTGTGCAAGGAAAAATAATTATAAAAAGTACCCGCTCTCTTTAATACCAATAATTTGTCATCTACTGAGAATTTTTTTCTAGGTGTAATAGTAGCCTGACTAACTCATTAGCTTCATACTAAATACAGCAATTTTGCTGTCTCCTAGCCAAATATTTCTAATATTAATGATACAGTTTAGATAAAATGATTTAAAAAGTTGTACATACAGCCATTTCTGTGTGCTTATGCAACGATAATTAATTATCTTGAAGTTTTTAACGCCAATCTTTCACTTCCAATTATACTTTAATTTTTCTGATGATCATTCTGTAACAGTTTTCTTCTTAAATTCCATAATCTAGTTCGACATTAAACCACTGTTGACTGGAAGGAAGGAGAAAGGAGATGTGTGCCCGGGAGCACATTCACCTCTCAGCAGACTGAAACAGCAAGTTGCAATGCAGAAATAGGTTAAGAGCCTCGCTGCGTTCACAGGGGGTGCCAGGAAAAAAATTATGTATACTGTTTGCACAACAACAGTACTTCAGATGCTAACACAAGAGGAAAAAAAAAAAAAAAAAGGATACAGCTGCACACAAGCCCTCGGAAAGCGGTTCCCTGCTGATTGCAAGGGGGCTGGGCAGGATGCACAGCAGCTCCCAGGCAGGGAAATGCCCTCCACCGCATCCCTGCCCAGCACATCCCACCCTCTGGGCCACATCAGGAGGGCCACAAAGGTCATATTCTCATCGGAAAGCTCTCGCCTTCCTTTGCCAGGCACAGTTAGAGGCCTCTTGTCCTCCTCCACGCGTGAGCTGGCATTGCTTTAGCTCTTCCTCGCTTGTCCGCTCCTGGGAAAGCACCGGGCACCGTCGACGGCTCCGTCCCTCTTCAGAGACGTTGTGTGCAAACCCAACGGCAGCAACACACCTCCTTCTTCATAATACACGCAGACACACTTCTGATTTTTTTAAGGTACTGGCTTCATAGTGTAATGCTTATAAAACACCTATACTTTATGAAGAAAACTGTATTCTTAAAGATCTTTTTCTCATGGTCCGATTCAAACACAGCCAAAACCAGGGCAACTCCCCTTTGCCCTCACTAAAGACTTGTCAGGAATCTCTGCAGCTTTTCTAAAATGTTTAGAAACTTTACTAAAATGTTGTGAGCACTCCTACCAAAGACGAGAGAGAGCACAGTCTGGAGCTGTTTGCTCACATGGAGATGGGGTCTGGGACGCAAGCAGGAGTTCCTGGAAATGGTCATCTTTATCTCAAGCCAGGAAAAACTGCTTTTACTTCTTCACAAAACTTTTACGGCCACGAGCATCATAGAAACAAGAACAAAAGTCTGCAAAATCCTTGAAAACCCTTTCTGCTAAAAAATAAAATTTAAAAAAATTGCGTCAATACATTGCGATTAAATTTCCCAAAATGGTTTTAAACCTTACAAACACACTCCCACAATATTAAAACCTTCAAGAGTAAATCACTATAGACTAAAACTCCAAGAAATATTTGTCTCCAGTAACTCTGCCACGCATATTATCAACAGTTAAACAAGACCAGGACAATTGCACAATATTCAGAAGTTATTCTAGACCTTACTCAGTGCTCAACAGGGATGACTGTATTTACAGCACTGTGGATTCATTTTAAAAGGTGAAACTCTCCAGCACCTTTTGCATGTGAAGTAAAACTTAAAAAGCACTAATAAGTGCAGATGATGAGCGCTAATCTTAGCCTTGAGCCTCAGTATCACTGGAAGTTTTTCCCTCCTGCCTGAACACCACATGTTCAGAATAGATCAAATTTTTCCGTCTTTTATTTGCATAGGTAGGGACAGTTTATTTGAGCCAATTATCTCAGCATGATTCATCATCATGATGCTCTAAAATAAAAGCAATCATGCTAGATTGGTCGCAATTAAAAAGGTATTTTTACATTTGGAGAAAAATTACCTGTTGAACTGGCAACTTTTCTCCAAACAAAATCAGGATACCTGTTGAACTGGTAGGCAACATTTTCTCCTCTCCCTGAAGCTCAAATGCATAGCCCCCTGCTCTGTGCTTTCCCTGGGTTAAATATCTGTAAAAATGAAGTGAAAAGCTCTGGTCCACCCACTAAGCCAGTATAAATTTTTATTGACCCATTTTAATCCATAAAACTAACCCTATTTTGCAGCATCACAAAGCAGTGCTCACACACAGCACTGCCAGGGAAGAAACTAAAGGAATCAGGATTCAGGGACCCATAAACCACTCCAGAGAAGAAAAAGGGAATGGCTTTCATCCGACAAGATTTTTCCCAGAGCCTCTCTCAGTCATGCACTTCCAACTGCTAATTAAACGTTGTCTAATTGATGCACTCAACCTCTGGCAGACTGGGAGAAGCATGTCTACAGATGGAGACTCAAGCTCAGCACTGAAACCTACTTTTCTGTTTAAGTGTATGACCATTGGCCTCCCCTCTTGCCCATCCAAAACAGCAGCGTGACCCTCTGCATCACGCCCTGTGTTCCCGTAACTGCAGCTTCTCAGCTCAGCTCTGCCTGTCCTTATATTCAATGGTTGTCCTCTAGCCCCTTAGGAGAGCATCTCCTCACCTCTTTAGAATAGGAAGCGTTCAAATCTTGCAGAAATAATCTAAAGACTTAACTAACTTCTACCAACCTCGGATCAGAGCGTATAGAAATAACGATAAAGACCAAGTAACTACAGAAATTAGGAATGGCCATTTTTAGAGCTTAGGGTCATCGTAATACACCTCATCTTTATTCTTAGTGACGGGAGAGGGAATATATAGAATAGACTATTTTAGTTGGAAGGGACCTACGACGATCGTCTAGTCCAACTGCCTGACCAATTCAGGGCTGACCGAAAAGTTAAAGCATGTTGTTAAGGGCATTGTCCAAACGCCTTTTAAACGCTGACAGGCTTGGGGCATCAACCACCTCTCTAGGAAGCCTGTTGCAGTGCTTGACCACCCTCCTGGTAAAGAAATGTTTCCTAATGTCCAGTCTAAGCCTCTCCTGGCACAGCTCTGAACCATTCCTGTGAGACTTCTCCCCGGTATCCAGTGACAAGAGATCAGCTTATGTGTATATATACACATATGCATATATAAATACATATATGTCATGGCCAGCTCCCTGTTGCTACAGACAAGTACCTCTGCATTCTTCGCTAAAAAGACTTTGCAAGTGCAAAGTCCAGAGAGGGCCACAAACCTTAAGGCTGTAAATAGAGAAAGAAAAAAATCCTTGCTCAAATTTCTCTTTGATTTACAGTGAAAGCAATTTGTAGAGGCACCGGGCAGAAGGAAATGCGGACAGCAGCCTGTACAAACTGAAACGGGAGCCTCTGACTACAGAGCAGCAGTGTGGAGCTCACCTAGCAATACAAACAGGAGCTTATGTAAAATTTCCTGAGTGGCAAACTTATTTATAGTCCGGACAATGTGCTTCAAATGGGAATTGATGTTCTGGTTACAAAGAAATGAGACTCTCTCCAAACTGAACTACAGCTGCATCACCTTTAAATACCTGAAATGTTCAGATACCTAATGCTTTTTAAGTGTCACTCCATCTTCGATCTTTGCAGAATATGAAGCTCATTATTGTTCCCACAGCTGATTCACTCTATTTGTTTCTTCTTTAAAAGTCCTGTTTTCTTGCACAGCTGAATTAACTTTTAAAACAGGATAAAAGCCCAAATTTTGCAGACTGCTGTACCCACACAAAGGAGGGTACCGCTCTCGATTGCGCACGGGTGCCGCTCCAGCACTGTCCTGATGCAGCACAGCAGGCTGCTGCGTCAGCGAGCATCCTCGGTGCACAGAGCCATCCATCCAAACTGCCGCCGCTGCACATCGCACAAAAAACACTTTTTCTGCTAAACAGCAAAGAACCGCTTCAGTCGTTCTTCATGGCATTCTCACGGACCAGATCCCGTTTTTATATTTGCTTGCTCTTCTTTTGACCGCTCTGGTGGCAGAAAGCAGATTCAGGACATTTCCACATGGCAGCTTGTGCCCTTTGCCTGTGTCAATCTCATCGCTGGAAGCACCAAGGGGACCCTTGCAGAAGAGTTGAGCGAGGCCAGCTTGGGTCTGGAAGCTGTACGGCCACGTGGAAGCAATTAGCACACTCCAGCCCTACCTCTGAAGCCTTCTTTCTCCCACCACACCACCACATTACCAGAATAATTTGGGTTCCCTGTCCCACATGCTAAATCCCTGCTCTGGACATCATCAGCTATGACCCATCTCACTGTGACCAGCCATCAGGCGGTCAGGGATCCAGACGAATAGCAACAGGGTTGGCTTGTATCTAGTCAGCATCCTTCGTCAGTATTTGAAAAAGCAGCCAATATTGACCAAATGCATTATTTCAAATTACAGATTCGTAATTTAAAAAAGCTTTTTCTCCTTGAGGCTGCCCTAGGACTTTATAAGCAGTTTATAATGTCCCTATTTGTTATTTATATTATTTGTACGGTCTCAAATTCAAAAGCGGTCTAAGGAAAAACAAACCCAATGAAAATCAATGCCATAGGTATGCTCTTTAAGCAGCAGCTGAGGCAGAACTCTGGAGGGACAGGAGTCACTGGGTTTTCTCACTTGTAAGTGTCAGGGCATGAAAAACGGGAAAATCCCGAAAGAGTTTCAGTTTTTCACTCTTGGGACAAGGTCTAACTCGCAGTCTCTTTTTCCTATACCAGCTCAGAGTAGGTTGAACTTGGCTTTATGTCCTTCTCTAAAAAAGAGCATGACAGATGTCCTGGAAATGAAGACTGTTTTCCCCTCTAAAGGGCCATGAATGAGTACTTGTGAGAGTCCTGCTGCAGGCTGGGTGAGCACACACAAGTGCCCTGATCATCACCAGAGCACTGTGCAGGACCACAGCACAGGAGAAGTTTGCAGAAGCATCATTTCTTGGTTGAGCTCTTTGGATTTCTCCTTCACCTCCTCCAGGCTGAGCAAGAAAAGAAATAGCTTAAAAATTAATGTTCTTGTTTTCCCCTCTTCCCACCCTCCCCTTGTTTGTTCTTTGGAGCTGGAGAGTAAACAAAGCTACTTCATTATTTACTGCCACCTTAAATTTTTGATAGTAGTCAAAGTCAGATGCACCGCATTAAAGGGTACCAGCTTCCATTACCCAACAGTAAAGTTAATAGCGGGAACATTGCAGTGTGTCAGATTCACATGTAAGCATATGGACACACTCGTGTTTCTGAGATGTATCCTCTGCCACAGTAAAGGCTGAGCTTGTCAAATGAATTATTGAGGCAGTAACTGCAAATTAACACAAATTACACACAGTTATCAGAAGGAGACTTTCTATTTTTTTCCCCCTCAAATCTTCTAGAACAAAAGCGGGAAAGGCTTCAGAAATTGTACCTCCCAAGAAGGAAACACCAGCACGTGCTCTCACATAGCTTTGCAAGCAGTGAGTTACAAGACAGCTGGAAGAAGAAAACATACTTCAAGGCTAAAATTATTGAGCAGTATTATACAGAAGGACTGATACATGCTGGCTTTGGGTATCGCACTGTGCCCAGCTCAGTTACAACTCCTGTCTCTCCCTGAAAGTACAAAGCCAGCACTTTTCACAACAGAATTGCGGTTCTTGAAGAGCGATGCCTATCCATCCCCATCTCCAACCTTACCCATGCTTGCCTTGTCCCACAGGGACGTCGGAGAAGACAGAGGAGTCCAAGCTGAGTTCACCGAGAACAGAGATGCTTCCTGAGATCCACCTGGAAACAAGTGGCTGAATCTGCAAATGAATTAAAAAGGTTGCTCTCTCTACTTTTAATGGCATCACTGAGCTTGTGAGATTCATCATTTCCGAATACCACTTTAAAAATAAGCAATGAAAATTTGTTAGTAAAGATTAAAGACAATGTGGGTTTATTATTATTCCTATCCTGGAATGCACAATTCCCCAAAGGTGCTCGGACTAACAGGCAAGAACCATCTGCTTCCCAAACTACTAGTCATTACTAAATCATGTTTAGAAACAAAAGGTGCTTAATAGCAATTCCCCTATATGAATTAAAATATAAATTTATTTTTTTCTGTCCTATGTATGTCACCTGGGGAAACCAGAGAACTTGCGGATATTTTTCACATTAATGAATCCCCACCCCCAGTTTTGGTAGAACAATTTTGTTTAGGTGAACTTCCCAGAACTACCTTCGGAGTCTCATGAGAGAGTTTTCTGTTCCAGCCTGAGAAATACTCTCTGAATTTTCATTTATTTCTTCCAATAAAAGCTCATGTCTTTCTCACATCACATCATACACAATTTGCTCTATATTCCACTGGCCAGCGTTTCCCCCCCTCCAGTTCCACTGGCACAAAATCTGTCACCTTGTGAAGAAGTTGGAAGGTTACGGTCCTATCTGGGGTGCTGGAGCTAGCCCTTTCATTCGCAGAGATTCCCTCCTCTGGGGCATCTTTTCAAAGTCCGCAGCTCTCGCTGCCTGAGCGTGATGTGATTGATGTAGACATCTAAGCCCTGGTGTTACAGTAATTGCCATTTCTGTCACTGTATCTGCAGGGTTTCCTCTCCATTATCTCAAAGAGCTCTGGATGTCTGCAACGGTAGGACTATAAACAAAAAACACAAAACCAAAAAAATAACGAAAAAAAAAAAGGGAAAAAAATCTGTGCATCTCTGGGCACAGAGACTGCTTCTTACGGCTCTGTTGAAAACAGTTCAAGATTACATTGCGATCTTCAGAATTAATAGTAAGACCTCAAGAATAAGTTTAGCCTGTCCTTTTCAGTTGGGCCTCTTGTTTTCTTTGCAAGAAAAAACTTTGTCTGGAAAAGCAAGCTGCAACCCCAACAGCTCAAACCCTGCAGCTCTAACGCTTTCCGCAACCGGACTTTTCACAATTACTTTTTCTTGTCACTGTGGATAATCAAGGATCACTAGAAATCAGCGCACACCCTGTTTGCTGAAAAACTGAATAGAAGTTTTTCCTCTTCTCTGCAACTAAGCATGATAATGTCAGCTTTTTCAATTTAAAAAAAAAAAAAGTATAGTGAACTAATGCTTTCAGCTTTATCTTCCTTTTTTCAGAGCCTTTCCTAAAAACTCCTCACCCTAAGGTGTCTGCAGTTTGTACTTTAAGTTATTGCTTCAACCTAAAACTTATCACAGAAAATCTGAAGTTATTATCACTTTTTCTTAATTAAATTAAAAAGAAAAAAAACACAATGTAGATTAATATTTACAGTTTTTTCTTACTGACACGTGTCTTAAATAATAAATGCATTCCAAAAATCCTATAGCAAGAACAAGTATCTGATCCTATTTGTTTTAAATGGAACTCTTTTCACTGATAATAGGGCGTGTAAATCGCTAGCAACAGTCCTTGCACTTACAACTGGACATAAACACACATATATCCACTACAAAGAAAACCACCGCATTTCCTGGACCTGTTTCCATCTAGTCCTAGATCTTGTGCAAAACTTCACCCAAGACTTATTAATCATTTAAGCACCAAACTTCAGAATTTTTTTTCCATTTCTTTGCCCAGTCTTTCCATGACTAGGAAGATGTATTTAAGCTTACGTTACCTGTATATTAACCTTACGACCATAATTCCGCCTGGCCAGAGCACTCCTTTTAGCAAAACGTCCCCTATCTCCATACTCTCTCCCCTCCAAGTTGCCTCGTGCTTTTTCCAGTAGCACAACTTTAATTTAAAATCTAACAATCGTAGGAGTTGCTTAAAATTCACTTCACAACTGTTTTAAAATCACCATAAAAGCAATAATAACCAATTAAGAGAAAAGGAGTACAGCAGTGGATGCTTTTAAATCAATCTTCATGGCAGATGGCAGAGGACAGCCCCTTACAGACAGAGGTGCCGACAGTCTTTTTTGCATTTTATTTCCATCTACCGTTGGACAGGAGTACAGGTTTTGTAACTTTTTTTTTTTAAAGTAGGAAAGAAATATATATTTTTATATATATAAATAGATATGGAATAAAGACCGACTTTAATATTATTTAATAATTAATTAATCAAATTTAATATTAAAGCCTTTAATATGGTTTCAGAAATCACTTCCTTCGTGACTTCAGCATAGCACGGACAGGGGTAACTTCTCCCGATTTTTCGGTGGCTGCAAATAGGGTCACCAAAAGCAAACGGCCAGTAAAGCGTCTGGCAGACTGGTGACACCAGAGGGTACGTCCCTGCCTGGTAGGGTCTGCTTGCGGACCTGTTGTTCACGTTTTTGTGCAATCCCCTTTTGAATATGTCGGAGCAATGAGCCTCCACAGCCTCCCGCAGCAACAAACTGCGATGCTCGCTTTGTGCACCGCTGCTGTTTTAAACCTTATTCTTACGATTTTATTGCATTTATTGCTCCCCAGTTCTTAATGGCAGAGTTTGGTGAAAAGCAGACTACGCGCCATTGCCTGGTAGACCAAAGTCTCTGCTACAATAATGACAAATCACTGCAATTAATTAATGTGGATCCCAGCAATGCTTCACAATCCGACCGGATCAGGTCGTTACTTTGCTTCGGGCACTACCTGATCTCTGCCTATCTACCCCCCGTTTCAGGAGAATTACATTTAAAACCACCATAATTGCCTGGACGACATGCGGATCTCATTTGAAATAATTTCATTCAGTTTCCCCTTCCGTGTTTCTAATATTGTTTCTGAAGTATCATGACAATTTAAAATAATTATATTTCAATTAGCGTTGATTTTCAGTGGAAGTCGCGCACAGCCACTTAACAACTTCCACATTAGCACCCAAATAAGTTCCCTGTGATTATATGGAGACTCAAAAACAGGAAAAAATGAGATATTGGTATAATTTTTGTTGAGTTCTTTATAAAAAGTTCTCTAAGAGGCTCTATGAGCAGCACATGTATGTCAGAGCCACAGAAATAAGCAAAAATAGCATAGACAACAAAAACCCCAAACATGCAAACTAGAATTCACAATTGTCTAAAACATCTGCTTTAAATTTACTTTATCAATTTTAGTAAGAAATAACAGCAGTGTACAGGGTGACAATATACGGTCAAACAAATATTTCAACTCTTTTTGTAAGCACACACCTAAAGGTTTGGGGGGGGTTGTGGAGGTTTGGGGTTTTTTGTTTTGTTTTGGGTTTTGGGGTTGGGGTTTTTTTAATTTATTTTTATTTTCCTAGGATTTATTTAGAGAATGTACCTATTCAATACCTTCTTTTTTAACGTTGCCTATCACCCATTAGCCCCCAAACACCCGGCGAGGTTACCGCTCTTGCCTTCATCCCTGAAGCAGAGCTGGGACAAACAGGGTGAGTTAGCACAGCAAGCGGGGGCCTTGGCTGACGAGCGTCTCGGAAGAAAAATCAGTATTGCTGCAACTTAGGACAGATAACGTATTGCCAGATTTTGTGAAGATCATTCTGAGAATTTATGAAATCGTCCTTGTGATTTTTTTCCTCCCTCCTGCGCAGTGCGCTGAGTCCTCTCTACCCAAGGGTGCAACGATTCCCCGCAGCAGCCTCAGGTCCTCGCAGACCAGGATCGGAGCCCCAAACCCCGCTGCGGCTAATGCCGCTTTGCTCCTTTGAAGTGTTTTTAACGAGGGATCCCAAAGCATTTTTAGCACCTCCTTTATGAATTACTTGGGTATATCTGCATTCATTTCACGGATGCAGAGATTCACCAGTCATGGGTATTCACTGGGAATGAAAGTCAAATGTCCTAATTAGTCACATAGTCCACTAATCACTTGATTATCTTCATTTCCTGAAGCTGAAACAATTTAATTTTAAGTTTTGGGGGCATTTGTGCACAGCAGGATATTAGGTCAAATTAGGATATAGAGTTAAAAAGGAAGCACATTCATTTCCCTAGAAAAGGGGTTTTTTTTTAATACAACGGCATTAAAAAAAAAAAAAAAAAAAAAAAAAAAAACAAACCAAACCACCATAGCTAAGTAGCAGTGGTACATTGCCAACATACCTACATACTCTTTTTGACAGCCTGAATGATGGAAGCGCTTTTGCACCCAAAAGGAGGAACAGTCATGTTGCTCCTAGACTAAAATTGTCTGTGAGCAATACATTTTGCAGAAACAGAGCAGAGCTTTAGAGAGTGGGTATTTAAATGACATGGCATTACTCCTAAAGGAAATATTACTGACAACAGCATGCAAATGTTTGGTATAGCTTTTGGCACAAAGAGAGAACATATGGTATTTAATGCAAGCAAATTAAACAGCTCTACGCTACAGTCAACTGGAGATGCATCCTACTGTAGCAATCCTAAATCCAGTATAAACGATTTCCCTCCAGATTTGCACCTGTATGAAACTGGTTGAACATATGCATGGTTCAAGCAAGTATGCATTGTTAAATTTCATCCAGGCTTTCCAGATGCATACAAATGATGGATTCTAGGTAAAATTCATGGTAAAGGATTTAAGTAATTCAGAGTTTTTCCATTTCTGTTCCTGAACTCAAGTGTCTGATACGTATTCTCAGCTTGGCCATCTGCATACGTGATCAACTCTCTCCTCTTCCATCATCAGTGGGTTTTTCTGTTCTTTATTTCATCTCAGTCGAATGCGTTTAAATTACCCTCATTCGAATGCACCAGCAACCATCTACAGACCAGAACTAACTATCCAAAACCATATGCTGCCAAAGAGAAGTCTACGAGAGCCTCCCCAACCACGGCGACTTGTATCACACGTCAACGGAGCCAAGGTTGCTCGACACCACGCTGCACCCTGAGTTACAGGGACGATCCAATCCTGCCCAAACTTCTCGAGTGTTTAAGCAATACAGGCTGCTGCATCACAGCCGGGGAAGACTTTCCGCCCCCTGAGCACAACCCAAACTCTAGGCATGGGACGATTTGCATTGACCACAGCCCAGCTCTTAGCTTTCAAAGGCATCACCGGGCTGCAGGCTTCATTTCTTCCCCTACTAAAATAGGTGCATTCTTTATCCTGTAATTTTAACTCTCTGGCTTTCCTTCAGCTGCTATTCCAACTCTACCTTGCTAAAATCTACCACGCAATGCAAATAACCCAAACTAAATTTCCTGTGTAATGATATTATAATCACTGAATCTTCAGTTTCACCAATGTTCATCAGATTTGGCTCCTTTTCTAGGATGAAACCCAGAAAAAAATCTCTCTGTTCGCATTGGCTGCTCAGTAGACTGTTCAGGGAGATAATTTTGTTTCACCTCTAGAAAGACTTTTAGCTAACCTGAAAATACTCTTGCAGTCATTGCCAATAAAGTAACCTAACCAAAATCAATGCTTCTGACTTCTTCCACAAAATTCAAACATCTATATTAACTTACATTTTCTCTTCCCTTGCCCTACCTATAAACATCTAACCCATTTGTGGAAATGTACATTACAATATTCATTTTAACCCATCCTTGATGCAACAAGCTAAGTTATATATTACAATTCATAGAGAAGCTATCTTCTATTATTTTAAATTAGAGACAAATTTTGTTACCTTCACATATGTCATTACACAAGTTGTGCTGCTGAAATGAAGGATTTATTTCTACACTTTAGTATTGCTGAGGGTTAGTAATAGTATTAAAATAAGATGTTAGGAACTATAGTCTCAGAATCAATGTCAAAATGTTTCAGCTATTTTTATGCTAACCATCATCTCTATGGAAACACAGCAGTTAAATTTAATATGAATTATCATAGATTTTTCTAGTAGTACAGACCAGCACTAAAGAGTCCAGACTAGTTTTAAAGGGAACAAGCTAGGAATTTAGGTGGTTGAACTGACTTACCAGGTACCTTAAACATAATCATTTTCAGCTCTGTGCATTAACCTTCTCTCCTGCAAAAAGAATTGCCTTTATAGCTATAATATGAACTATCAGTTGAAGTCTCTGAGTTCTCCACAAAAAAAATCTCAGAAAGTATCAACAGAGCCCCATCCGCACTCTCTTTAATGAATTAACTGCTCCTACAGGCACTTTCATCTTTAACTCCGGAAGACATCTCACAACAGCAAATATTATTATTTCTAGCTTTCCGTATTTAAAAAAAATGAAACATTTTTTAACATACATTTATACTGAGAGTTTGGGAAGCAGGGCAAAGCAAAGGGATGGTGCCACACTCTCTCATTATCTTCATGTGAAGAGAAGGAAGATGTATAACAAACAATATTTTAACCAATCTGGCCTCAAAACCTCTAAAAGAGAGTTTTCTCCAGTAAAAATTCTATGGAAGTTGAGCCATTTCCAAGTTCATGCTGGGCATAACCTCAGTTGCAGATGATGGTTAATGTAGGAAGGGGGTCACACGGTTCCCTTCTCAAGTGCAGTTTTAGTCCAATTTCATAAATTCTTCCCCTCCGCTGGGAAGAACAGCCCCTTCCCAAGGACTCCTTCGTTCAGGTGTAAGCGGGTCGCTCTCGCCCATTGGGAATTCACCTGCACGAGTTGGTCTGACTGCAAACATTTGCCAGAGCGATGGGAAGCGGATATGATGTAATGTTGTCATTTAATGTATTCGATGTACTTCTTGATATGTAATATAAAGTGATTCCCCTTAATAAACATTTATTTCTTTCTTATGCTTTCATTATTATGGCTTAATAATTTTTTCTTTTACTATGTCTCCTCTATTTTAGTGTTAAGAACTAACAAGTTAGACTAACTTAAGTGTTAGTTAAAGGACTAACACTTAGTTAAGTATTGGTCCTTTATTAAACAGAAAAATTAATTCTACTGAGAGCATTCATCACTCAGAGCATCCTGAGCGATCCTGAACATCACTTAGAGTCAGCATAGGAGAACGCAACTTATTCAAGCATTTCAAGCTGGGAGACAGTTCACACCAGGTTATGCTACTGAAAAGAAATGTGTTGGCAAGTAAAAGGCACATTTCTGTCTGAAATTTTTCTAAAAGTGTAACCTCTCCGAGAACTGAGCAGGGCCCCACCTTCTGGGCTTCCTGACAAATGAGATTATTCAAGCTTACGATGAACAGCCAGCTCAGTGGTCAATTAAGAGCAGGCCAACCCACTTTTTATGTTGATTTAAAATATTATTGAATTACTGTGTCCAGAAACAGAAGTGGCTCTCAACACTTTGTCAGAGCACATGCCAGTGAGATGTATAGGAAAACCTAGAAAATACACTGAAACGCCCCTAAAATTAAAATGCACAGAAATCACGTGTGCAGGACACACGCCCTGGAAAACACCATGCAGCCACGTCCAGGGTTTTCACCTGTTGAGGTGAAACTCAGTATTTTTGGCCCTTACTTTTACAGGTTAATTTGGATTTCAAGATTTTGAAAACTCCTAGGGAGCATGGGCATTGCAGGTAAGTGTAGCAGCTCTGGCCCATCCTGGGGAAACTTCTATTTTTTCATTATCATCAGTGTCTTCTCTCACCTGATTTAATCAATAGGCATATTATATGGTGACAGTCAGCACCTCTATGTCAGAACTCACCATAAATCAAATCAGCACTATAAATGTGCAGAAGATTATACAGGTCTGCCCAGTTTTTTGCTGCCAAGATAAAAACCCCAGCAGTGACAGCTAAGGTGCTGCAGTTTGCCAAAGGCACCATATCAGCTGTGTGAGTCCTGGGGAATAGAATTAAGACGACTTTAAAAAAGAAAAAAAAAAAAAATTGAAATAGCTGGGGATTAGAAAGAGAAAAAAAGAAATCTTGGTCTGCTAACTTACACGTATGACAACTATTCTGAAAATGTTGGTGCCTGGTGTAAGAGTGGAAGGTTTCAGGACGGGAAAAAACACTTTGTAGAACAAAGCAGCAAACCCAAAAGATACAAGAAAAAATATAT
This sequence comes from Harpia harpyja, assembly GCF_026419915.1. NCBI lineage: Eukaryota > Metazoa > Chordata > Aves > Accipitriformes > Accipitridae > Harpia > Harpia harpyja. Next base: position 41,984,335 of record NC_068951.1, read on the forward strand.
AGGTAATTATTATACTAGCATGATGATTGTTATTAATTTATGAGTATTTAAAGAACGCAATGGCTCTACATAACATTATCATGAGATACCACTGTATGGACCGTCGGACATTACACCCGGAGACAAAGAAAAAAAGCTCAATATAGAAACAGTTTTAACATGCTTGTTCTGTGATAAGCAACAGTAAGTTCTATAGAAACTCCTTTTTTTGTCATAAATCATATTAGTGGAAAGTCTCCAAGAATCCCCATTCTCTACCTGAAAACTTTCTACTCTGATACTTCTTGTCACTCAATAAATAACATTTATATCAAGGATCAGCAACCTTGACAAAAACAGAAAAGCGCACTTTAAATCATAATCCAAACCGTAAGAACTGATTCTGGAATCTACACCTCTGCAGAGCAGCGTCACCACGTGCAGAGCAAGCTTGCACCCAAGCAGAAGCGGGGAAAAGGCGTGATTTGTTCAACGTGGGAGATGCTCGCAGAGCTTGGAGCTATTTAGGGTCACATTTTATTTGCCTTTTCTCACGTGGGGCATCTCAGTAGCACTTCATAGGGGTAAGAGTTGTTTGATAGAAACCATCTATCAAGTTAATTACCGAAAGTACCTTTTTCTCTAAGACTATGCCAATGCGTGCTGGAAGGAACCCTGGGTGAGGGTGACACAGCCGCAGCGGGAGCCTGAACAAGCCAAGCAGCAACAGTGACAAAGCTTTGCCTTCAGCTGATCATGTTAACTGGAGGGCATGGAGAGCACTGTGCATTTCCCTCCATTAAATTTGGAATTATGTAAGTTTGCTGCTTTTATGGGGAAGGGGAAAAAAAAAAAAAAAAATCAGGTGGAAAAGCACTAGATCTTACTGACATATCTTGTACTCATATAAAAGTATATGCTTTTGCAAATATTTTATGCAGTTTAGGTTTTCAGAATATAAAAATGTATATCTCCTCCCCCCAGGACTATTCATTGCATGTGTTATTTTTAAAGTGACTGTTACTATTCACCTAATAAGACACCTACACATCCAGCTAATGCAAGAAGCCTGGTGACATAAGATTATAACATTAGCATACAAGGCTTCTCATGTATAATTTATAGGTACCATGGTTTAAGCTTTTTTTCCCCCCTTCTTGGACGCTGGGCATAGTGTTCAATTTCAGCTAATCCTTTCATCTTTTTCAATCTAGATTGTGAAGGTCAAACCAAATGCAATATTCCTTATATAACCCGAACCAAGGTCAGCCTTTGAATTTTATGATCAAAATTTCCCTCAGGAGGATAAAGCAGGAGGCAGCAATCAGTTCACCTCCCGAATCTAACCCTAGCTAATTACCGGACCCTTCCATTCTAAAATGCCTATGTTGAAAAAGAAAATAACACTTGTACTATATTTTTTACAGGCTCAAGGGCAAAGCTGAAGGGGTCGCACAGAGCACGTGATGGGACCTTCTCTTTAAAACTGCACCCTGTATGATTTGAAAGAGTGGCTATAAATGCTATAAAACTAGTCCTTTTGCCTTTATTTGATTGCTTTTTCCTTAAAGATAGATTGATACGCTTATGGGCCACACATGGCAATACATTCGCAACAGTACTTTGTGTGTAAATTCAAATGTTAGAGATCTTAGTGGTTTCTTCAGAGGGGAAAGCATCCTCCCCGCTTATGTTCTTTCGCTCATAGCTGACAAGGTCTGAGAGGTGAAGGATCAAAGTACTTGACAGTTGAAACTTCCTCTCCAACTGCTGCTTTTAATTCCCAATACGTACACGTAGGCAACGGAAGGGAAGAAACCCCTTGGGTCGGCGGGTGCCCGTCTGTAGTCCCAGCGACTTGCCAGGCTGGGCACCAAGCTGCTCTTTGCTTAATCGTTGGGAGATTTTCCTGCACAACTGCAATTTCTGCATGAGAACAGAAGGGTTTCTGCATGCACGCTCATCCTGTAGAGCCGTTCCTCAGCCATCCCCTGCACGCTTCGCTTGGTCATGCTTACCGTCCCCTCTGGTGTTAGAGTTCTCCAAGTAGCTGCGAGCAGGGTTAGCAAGCTACTGTCTGAAAATGAAAGCTAGCACCACTCCAAAGTATTTTTCTTTTTCCTTTTAAAATACAGTCTAAAGGAACAGGGTTCAGGTATTTAGCGTGGGCAAGTTGGGGGGAGTCCTAGAAAACCACCCCTCCATGCCTCATTTCCAAGCCTCCTACATTTTGTGTCCCTTAAAGGTCTTAACATCGGTCATAACAGGAGAGTTTTTGCCAAGTTCCTTGCCCGTTGCAAATACACACACCATCACGCGTTCACTTGTAAACCGCCTTCATTTGACGGACGTGTAATTAGGAAAACGGCACGCTAGTCAAGTGATATGTTAGCAGTAAACAGAGGATTTCATGCCTTTTTTTTTTTTCCTTCCCTTCAGTGAACACTGGATGCATAGTTACTTTTTCATATTACCTTGAGTCGATACTTGCCATGTCTCAGGCTCAAATCAAATACCAGAGTAAAGATAATTTCACATGTCTTGCATCAAGCACAAAGTGTTTCAGACTTATAAATGTGAGCAAATAGAGGTGAGAGAAACCTTTGTCATTTCCAGTAAAGGTTTTTGACCTTTTTTTTTTTTTTTAACTTCAGTACAGGATAAATAATTTGTAAGCATCCCAAGAATGTCCAGACAGCAAAAGTAAAAGGGGAAGGTAGCTTTTTGCCATTTTTTTAATTTGTTTTTTTTTTTTTTTTTTTAAAAGGTGTTCTCAAGAGAGCATTTGTATAAACTGTTGTTAGACATGGTGGTGTAGGTGGACTGGAAGAACATTTCTATTCGGAAATACTCTTTGCATATCGCCAATGAATAAAACATAGCCCTTTGTGTGCACATTACATCATGTAGCATGACTAATCTTGGAATACTTCCTGGCTTTTCTAAATTCCAGAAAATTAGCGGATTAGCTCAAGCTGACATTAATAAAAGATAGCCTGTCACCTTAAGACTCAGTTAAAAAGAAATTAAACAACATAGAGGCTTCTGAAAACTATTCCTGTTGGTTGCCCAGTCCCTGTCAGTAATAATACCATCTGTAAACTTGGTGGCTTCAGTCTACTAGATTCTTTTTTGCGCTATCATTTACCACTTTCTTTGTTGGTGGTCCAAGAAAAAAGATATTCAGATCTTCCTGCAACGCTTTTTTTACGCTCCTTAAATAATACTACTACTTACCTAAACTGGATCTTCAAGATAAGGATCACTTTTAAAGGACGTAATCCTAGATCTTTCTTTTCTGACTGGAAAGTTGGACAGGCTACAATTTAAAGAGAAGGGACAAGCCACAGACAAGCTTCTGCTTTATCATCTCCAAAGGCTGAATATTTCATAAACCCGGGTTGTAAAACCCCTGCGGAAAGGACTGTAATTTGGATGAGCAGTTGCACGCTGCCCACCACGAGTCCTCCTGGTGAAGGCTCACGGTCCGGGGCACGACAGCAACACGAGTGAGGAGCAGCAGCAAAACCCCGGCACCCAGCGATACCAGCAACAAATAAAAATAGAAAACCTCACAGCCACTCGCTGTGCACTCTCCCCGGGAAGCGGGGAAACCACACCGCCAGTACCAGTGCAAATATTGCAGTTTAGTTGCCAAGCAACCCCCTTATCCTCTGAAATTCATGTTCAAGTAGCTATAAAATCACTTGTTCAAAGGAACCGGAAAACAAAAACAAGTTGTATCTGTGGCATCCTATTTTGCTAAGCAAAGTGCAGGAGAAGCAAAATCTAAACCCCAACCAAGGCTTTCTGAACTTAAACAAATGGAAATCACAATATTAGCTTCAGGATGCCAAAACTGCGTATTTCTCATCATGCAAATAAATAAGCGGAGCGCCGTTGGGATTAGTGCTTTCCAAAACGCACTTTGGAAAGGGAGACCCGCTCACGCGCCAGCGCCCGATACGACCCACCTCCTGTCCAGTGGACCAGGCCATCTTCATGAGCTTCAAAATATTATTTTGCTCTAGACTGTAGGGCAGAAATTGTAGGAAATATTAGCAATAGTGATCAAAGCCGGCTGACCTGCTATGGCAAATAGTCAAAAATTTGCATAGGCATTTCTAACGATTCAGATTAACTTGATCATAAGCACAATACTCAAACATCACACATCCCAAAAGCTACTGGGGGGGTGGGGTGTCACTTTATTCTTTCATTACTATAATAAGTGAACAGAAGTGAATTACATCGGTCCAAATACAGTCTGATGTGAAATCAAGTACTGGGTTTTTAACCCAGTCGCTCACATTTGTTCATCCACCTACTATGAGAACTGAACAGAAATGCCAGCCGAGGACCACACATTTTAGTGAACTATCTGCAGATTTTTCAGTTATTTCCCATTATTCTGTAGTATGTATTCCACAAACATAAATAAGATTTGTGTGCATATATACTTGTGCAATGCATACACGTATATAGACGTATGCACACATACTCATGAGATTGACCCTTTCACATCTATAATGTTAACTCCCTTCCCCTTGTAATGCTTTCAAAATTGAAACATTTCATTTGGACACTGCAGACGTTTTGGGACAGAAAGCTTTAATGATAAGGAAAAAATAAATCTTTCCAGTTCAAATCAAATCAAATGTTCTGCTTTACCCGGTATATTTATTCTTCTGTCCAGACAGATTTGGAAAAAATAATTTAGGAGGTTTTTATTTAAAACCAATTAATGAAGTAATAATAAATATTTTAATTCTTCCTTTTCAATTGCTATATGAGGGTCTAACCAGACTCCACCAAGGCTTATAATAGCCTTACTGTTATCTGCAGTTGCCGTGTTATACCATGCCTTTCTTTGAAGCCTTGGTCAGGGGGGTCCTCCTCCCCTTGTCCCCTTGAAATCTCCTTTTGGGCACCGAAAACTGCAGTTTGGGGTAGTGCAGCTGCATGTGGGTCGGTATAGCATCCTCTCCAGAAACAGCATCCCTGGAGAGACAGCTCTTTACACAGATACAGCAAATAAAACTTGAGAAGAAAACAACAATGGACAAACAACCAAAACCACAAACAAACAAACAAAAACAACCAAGAAAGTGATCTTCCTGTTAGGAAGACTTTTAATCAAAACCAAAATTTACTACAGGTTAGAGGCAACATGGGGAGTACAAGAGCTTCAGATAGTGGGTAAATTATCGTATAATATTTCTGAAATGCTCTGATTGAAGGGTTTGGGTTTTTTCTCTTCTTGTTTTTAAGGACAGAATCTTTTAAATTATAATCAGTCTCTGTCACTGTGCTGGTCCATAATACTGTGTCTTTCACTAATCTTATTTTTCTGTCTCCCTGTTTCACCTTGCTTTTGAAATGTTATCTTCTCCAGGATAATAAAGATATACCTCCTGAAGGTCTTTTTCTTCTGTTTTTGAAACATATAGTTTTTAGCAAAGTTCTGATATGGGAAAATAATTGCATGAGAGTGAGCAGAGGATGAAAGACATGCAGAGAGCAGAAGACTGGGGGGACGGTTGAATGTGCCACATTCCTCCACCCACGGCATCTCCGCCTGGGGAGCTGCAGGCATCAGGAGAAAATGTTCATTACAACCCAGAAAACGCAAGTTGGGTGGAGAGTTAAATATTTATTGGGAAGATTTTTCCTGAAGATCAAGACATCCTCGGTTTCCTTGCAAAAACTCAGCCTATGGATGAGTTCAAACTGAAGTTTGAAGAGTTGAACCTAAAATTAGCAACGAGTGCCTGAGTGCAAACCCAAGAGTCTGTCTGCTCTGACCTTCAGCGGGGGGCTGCCAGCTGAGGCCAGGCTTTCACATCTGGCCAAAGCCCTGTCATTAACATAAGCAGACACAGTCTGGTCTCATTTACAGTTTTGTTCAAATGCCAGACAAACAACTTCTGTGTGGCTCTTTTTTTTTTTCTTTCTTTCTTTTTTTTGGGGGGGTGGTGGGGGGTGGAGTGGTGATAACCATTGCAAAACAAGAATGAAGCTCCAGGCTTTAGCTGCAGATTCAATTGGTCATGAAGGATGACTGCGTCATCCATAACACATTGTCAACAAATTCATATAGTTAACTGCAAATAAAAGTTTGAGCAATGGATCTATGGATAAAATCATTCATGAGGAGGCAGGTAGCAAACTCCCGCTTAAGTCCTTCTACTTTATATATATGTATGTGTATGTATGTATATATATATATGAAGAGATATAAATAAGATGTATAAGAGATATATATATTCATATATATATATTTTATAGTTCTCAATTTTCAGGAAGTTGGAAGCCTCATGTTTTCTGTTCTTAAGCCCACCCCATTTTAGAGTTCTTAGGAAATCAGGTCACACCAGTACATGCTTTTTCCTCTCCGGTTTCTCATGCACTTGGTCCTGCACCAGGACCCTCTCTAACCCAAAATAATCAATAGCATCACACTGGTTTTAACTAACTGTACTTTCTATACATGCAATCCAGTCTTAAGCATTTTAGCTACTTACCTTTCTGCACTTCTGCAATCCTGTTTTTTGGAAACATACAGGTCAGTTTAAAATGTTTAAATGTTCATTTACCTGTACAAAAAGTTACTGCCCTTACCCATGCTAATTTTCTGAATCCCGACCATAGATTAAGGTTTTACAGCTTCTAAAACACCACACCGAAGTCATTTAATTTGCAAGTCCCAGCCCTGGAGGAGAGGGATGAAGATGGGACCTGGAGGAACCACGTCCTGCATATCTTAATATTCAGGGCAGATAATCACATCTAGCCTTCCCCCTGCCCACACATTTCACTTCACCTCTCTTCCAATAAGCAGAGGAAAGATCTATTGGAACAGACTTGCAAAGCCACAGGCACTTTCCATCCCTCCCATGTCTAGGTGGTTTCTGCCTAGGAAGCAAAATGCTAAAGGTTTTATATATTCTCATTTGCTTAGTGTGCCCCTTTATTGCTACACTTGAACTAAGCATCATCCTTATATCTTTTGAAGCTCAGAAACCCTCCACTTCCTAGTGACTCACTACCACCACCTATCTACCATAATCTTAATTAATTCAGCAGGTCTAGGTCAAAACTTGTGTGTGGCTGGTCTTCTCCAACAGCCAAACCCCAGTTTTCAGAATTAACCGGTTTGCACATTTTTATGCTCCTACATAATTTTTATTCACTTCTAGGTCTGGCTTACTAGAAGAAATGTTTCAAGTAGACAATCCTAAGCGTGCCAAAATTTTTCACTTCTTTTAATGAGATACATTTTTCTATGACAAGGAGTTACCAATGTTATTGGCAAGTCCCATGAACTCAAAGCCCGATACAGATGGCAATCATTTTTAAGAGTCCCTGCTTCCTGTCTTACACCAATTTATATTGTTACATTCAAAACACTTTTCCTGGCTAAAAAAAATTGAAGTCTCATCTGAAAAAGCAGTAAGAGCGTTAATACTAAATGCTGCCTTTTTCTCACAAGCTTACGGATTTTTTTTTGTTTGGGGTTTTTTTTTTGGTTGGGGTTTTTTTTTCCAAACATCAGGTACACCACCAGATGCCATCGGACACAGAGGTGAGGCTGTAGAGCAGATTTCTTTTCTACTCACCTCTGGCACCGCAGCACTGCCATAACTCAGATACTGTGGATAATGATTGAAAAGACATCATTCAAACTAGTGAAATAATCTAGATAAGATCCCCAGTATAAACAGATTATTAGGCTAAAAATTGCTCCAGCTGAAAAAAGCTACCTTCTCTGCACACAAAGAGCTGCCAGCTAGGGCTAGAGGACCAAACACAGGGAGCTGCTACACATAACTCAGTTCGAGCACACTATTACCCTGTAGTACTTCTCACAAGGTGCCTGCACGCATTCTCGTTACATATTTACTTGTTATTCTCCTTAATAAAACAAGGAATTTTAAAAATGGCAGGATAGTAAGCGAGATGGAAGGAAAGATCATTTACAGTATGTCTATGTTCCTTTCAAGTACAATTGTCATTAATGATCTATTATATTATTAATAAAATCAATTTAGTTACAGTGTTCTGTCAGGATGTTTAGCACTGATATAAATATTATCAGTACTAAAATTATTTTTATGAGCTAAGAACATTACAAACCAAGATCATTCCATCAAACATCATAGCCCATTGTTAATGTACACTGATAGTATCTACCTCACCCCAGCTTTTCAAATACTAATTTTCCAAGGCGATATACCCAGCTTCAACTTAGACAAAACTGGAAAACATAATTCGTCGTTTCTGCAATAAATGCAGATGGGGACACATTATTCTTATATTGCAAATGTGTAGTACTCCATTATGCAGAACATGGAGAGGAAAGAATCACAAGTAGTTATTACTCCTCAATGTTTTAATGAGCCGTTCTTTCATGGGGAAAAATATAGCTGTTGCTATTTCTGTGTATGTGTATTATCCTTCTAACTAATACTTGTGTGATGATATCATGAATATACATATGGTAAATATATTTGGCATTAACCTGCATTTGCTTCATGGCAGAAGTTGTCTAGCATGCTCACTACCACCATATGCTTAAACCCAAACAAAAAATATGAAGGATTTAAAAATCAAAAACGTCTCAGCAACATTTGAAACCATATGGCACAATTATATTTCTTACCAGCTATTTACTCCACGTGTCTCTAGCCTGACAATCAACCTTGGAAAACACAGAGCAAAGCATTTGTCGTACCACAGAGGAGCTGGACAACACATGACATTTGCTTTGCAAAGAGATATGACAGAAGATTATTATTATATGGTCCAATTATTATACACATTTCAAGGCAACCATGAAAAAGAAAACAGACCAAGAAGTTTTCCAGACAACACGCAGATTAGGAAAATGAAAGTACCCTTGATAATTTAATGGAATGTCAGAATAATCAAGAATGTCTTGTTAGTTATTTGTCCTCACTGGTAGAGATTCGTGACTTTAGACGAGAGGTAACAGTAAAGGTGGAAGGAGATTTGGGTGAAACCTTTCCATAACAGCAATAAGGTTTTGAGGAAATAAATACATCTTTATCCAGTTCTATGTTAGGAACAAACAACCAAGAAAACCTATGAAAACCAAATAATCTAAACATCGATGGAAATTTGGTGCAGGCAGCCTGGCTGAAAAATCTAGGCTTTTTTCATATATAAATGAGGGCAGTTAATATTTCCCAGTAGTTCCATACACATGTGAAGGTCTGAAAACAGAAAAAGGGGAATCATGTTTCAGGCTTGTTGATATTTTCAGGGGGACCCAAGAGCAATATCAGAGCAATTCTGCTTCTCTTTTCATAATTTGCATTTTTCTATGCATACCATCACTCAGTTCCGTAAGTAACCCATGCACACACAGTAGTTATTCAAATACTGGGACAGGGATAACAAAGATCCAGAATGAAAGGTAAAAAAACCCCAAACGTATCAAAGTACCGAAATGTTATGTCATTTTTCAAAAACAGAGAGCAGATTAAAGAAATATTTAAAGAAAATCTCCTTTAAATTGGGATAAAATACCTCAGTCTACTGAAGTGGTTTGGAGCCATTTAGGTCCAGATCCACACTTGGACACTTCATTCCCACCAAAATCCATTTGGATAGCAAAATAACTGGCAGTGCTGGCCACACAGCTCAGGGACACATCTTGCTTAATTGTCAAGCAAGACAGAAATATTCCTTAAAAGCCTGGCCCAAACCTGGAAGAGCTCTGCCCCAAACAGCCGGAGCAAGCTGAACAGGTACATGAGCCTGGAGTCTTTTCAACTAGACAAAGAATTACAGACCAATTTCTACAACATTTACTCCATCGTCTGTGTGACCAGCAGCAAGCAACACCTCTGGCTAATTTACGAGTGAGCAAATAAACGCTTTGGCAATAAAACTCACACGAGATCATTAAAAAAAGATTTATTCCCACCAGAAACAATTTTTAGAGACATTAGGGTTTAGTTTTGCCCACCGAGTCATTCATTAGCTGTTTCATAAGAACGGGTACTGGCCAGCAACGCTTTCTCTAGCTACACGCATGGAGCGGGGTCGGGAACGCCCGAGACTCCTGATCTCCTCCCCGTCTGTCTTCCAATAAGCACAAACAGCTCTATCCTAAAGCATGCTATGATGATAACACAAAGGCGATTATCTATCTATTGGCACTGACCGGTTATCCTTACCGCAAGGCCGTGAGGCACGGACACTGGGATCACACAGGAAAATCCTCGAAAAGGATTTTTAGGCAGAGAAGGAAACTAAGACATAGAAACTCTCCAGGAAAACAAAGAACTTTGTGACTGCTCACTTTTCTGTCTGAATCCTTCATTCTTCATGATCTAATCAAATGCTTATCTTGGCATCACCTGGTAAAATTGAACTTAACCAAGACCTGAAACAATTTAAATGTCAATTCCTTTGATTTAGCAAAGGGAACAGATGCATGATGAATTAGAAATACCACATACACTCTACCTCAGAGCCAGATATAAAGCCACACAAATGCCACAAATACGATTTTATATTTGTGCTTAAGAGCTAATAGGAAGATTAGGTCCCTAACGTTACACATTGCCTGCAGGAACCATCCCACGGTCTCGGTGGAAACCAGCAGCACCACAAGCATCTCTTGGAAAGTCCTGAGGGGTAGAAGAGACCACACAACCTGAGGCTGCTCGTTAGCACATGAACAAATAGGGTTATCGAAACCTTTCTGCATTGCTCTGATGCTTTTATGCTATACAAAGGAGATCCGTCTAATCCTTGCTGGGGATCCCATCTGGACACTGTTCAGATTATTTGCTGACCTGTGTGCAGCATTCTCTTATACTATCAGCTCTGCAGCAAGGGATTTCTGGTTTCCATAGCTCGGTAAAGTAGAAACACTGATTCTGACTAGCATTCAAAAATAAATTAAAAAAAAATAAGGAATTCACACACAAAATAAGAACACACAAAGAAGTTATTTTAGGAAATTACTATGGGAAAAATGGTAATCTGTGTACAGTGCTGCAGTGAGGTTGAATTATAGACCACAGGCTGTGTTTAGATAAACACTGTTTTGAAAATTGTTGGATTTATTCTGAAGAAAAAGGAAAAGCATCTGAAAAGCCTAGGGAAAAAACCCCAATCAAATAGCTTTTGAGCTACAAACCACCTACAATGCTCATGTCTGATGTTGATTTTTGCCTATTAGTTGCCTGTTATCCCATCAAACTGTCCATGGAGCTAAGCCGCTCTGAAAACGAGTTGGATGTCTCTCAGAAAAACATATGCTGCAGTTAAGCAGAGTTATTTATTTTTGTTATGAATTTTCTGGGGCCTTTATCTGCTCCCAGTGACCTAGATAAGATCTTGTCCATAGCTTGCATCAATGGGACAGGACTTGACAATGTAGGTTAAGAACAGCCAGGTAGGGATATGAGGGAAAGGTACAGTATGAATATCAAGTAAGAGAAACAAGACATCGTTGTAATTTATTATTGTTGTGATAAAAGATAATTAGCGTACTTATTCACAGACTCTTCAGAAGGACGATCGACAGAAGGGTATAGTGACCATATCTTTTTCGGTAGGATCCAAAACCAGATTTTTAAGATCTAGATTGAGGTTTTAAGTGCGTCAGCCCAAGCCACGATGCTGAAAGCCCCCCACAGCCCCGCAGCTCTCTGACCAGCCCGAGCTCGACTTCCACCTGCCCAAGGGACCTGCCCCAGCCCCACCAGGCTCAACGCTCAGCGCAAGCACCAGGTCTGTGCCTGATCAAAACCAGGGATTTGCAAGAATAAATCTTTAAAAGGGCTCAGAATGTTCAGCATTTTCGGACAGAGTCCAACAGGAGATAAAAAAAAAAACAAAACTTTTCATTCTCCTTTAGGTGTTTGCTGGGACAGACCATTTTCAAGTCATAAAATATGCCCAGGCAAAGCGAGGAGAGAAACCTGGGTCTTCAATAAACTGGGCACGTGTTTTAGCCATGAAGCTATAACACAAAACATAGCTCTTCCTCCAGCTCTATCACCCTTAGCCCTCGCATGAGGGAAGAAAAATTACTGGTGACAATTCACACAGAGACCTACACTGATGACAAGCAGTAACACCCACCTGTACTTTTTTTTTTTCCCCAGGGATCCAAGCCCACCAGTGTTCACCACCATCAAGACACCCAATTAACAGTGGTAAGGGAATCAGCACGAGAAAAAGCGCTGGATAAATTTTGGCTTAACCTTGTACACGTGTATGCACACACAACGTGAGCCTCCTTGTTTTCACTGTTGCTCCAAAAGAAAGCATGGACGGTTTAAGACTAATAAAACAACTCTGCTTTCAAATACTCTTCATCATGTTCTTCAGTGCATGAAAAATGTGTAGTTTCCATGCAAAAGGCTTTTTTTTTTTTTTTTTTTTAAATCAGAGTCCTGCATCAGAAACACTGAAGATGCTCATGACCAAAAGCAGCCAAAGCAAAACAGCAGGACAGTTCATCGGTGGCCACACAAGGCCATAAGGGATGGTGTGGTGATTTTGCTCATGGGAAAAATCAAGTAATAAGGTGATGCAGTTTGGTAAAGATACATGAAAGCATTTACTCCGTATACATATTCAGAGAGGAAGAAATGAAAACAAGGACAAATTGGTACTCAGGGGCTGAATGTCTCCCTGCTGTCTCCTGTTGGAGGGCTTCCACTAAGTGCAATCCTGCTGGAGCCCTTACGGTAAGCAGGCTGAATACAGATGCTGTCTTGGGCATCACGCTAAGTATTGCTTTTAGTCAGCTCCACTGAGTGGAAAAGGTCACCTTTGGTTTCCTTTTAAACAGTCTTTAAGTAGCAAGTTAATGGTTGCGACTATGCTGAATTCCCTGGAAGAAGGAAAACAGAGCTCTCAGTGGGGATGGGGTGGAGGCACAAAGTCAAAAGTGCTGCGCTCTTTCTCATGGTGATATTTTTTTCTTTTTTTTTTTCCAGTGAAAAGCCAACTTAGGGGGGAGAAAATAAATAACAACAACAACAACAACATTACAAATTTCCAGCTATCTCTGCCTCTGAGTGAGGTGCACAGGACCCAGCTACATGCCATCTCACTGGGCATCTCCAAGAAACATTTGTTGATTATGGTTCTTGTGCTCAAAATGCAATCACAGAAGACAACTCCAAGAGGAAAACTTTTTGTTCCAAAAAAGCCATAGCAAACTGATTTCAGTGTGAGAAGTGCAGCAAATTAACCCAAAGACAAGAAAAAGCCAAAGGGACCACACAATTATCACAAGATTTTCAACTCCTAACAGATTGAGAATAGGAGCAAACACACCCTAGGACAGCTCGTGCAATAGCAGCTGGTTATGCATGCCCCTGATTCCTGCAGAAAGTCAAGGCAATGTGAAATATCATCCAGGAAGTTATTCTATACCTGTATTCCGATCCTGTTAAAAATTTACAGCAAGCAAAACGGTACAGTTATTTGAATATATCAGCTTGATTCCAGCAGCCCACAGCATATTACTCGTACAGACTGTATATCGAAGTAGGTTATCAGTTTTGAATAAAGATGATATAAGGAATAACAAAATTCAGATAAAATAAACAGATAGTTCACCTGCGACCAAAATTTAAAAATACCAATAGGAATAATTTTAGTAACTCTTTGACATAAATCATTTTAATGAAGGTTCATGGCCTGGACTGCAGCTATGTGAAAAGAAAATCAAGAAGCTTTGCAACCTTACTTCTATTAATAGTCTTGCTGGGTATATTCGCTATAGGATTGAATTAGAGTTGAAACCTGTAGATACATTAAGAGGTCCTCTTTCAGGTATGTAAAGAATGTTTATTCATAGGAAAAAAGGTGAATTCCACCAGGAGACACACGCTGGCATTTTTTGGAGCTGGACCAAAAGCAAGTGAGAGTAAAAAAAAAGTTATCTGTGAAGCATAACTGCCACCTTGTGATTGAACATTGCAATTCAGGTAGTATTCGGGGGCACAAAGCATTTGTATTATAGTTGTCTCTCCCTTCCAAAGCATCCTCAACGTTTGGAGAAAAGATTTGAAGGTGAATTAGTGATCCTTTTCCATGGACCTTCACCAGTGGGTAGCACAGGCTCCCAAATCAAACCAAGAAGTCCATTAACATTTCTGGTCCTTAGGACTCTTGTGTTTAATCAAACTTCTGAATGAGGACTACATTTTCTACTTCACTATTCTCACTTCACTATTCTATTATTCATCAAATAACCATTAATTATCATCACCACATTCAAAAAAAAAAGGATATTTTCAGAATATTCCTTCCCTTAAGCAATTTCTGTCATTATCCACAAATATTACATGGTTATGTGTGGGAAGGAATAGTCCTTCCACTTACAAATAAGAGCATTAAGAGGATGTCAGTGTGGTCAGATACAGAATTTAAGAAAGGTTGTATTCCTAGCACATGCTATGAGAAGTTTTACTAAAAGTTTAGCAAAGAGCTATCTCTGTATGTTACTGTGCATTTTATTGGAAATTCCCTTTTCATATGAAGACAGTGAAATCCCAAAGATGCATTAAATTATTGTGAATGAAATCCTGAAGAACTTCTCATGTAAGCAACCTTTATACTAAAGACTAATGTGAGAATATGCTCAGCACATCTGGATTTCTCACTTTTCATAGACATATCAAGTCAACGGTTCTGTTGCCCAACTTCAGATATCTGGATGTGATTAATCAATACAAAAGTAGTCACAATATGCAAGAGAAGGGAAGATAAATAGTAAAAAAGATGCAACAAATGAAAAATTAATAAGAATTTTATGTTCTTACTTTCTTTTGAATATAACTTCTCTTACCAATAGAAGAAACATTAGACTGTTAAGGCTTTTATACTAAGAGTGTCTTAGTGTACTCTTGTATTAAGAGTACACTTCGTATCTCATACTAAGTGTATCAAAAGGGCACCATACATAAAGGAGAAGTAGAAAGACCTGGTATTAAAAACTACAATGTAACTTCACTCAAAGTTAACTTATTATTTTAATAAACTTTGGTCATTCAGTTACAACCTAGAACTTCAAGCTGATCGGCAAGCACATGAAATACAGAAGTGTTTGATTTATCTCAGCAAGATATTCTTGGTGAAAACAGTCTCCATAAGCAGGTTCTGTTTTTCCCTTGAAGACTGTAGTCATAAAACATCCTTGCAACAGATGACACACCTGTATGGTCTAACTTGACTTTGCAAAGATAAAAGAAAAAACCTTAATTAGAATGGTGGAAAAATCCTAACTCTGTCTAGCACCGGTCCCTTGTCTGGTTTGTAACAAAATTAATGTTGGGGTGCATTTGGTGTTTCTGCTGTCTGTGTGAGGTTCATCCCTTCGACTCAGAGCCTCAAGGTAGGAGGGTCCCCTAATTTTGAGGTGTCAGAGACGCTCTTTGGCGAAGTGGCAGAGGGCTACTCTGGGACATCCCGGCAGGTGAGGGCTTGCTAAATCTTGAAGCAAAATGGGAAAAGAGAAGGTGGAGGGAGACATTTTGTCAGAGTCGGTCCTGCACCGTCCCAACACGCACCCACCTCTGCCCAGAGTTTAAAGCTGGAAGGGGGCAAATGTTGAGGGCTGTTTTACGGCATGGTGGGGGGAAAAGCAGGACACCGATGATTTGCCAAGGTAGTCCAAGATCTAAGGAAAAGACCGAGCATTTTCAGAGCCTTTCAGAAGGCTAGAGGTGAATTCTACAGGCAAGACAAACAGTATAATGAAGATTAATAAGATGTAAAAAATACAAAAAACATGCAAAGAAAAAAAACAATCGGAAAAGATCATAGCGACCATGACAATGCAAGTCTTCTGGTCTTTGCTGGGCAGCGCTCAACACCACTGCATTGCAAGAGAGGGGCACGACCATTTCCAGTATTTTCCCTATACCTGCTGCCTCATTTTCACCACTGATCAGTTTTGCATCTTTTATTCCTGGGAGTACAGTCTCGACATCATTCCCACGCTGACCGTGACGGCTAATACTTTGGGGCAGAAGGTTACCCGTGCTTCATTTCTCCAGCACGATTTGGCAGCTCTCGGAGCCAAGCATGCCCCACACTCACCAAGGAATACCCTCCTCCTCCGCGCTGCAAAGCTCTGCAGAGCCAGGACCAAGTCCGAGTCCTATTACATCCACTAGAAAGACTCCCGTTCACTTCACTGGGAATTGAATCAGACTCAGAAGTAGTTTAGAAGTCAACTTGCATAAGTGAATAAATGAGTAACCTAGAAACAAGGAGCATAATGACTTTAGTAGGCCATGCATTTGGTGCAATGTTAGTGGTACATCTGATGGATGCTTCCTGACTGTCAGATTTTAAATAGTACTATATTTAAGGTTATGTCTATCAAATAAGTCATTGCTAATTTGATACATCTGTTCTGTTAAACTCAAAATAAATACCTGTACAAGCCCATGAAAATTCAGAGTAATGCAATTATTATTTTAGACTTTATATAAAGTATCCTGTCACCGTGGCATTCAAATTTATCCTTTCGCATATTTACAATAGATATGTTCAGGCAGTATGTGCATCAAAATGCAACTTCTGCACTTCGTCTGTATACAAGTTTTACTTGTCTGCCTGTACGTATATACATGCACATATTTTTTTCCTCTCAGGAAAAACACTGCATGGAAGTATTTGCGAAACTGATTTCATGTGTGGTTGCGTATGTCTCATTAACATATTATTTTTTAAATGACTATCCTAAATCAAGGGCTAAAAAAAACCCCCAAAACAAAACAAAAAAAACCAGCAGAATTATAATTGCTTTTGAAGTCTTTTACACATTATGAAGCAGCATTGATTGCATGGCCAAATACTACACCAAGGCTCCTTCCACTCAGGGTAGGGAAGCAGCAATGCCCACTGCAAAAAAAAACCCTTTAGATCTTACATTACCTTTTGGAATTTGTTTTCTTGTACCCAAATCCACGGCCAAGGTGCAATTTATTGCACATTCTTAACATTATTATCCTAATGAAATAAATATTTCTTTTACTCCTGGGAGTTTATCACAATAGCACCCAAGTGCTTTGTAAACACACATTTGTTTTTCCAACACAGCTGTGTGATGAGCAGATACTTTACAAAGAGCTGAAGCAGAGAGAGATTAAGGTCAAAATTACCCACAACTTGTAGGTGCCAGGTGGAGCCACAGAACAGAAACCTTTTAGAATATTTAGCACTTAACATAATCCAATATTTTGTTTTACTGACTTGAGCCGTGGCCGTGCCTGGGGCCCGCTTGCATCTCTGCAAGGGCTGTTCAATGAGTGGCACCCCGAGTAAATCTTCCATTTGCGTGGGCAGCAAAGGGACTCCACCAAAAAAGATAATATCACTACGGACAGAAAGAGTCCAGCAGCGGCATTTCCTTATTTTTGACTTTGGACTTTGAAATTTAGTGACAACTATAAAGCCTCCTGTTCTGGGTAGGATTTCTCACTAATTTCTTGAACAAAAACAAACAAGCAAAACAAACAAAAACAACCCCCTGTAAACAAAAAGAAAGAAATTCAGTGAAGGGTTATTAATGGGGCTGGAAGCCTGGATCCCCGATACAAAGGTCTGAGCATCAAATAATTGATAGTAGCGATAGCTTCCCACACGGGGCACAGCAGCAGTTATTCTGTCGGAAGGAAACAAACAATAAGATAGAGAAATCTTCAATTTCTAGTCACAGCTTTTACGGTCTACTGGGGCAAGATTTTTTCTGCTCATTTTCCCCATTTATGTTTCATGTACTGCCTGACCCATCTCAACCTTCTCCCTTTCACAGATGCATCATCTAACTCCTTTCCCAGTGCTTTAAGCCAGACAGGCTCACGGGTCTTTTGATCTCTGCGTTTCGGCACCTGCTCCAAACCTCCTTATCAGAGCTGCCAGGACACGTCCTACCCCATTCCCTAGCCCCCTCCTACAGACAGGGTCTTCCCCCCCCCTCCAAGTTCAAACTACAGCTTTTCAAAGGTGCACGCTTTGGAAAAATAGCAGAGATTTTCAAACGAGGACAGAAGAAATGCAAAGACTTCTTAATAAAAAGAGAAAAATTAACTCCTTTTCTCAAAAGCATGAGGACACAAGAGGGTTTGATCTGTTTGATTTTTTACAGCAATGATTGTTAGCATTTGGTTTAACAAGCAAAACAGGGCATTTTCTCAACTGGCACCCTCAGAAACGACTGAAATTTTCCAAAGAGATTCCAGCAGATACCAACCACAGAGAGTTTTTGCTCAAGAAAGTAAATTTTTGCAGAGTCATCTGCAACTCAAAATATATCCCAATAATTTAGAAACATGAAGGCATTTGACAGTCTCGCCCCAAACCTACCCAGCTGGCAGAGCTGCCCGGAGCCACACGTGCCAAGGACGCAGCACCCCGCTCCAGAACGGATTAGCCCAGTGCTGCATTTTCGCATCGAACACGCGAGACTGATGGAGGAATGACAGATGACAGAGGTATGGCACTGAATAAACCTTGGGCTCGTATCAGGGTCGACGGCCAAGCAGCAGGCACCGCTTCCCCACCTTCGGCACGGGTAGGATGTTGCGGGTCTTGGAAATTGAGCTTTATTAGCACCAGGGTAAATCCTGAACAACGGAAATAACGCGGTGACGCGTTGTATAAAATAATCCCAGATGCTGAAGACAATTCTCTTTCTGGTTCTTCTTCGTAATGATTAGGTGACATCTGACAGCTGGATGCATCATCTTTTTTTTGGCTACACAGCATCAGTTAGCGAAGCTACCTTTTACACGAAGCTCTGCAAAACAGCCTTTGAAGTAAGCTTTTTAGAAACACAAAGCTGTAGTTTCAGCTGAACTGTGTGGTTCGCACAGACTAAGTCACACCTGTGTACAAGGCAATTGGCAATTAAAATGCTCCATCAATTGAAATCGGATACATCCTTCGTACATCTTCACAAACATCATGAAAAGGGGTTGAGATATTGACAACACGTTCCTAGTTTTTCTTTCTTATGCAGAAATGGAGTTGAAAGCCACGTCTATTACTGCAGGTTACGAGTTCCCTCCTCAATTCTGTCCCCAAGTGCTGATAGCTGTGTCATTTCCAGGAATCTGGGCTCTTATCTTGGCATGCCTGTGTCGATCTGGAAGTTCATCATTTTCAATTTCATAATGTCTGACAGCCAGAAGTAATATTGCTTTACTTTGAGTGCTGGGTGTTTTCGACTGCTGCAAATGCTCCTGTGTACTGGGTGTAAAAACACATAGAAGCATGCAGTAATTTTCCTTTATAGGTGGCAAAAAACCCCAGCTGTGGTTCAAATTTCAGACTGCCCCCCCTGCCACAGGCACAGCCCCACGGCAGAGTTGTCTTCTCCCCAAACGCAACAAAAAAAACCTGCAGAAAATGCAGAGGGATCATGTGTTCAACATATGTCCTAACAGCTCTTGGGCAAATATCAGGGTAGCAGCATATTGAAGACTACCACACGACCTCTTATGGCCAAAAAGATGTTGTTTGAACTCCAGAATTAATTATATCCAGAGCTCTAAGTTTAGGCTCTTTTGTTAGTACCATGCTGTACAAGATGCCAACAGTTTAAGCTACTTTTATGAGAATATACAAAAATCCATAACGTAACAAAATTCAAATGCAGTTATGTGGACACTTTGGTTCAGGGATTCGGAACTGTAGCAGAGTTGCATTTTGATAGGTGTTTTACATATTGTTTTACCACAATGAAGACATCCTGAAAAACAAAAAGTGAGCAGAAGCTGTGCAAAGAAAGCTATTTTAAGTACTAGAAGCGATATAGTTAATTAGAGTACAGACAGAAACATATTAATCCTTGCCTTACCACACTTGTCCACAACTGTCGTCTTTAATCCCCGTAATAAAACAACATGCTTTAATGCAGATATTCAGGTGCTGCCGCTGAGAACGATACCTATCAGAAACATTTATATAGAGCTACACAGTTTGGGGTCAAAATGCCGAGGCTGAAGACTACATGCTAATTAACCCAAAGATCACAGTGATGTAATTGGAAATGAGATTTCCAAAAAGCAAGAGATGGCGATTGTTACTTGCCGATAAGGATAGAGCATGTGTATATAAAAACTCTGCAGTTCTTGTTGCCGCTGTAGTGCAAAACCTGCATAATAGCTAGAACTTTTTGGCAGGAGATGAGAAGACTCTTTCCCCATCGTGCAGAAATTTAATAAGCAAAATTAGCCTCTTGTGAGTTTTGTCTGGTCTGTATTTCGTGACTCTGCAGTTGCAGCACTATGTTGTTCAACTGAGCATAGGCTCCATTTTTTAAAGAAAAGTACCAGTAAGCTTGAAAACTACAGCAAATTTTTATTTTTATACCTGTTAAAGTTTAGGCCACTTCATAACTATACGTTTAAAAGGTGTACAAATGAGCAGCCTACGAGGAATAAGCCTCTAATCCAACATAGATCAATGTGATACAGACAGCCCCAGCATTACAGCTACTATCAAACTGGGCTTAAGAATAGATCAGTAACTCTCCTTAACCATCAGTATTTATTTGCAAAGCTTGCTGGAGTGTAAAATGGGTAAAGCTGAAGCTCACATAAAACTTGTGAGTTGAAGAAAGGAAGAATCAGAAAAATAATTGACTATAAATATCCCATATGGATTTTTCTCTTTTTTGAGAATTTTTATGGGGTTTGTTGAGCTTTCACTATATAAAATTGAGAAATATTCCCCTTACCCTTACTTTAGGGAAAAAAATAAACCCAAAAATTGTTCAAGAAGTAAATTGAACCAATACTCAAAAGCCATAACATCAGAAGTATTGCTTAATAACATACATGGGTTTTAGATCTCTCCACATAACTTTGCCAGACAGCGCAATTCCCAGCCTTGCAACGCTGCTGATATTTCAGGCTGCATCTCTTCAACTGAGACAGCCATTCATATCAAATTGTGTGGGCAGTTGGAGACAAAAACGATTTTGATGTACAGTTTTCCTGTGCAGGTAAGACAGATACAGTTTAAGCAATCACTGCTCCTCAGTACTTGTTAATGATCCACCGTTGCCATCAGCACCGATGCCATCAGCATCCACAAAGTTAGATGGCTCAATTTAAATGTGCTTCAGTAACCCTGGTTTTAAAAATCATAATTCCAAGAAACTCTTATTTTTAATTAGATACAACCCCGCTGATTCTAGTGATATGTTTTTTAAACCTAGAAAATCCTCTAGCTTCACAGCCATCAGTCAGTCTTCTGCAAAGCTAAAAGATTCACACGAGGGTCTGCCCCAAAATTCAATGAGTCAGCACCACAGCTGGTGATCCCAGCTAGGTATGGTGCGAATCGGTTTTAAGAGTGCCATCATAAGCAACTTTGAAAAAACTTGCAAAGCTGAAGGAACAGCAGCTTTGTGCAATATCCAGTAAGAGAGCAATAGAAAACACAAGGGACAGCACATAATAAAACCAGTATCTTGTTAACCATGCTTAATTAGCAGTCAGGTTAGTCTACATTTACTTACTCCAATTAGATCATTAGCCAAGTGTTTGCATAAAGAAAAAAAAAAAACAACGAAATTTCTGCAAGTCAGAGGGCAAAGGAAAAACGTTTGCAGGATTTCCAACCCCCAGAAAAGATGCTAATGATTTCTGACCACCAATTACCACTTTTTCTGAAGTCCAATACAAGAGCCAAGACCTCAGGAGAGATGATTGCTTCTGGTTGTCGCTAAGGTTCATTACATATTCCCCTCAAAAATAATCCACAATGGGAACATAATACAGCTGTGATATTTGGAATTCAATCATTTTAATTTAGCAGTTACAACTTCAGCAGGTCAGTGTGCAGCATAATAAATATAAATGACACAGCGAGCAGAAACCAGGGGTCTGATGTTACCATCATCTCCTTGCTATTACCTCCACTGTATCATTTCACCTATAGAGATTAACTACTCTAAAAACAATGACTCCGCAAAACTCATTAAAGGAAGGAGAATCAGACCTCCAGAAACACGCACACCTTGGTACCCAAACACAGGCAAAGGCTGTAACTGATACTAACAGTAACGCAGACCAGACTTTAAATGCTCACTCAGGATAATTATTAGATTTGATCTTTGCTTGGAGATTTGGCATAACATTAGGGAAACTAAATAACAAAAAAAACTAAATAACATCCAGAAAAGATGAATTATAGAGCAAGATGGGTAGGTATTTTTTTCTTAACAAAATTACGACCCTCTGTTTGCATTTTGGTGCAAGGATACCACAGAGTTCCAGGCTTCAGAAGTTCGGGAGGTAGGTATACTTATGTTTTTATACAACTATAGTATAATCAGTACAAATTCTGTAAATGTTATTAGCTGGAAAACAGTAACTCTGCTTTCTACACCATTACTGAACAAATTACTTCTATCATGCAAGGAATACATTCAAATTTTATTCGCATCTCAACCAAATTTTGTGACTGAGCTCTCTAAGCCATCATTTTTAATGCTGAAAAATATATAAACTGTGGCTATAACGTAACCGAGAGATGTTACAGAAATAAAGTTGGATTTAAACAGAAATTTAAAAAGGAAAAAAAAAAAAAAGTCAAGCTGCTACAGCCAGAAAGATGAAGCCTTCTGATCTTGAGAGTGTAGAGGTCTACAAGGTCTTTGTAAGATGCAACTGCTACATATTATTAGGGTCTGGCCACTGTCTCTGCACTGATTTTGTTCCCTTGAACCAATTTGCCTGGATTAAAGCTAGTTTAAAAGTTATAGGCTCTCCTACAGACTGCAGTTCAGACGTGGACTCAAGTTATTAGTTCGGGATTATCATCAAAAGTCGACATTTGCCAAATGATACCACAAAACAGTGTTCAATACAAGCAGGTACTTTCTGTATAGCAAGCTAGAAATATCGGATGGCCTCTACTAGCTTCAATTATTGCTGCTTTGTTTGAAGTGCCAATCGATAGAAACACAAGCGATCCATTACCTCCATTGAACCTGGCGATACCAAAACAATAGCACAAAAAGACAAATTTACAGAACATGCTAAGACAGAACCATTGCTTTCTTCTCCTGTTGTGTCCTCACCTGAGCTTGTGAGAACCAACCAACCAGAGAGGCACCCTGAAATGTGCCAGCCACACAAGTCCACGGGGAATCTTCAGTTTTCAGGATTTCAGGCCAAACACCAGTAAAGAATTAAAAGTTCTCTGAAGTAATGCACTGTTTTAGGCACAGCAGAAGACAGGACTCTAGACCACAGGACACGAAGTGTTCTGTATGCAAATATACTCCGAGTCACATCAGATATCTTGTTCTCAGGACAAAACCCTTCAAGAGCTTTATAATAGATCAGTCAAGGTCCCACGGGCAAGTCTTGCGAAGACCCTCGCAGCGGTGATTAATCCCAGCCTATTCCCGGATCCCTGACAGAGGCAGTTGTGATAAACACCTGTAAAATTGGCCTCCTGCTCAGTACATGCCTCCAGCCCTGGAGCTCTAGTGCTCTGAAGCCATCAAAATAAATTAATGGAGTAATAGGGTTAACTCTACCCCGTTCCTGCCCTTAGCAGAAGGAG
Source organism: Harpia harpyja (assembly GCF_026419915.1). Taxonomy (NCBI): domain Eukaryota; kingdom Metazoa; phylum Chordata; class Aves; order Accipitriformes; family Accipitridae; genus Harpia; species Harpia harpyja. Next base: position 42,007,912 of record NC_068951.1, read on the forward strand.
GTCTCTAAAAAAAACATGTGGAATTAAATATATATATGTAAAATGTCTGATGTACTCATTTGCTGGCTTTTGCAGCTTCACCCAAGTGTAAATGCATGAACTCAAATTAACTGCAATGTTAAATAAATTTAATAATAAATAAAGTTCCCTCCCAGTCGCATCCCCATCTCAAACAGCTCTGAGAATGGCAGCACTGCGGAAACTGGTTGAGACCTAAATACTGGCCTGAAAGGCATCCAGGGCACCGCCGTTGCATCGTCAATCCGCAAAAAGTCTCTGCCAGAGTGGCCTAGAATTGGGCCGGATTATCAGAGTGGTTGCACTAAAAATAGCAGTACCATAAATAAAAATGAGCAACAGCTAAAAATCTGTCAAATTATTTTATTTCATAGAGGTTTCTCCATTTATCTTATGGTAAACAAAGTGTTTTCCTCCTCTAAGGTTGTAGTTTCAACGACCTGTAGAGTAGTTAGAGCACGCCTAATCTCTAAATCTTCCCATATTGAAATAAAGGAGTAATGCCAGTGCAGCTGATCCAAGTTTTTCTGTGTAGAACCGACTCTCCGATATTCCGCGTAAGAAATCAATAGTAAGTCTGGCAGCGTCTCCTGAGCTCCTGTACAGTCCTCTTCACGTGAATGATATTGGCAAGGTCGCTGCTAGCGCTGGCCCGCTGCTTTCAAACGCACTTTGCTTCTTCCTTTGTTCAGAGGGAGAAGTGACATGGGTTTTTTGCTGCTTTGCTTGCTTTGATTGTCTTTTTTTTTTTTTTTTGCTCAGAAAATTAAATTTCATGAAGTTCACTCTTATAGATTGAATGCTTTGTGCTAAACAAATGGTTATAGTCTTTCCGGTGCTTTCAATAAATTAGAACTAGATGTTCAAGCCAATATTGAACTGACACAAATTAGATTTACCAAGCAAAATTTTCCAAAAATATAATCTTATCGAACAAGTACTGTATTTTGCACCTGTCAGAAAATGTTTATTGCTTTATTTCATTAACATGTCCTGTCAACCTTTAATTTTAAATTGCCTAGCAGAACAGAAAAGGCATTTTTCTAAGAGAGAACTAACTTTTCATTGTAAGAGACATCAGCTAACATGGAAAAAAGTACCACTGTGTCTCTAGGGTAAATTTTTTGTTAGCCACTTGGACCACAGTTTTTCCAAATTATTTATGTAGTTAAAATACACAAACCTGTCAGCAGACCCCCTCTATTTGTAACAGACTTTGTCGAGTCTGAAACATTTTCATTAAAATAATAGTAATCTATTTTAAGCTACATGGATTTTTTCAGTTCTCACTCTGTTGCAAATACTAAATATTTTCCATCAGGAGGTGTGTTTTTTTCTAGTGTTCATTTAAAGGAAAGCTCAAAACAGATCCATGAAAACATACTTGTGTGCGCTGCTGCTACAGAAGATTTTTCATTTTAATGGATGAAATAAAATCCTTTTTAAAGCAATTAAGAGTAGCAGTCTTTTCTCGACACATATGCACAACTCTCATTATGTCTAAGGGAGTTATGTGAGTTCTGAGGGAATACCATACATGCTCAGTGCTTAGCAGCCGTTCTTTTGGGAAGGACACTCAAACTTCAGGCAGCTGCTGTCCAAAATCCACTTCTTAAATGATTTTTCAGTGTATCTTGCAAAGAATAGAGGTGCTTCCCTGTGAGCAGGAGCTTTTCCAAGCTCTGCCATATGTGGGGGACTTTCAGCAGCAAGGCTGGCATCCCGCCTCCAACAACAGCTACACAGTATTCAACCAGAGCCTGTCGGAAACCTAAAGTATCCTTTGAACACCCTAGAGGGCTGAAAACTTGAATTCTTCTTTAGGATTCTTGGTCAAAAGCTCCAACTGCCCATGCTCTCCCCCATCAGAAGGGAAATGCATCTCTCCAGCGCGGTGTCATTGACTTCAGTAATTTACATTGGCCAAAAATGCAGCTCCTCTCTGTTTAAGTGTAAAAATGGAAAAATTTGTTTTTCATCAATAAAAATGTCTTTCAGGTCATCTGTGTATTGTAGACCTCCAATATCTTATTTCTGTGATCTGGTGATGGTCAATCACTGAAAAACAAGTCTGTTCTCCACGAATGTTACAGTTGATGAAAATACTATCAAAAGCCATCATTAACTCATAAAGTTTTGATTTCATTGACAGCACCACATCAAGTGAGTTCTACTTTTTACCGCTAAATTTAATTACTGCCTTTTTGCATTTCTATAAAGCATAGCCAGGTCTGCCTCAGACACAGCGTTCTCCAGGTTGTCATTCATTTGCTGATGCTAAAGCTAATTGGCAGTGCCTTCAGAAAAAAAAATGTTCCTTACAAAAGCCCTTTAAGATACATGTTCTTAAGAGCACATAAGTAGCTCCATACTCGTCAACTACCAGATGTTTTGGTATAAATAAAATAAATTGCATCCCTAACAGGCTGCTTAGACAGAACAGATCTCTCATGTGCAAAAATGAAATTGCATTATGCTTTTCCTATGTTTTCCAGCCTTGAAAACCCAAAATCTAGTCAAGCTTTTCAGCAAAGATAGTAATGAGAGAGGAAAAGGATAAAAAGTAAAAAGACTCCCCAAGCTGGAGAAGTATGTCAAAGTCCCTGCTCTGAGATACTTTGACTTCCCTATTATTACCCTTAGAAACAGTTCACACACAAACACCAATACCCAAAATTAGGACCCGTCACACACAAACACCAATGCCCAAAATTAGGACCCCTCAGTCCTATTGCAGTTGACTATTACAGCAGCACGTACTTAAAATGCACACTGTTTTATACCTACTCGGATTTGGAAAGTTTAATCAAGAAACCAGCAAGCAGTGATGCCCATGTTTTAATCACAAGGAAGAGAAAAGACTTCCTTTATATTTCTAAAGCTTTAAGGAGTCCCATTTCCAGGCTTTGCCATGCCAACCTTGGTGCCAGAAGCATATTTTTAGGTATTGTTTAAACTGAGATTTTCATACGATCTTCTTCCTGCCAGGAGACAGGCAGAAAGAAAGAGCATTTGCAAAGACTACAAGCATTTCATTATTTTTTCTAATCACAGTTTATATATTAAATTGTAATATTGGGCTTGCCCTGACAGGTGGTCTGCAGATCGGGCTTTTTGCTGTCCTCTATTCAGCCAGCCAGAAGTCAGAGTTGATAAAAAACTGTGGCCTCTAATCTTTATTTGATACCCACACATAAGGCATCTCTTTTTGCAGTGTCCAGACCGATAAGGACCGACAGTAAAACAGAGGCTGTGCCTGACTTCAGTAGGATGTATTGGCTATCGACCGCATTTGCTCAAAGTCATCGTCAAATATCCTTCCCAGTTAGCGCCGTCAAGCAGCGACCAGCTCAAGGCATCAGCCATTACCTTTTCATCGAGTGCCACGATGGATTTCAAGACCTGCGACACAGGTCTAATTTTACCTTAGTAAACAGCGTCCTCCCCGATTTGTCAATTTATTGTTGATACGCTCTTCGCAAAGAGTTCAATTATTGAGTGGAGAACAAACAGGCAAAGTAAACGTGTTTTCCTCCAGAGGGAGCAGAAGACATACTGCTGGCCCTTTTAAGCGCTCTTCTGAGCTCTTTGGAAGGGAGATTGCTTAATTTAATCTTCAAACAAATGATACAGTCTGAAAGGGCTTCACGCGTTCAGATAATACTTTCTCAGAAATTTAATTCACTAATTTCATTAGGTACCGCATCAGCCGGCGCAGTTTTCAGGGACACATTTAGAGGGCAACTCGTTTGAGTGCAATTTTAAAGAAACAGATTTGACACAGTGTCAATCTATTGCCAAGCTGCATGGCATCTCCCAGGAAAACAATTGAATTTAGGAATGCAGCCTGCTTGTTTTAATCTCCTCTATCTCACTAGGATAAAGTTACTCTTTTGCATAAGCAGTAACTATATTCAATGTTTGATGATGTGCGACTTAAAATGTCCTTCACCAAGGAAAATAATTCAAGGCTTTTAAAAATGAAGACTCAACCATTTCCTTCCCTTCATTTTTCCAACAGTTTTTAATGAAAGGTCATAGTAGTCACTGCCATTTTAAATTTAATATATCTCCTTGATTTTATAAAAATACCTAAGTTCACAAAACATTTTGTGGTAGGACACAAATCTAAACAGAGGTATTCCTCTCAGTTTCAGCATAGAAATTAACACTTAAAAGCTAGTTGGATGGATTGGAAAAAAAAAAAAATTAAATAATTATACAGCTGCTGGGATTGACTGAAAGAGAGAAGAGTCCTGTCATTTTATATATATGTATTTATAAATACGTGACCAATCAACAGGAAGAATCCAGGCCTGTGAAAATGGTATCATCTAAGAACACTTCATTTCCAAACTTCCTCGTGTCCAAATGGCTTAAGAACGTTTACTTTACATTATAATCATTACATAGCAGTTGAGCACAGCCTACTGTCTTTGTGCTGTAGTAAAACACCTCACTTGAATTAGCCAAGTAACTTTGTGGAATGTGCAAAAATATTAGAAATTTTTCTTTTTTCCAAGCTTGGCTGTTACATAAGGAATACAGCCTGACTTAACTAAAATAAATTATACATCTAGTATTAAATTACAGTCTATACCATGAAAGCGTTGTATTTTGTACTCTTTAAAAGATCATGACCTAATTAGACTGTGATGTTAAATGTTCAGTCAGACCGATGGCAAGCTGTGTGGCTCGTCATTTCTATATCAAGGGACACGTCCGAATGCAGGTATAGAAACACTTGCGGCTCCCAGCAGAGAGGCCGCACAATGTCCCTGAAGAGTCTGCCAAGAAGTTCAAACTCAGTTGCCACCAGTTTACCATTTCTAAAAGGAGTTCCTAGTTTTGAAGTCAGATCTCCCCACAGCCCCCGCCAAATCCCTGGAGAAGTTCTGATCATCTCTGGATAAAAGTTGAACCGTTTCTCTGGAGAAGGCGTACTTGTGTAGGTTCAGGAGGCTGAAGGTGGCACTGAGGAGACTATGGAGGGTTGGCAAGGAAGGACATCCCTTTGGGTACGCCTGCTCTGTTGTCTACAATAGCCAACAGGCGGTGGGGACCTGTCCCAATGTACGCGGGAGATGAAGGCAAAAGCAGTAAAAGGCAATTCCTGCCTACGTGTTTCAATGGTGCAGCACACAGGGCTGTGTGCAATGAGTTTGAAAAGTTGGTAAAAGTAAATTTTTTGGGTTTGGTTTTTTTTTTTTTAAGCCAACAAAGAGGCTAGTCACATTTAAATTCTGCTTCTGGCTTGCGGTGTGTCTGGACACAGAGAGGTCATGGCTTGATGCTACTTCTTTTGATGATGGAGGAGAATTTTATATCTAACTCATCCAAGTTTTCATCAATTTTCTGGCTCTGAAAGTATATTAGTTTATATTTCTAAGCGCCCAAATACACTATTAGTATCATTTTCTGTTCTGAGAGGCATTTAATCTGGCCAAAACAAGCGACATGACACAAAACACAGCACACAAGAACCTGCCTTACAAGCTTGGTTTTAGGGCACAAGACCTCCCCAAAAGGCTCAGACCCACAGAGGGATAACGTGGAGCAAGTAGTGGCTGCAAAGGACAGCAAAAGGTTCCTGTCCACTTCTTGCTCCTTCCTGTAAGGGACATTGTCCACCCTTCAGGGACTTCTGCAACAGAAGGTTACACTTCAGCCGAGCATTTAATTTAAGGTTGGGTTTCATCAGCGCACTCTAACGAAGACTAGTCAATCTTACAAAGAGTTATGTTACCAGCCCGAAAAGGTTAAGAGACTACATCTCCTCCTCAGACTTTTATTTTCTTCCCTACTGCTTATGACCCCGCTTATTGTTAATATTAACCACCATCGTATTTAGAAACTGTGACTCAGCCTTCCCTCCGCCAGCCAGGAATGAGTCATAGAATCATTTCGGTTGGAAAAGACCTTCAAGATCATCGAGTCCAACCATCAACCATGCCCACTAAACCATGTCCTAAAGCACTGTCGCTGAGGCTGCTCGCAAGCCCCGTGTTTCATATGCTCGAGCCCAAGTTACAAAATCTTCACAGCAGATATACGGATGCGTAGACAAAAAAAAGGACCTTGACCTTTTATTCCACCACCCTAACCCAGCACCAAGTGTGCAGGCTACACCAAAGTCTTCACTGGGTACAGACGTGACATCCACCACTCTGAATGCCTCCCTCGGAGAAGCAGGGGAGAGAGTCCCTTATCCTGGAAAATGTCCTTGGAAGAGGCACGTGTGACCTCTCCTAGGTGTAAGCGTTGGAGAAGAGCCAGCTAGAGGTTGTAGCATCCAGCTTTCCTGAGTGTGATGGGGGAGAACAAGCAGGTCTGTGATTTGGGCTAGGACAACAGGGACAGCACGTAACCATCTGTTCCAGCTCATCCTTTCCTATTTGAAATGGATGAGAGAAGAAAAGATATTAATACTAAGAGCCCTGTGAGATAGGGTGCATCTCAAATCCCCACGACAGAACACACATCACATATTGTTTCCAGCACTGTAATTATCTGATAAAGCTATTAACCATACCCCCAAGATGCCATAAAGCATTAATACTTCCCACCAAAGCAATCTGAACCACAGCCAGATATTAGTCAGCACCTGTATGTTACTTTGGGAAAAAAAAAAAAAAAAATTATATCAGGAGAGTCATTTCCTTGTATTTCTGCGAAACTTAAGTTGACAATGGGAGGTTGAGTTGGCTGTGCACGGCTCTGCTGAGAAACACAGCGCTTCTTTCTTAGCACACATTAGCAGAGAGGAGCGAGCACTTAATACGCGTAAAAGGGTGGGGGTCTCGGGTCACATTTGCCTCCACTTCACATCGAAACCTCATTAAGTGAAACATAAACAAGCTACTATGGATTCACCCCAAAATAAGAAGCTAGCAATATTAAAGAAGCCCAAGTGTAGCTATAGGATTCCTATACATCAATTACCTTGTCGGTTAAATAAATAATGGGAAGTTATTAATGGGGCAAGAGAAAAAATTGTGACTGAGGCCACTTCAGAATTGAGCAAAGCTACCCTAGAAAATAAGCCAACACCACTTTAATAAAATTCACATCTGAGGAAGTTTGCACACATCAGCAAGATACTCCTCGTTGAAGATTGATTGAGCTAACGCGTTGACGATGGCCAGCCATCGCAACAACTTCCCTACCTGACTTGTCTACCAAGCAGCACGGCTCGAAGCAGACCTTTGCCGCAGCTGCTGGCGTGGGTACAGAGGAACATACTTGGTGCAATCAGCGTGGAGCACCTCATTGTTTAAAAGATGGATCTGGAACGGTTCCCAGATTATACATCTGCCCCTGTAATTCACGTCTCGTATAATGAGGCTGACATGGGAGGTATTGGGAACGAGCACATTTAGTCACAGTGGGCACATTGCTGTCTGCCGGTGAAACATCCGTGGGTGAACCCTTCCCAAAACTAGTTATCAGAACAACTAGCAAACCAAAGGGAAACACCTACAGGTCAGTTTTGTTTTATCTTCAATTTTGAATGTACTAATATTAATATAGCTGCAAACATACATTTCCCTCCTCGCCTTCAACAGGCAGCGAATAAAAGGGGTGACATTGAGCCTTATTTACCAGTGAGAGCAACTCCAATTCTCCTCTTCGTTCTCCTTTTATCTCAGTTTCTTCTCTCACATGTATATTTACCCTCTACTTTGTCATCACAACAACATGCGAATGTATAATTAATGTACCATTAAGAGTTTTCACGAGCACCACCCTGTAGGGTCCAAAAATACCCAACACCACCAACCAACACCCCCCAAAAAACAAACCACAAAACCACCCCACCACCACACACACACACAAAATAGAGCTGTAAGTGACTTAGTAAGAGGTCAGCCAGTCCACCTCCAGTCCCAAGGCCGGAGTAACTATACCTGTGCCCGCTGATAACAGCTTCCTTATGACCCCTAAGGACTGAAAGGAGCCTTGTCCTTTTCCAAAGTTCCCCATTGCAATAATAAATCTGGATTTTTAACTTCCTTTCTTGTTTTTCTTTTTTGGTATCAGCAATTATCAGTCTAATAGTGTCTGGTTATTTTAAAGTGGTTCCTGTACCAGAATACTAGTCTGACCCATCATATATCTAGGGCCAGCGAGGCAGCGTAATTGCAGCATGCTAGAAAACAGAACTGCAAAGCAATACTAAAAGATTTTGAGCTATAACGTTTATACTTGTATTTTATGACTTCACATATGGAGATATCACCTAATTGTCAATAGACTAGCAACAATTCTCATCGAGGGCCTAACCCATAGTTCTTCAGAATCAATGAGACCATTCTATTGCCTTCAAATGGCTTTGGATCACCCCCAAAAGAAAAAAACCAAAATAAATTACAAATTGTCTCATTAACTTCTCCAAATGTCTTTTGAACCACTTCCAGAAAAATAAATGAAGGAAAAAAAAAGTATTCAAGCACTCCAAGAACACAACTCAAGTAAAGGAAAAAGAAAAAAAAAAAAGTACTGCCCAGAATACTTTCAAAGTGGTAGGAGATAAAATATAATCACATATTGCAAATGACTCCTAAAGCCAGGGAGAACAAAGTCTGCCATAAGGCTGCCCTTCAGTCCTTATATGCTTCACATCATTCAGCCTCTCCTTGCTATTCAGTTGTGTCATGTGCAAAGCATTCACACAATCATTGTCAGAAATAAACACACTTTTCCCCATCTGCACTCACTCTGAGCTGAACAGGAAAAAAGAAAAAAACAACAAAACCCCACATTACTGACAAAGCAGTTGCATCAACAGATGCGAATTCTGATTTAAACAGCCATATTTCTTTCCCTAGAAATCTTTGTTGTACTAAGCATGCATGTTTATGTACTATGTGTGCTGTACTATGCACGTGGACTTGCTTAAAGCTTGTTTTACTCAAGTATATAAAAAAATTCTTGCAAGCCAAATACATGAAAAAAGTCCCTAATAGGTTCCCAATTCCAAATGTTTTCAGATGTGAGGAGCCTAAATATCTTTAAGCATGCTACCTTGAGCTTTAGAAATCATTTGGGTTGCAGCAAAAGCTCTGTGCAGCTGATGTACTCCAGCTGTGATTTTCACTTTATCAGATGCCTATAATTGGTTAATTTGGACCTGCCTACCAAAGCAATAAAATTAATGCCACTGTCCTGAATGTTTCCTGTTCATTGCTGAAATAAAAGCCTCTGCTGGGTGATGATTATGAAGCATGATTGCCCTTGTACTTCTAATATCTGCTTTCCTTAATTTACAACTCTCCCACCAAATAAAACCAAGGAAGAAATAGAAAGTTCATTAGCATTACAAAATTAAAATTATTAAAATGATCTGCAGTGTCATCCTTCTGGATTTTGCATCAAATAAAGCTTTGCTCTACAGCGTTTTCCCTGTTTGAGAACCAGATTGCTGCCAGCCTCACATCGCGGCTCACCAGAAGTGAAGTTCAGAGAGAGCATCAGTCTTCATTTTCGACTTAAACAGTTTTGATAGAAAATCAAGTCACACAATTTTGGGGGCTAGAGAGGCTGCACAAATGCAACCAAAGCCCACATATTCTTAAGTTTTCTATATTGTGGACAGTCTGTGATCTTAAAAATATTGCAGAACGAAGTGTGGCATGGGAAATGCAGCTATTTACAAAATACATAGCAATTGCTCATAACCTGCACTCTGTCAACACAAAACAAGATACCATGATAAGAAATAAAACTCTGTTTAATCACGCATCCTAAAGTGATATCCCCGCATTTTCTGCAGTGTCAAGTTGGATAATTTTATTCCACCTAGGTAAGATTTGCAATACATTTTGAGTTTCCCAGTGGATTCTTCCTTTCTCTCCATGTTAGCACATTGAAGCCGCAAAATAGCCATTAACCACTGCATACAGAGTGCCACACTCAAGCAACAAGATTCACACCGAGCTGATCTGAGTTTTGAAGTGTTTTGACAGAAAATTAAGCCAAATTATTTTGTACTTTTACCTCTTCAAAAATTTATTCTAATATCTATCGCCCAGCAAAATATACATCTATGTTTCACTCTACCAGCTCTTCTGCAGTAATCAAATAACAAACCAAAAAATAAAAGAAAGAATCCTCACATGGTGATTTAATCAAGTAGTAAAAGCTCCAATCCAGCAATAGTCAGGAGGTAGACCTGGTGCAGGTAAGCTGGTCTTGTGAAGGCTAGAGGCCATCAGAGACTTGACCAAATGCATTTCCAAAGGACAGATTAAGGTCCCATCCAGAGCCTCCTCACCAATTCAGATTTCTCCTCAAAGAACTCACTGCAGAATCAGACCTATTATTAAAAAGAGTTTTTAAACGCAGAAATCAACAAAAAGACTTAAAAAGATCTAATAGATTTTCCTTCTGCTCTTGAAACAATATTAAAACTTTCTTGTCTATTTAAACAGCAAGAGAAAATGGTGAGATTTTACCTACCAATAAAAATTATTAAGAAAAAAAAAAAAAGAGCAGTAGTTTTACTTGAAGTTAATGAGAGCTTATGGTGGGAATGAATCATATAGGACAGACACTGGATACGACATTTCCCACTGAAAACTGTGGCTACATTCCCTAGGTGTATTTCAGGGTTATCTTTAAAACATTTACTGAAAAAAGATGGCAGGGCTAGCTGAAGGCTGCTCTGCTGTGAAATTACGTTACATTTGGCAGCAGCAGATGTTTTGAGAGGGATGGGCAAGGAAATCCAGGTAAGGGAGAGATGCCATAGCATCCTCCTTCTCCTTACCTGCTTCCAAAAATAAAGCTTATATCCCCTCCCATAGATCTGCAAATCCCTCAATGCCATCACATCAAATTTGGCCCAATATCCAGTAGTGTCTAAGTTGCATCCCTCCACAGGGACCCCACAACTGAAGTACATAAGCCTTCTTCCCTCAGTTCAAGGAGGTGTGGGGGGGAACACCAAAAAAACCCTTGAAATACTGGAAATAATTGCCCATTTGGTTTGACAAAAGCACTTCTTAAAATATTTATCAAAAATATCCAGCAGGCGCACACTGATGCCTGTGCTCTTCCACATAGCACCGGATAAAAACCCAGATACAATATGTAAATCACAATAGGGGACAGGTTGGAAAACCTGAAGCAAATGCATTTTACATTTGTCCAGTCATAATCACTGTTGATCCATTTAGCATACAGCTCAATTACTTTGTAAGCTAATAACAAATACAACTTAAGAAGAAAAACACAATTTCAAAAGGTATAGTACAGAAGGCTCCAGAGAAGGATTTCAGCCGTTTTAACATGGAATTACTCCTTTTTTTTTTTTTTCTTGTTCCTTGCATGGAGTCTGGCCACAGTCTAGAGCCTATAAATTAAACATTCATAGCCATGATAGCTGCATAACAATAATAATTATTTATTTTTTCAAGCATGTTTCATCTTGAAAGGCCCCCTGAAGTGCAGCCAGCTGTCCCAGAGAAAGGCACACAGAGCACAGCGGGCCACAGAATAAAGCGCCCGCAAGACGAAACACCGGCAGGACTTGGTGTCTCGGCAGCTTCAGCGTCCATTTCAGACATCTCGTAGCTGCTCTCTTCACGCAGCCCCCGAAAGATGGGCTGGTAAACTCTGCGAGAGTGCTGGGCTTGCTCCTGGGAAAGGATGATGGGCTAAATTAATCCTGAGCAGACAAAATCCTGGTGCATCTTGCAGCTTCCCTTGCTCGTTAGGATGTTTTCCTGATGATCTCTAAAGCCTGGGTAACCCTCAAGTCTCTCCTGATTAATTTGCTTTTCTCCAAGGAGGAATACAGGAACTTCAGAGTAACATCAGAGAATTTATGAAGGGGTTTTGGTCTAGTAACAAAGGCAAAAGCTTAGGAAATGAGTTTGTCAGATATTGACATCTCCACTCTCCCCAGCTTGAAAATAGCTTCCAGGTACGTATTTTAGGTGCCTTTGTCTTTGATTAAAGGTGCATCCATCAGCCACGTTTTGAGCCTAAACTATGCATCTCAGCAGCCTTTCCAAACCAAGTATTTTGTATATGCTACAAGGGAATCTCCTCTGCCATGTAAAAGAGAAAAAAAAAAAAATCCAGAAATTCAGTAAATATAAATGACCAAATAAAAAAGCAAAACTATGCAACCTGCAGTGAACCACACTCCAGGGAACTTCTAACTGCTTCACAGGAGTACTGGGTAAAATATTGTATGGATCATGTCATGATGAATTACCAGCACTTTTTTATATGTATGTCACCTAATTCTAACATTTATCCACTTTATGCTACAGCTTCAGTTTTAATTTGATCATCCTCCCCATTTTCTCCACATCCCAAACACTCTCAGGACTCCTTAAAAATAACAAGCTCAATTCACATGAAAATACCATAGATAAATCCAGGCCAACAGTAAATAACAATTGGCTTCTCCCCTCGGATGCTAGAACCGGATTTATACAGCTGGAAAAAAGTCCCAGGCTGTCTGTCCAATATATACATTTTCCACCCATCACTCCCTGTGGCAGTATTCCCTTCTAATGGGCTTTATTTTTGCACTAATTTTGCACTAAAATGGTTCAATTCGATGGCAGGATAATTTATGCTTAATCAGGATCCCAATGAACAGCATGTTAAATTAAAAAAAAAATAATTATTTTTGCCAAAGGCTGAAGAACAGCTGACATGTTCTTGAAAAATTGTATCGAAGATGACTACTGTTTTGAGCAAGCGAGAAAAGATTTAACAAATAACTTCTAAACCAGAAGATGACATCAAATTCATTTTCAGCCAGGCAGGATTATTGTCCCACCAGAATGAGACGCAGCAATAGGCTCTGGTGCAAGGTCCAAGCCTGGCTTAGCGGGCCTGATCCTGTGCCACTTCAAGCGAGAAGGGGTCTTGTTTTGAAGTTTAGTTCCTTCATACAGGTGAAGGCAAAACCACCCCAAACAGACCTTATCGCACCCGTGATTAATTGAACCATATCAGTTCCAGCAAATTAATCCCCGATGAACTTGGGCTTTGCTACGTTTGCTCCCGCTCACCTACACCCGCTCACGGGGGCGTGCGTGGCAGCCATGCCCACAAAATCCTGCCTTTATAAACCAGCCCACAGGAGTTTATATGGGATAAACACTGTCAAGCCGGGGAAGTCCCAGGTCCTCCCTCCCCGCACCGCTCACAGCACGAGAGCTTCTGGCCGCGAGAGCCAGGGCTCCATCAGGCTGGTACCCACCTCTCTGCAAACGTGGTATTTTTCCATTTATCCTCTACAGTGGGTCACTTTCTGTTGTCAGAGTGAGTTAAAGAGGTTGCATTTGATTTAGCACCAAACAGCTAAAAGCTGTTTGCTAAAGGCTGACAGATGTATGCAAGGCCACAGCTCAGCAGAGAGGGATGCTGGGCAAGATCTCTTGTGAATTTGCCCAATAGTTTCTTTCATTTTCTATCCAAATTGAAAAATTTTATTGTAAATTTAACTATAAGGCTCCCTTTCCTCAAAGTGACAGGTACTGCCCTGTCTGCTTTTTGGAAAAAATCAGAACTTAAAAAAAAAAAAAGAAAAAAAAAAAATCAGCAGCAAAGCGAAGGGAGTCGAGTGATGGGCAGGGAGGTGCCCTTGGAGCCCAGCACGGAGCAGAGCGGAGGCTGCAGTTGGAAACGCCGAGCCGAGCTGCTGGAAGCGTGGACGGGGGAGGAAGAGTGATAAGCAGGGGTCAGCGGAGCCAGATTTATCCACACCGAAATAGAGAAAAAACTTCTCCCTCCTCAACAGCTGGCAGTCAGTCACAGGCCGATAGAAAGATTGAATGGGTAACAGTGAATAAGAATGGATACTTTTATATTCCTAAGGTTCAATCTGATGTTGAAATAATGCTGCTGTCATAAATAGTAATAAAGGGAATATTTAGTATAGATGTATTGGCCATTTTTCCAGGATTTCTGCAAAGTAGGATTGTTTAAATTCACTCCACTCATCAGGGCGAAATAGGATTGTTAACGGTGCTTGTAAGAGAGAGATGGAACAAACAACTCGGGGAGAGGAGTATTTTCTTGGGTTTTGTTTTTAATTCAGACGTCATCGCAGCCTGTCACTTGACTTTGAAGGGAATCAGCCCACTAATACAAGATCGAGCAATTTCAGCTGTATCACGTACTAAAAACGCATATTGTATACATGCAGAGGATGAACACAGAGATATATCCACACTGCTATTCTCTATAGATTAAATATATATTTTAATAAGTCTGTCTTTTCTGACTTCAAATGTTAAGTGCATATGTTAGCTACATAACAATGTAATTAAACTTTCCCTATCAGAGTACTTCTTCACACACAAAGCTTTTTGGAAAGTAATTGTTCCCAAGGAAGTTTGCCCACATAATTTTTTGAAGTCTTTGCTGGAGTTTTTATAGCTTGTCTGGGAAATTAAGAAGAGCTCTGGAGATCAAATGTCAAGCTCTTCCCCTGCAATTTTGAGATTTTACTATTTAATTTTAATTTCTTAGTACCCATCCATATTTCTTGGAACAGACCCTCAAGTTACAATAAGAGTACCTGCAATAACACAAGGAGTTAAAAACTATTATTACTGAAAGACATGAGAACCAGTTGTGAGATGCCATACGCCCTAGGACACATGTGATTTACACAAAACCTCCATGCTGCCACAGAATTCAGGTTTCCAACATAAATTATTCTGCAACTCCAAAACTTCTTTCCAGCAGTAATGAAAACTAATTGCCCTATTTTACTTCAACATTACTACATAACATCTACAGAATATGCTACAGCACACTCCGCCCTATGCCCCAGCATAAACCTTCTGAAACTATTAGAAGTAATAAGAAAAATAATAATTCATTTTTCCGCAATTCCTCCTTATATATGCCTGAATCAAAAATCCCATAATCATATCACACCAGAAAAATTAATGCCGGACACTCGGACAAAGCTGCACCTTGCTCAGCTCTCTTGCGTGCTTGGATGCCTTGCTCCACAATCACACTGTTCATGGGTGAGATTGCCTTTCTTTAAAAGGTTTTTCCAATATCTAGACTCCTATCCAAATTACAGTTTAGCTTAACCGATAGCAGTGTCTATCGTGACTTGCCCTCCTCTCTCCTAGCAGCAAGCCCAAGGAAAGCAGTAACTGCAGTTCATGTGCTTCACCTACCCAACTTCCACTTCGTTTCTTACCCTAATGAATCAAAAGCTTTAGACATTGATTGTTAAAGCTTGTTAGCAATGCCCCACTCACCAGCGAATTTTCAGAGAGTTCAGCATATGTCTAATCAAAAGATCATCCGTATAAATCAGACTTTCCTTTTTAATTGTAACATCTCACTGGGCCTTTCTAATAAATATTTTAAATTCATTAAACAACTTTCATAAAAGTATCACCTTGGGCCTTTTAAACACTTCGAAACTTAAAACGTGAGCCTGGCTTAGAGCTAGAGCCTACTTGTGTTTTAAGCTGGCATTTCTCCTCGTTGACATTCGAGGCTTTGCTGGATGTAACGCTGCCTCATCGCTCCTGCCTGCCCGCCGAACGGCAGCGATTACCATCTGCGTTTGAAACAAAAGGTACAGAGGCAATGGATTGTCTCTGGTTTCAAACCAGCCCTAGGTAACTCAGATGACTTGCCTGGTAACTGGTACCCAAACTAAGTATCTCGGGAAGGTTCAGACATCATCGCGGTTGGGACAGGGCATCTCGGGCACGTCGGTGCTGCTGCAGATAGGGTTTTGCAAGGCTGCACGTTGTTGTATGGGATCGGGGACAATAATGGCATAAGATAACTCCTTCAAAGCCTTAGGATACACAAAGTGTTCTCAAAAAGGTCACTGTTTGTAGGTAAATCTGACAATTTGATAACACCCGGTCTAAAACTTGAGCATCACCAAGACTCTCTGTGTAAGTGAACCGAGCTCAAATAGCAAAGCCACAGAAAATGATCATTTCTAGTGCAAGGAGTTCCTGTAGACACCTTGGCTACAAGCTATGACAACTGGAAAGACACTTCTCAAATTTGGGGAGGAGGGGGAAAACAGGACTCATCCCAGATTTTCTTCCTGCCTTGAGAAAACCATTCATTTTTAAGGGCTGTGGTTTTCTTGTCTAATAAAGCAGTTTCAAAAGCAAGATCTTAGGAAAAAGGCATCAAAATTAGTTTGTGTCTCCCTATCATTTGTGACGTGTGTGGAAATTGTCAGGTAGATATTAGTATCTTATACATAAACTCCTGGACATGCTAAATATTCACAATTTTTTTCAGGTACCTTTAAATTATAATACATTACACTACCCAGTCAGGCTCTTATACTTCTGGATTTTTAGCGTCTTGCTTATTCTGGAACATTATCATAAAATAAGCACATTTAAAGACAAACTTGATAATTAATGTAAAATATTATCCTCAAAGTAACAGATAATTAGTAAAAATGCCTATGTAAAAAACAACCCAGGGTGTTCCCCATCTTCTTGTGATTAATCCCAGGTATATATATCCAGCTTAGAGCACAAATCAAGGCACACAGCCCAAATTTCATGCTTCAGAGTTACCAGAAACACGACACAGATTTTAATAAATTGAGAACAAGATGACCCATTGAGCTGGGGCTTGGTAATTTTATTTCTTTAATGCAAAACTGAAGACCTATCTTTGCAGTTTTTATAAATATCCAGAGCAACTCCTTTACCGTACATGAGATATCACTGAAAAAGCAACTGTTTTTCTTCCTGTTTCACTGCCATTTTAACATAATAGCAGTAGTGTCTGCACCTACTAGAAATAACAATTTGTTGGGGGAGGGGAGCGCTCCCCTTTCTTCCCCACAATTTCATTTCTCTCCCCAATTTTGGGAACTGATTTTCCTAAGATTTTATGAAGAAAGATTGGGCAATCAAGCACATACAACAAGCTGTTCAATGTTCCTATCCAACTTCCATAAATACAGATCATGTATAAGCCAAAATGAAATCGATGGAAAAAAAACCCAAAAACAAACCTCTACAGTAGCTTATCATTTTACTATTGAATTTATTTAGTTAGAATGAGAACATGGGGGCGAGGGGAGGGCGGGGAGGAAATGTTTTATTATCCTAATAAGTATTGACATTCTGGATTTAATATCTCATTCATAAAAATTCAGTTTCCCAGACTGTAACTGTTAGAAATGACACTGTTCCCAAGGGTTAAGATGTACATCTGTGAATAACTTTTCACAAAAGTATTGTAAGGAAAAGAACATCGACAGAAGATAACTGGTTACAGCTCTCAATCCCACCACACGCAGCATGGCTTAATACTTTTCCACATCAACGTCCTTTTCAGCTTCAGCAGCGCAGTAATCACGGCTTAGACCCTGAAACACTTCCAAAAAAAGAAGGTTGGGGAGGGAAAGTGTTGACAATACCATTTACTTGCCAAAGTGAAACTTTATGAAAGTGTACTGGCCGGTCTCTGAGGACTCTTTACTTGCAGTGTGCATATCTAATGCATCTCAACAGAAATATCCTGAACTAGAGGATTCAACTCAAGGTCAGATATATTTCTTTAACACAAATATACTGCGAGATAATGACAAGCCATATAAGAAGATTTATTTAAGTATTCAGTATAAATGGCTTGTCTAACCTTTGCTGTTCTAACAGCTACTCCCTCAACATTATTTTTAAGTATGAAAAGCAATGTTTTAATTAAAAGAACAAGTGTTTTATATGGAGGAATTGGTATTTCTTATCTGATTAAATCTATTTTTAAAAAGGTGATCTGTACTCATTAGCTTTGTTTAGCTACTAGTTGCGCTTCATGCATCTTATCCATACATGTTTTAAATATTTGGAGACTCACAAGCCCAGCAGTAAAATCCATCACAAAATTTGACACGGAAAGCGACACATCTGAGGTACGAGAAAGGAAAGCCATGGGTGAAACAAATTTAGTAAGTAGGTTTTACTTAAGCAAATGTTGGAGAAACACTGGAGTAATTTTCCTGTTCATCACTCTTTATATCCAGCAGCCTCATTTGTGCTGACAAACCTTTGCTAGTATTTTCAGACGGAAAAAAATCTTAGAAGACAATGGATAGTTTCAGACAGATTTCTTTACATCCTTTTATCTCAGCAGTAGCAACGAAGTTCATTCTACACCTACTGCACTTCAAACCGTACAGCACAGCGAAGGGTGAAGCCTTCGCTCAACACTGGTTGCAGAGAAGCACAGAAGCATCTGCTCTGTGCTCGTCACCAGGCTTGGAGAAGAATTGTTCCTCTGGAAAGGCCTTGGCGTATAATTGACATATTTTTTATTGCAAATGGTTTTGGCAGTCAAATAGATTGGTTTTTAATTTGTTTATTATTTATTGCTTGGTGTATCTGTGGCCTGGAGACTCAATAGGCAAGTTCCTCTGTAGTATTTAAACAGGATTTAGTAACATCATTTAGTAACAACAACATTTCTTCAAGACGAGAAATTTACATTGCCACGTCGTGAAAGAAAGCCTTTGCACTAACCACCTTGTTAAGTGAATTGAGAATATATTGCCTTTCCTGAGCCTCATAGCTGCAACTGTAATTTTCCTTGCAAACTCTTCACTTCAAAGCGCACACACTCTATAGATTCCCAGCTGTCAGCCAACATGGTTGCACTTCCCAATAAAGATGGGGGGGGGGGAACACCACCAAAAAAAGGCTTAATTATAACGAGAAGATATGTCCTTAATATTCCCACCATGCAATGATGCTGCCCAAGCAGCTGCTGTCAGAAAACTGACTCATGTTCCAAGAGCTCCCTCAGTCCAGCTGCAGTCACTGATGGTCCTAACCAAAGAATTTTCTTTATAAATATAGAAATCAAATAGCATGCTTAAGTCACTCAGGTCAGGATAGGGATTTGCAAAGGACTCAATATAGAGAGAGTTTGCCTCCTTCCATGGACACAAGTATGTGGGTTTGGGTTGGTTTTTTTTTAGCAGGAAGGGAAAAAAATAAAAAATAATAATTAAAAAAAAAAAAAAATCAAGCAAGACCAAAAATCCAGTGCCAACTTATTAAATATTCAACCAGTCTGGACCAGCTGTATATACCTTGCTCATTTTGGCAGGTTTATTACCATCTGAAGAGATATTTATTTTTGCATTAAACATGCATTCAAAAAAGGAAGTAAAAGGATTTGACAAGTGAGTTTGGGTAGTTTAACAGAGAATTTATTTATCTTAAGTAGTTGCCACATGACCACACACCCTGGCAGTTTCTCACCCATTCTCTCCAGAGGGACATGCACTTTTTCACACCTGACCTCCAGTACACAAGGAATAAAGACAGCTGTTCTCTTCAGAGCATGCCATTTCCCAGGGTCTGTTTGCAACAAACATGTTATTAAAGATTTAAAAAAAAAATAAATAAAAAAATAGGAAAAAAAAAAAGGAGCCTGTATTTTAAAAGACTCTTTTCTTTCAACAAGGTATGTAAAAATAGTTACATTGTGCATTAACTGAGCCATAAAAGAACCTGCTATCATTTCATTTGCTTTTATAACCTTCTTCCACACATAATATCACATTATGCACATTATAATGAAACCTGATTACACTGAAACTTGTAAGACAGCTGGGTGGTGTTCTCTGAACAGGGCTCCCTCCCCACACACACACTTTTCCAAACATCCTTGTCTTCCTTGATTTCCCAAATACAGCAGATGTTTGACAGTCTCATTATGAAAACCATATTAACTGAGTGAGACCTGTAGGAAAGGAATTTTTAAATAAACAAAATACTCTTGGGGTTGGATTCTGGGGTCTTGTTCCTTGGGTTTGGCATGGGTGTGTTTGGGGTTTTTTTGTGGTTTGGTTTTTTTTTTTTAATTATTGTTATTTTGAATTGAGGATGGAGTATAAAGTGCTGCATTTAATTCATTTGTTCATCTATCCTGTAACCGCTTAGTTTCTCATAAAACAAACAAGCAAACAACAAAACAGATCACACTAGGAAATTAAGCCTTAATTGACTGACAAAATCAGGCTACCTAGTTTAGCAAACTGACCGTTCAGTGTTTAGGAATGAATATATCTCCTGTTCAGTACTAATACGCACTGTGACAGCACTGACGCCTCAACAGCATGGAAAGTGGTTTCCTCACATTGTTTGCTGCCCGGAAAGTGAAGACTGGCAGATGTTCAGTCCTTCACTTGCCAGGAAAATTAGCACTTTCCCAAAAGATATGCATACTGAGTGAAGCATCCTGTAGTCATTGACAAAATAGATCTCAGCATGGCAATGGACTGCTTGGAGACAGGAGCTCTTCAAACTCAATATGTCAAGAAAGTACAGGCAAAGTTGTTATTTACAGCCACACAATCAAGACCTCAGAACTGTGTAATTACCATGACATCAGAACTAACACAATTTACCATCCACTCATAGCAGCTTCACTGAGACGAACTAATTTACAAAGCTTTACTGGGAGAAGTGTGTTTTATCATTTTGGATTTAATCATAAGGAATCTCAGATTACAAGGTTTTACATCAGTTTATTTGTATTAGTTATATCAATTTTATTTCTAATTCTTAGGTTTTTAATATACTTATTAGTGTTGGGATGAGAAAGATGCACACGCAATTTTCCTGAACTTATTTGGATTATCATTTCAAAGTTTTCAAGAAATCAGTCTAAATTGTTCAGGTTTTTCTTGACTAATCCCTGTTAAACCATACGAGTGATTGCTACAGTAAGTCTCAAACCTACTAACATTAAATTGCTATCCAGTGCTCTACATCTTGTATGATTTTGCTTCCAAGATGTGATAAAGGTGGATTTTTTCCACATAGAAAGAAATCCCTTTGAAATACGAAGAAAGGAAAACCTGTCATTAAGTGCCAAATGCTTTAACACCCACACCCATGAAGACAGCTACACAATCTCCAAATTCTGGACCTTAGATGGAAGGAAGGAAAATACTTACTTCTGAAAGAAGTATTTTATTCCCTGGTCTGTACATCTCTTGCAGAGAGATGAAGCCTCCCGTGCAGCCCAGACCTGAGACTAATCCAGCTGGAGTTAGTGTTCCTTCGAGCAAAATCCTTGTTTGCTGGGGTAACTGCTTGGGTACCAACTGGATCGGCCAGTGACCATAGAGTGAGGGCAGTTTCCTGCCTGAAGTTTTTGTCTTTAAAAAATAGTAACCTAGAGTCATATTTAATTCCCCCAGAACAAACTACCCTGAAAACAGCACAAGAAATCCAACAGTTCTTACAAGGGCTCCAGGTTTGCAGAAGATTAACTGACACCAGCGGTTTTCTACTTCCATTATGCAATATTGAAGAGGAAGAAAGAATGCAAGAGCCATTTGGGAATATTTGACATATCTTTGGTTTAGAAGACCAATAACAAAAAATTGATTGCAAAGCCCAAAGCCCCACAATCAGATATTTATATCCTCAGCACCACTGAGATCTCCAGAACCTGAGCAGCTACTAGTTGTCCTTGTTGCTGGCACTGTTCTTACTTCTGTCCCCAGCCCCTGATGTAGGGAGGGAAAAAGGAGCATTGGCCCACTTAGACTAGTGTCACCAGCTTTTTCTTCAACAGGAACTAAAAACAGTTTAAAAATTGAATAGTTAGAGTTTGCTTTGGACAAAGTGTAGAACATAACGCTTTCCTTCTGTATTGGGTTTGCGTGGCAAGGTTTTGGTAGCGGGGGGGTTACAGGGGTGGCTTCTGGAAGCTTCCCCCGTGTCTGACGGAGCCAATGCCAGCCGGCTCCGAGATGGACCTGCCGCTGGCCAAGGCTGAGTCCATCAGTGATGGGTAGTGCCTCTGGGAGAACGTATTTAAGAAGGGAAAAAAACCACCTGCACAACTGCAGCTGGAGAGAGGAGTGAGAACATGAGAGCCCCAGCCCTGCAGAGCCCCAGGTCAGTGCAGAAGGAGGGGAGCAGATGCTCCAGGCGCCGGAGCAGAGATTCCCCTGCAGCCCGTGGGGAAGACCCCGGTGAGGCAGGCTGTCCCCCTGCAGCCCAGGGAGGTCCACGGGGGAGCAGATCTCCACCTGCAGCCCGGGGAGGAGCCCACGCCGGAGCAGGGGGATGCCCGAAGGAGGCCGGGACCCCGTGGGAAGCCCGCGCCGGAGCAGGTTTGCTGGCAGGACTTGTGGCCCCACAGAGGAACCATGCTGGAGCAGGCTGTGCCTGAAGGACTGCAGCCCAGGGGAGGGACCCACGCTGGAGCAGTTTGTGAAGAACCCTGTGGGAAGGACTCAGCCTTTCGTCATATTTTCTCTCCCCTGTCGAGCTGAGGAGCGGAGTGATAGAGCAGCTTTGGTGGGCACCTGGCGTCCCACACAACAAACGACTATAAAATACCAGATTATAGGTGTAGTGGGTGCATAGTGCAAGAACATTGTGATGGTTTAGTCTACACCCTTCGCCTTCGTGGTTTCCAGCACCATAATGAGGACAGGCACTTCTGCATGCTCAGAAGACAAGATCATTTGATTAGATGAGCCCACGTGGAAATAGGGCTCTTCCTGGGCAGTTACACCAGTACCAGTGAGAGCTACTAATGTGCAGCAGCCCTTCAGTATAGAAACTGTGTCTCCCTGTACCTCACACGCAGAGCTCAACCACTCGAGTCATTCAAGGAGTGTCTCTAAGCCCAAGTTCTCAGCAAAGCCTGTAGTTTCACAGTCCTCTGAAAATACCATTTCAGCAATAATAATGGGGAATGGTTCATCTAACTACAGAGGCAGCATAAAAGGATGATTTGTTACCTTCACCCTGATTTGCTATTTCAAATAATCCTGATAGGTAGTCTTATTAGTCACTATTTGATGTTATCTCCTATGATGCCACATGAAACCCACAATCACTTGAAACAGCATTTCCTTTTCTTGCTTTTCTGTTCATAATTGTCAGGTATGAAATACGGCTTGTCTTGGGCCAGTAAAGCATCAATATAGGATTGCAGCTACATTTGTTTCTTCTATAAATAGCATTTCATAGCAGACTGGGAGTGTTCACAGTGGAATTTATACCACTTTAGCAATAAAATGAAAGTCATGTTGTGGAAACAGCATAAAAATACATATTTAATGACAAAATCTTGTAAATCCTAGCCTAGAATAGTGTTGAAGTCATCCTTTTCTTGCAAAAACATTGAAGACTGTATATACTAACCAACTTAACACAGGTCATATGTGAGAATGATTGGGATTCGTAGAGGGGCTCAGAACACATTTAGCTGTCTCGGCATTTTAGGGCTTAAGTTAAAAATATGAAGCAATAAAATTCAAATGTGATTATTCAGTAGGTGCATCTGATCATTGCTGGAGAACAGCATTTGAGCAACACTGTTCAGCAGGCAGTTCAAGTACAGGAGGCTGGCAAGCGTGGTGTTTGGTCTTCGGATGAGGCAACCACTTGCGATTCAAGCCATGGCTGTGATGGAGGTAGCCCAGCAGAATCTCCCTTGGCCAAAAGTCATCGTCCCCCACTGCTCCGAGGACCTTGGCCAAAAGTCATCACCCCTGCTCATCATCAGACTTGGGCCTCAGTGGATTTTGTGTCCATTACGGGGTCAACAGTAAATATTTGTCACAAACTTGAGCCTAATGATTTTTGCACTAACACGAGCAGTTTCAAAGTTCTGGTCGGTGAAGGAAGACGCCCAAGAAAAGAAGAAAGGGAGCATCAGGAAAAGGTGATACAAGTCAAAAAGAAAAGAAAACAAAAAAAGAGCAAAAAAACCAAACACACCAACCTCTTCCTTATTTATCCATGGAAAAGGAAGGAACTACTTATCATCAAGTCATATTTACTACTTGTTTTCTGCAATCTTCTGGGATCACTAGAATAATGGGCAACATTGTTTTCTCTTTTTTCTAACTAGTGAAAGAAAACCCAGGAGAGAAGAGCTTAAGGGAGAGGGATGAGGACTGAAATGGTAAATAAAGTCTAGGAAGTAAGGGGGGACATGGAGACAAAAGGAAAACAAGATGTAAAGCTTTGCTTCCAAAGAGTGCGTCAAAGCTTTGAATTCATTGCCTTCATGTGAAAACTGAAAGAACGTAATTTTCAAATTAGATTTTGAACATCAAAAAACCGCTTTTGCCAACACATATACTTCCACTTCTGTATATATTTTCCTAAGAAAAAAAAATTCTGAAACCCAAGAAAACCCCACAGAGGTAACTTACAGCTCTTTTCTTCCAAAAAGCAGGAAATCCAGCAGGAAAGTCTCCATGAAGATATGCCAAAAAAAATGCGTTACAAACATCCCGGGGTTTGACTCCAGGGGAACGCTAAATGGCGGTGGGGATCCATGCAGATGTAGCAGATCACCTCCCTCACTTCATTTAAGAGAATCACAATAACATGGACTCACAGCAGCTTTGCAATCATTTCTGAGCACTGGAGGCTGGCCTGGCTCAAGAGGTCAGCAGTAACTAACTTTGTTTAATTTAATAGAAGGGCTTTAGGAAAGAAACAAGGGAAAGATGATCCAAAACAAGCCATTCCTTAAACTCCCTCAGGGTTCTTAAAGTGCCAAAACCAGAAGGTGCTGGTCATACATAAAATCCAAAGGGCGATGCATATTTAGAAGAAAAATAAAAAATCCACCATAAACACTGTAAGGGAAGACTGGCATTGAATCAGAGAACTCTGCCTGAAGCAGAGAAGCCAGAAGGAGTCTCATGGAGCCCAATGAACCTGAAGGAATCAAATATGCCTTCAGGAAGGCAACGCTAAAATAAAATGTTGAAGCTATAAATATGCCTTCCTCTGGCAGTGACCCAAGCCCCACAGTTAAGATAAGCAGGACAAGTGTCTAAAGGCTTTTTGACCCCCTGCCAAGACACTGACCACGTTCCAGACAGACAGCAGTCACCAGCACACAGAGAAGCAATAACCACTATAAACTTTCCACGGCCAGCAGACTGCGATGGACCCAGTGGCAATGTCAACACTTCCACGGATGAACGGAGTCCGATACTAATGGGGGAATCGAATGGGAGAACCTGCCCAAAAAACATCACGCCAGTGCTGCAGCAATAAGTTCAAAAGAGTTGTACATCTATCAAAGAGGATTATGTGTTTTGATGAGATTAGTACTGCTCTTCTATTACACACAGGAGGAAAAAAAGTCCAAGCAACTTCTGACTCAGCACTTGCTTTACACTTTCGGTAATAATTCACCTTACATTCCAATAACAATTTGAACTGTACTTTAAAATATGCTATATTTTACTCAAGTAACTGTAATTTTCAGCATGACCTTTCAGAAATAGCGAGCAGCAGAACAACACACTGTGGCAGGAAGGACTGGGGGAAATCACTTATTTAAAGCTAGATACACCAAAGCAACACATACCTCAACACCACAGCTCCAAAACCATTGAAAGCTCTTCCCAGAAGAAATTTATAAATTCATTAAAAAATCATTTAGTATCACCATGAGGACTAATGTGAGTTTTATAAATTATTTACTCAGTCCTCATACTGCAGGAGACAAGGGAAAGCTTGCAGCAACATCAATACTTGACAGAGTAGTCAATCTTTCACTTTTGTTTTATCAGCCTGCTCATGTGCTCTCAAATTTGCTGACCCATATTCTTGAGCTCATTGAAAAGACGTGACAATCTTGTCTACATATAACCAAAGCTGTAAAACTTAGATCTCTTTGTAACAGTATCTTTTCCTGTAGCCACCCCAAAAGCGACCCATAAAGAAGATCTAAGATTTAATTTTGGTTTTTCCACGACCAAGAGCTGTTAACTCATTATAGTTATTAGCAACAAATAAATGCTACAGCTAAATGCATGTTTCAGTAAAATAGTACTGTCTTGTCATTCATTCCACTATAAGATTTTCCATTTTTCAATCTGTTTCTTCTAAGTAATTTTCAGACAGAGAATGTAGTAACGCTCATCTCTTCGAGAAAGGCTTTGTCAATAACTAAAGGAGCAAAATTCTTCCCTGCTCTCTCATGTGGGGAAGAGGCAAAGGGAACGAATGGTCACACACCGTTCCTTCCTCCTCTCCATCTCTGTGACACAGGAGAGAAGGGGCCACACAAATCAGGAAAAGCTGAGAATGCACAATTTTTCCAGGAGTCCTCTATCAAAAAAATCCCCTTTCCCAGCAAGATGTGAATTTAAGAGTTCAGAAGGACAACTGGCTGACTTTTCCCTTGAACTCTCCAGCATCACGAACAACTTTTTGCTTCTCTTACCATCACTCAGGCTGTGTTGTGCAATCACCCAATTCAGGGCCCTTAGAGCAGGACAGAGAATTCAGAGACTTTTCCTTTTCATTACTATTTTGATAATTTTCCTTGCTGGCTTGAAATGCTCTTTGATATGTTACCATCTTCTTTCATTGCTGATTACAATGGCTCTACAGATAAACAAGGTAAAAATTTCTTCCATTTCTGTAAAGACTTACACAAGGGCTCTGCACTTTAAATGGCAATGCTCCCACAGACCTGTGAACAACCACAGGATATTTTTCTTCATATCTTTAAGTATGGACACTTTCTCCTTCCTAGTCAGTCTTACTTCAAAGAGACTAACATTGTAATTTGACGGTCTTATTAGGAAATTTTATGTACATAGAGAGACAAGTGAAAGTCAGAGGTAGGAGGCAGGAAAAGGAAAAAAACAGGAAAATCTTTTCCTTGTGTCTTTATCACTCTTACATGGTTAAACATAATTGACAAACCCATCAGGCCTGAACAGTGACCATGTCCCTGGTTCAGAGGGAAAAAAACACCATTAAAAAAAGGCTACTTTGAATTAGTTATTAGGCCTATTGATATTTCCTAGAGCGGATACAGAAAGTAGCCTATTTCAGCATCTCTCAGGTCACCAGCAAATGTTACGATTATGTGCCTCCATACAATTGAGGCACAGATGTAGGAAGAACATTGAGCTTTGGGGGGATAATCAGATTTATTTTTTTCCAATAAGTAGAGCATATTATTTTCAAGTGGTTAACTGAGAATAACTCTTGCAGAAGTACAATATAACAGTAATTATTCCGAAATCAATGGCACAAAAGGGTTCATTTTAAATCATATTATGATTGCTGGATTAAAGTAGTTATTATATAATCGGATAGCAATTACTCCACCTTAATAATTTCTGGGTTTCTAAGGGTGAAAGTGATAATACAAGCTACAGCAGGTGTCGAATTTTAGACTTTGTGAAATGAATATTCTAAAGGCTGGAAAGAAACAAACATATTAGCATATAAAAACCACAAACACAGAAAATAGCTAAAAATATAAAAATACTTCAACCCTCCTGCCTTGAGCAGACATTCAGAAGCTGTTCATTCATGACAAAGGACTTTCAATGCATGGTTTAAATCACAAGGAAGGTAAAGCTTCTTATCATCCCTTCTCTGAACAAACTTAATGGTTTCTTGTATAATCAACTTCGTTGTCTATGACTTGGCCACCTCTTCTCCAGAGCAGTGAGGCAAGCCTCTAACAGCTTACAGATTTGCAGGACGCTGTAGAGATATGCTCCATAAAATATGTCTTCATCACACTTGCTTTTGCTCTAGTTCAAAGTTCTGCCAATTCATTTACTGCAAAGGCAGCCTCAACCACGTTGTTCTGCCTGGGTTTCTTGCTTCCTTATCTCATTTCTCTTTAATCTGAAACTCCCTTCTTGTGTTTTTTTAAATAGCAGGTGCCTACTACTTTTGATCACACCTCATTCAAAGAGCAACTCTTTTCCAGATCCCACCAAAACCCAAGCCCAGACGAGTTGAAAAGAATACCAGCAAGAAACAACCCTCTTACCAACCTTCTCCTATTCCTCCATTCTTTTTGTGATGGCTTTTACTTATTCCCAGCTCCTGAAAGAAATCCATGCTAAGAGACCAAAGCAATGAGGTTTTTCCACAGATTCAAGAGCCTGTCCACGAGGCCCTAGATACAGGAACCGAGGCTTTATTTCTAGCTTCCTTAGAGAAAAGATCTCATCCATGCTTCAGCGGACACCATCAGTGCCTAACAACCGTAGCAAGAAGGCAGAACTAAATACACAACTTCCTTATTATTCTTTAAAACACAGTTCTCTCTGTGGAAGAATATATTGGTTTGTATTACAAACTAAATGGCAAGTTAAAATAAAGTCCACCTAGTTTCTAAAGGACAAATATTTGAGACGTGCCATTGAATACAAAGTCCATTTGGCAAGGTAAGTAAACGCTGAGGTTCAATATATACCAAGGTAAATGTGCAAAGTTTAATACAGTTAAAGCAAGGAAAAAGGAAAGTCTCTTGGAAAAAAGATACCTACGTATTGATTGTAGATTCACTAGATACAGTTCAGCACATTAATTTCTGCACAATCCTATCAACATAGGGTAACGCTGACAAAAAATAGACCTTGAAACACAATCAGGCACTGATGTAAGCAGATGGATTTCTGTCACTGAACGTTTCTGTAAGATTGATGTCGTTCTGCGAGGATTTGCGGTAACTGAATGATTACAAGTGCTTCACAAAATCTAACTGGTTATGGAGTTTTGAAGTGAAAGCCATCAACATAGGGAAGATTTGATTAAAATCTAAAGAGAAATGACATTTGAAAACATTACAATCATAGATATCAAAACGTGAAAGAGGGATGTCACAAAAAGTCACGGAGAAGGAAAAAAGAAAAAAAAAGTGTTTTCCATTTGGATTTTCTTCTTAAGAATAAATACTCCACAACTCTTACAGAGCAAACCCAGCAATCTAGGTTAAGATGGTGTGGGGCAGTCTCGAGTCAGCAAATATGTGCACATGGCAAAACTGCTAGCCCGCTCAGAAAGAGAACTGCCTAGTCACAACCCTTCTACTAACACGTTTCCTCCCACCAGCGCCAAAATAGATGCTGACCAGAGTTGAGCAGAAGTGGTCCCAGCAACCCTGCAGGCACAAGACTGCAGGATTTTAGCATGAGCCCTGCAGTTCCTAGCCCATCCCACCAAATACCTGCTCTTTGAGCAGCAGCCACAGTTGGACTCCTGTTAACCAAGGACCATTCCTTCTCTTACAGCATTCGGTAATCCGAGTGCACCCTTGCATATGAGCAAGCAGGGAAGAAAAAAGTAATCCCCAAGCCTGTGATTAATTTATGATCCACAGTGTGAGACTTGCTTATGCTAGCTTGTGTAATTAGAAGGGCTGTTATTGGTCATAAAGAGTTGGGTTTAGATTCTAGCAATGCCCATGAGCCACAGCACGACTGCATATACGGCACTGAATCTCAGTCCCAACGCTATCACCGAGTTCAACAGGCACAGGATAACTCTGCTGTCTGTTACCATCACGGCAAAAAAATTCTCTGCTAAAAAGTGTTTCTTGGCGTGCTTTAAGCAGCGAGATACCAAACATTAAAGCAGAAATCAGTGTAACGAAACATTAAGGTAGCATAAATAAGCCCCTTATTATTGCAAATGCGTATTAACCATTCATCTCTCACCCAACATTTTTCAATCTCATCTTTCTGCCTACTTTCTGTAAAGACGGCTGCTATGTCTAACGTAGGGTACCTAATTCCTCCCTAAACTAGCCGCATGTTGAATTGACATTTGTTGAAGTGCTAAAAGCGTGACATATAGATCTCTTTGGAGATCTATAAAGTGCTATACAATGCTGGGAAGTAAACTGTAAGGCTGTATTACAGATGGTTTTCCTCAACCTAAACTGTTTGCGTTATGTAGGTAAAACATCGGTATATACAACAGGACAAAGCAGAAAGACTTCCAGTCAAATAACATTTCTCCATCACCACCCCCCAAGAAAAGCATCATAATACATATAGTTACTGGACTACTTGGAGGAATATGTTAAAGATGGTGTAGAAATATCCGCTCTGCTGAAACAGTTTCACAGGGCAGGACATTTTAGCATCCTACTCCAGGAAAATAGATTCCCAAAGATCAATACCAGCCAGATGCATCAACTCTTTATTGCTGGTGATTTTTGAAGCATTAAACCAAGAGCCTTAAATGAATACTCGTATATTCTTCAGAAACTGAAAACACTGAATACAACTAAAGCTCTTTCACTAGAAAGAGAAGCCGGTTATAAAAACAAATAATACTGCAGTTCTTTAACCTCTTTATCCAACTTATTTAGAAACTCTGAGGAGTGATGCTATGCCACTAACAAAAGTTATGGTTTCTGTATTAACAAAGACCTCATCTTAACAGTTGTGCTGACTCACCTGTCGTGCCCTGTGATAACCACTTGTGAGACACAGCAAGAAAAGTTATTATGAAAAAAAGAAATGTCGGGTGACTCCCATCCACGTGCAATTTTAAAACCAAAAAACCCACAAGCTAGAGAAATTGGCAGCTGGCACTTTGGGTTGTCAGCTGCCAACAAACTGCATTGTTTTAATTGTTGGAAATGATTGATTATGCAGCTGAGCTACTGAGGTAGCTGAACAATTTCATGACAACACAAACAATGGTAGTGTCACTCATTCTCCTCCAGATACGTGGTCAGATGGAGAGAACAGTACTGTTTTGCCATGCTAAATTACAGCATCTAGGACAATAGCTACGATTATTTTCCCTGTCACTAAAGTTCAGTGTTTGTTGTTGCATCTATGTGGACACCTGTTGCCTGAAACACTGCATATCATCAGTTGGGAAATGCAAGGAAAAAAACATTTTATATAATACATATACGCACACTCACACCAATTCTTTGCTCTTTATGTCTCACTTTTCCTCTTACCGTAAGGATTCTGCAGAACATTCTAAATGCTCAAGACAGTATCGATTAGGAAGGCAGGTCTGGCATCATTTTGAACCACATACAGAGCAGCAGTTCCTTATTATTAAAATAACAGGGGTGTATTCTGTTTCCCCCACAGAATTAACTTTGTTCAGATCAATAGGAGTTTGGAGGATCTGATAAATAGTAGGACAGCAAGCTGAACATCTTCATTTGATTACCTTTCAGCGTCTCAGGCATATAAAGCATTGCCTATGACTGATTTTATTTCCTTTCCAGACAAGTTAACCTCAAGTTCAATAGGAGTTAGTACTAATCCAAGAATTCTGTCTTTTCAGGGTTTGGGGGGGGGGGGGGGGGGGGGAATATCCACCCCCCAGGGGTTTTGTGGTTTGTTGGGTTTTTTTCCTACATCCTGGTGAGCTTCATCTCAGCAGCCCAGAGGCAAAAACCTAATGGGCTGTTACAAAGCACAACCTCCAGACTGTCAAATCCAGAGAACAACAGGAGATGGGGGTGGGATAAAAAAAAAAAAATTAGAAAAAAAAATAAAAAGGTTGGCCACAGGCACTTATGCAAGTCTCAGTGCTAGAGGGTTGATTCTGGAGGAGCTTCTGGTTCATCAACCAAACCCGAAATCTGACTCAGAGAGGCATACTGCTGGTTTGTTGTGGTTTTTTCCCAGCTGCTACATTGTTTGTAATTAGCAAATTTTTCATGCATCAGAACAAGGGCCTGATCCTTCAGACTGTAAACACCAGCTGACAGATCAAGAGAAGTCAGTCCGCTATGGGAAATACCTACAAACAATACTGCATGCCTGTCCAATCTCTTCCCCTTCAAAAATCTCAATTTATTAGAAACACTGCTAGGGCATATACAATTTTTGTGGTACCACCAGATGGTCCATTCTAACTTAAGCCAGTAACAGCAAACATTTCTCTAAACATCAGAGGGGAGAAGTTTGGCACTGTGACGTTCAGCCAGATAAAATCTGCTGGGTTCAGCAGCCATGTACCAAGCTGAACTTCTGCTTTGAAGCCTACAAAGCTATAAGGCTGGTCCACCAGGACTTACAGTTGGCCTTAAGTAGTCTTATTTGACCACTGCTGGGACCTAACGAAAGGAAGTTTTACTGAGAAGGAGTTGATTCTTCTAGTTTGCACTACTTGTAAGGTGCCTGAAATCTCCCAGTTGGGGAATAGGCGTAAAGATCAGTGCAGAAGAAGAACAAAAGCAGTGGTCGTACTGCTGTAGGATGTTTCTCATGAAAAAGGATCCAGCAAGAGACTGCTCGCCGTCCTACTATATCCACACAGGTTTTCTTCCACACTGCATGTCCTGCTTATGTTTTTTCTTGCTTACCCTTCATTGCCCCGTCACGGTGCTGAATAACGACAGCACGCTGCACTGCTCTGCCCTAGGCACTCACTCACAGGTAATATGTTTTACTACCAAGCAAGTGACCCACTCCCCTTCAGGTGATTAATAGCCAGAATCAGTCATCAGGCCAGTACATTTTAGGAGACTTCACTATAGCAGGATTTTGAGCTCAAACCCAGGACGAATACAGAGGCAGCTGAAAACCACAAAAATAGAGGTCTGGGCGAGACCTTACAGCCCTCTGCCACGTCAGCCAGTCACCTCCTCCTTCTCAAGGCCCCTTCCTACCATTCCCTCCAGGGAAAGGAGGATTGGTGGGAAGCCACCCCAAGGCTCAAGGCACAGCTTGGCAACCTCCTTCCTACAGAACTGCTCCCAAAGCACAGGAGAAAGCAAACACCCAGCTCCAGCCCTGACACCAGCACAAGGCACAGCCTATGCTCACAGGTAGACCCAGGAGGCTGCTGGATCTCATATCCTAGACATAGCCCCTGGGTGTATTTATATAGCCACTGCAACCAAACTAAACTTAGCAATCCTGGGCAGATCATCTCTCCTACAGCAGCTGAAAGACAGCAACACCCCCAAACAAGCAAATCCAGCCTCAATCGTCTGTTCAGTGAGAGGTTTATTACAGCTCAGGCTCCTTACCTTGACAGCAACTGGCCCGTTCCCAGAAACAAGCTAGCAGGAACACCCAAAACTTCCGTAAGCTTCAACCCACAGGCTCCACACCACCCATGAACAGCTGTACTTTATCTTCCACTAATTACTCCCTCCCTTTTCTGATAAGTCTTCTCCCCAGAGCACCCTCCCTTCCCAAGGTGCTCTGCTGGCAGCAGCTGTTTCTGGTCTGCAGCATGGTCACAGCTGAGAGAGAGAAGGCAGATGGGTTTCCTCCAGCTGTAGGGACTTCCAGGCATGCCCCTGCCAGAGTCCTCTGCAAAGGTGTGGTGGGTTGACCCTGGCTGAGCACCAGGTGCCCACCAAGCTGTTCTATCACTCCCCCTCCTCAGCTGGACAGGGGAGAGAAAATATAACAAAGGGCTCGTGGGTCGAGATAAGGACAGGAGAGATCACTCACCAATTACTGTCACGGGCAAAACAGACTCAGCTTGGGGAAAATTAACTCAATTTATTACCAATCAACCAGATTAGGGTAATAAGAAATAAAACCAAATCTCAGAACACCTTCCCTCCACCCCTCCCTCCTTCCCAGCACAACTTCACTCCCGATTTTCTCTCCCTCCTCCCCCCTCAGCAGTGCAGGGGAATGGGGGTTGGGGTCAGTTCATCACACCTTGTCTCTGCCGCTCCTTCCTCCTCAGGGGCAGGACTCTTCACTCTTCCCCTGCTCCAGCGTGGGGTCCCTTCAACGGGAGACAGTCCTCCACCAACTTCTCCAATGTGGGTCCTTCCCACAGGCTGCAGTTCTTCCCAAACTGCTCCAGTGTGGGTCCTTCCCCTGGGCTGCAGTCCTTCAGGCACAGCCTGCTCCAGCGTGGGTCCCCCGCGGGGCCACAAGTCCTGCCAGCAAACCTGCTCCGGCGCGGGCTCCTCTCTCCACGGGGCCGCGGGTCCTGCCGGGAGCCTGCTCCGGCGCGGGCTTCCCACGGGGTCCCGGCCTCCTTCGGGCATCCCCCTGCTCCGGCGTGGGCTCCTCCCCAGGCTGCAGGTGGAGATCTGCTCCCCCGTGGACCTCCCTGGGCTGCAGGGGGACAGCCTGCCTCACCGGGGTCTTCCCCACGGGCTGCGGGGGAATCTCTGCTCCGGCGCCTGGAGCATCTCCTCCCCTCCTTCTGCACTGACCTGCGGCTCTGCAGGGCTGGGGCTCTCATGTTCTCACTCCTCTCTCCAGCTGCAGTTGTGCAGGTGGTTTTTTTCCCTTCTTAAATACGTTCTCCCAGAGGCACTACCCATCACTGATGGACTCAGCCTTGGCCAGCGGCGGGTCCGTCTCGGAGCCGGCTGGCATTGGCTCTGTCGGACATGGGGGAAGCTTCCAGCAGCTTCTCACAGAAGCCACCCCTGTAGCCCCCCGCTACCAAAAACTTGCCACGCAAACCCAATACAAAAGGGCAGAGAGCAAGCACCACCACCCATCCCTCCTGACACTATACAGGGTGTATTTAAAAATAAATCTTTGACTCTAACTTGAATAACAGGAAATAGCGCATTACGCCTCCCTAGGTTTTCTCAGGAGAGTAACTTCTGTAAGTGCATTTGGGATTAGTAAAGGCTTATTAGGTAGGTAGGTGTTACATCTCCACCATAAAACTGGAGAGCACAAAGATAGAAAAGTCTGGGGGTTAGCCCTATTTTTCAATGTTTCTTTTGTCAGACAGCTGGCCCAATCTTTGTATCTTGTTGCCTAAAGTCATTCACATAATGAATAAAGGATGCTTGGAAAGTAGAACTGAAAAGAAGAAGTCATTTCTGAAAGTGCAGTTGTGTGTGATTTGCGAAAGGTCACACAGTGCATCAGGAGAAAGAGAGCACGGGTCATCTCGGCTGGCAGCCCTCTGCTTTAATGCTTACACTGTACTGCCTTGATAGGTAAGCAGCTTACCCAAAGAACGTGGTTTAACCCAAAATGTGGTTACATTTAGATGCCATACCTTTACCTAGAGTAACAGCATGCATACATATAGCTGACAAGGTAAGGTGACCTTGCTATCTTCCTCTAGCTGATTTCAACTTCATGAGGTTTTTAGTAAGATTGTTAGCATTTTTCTACTGTGTTATATAAAGTGTATATTTATTTCTTCATATAATGTAAATAGGATATTGACAAAGTCCAGGGAATTATCAAGAAAACACAGCAATGTTCAAAATCTACAGATTAAAACCAATTTATTCCATTAAAGAATCTATCTCAATAGAAGCTAAAACTCTTCTCATCCTAAGTGTCGGTGGTTCAATTGGGCCAAAGTATATTCCATTCTTTCTTGATTTGACCACTTTTAGCACTTTCCTTCAATTCACACACGGTTTTTAAGAGCATAGTCAACCACAGCTGTGATTAGTGGAACCATTCTAAAAATACTCACTAAAAGGATTTGAGACATTATAATCGGCTGTGGGGTTTTCACATTCAGGTCAATAAAGAATATGATCACGACCAAGGGGTGACTTAGGGGGCTATTACTAAGATGAAGCACTTCAGCTGTAGAGATCAGTTCTGCCTCAGCAATAAGACTGAATGTTATGAAAAGAAAGTATTGGCAGCTTTATGACCATAATTAATTTCTAAGAGTACCCTTTCTGGGAGAAGTCTTAGTTGTGTTTAAACCTGATACTTCAGAGCCAATTCCCATTTCAGGAGTGCTGGGCAGCTGCTGAAAGACACGGTTGGCTTTGGATAACCTGAACAGTGAAGGGAGCAACGACAGGGAGTAAAATAACTGAATATGGCCTGAACTCTAAGGCTGAAAGACAACCACGTACTGCCTAAAGACAAAACAGAAGACCAGCAAAGACCAAATTCTTAACAGACATGAGTAATAACATAGGCTATTTTTAAATAATTCCCTGCCAGAGTACTATATAACATGAAATCACGTAATCTGTTTTGTACATACACCAGTAACAATTTGCATGTAGCTCGATCTTCTGTTAAGTGCATCGCTAGGTAGACAGTAAGCCGGGATTTGATTTTTTTGTTCCAGTTTTGGTGAACAAGAAGGGCTATGAAATTCTCACAAAAACTTTAGTACATTTAAAATGTTTAGTACAAAGTCATGAAGACACCAGCTTAGCTCTGGAAGCCACGTAGCTGTGCACTGCAGCATCGTGCCGAAGTTAAATAACCAGGGAAAAAATAGTAATATACTTAAATGAACATAATTCATTACAGTGTGTGTATCTCTAAGTTCCAAAAACTGAAGCAAAAGCCAGATGCATACCATTATAACTCATGGGGTTTTATACTTGTATGGAAGTTTGCCTTTTTTTCTCCATATAGCTTTACAGAATGTACTTAATTAACCAGAAGCGTCCATTTGGGAAGTTAAGTCTTACAGTCGGTGACATCAAGACCTAGAGAGAGTGACTTAGCTACTCCGAAAGCAAGTCAAAGCAAAGCTAAAATTTCCAAATGCACAGCTTTTGGCTCTAGCTCGCTGGTCCTTCACCTTTCTCCATCATCCCAAGCACCACACCCAGCATCCCATCAGCAGGCGCTTTCTGTGTGCCCTAGAGACGACTGACATCAAGACCAAAGAAATGCTGGAAAGCAGATATGTGGCATTTAAAAAAGACCAGGTTTTGGCCATTTTCATGTCACCACACAACTTCTCTGTTTTCAGACTGTTGCAGGACTTCAGCTCGTGGGTTGTGAACTAATGGATGGGAATGAATATCCAATTGCTTGCTGTGCAGATGCCAGCACCCAGGGAAAGGCACGGCACTGCAACACTCACTACCCACATGTACAGTTATTCTGTTTAATAGTTATCCGATCACATACATCTACTTTTCACCACCATCAGAGGAATATCTCAGTCAACACAATGCCGGTTGGAAGTTTCACTGTATCAGTTTGTCTCATTATAATATCCATGCAAGATACCCATTTGAATTTCAGATAGCAGAAAGCTCTCTTACCCATGTCCTTGTTGACATGATAGGAAAAACTGAATATCATCCTCATGTAGATTATTTATATACAGTGGCTTATTTCTGTAAATTTATTTGGCAACAAAACTGTTAAGCTACTTTTAGAGCAAAATAGTAGACAAAATAATGATGAAAATGGACCATCATCATCATCATCTGTTTCTTTTCTGTTTGCTTTATGATCCATATATTTTATTCCTTTTTTCAGAAAGATGATTGCCATTCAGTTTATACTCTTTTCTAATCCCTTTAGAACTTCTCACAGCAGGTTTCTATTATGAGTTGAGTTCATTACATCAATGTAATGTCGTTTCTTCTTGGACTCTTCATTTGGCTGTTTGTTGATATGCTACTAACAGCTATTTTAGGTTCTGAAAACTGCATCCTAAAAGAAACACGATCCCGTTTTTAGGTAAAGAAGGACATTCGTAAATCCTCTTGACTGAAATTAATGCAGAATTTGGAAGCCTCAGGATCAGACCATGAAATACCATGGGAGACACTTTTCATTCCCCTAATTTTACAGATATTTCTTTTTTAGTTAGCCCTGTGCCTCAATGATGTCCCACAGGTTGTTTGTCAAGACACTCCCGTTAAAGACAAGCAATTAAAGACAAGGGGCTGCTACCACCCTGGGGTCTAGGCTCAAAGATACTGTGAGGAATGCCACCATTTTCTGTGAAATCAAGTCCTTCTTGGGATTAAGTCCTGCATTTAGCTATTCAAACCTGGCAGCCCATGCTTCTGCCTAAAAGCCTTCCCATTTACACAGACAAGGAGAAAATACAGACTCCTACAATATTCCAGGAGTTCTCAGTTAAAAAAATTGTCAGGGGTTTTGTTTTTTTTTTTACTATTTTTTTCTCCTTTGAGTTTTGCTTTATTACAGCATGTTTTTAAAGTTTCATTATTTACTTTCCTTCCCTTATACTGAACATCTGACATTTGTCTTATTGATCGACACTTCTGTTCAGCCTCACACCAGATATTTTTTCCTCTGCGGTTAATATGTCTCATTTACTGAGGTCCCCGGTTTCAAACCATTACCAAATACATAACCAGATAGTTGCTTCCTTAAATAACACCACTGCAGAAAGAAATAAATAATAATTACAAGTCTACCCTTACAAACACAGTCTTTCATGGAGGGCACGTTGAGTCTGTTGTACAAGACATGACCTAAGCTCTCGCCTGCAGATTGCAAAGGTCTTTTGGTCGCTGTTAGTCACCCACAAACTGGAAGGGCTGATTTCTCACCCAGACCCAGGAGTAGACAGCGGCTGTTGATAACTTCTGACTAAGCCTGAGTTGGAAGGGGTGCTTTATCTCCCCTCAGCTACCCTTTTTCAGATCCCTCCTTTTTCATTTTCATGCAGGGAAGTCAAACTCCTGTGCTGTGAAATTGCAAACTGTTTCCATGGAGATGATTAATATGTTCATAAATCCACAATAATTCATTCACTGCAGGACCATGGCGGATGAAACATTGG
This sequence comes from Harpia harpyja, assembly GCF_026419915.1. Taxonomy (NCBI): domain Eukaryota; kingdom Metazoa; phylum Chordata; class Aves; order Accipitriformes; family Accipitridae; genus Harpia; species Harpia harpyja. The sequence continues at coordinate 42,046,158 of NC_068951.1, forward strand.
TTGTGAAAAGAAGAAAATGCCTTTAAAACCAGATTTTTTTCCTTTTAATAATAACCCAAATAAAGAAAACAATTAAAAGCAAGTGAAAGGCAAATGAACATGTATTTTACATTATTGTGTCTCCAGTATGGTGTTCAGCTATTATCTTAACAGGTGTCCTAAGATACTTTTGGTTGGTAGACTTAGAAAATGCTAAAGAATACCTAGTCATCAAACCTTTCAATATCTAAAAAGTGAAACAAGTTTGTTTAATGTTATTTAAGGCATGTAGACGGTGTATTATCGTTATGTATATAGTTCCATGATGTGATAGGCACTTTCAGGCAGATAGTATACAATAATCACTGTTCAAGGTCGGTATTGTGTCTTAAATAACAGCACAGGCATAACAAGAATCATCTACTATACTACAAAACTGCAGTATCTCAGAAGGTAACACGTGGCAGTTCCTGGCGAACACTGACTTTTGATGGACACCAGTGCAGACAATCATATCCTTAGCCAGTATTGAGCCTTTCCAAAGAGTTTAATGGAAACTGGAGCAGCTGCCAATCATTTTGAACAGTTCTATTTTTAAATTGTCATGGTTTTACTTAAGACTTAAACACAACTATCTATACAAAATGAAATGTATTGAATTTTCACTGTATTTGACCCCAAATTAATAAAAAACTATTAACATGAATGTGTAGAAAGCCAACAGTCATCTTAGCACATAGTCATGTAAGAGGAAAGAGAAGTGTTCTATAATGCCTCTGAGAGCTTTCATACAAACTATACCTTTTTTACTGCATCTCCCATTAATGAACATTTTTCTACCAAAACTGTGTTTATAAAATTCAGCTAACCATCCTGGGATGTGATAGACAAGCAGAGCTTTTCCACTTTCTTAATATAGCCCTCTTAGCTAATGTCAGTGCTGTAAAGACTCACTTCAAAGCAAACGAAGAGAGATGAAGGGCTAGATCTGGAAGATGAAAATACTCATTCTGGTCTAAACTCTCTAAAGAAGCAGAAGCAATTAATTTTAATTAGCTTAATTAAAAGTAATTTGAAATTCAAAATTCTGCGATGCAGTTCTGTCACCCTGATTCATCATGACTAGTTACCTGTTTTTACTCTAGCTAATCTCAGTGATTTCAAGTGCTTCGGCAAAGGTGCAAACTTTGGGACTAAAATGGCAGAAAGCAAAGAAGTCATTCAGGCACCTCATTTTCTAGATGACAAACAGCATCACAGTATGACCTCACACAGGTCCATTTTCCTCTCTGGGTCTGCAAAAACAAGTTGTGGTGTCTCATCATGGAAGGTTCAATGGAGACACTCCATTCAGGCCAGTATGAGGAAAATCCCATTTCCTATTAGAAGACCAGAACCAACACCTCAGAGCTTCTGGATCCAGCTGCTAAATCCTTCTGCTTTCTGCAAGTCTGAAAGATTTTTGAGGAGCCCTCCTCCTAAGTTTACAAACCTGGGCCCATAGAGGAGCACTATGAGAAATATGGTAAGCATTCTGTCGGTATGTTTTGTACATTTTAATATACGGTTCTGGAAGTCTAAGGAGTGGTCGATAAAGCCTAGAGAAAGTCTGCCATTCAACTCCTATAGGAGGAACTTCTATGGAAATTTTCAAATAATATTGACACTACTACATACAGCTGCAGCAGTGTATGATTTCACTCCCGTTTGATCTAATGGAGATTTTTACAAAGGTAAAAGCAGTCTGGAGTTGTAGGTGCCCTTACTCTAATAGCGTATATATAAATATTTTGCTAGTATATGGGCAATCAACCTGAAATATATTCCTGTTTAAGACTTTCATCTGTTTCTTTCGAGGAACTGATTCCATGAGAGTTCAAGGCATACAGGTAGCAGAGAGAGTTTGCATCTAGCAAACGTCTTCCTAGCACCGAAAGCAGATTTCCTATTTCCATATCTGTTTTAATGTTCCTATATAGCGTTCATAGCACTGACATATAGCTGCCGGTTAACATGTGCTGCGGAGGTTCAGGGAATAGCTGGTGAAGAGAGAAATAAATTCAACAGCACCTCAAAGTCAGAGGGGGGTAACAGATGCGCTGGCTCCAGCACTCATCCTGCTGCGGTGGACCAGGGCCAGGGAGACTCCTGCTCTGCCCATGTGTGTTCAACCGTGAGGTTTGGATCCATCCCCAAAGCGCGACTGCTGCTCCTGGCTAGCTGATGAAAGGAAAATTCAACCCCCGGGCACCAGATGCAGCTAAATGCTGCGACGGGTAACCCATCTGCAGAGCACAGCAAGCTGGCCGTGCCACTTCTCTCGCTTCGGGAGCAGGGAGCAACCTGGAAACAAGAGTTTACAAAACAGATCAAAGGGATTTGCACCTGTGCCACGCTGATTTATGAGCATCCCATATCTACTGTACATACAGGCAAATGAAGGTTCTGGATGCACAGAATTTGGAAATAAGGTTGAATGGACACCATTTATGAAATACTATAAATTTCTCTTTTTCTTATGCTTTTAATTTCTCCACCTAGAACTTTACCCTCAGTTCAGCCTGTCAAATTTCTCATTTTAGGTTTTCCTATACCTAAAGATAGAAGGAATCTGCCCTTTATCCTAGGGTCCCGTTCCTAAGAACTTACATTTGGGTGTGACGCTGGATAATGAGGATATACTCATTATTAACCGGCACTTATTAAGAAAAATTAAAACTGTCCAGGACCTTTTAATACCCAGCTTGTGAGTGACTCTGGTAAGTTCCTTAGCTCCAAACCTCATTGTATGTAGGGCTGCAGCTCAGCTACGGCACAGGGCAGATAGCATTGCCACAGGCACCGTGAGCTTTAACCACAAATGGAAATCCAATTCTTGGCAGTGCTCAGCTGCTGTGGGGCCGAGGACCGCGCAACTACCTCAACTAGTCAATAGCACTGATTTAATAGAAATAAGTGCTATTTCTGCTAGTAATTGTTTTCAGGTTCAGGGCTTGGGTTATCTACTGTTGTAAGAAAAAAATGCAGGACTTCGGAGCTGCTGAAATCAGATGCTAGCAGGTAACTGGCAGGCTTTGAAAAACCTTGTCCTAGGCTAGATTACTTCTTAATTTTACAGCTCTGTATTTTTCTCAGCGAGCTGGGACTCCAGCTCCTGAGATGTTTTGTAACTCAAAGTCTTCATTTTATCTTTAAATGGCACTCTCTCAGCACTGAGTGATTTCTGGTAAATGTCCTTCTTGCTGGGCAGGTTTTCTAAGATCTCCTGGTTCTGCCTAAATCTGACTTCTACCGCCAATTCATTTTTTTGATGGGTTGGGTTTTTTTTTCCCCTGCCTGCATTAAAGACCAGCATGCAGGCAACAAACTCACTCAGCTTTAACGGCATGTAAAATTTGGCTTTGCTGAAGAAAGACAAGGATGCTATTTAACCCTTCCAGAAGAAAAGGAGGGCGTCTGATTCAGTGCTTTGCCTTTAGCTTGAAAGAAAACAACATTTGGCTTAAGACCTTCAAAACAGTTTAATTTCTGCTGCAATAACGTGTTATTCACTCATTAATCACCAAACCAGTTTACCATCATTACTTTCCTAATCTGTTTCTAGGCTTCATCCAGAGTCCATCGACTTTAATGAGGTGTTAGAAATTTTCAGGATGCAACAATTTTCAATTTTCTCCAAGGTGCAATAGCCACAGAGTATTTATATATAACAGGTTCTTCCTCCTTTGGAAAGAGCCAATAAATATCACTAACAACCAGAAGGTCCTCTGCTTTCTACATCCTGAGGAAAGCCAGAAAGAACAGTCTGGTTTGGAGTCAGAGGACTTGGGAGGAAAATATTCTTATGTACTTTCAGCCACATAGCTAAGGCAAGACCCACTCCAGCACTGAGCTCAGAGGAAACTTCACTCAATAATTTCAGACCACTAGATACTCTAAAAAGACCTAGATGTATAAACTCCTGACTTCCCCCAAAGCTGCATGTGAGCTGAGGGAAGCAGAAAATGTCATTTCCAGCCCATAGTGGCTATTAGCCCAGAGCTGGGCACAGCAGCCCCCTGCCCCAAAGGCTTTCCAGATGGAAAAATCGAGATGGTCCTTTCTGAAGGACTCTCTGCATGAGGTTTGTCTGGACCATACAGGGCTGAATTCCCTGCTTAAGTTTCTCAGCAAATCTTAATAAAACCTGTGAGGAAAAAAAAGCAAGTCTTAAATTATTAAAAAAAAAAAAAATCAATAAATCTAATTCAAAGTCATTTTCCACCTCTTTTCTAGTCCTGTTTCATTTAGGTAGATGGTATCTGTGAGCCTCCTGCAAAGTAAAGTACTTTTAGCAATGTACAAAATGAAATTCATACTTTTCTATTAGTACGTTCAGTATTTTGTGAGCTGTGGAGAATCTGTTATCGAAAGAGAGAATTTTAGGTCTAATTACCTCCACCAAGAAGAAAATGGGCCCCTAGAGGTATAAGCCAAAGTGAACAGCAAATACATTTATTATAAGATATCATCCAATAATATCACCAGCACAATGAGAATTGGTGCTGTGATGACATAATATAATTTCAAACAGATGCCTGAATGACTAGAAAAGGCAGTTCTTATCAAACTACACAGCAGCTTTTAAAACATATTTACCGATAGGGACAAACTGTCTGTGTATAAAACGAGAAGCTTGTAGTCTGCTGCTTCTTACATATTTTATTTATAGACTCACCCATTTGCCAGTTAACCACACAATCTGTCTTAGAAATGTAGGCAGTTTAATAAAACTGCTGTTCTCTCATAGTTCAATTTGCTCGCTAAAATTCCTTGAATGGCACCAAGGTCCCTTCAACTCACAAAATTGGACACTTCATGATTTATTATGACAGTGACTACATACTACTCACCTAAAATGTGCAGAGAAAATAATTGTTATTCATTTTTGTGATTTAATTTTTTTTTCCTCTCATTAAGTACTATCGCCTAATGTGTTTTAAAAGTAGGTAATTTTAGTAATGGAAAGACTTATGAGCTCCTGTCCAAGGACTTTTATTGAAATGTGGTTAATGCTCACAAGTTCCACAGAGACCAAAGGGAATTAAGGGTATCTCTCAGTCCTAGATCTGGGGCCCGGGTCTGATGTAATTATCCTCTCTGATGGCTTTTAAAAGTCTAAATGAGACTGCGCCAAAAAATATGATCTTTTTAATCAATGTTTCTCAAGTTTTAATGCAGTTGTGCATACTCTCCCTTCTGTACTGATAAGGAAGAGAATGAAGACACTATTTAACAGTGGCAGCACTTACTGTACCTCCAGGAGTCATTGAGGTCCCACAGCTACTGCAGTGGATTAAATTAAATCAAAGGAAAAGATTGACGCTCAAATTGTAAAACAAATTCATTCTGCTGCCAGAAGCAGGGAGAGGACCATGATTACCAGGAGTGGGTTCCTAGTTTGTGCTACCACCCCCAAAACTTTATAGTCTAATCCTAGACATGGTTATTTTTTCTCTAAAAATTCCCAGCAACTGCATCGCTCTGCAAAAGATGGATGAGTTGCCTGTATCAAATTCGAGGAAAAATTGGACCTGTAAAAATCATGCATTTGATTTTATTTTTTTCTACAAATCTTTACAGAATAGTTGGATTGGCACAAAATCAGCAGTTGGAACAGAAAGCCTAAATAGCATGTGGGGGGCTGAACTGGATCTGAGAGACCCCAGGCCAGCCCAGAATAAAAACATGATGGCTACATCATGCACTACATGAAATGGTTACAGAGAAAAGCCATTCACATAAATCTTCTGGAAGAGTTATTATTATTCTAAAGGCTTTATTCAGGTTAGCAAAGCCACCCTTTGTAGAAAATTATATATTGGATTCCTCATCAGAATAAGTTACGCACCATTCTGTGCCTGGGATTCCTAAAAAGAATCCTAAATATTGATAAAGAATGTCAATATCTGAGAATACAACAAGATTTCAAATTCAGTTTGATATTTTTGGCATTTGAACTTATGTCCTTATTGCACAGTGCATTTGCTTTTACTGTTATGCCTCACAAACACCCGGTTTCCAGTTGTACTGGTAATAATGGGAACTACAGCAAGGGAGTTGAGGCAAGAACTTAATTTCTTCAGTAAGACTATGCAAATCAAGAAAAGTGGGTATAAATCTGGTTTTATAAAAAATATAAAGTATATCATATATGAAAATAAAAGAATATAAAGTATAATTCTGGAACAATATTCTTTCTTGGATAAAAGTGAGCTTGGGATACTCAAAGTATTTTAATTACAACTAGTAAAATATGAGGGAAGGGAAGGGAAGGGAAGGGAAGGGAAGGGAAGGGAAGGGAAGGGAAGGGAAGGGAAGGGAAGGGAAGGGAAGGGAAGGGAAGGGAAGGGAAGGGAAGGGAAGGGAAGGGAAGGGAAGGGAAGGGAAGGGAAGGGAAGGGAAGGGAAGGGAAGGGAAGGGAAGGGAAGGGAAGGGAAGGGAAGGGAAGGGAAGGGAAGGGATCTCAAGAAAATGAGACTTTTTCAACACCAAAGCATTTAAAAAAAAAAAAATTACCAAACTGAGTCAATTAGTACTATCCATGCCATTCATATTAATTAAAAAATGCTTATCACCAGATTATACTGCTTGTTTGCACCATCCTTACTTCATTAGTGCTAATTGGAAATAATTACGACTGATATGTGAAATATTTAATTAAAAGATATATCTGCTTCTATTGTCACGTTTCTGGACTGTTGAGTGCAGCGTTGTCAGGACTATACTGCTGTCTCTGGACCTTCTGTAAGACTTAACAACATCCTGTGCCTTTTCTCATTATGAGCCAGAGTCTTATCAATCAGGAAGAAATCTAAAACTTAGCCTTTACCTTCCCCTCAAGAAATCAGTACTCTGAGAGAAGAACTGATGTGTTTTTACCCTGGTTCCTGGGAAACTGAGATACAGCCAGTCGCTCAGGCATCCCTCTCTCCCTCCAACAGTCTCCTCCTCTTCCATTTGAAGTCTTTGACCCAGTTCAACCAAATTTGACAGAATAGAAGGCGTCATTGCTTTCCTCCACGTTTCATGAAACTTCATGTTTGGATAGAGGAAAGGGATGCACATCACTGTCCTCCCTCCTGAGGGCTCTTCCACTTGGGCTGAGTTCACGTGCGCTCCCTGAGCATGGCTCGCACCCAGGGACAGCGATCACCTGCAGAAGGCTCTTGCCCACACTGCCTTGGCAAAATGGATTACCAGTTTTACTTTGCCAGATACTAGCATTTCTAAGACAGATTGGAAATATTCACAAGGATTTTAATAAAAATATTGTTGCCTGATTGCACAGCCCAGGAAAGGCAGTGTGACTAAGGAGAGAGGCATTTTGGAAGTCTCCACATTCAAGATAGTCTCCTTGAGCTGCAGCTGCTCTGGCAGCTAATGCCTGCAGACCTCTGAATCACAAAACTTTCAAGATTCATAACAGCCTCACCCAGAACCACAGGAGGGAAAGCAAAACCGGTGGTTCAAAAGTCACGCTCTGCTATTTTACAGCTCTCTTTTCCCCTCAGTACTGTGAAGTACTGACAGAAACAGTGAAAAATAGGTTCTGCTCCATTAACTCCCCAATCACTGCTGCACTTCGCTCGCTATCAGCGACGTCTGCTGTAAACGACGGTACGGATGCCAACGGTAAGGACAGCAGTACGATACAGGTGCTTCCCCATGCCCGTCAGCACGGGAGGCCTTCGCTGCACAGCCCTGGCACGGTGAAGTCTCCGTCGGTTTGCACCTGCACCTCTGTCTGCACAGAAAGGCAACACGAGCCCAAATGAGAAAAGCCACCCGACTTACACAAGCTTCGTGAACTACATTGTGCTCAAGTAAAAATCTCGTTGTAGGCAAGGAACTGCTCTTTTCCGTACTAATGTCCTGCTAGCTATATTATTTTCTATTAATGCAGGCTAGTGATTACCATATCCATGCTCCTGTCCCCCCGGTAATTGCCAGCATTAGGTAAAATGGGTATATTTTGAAAGCTGCACTTTGAGCCAGATCTTTTCCATTTTGTTATAGCACCAATGACTTCATATAAAATTGGTTGTTTCTGTCAAAGCCATACAGCCATACCATATAGCCTGGTCACAAGGCACTACCAGGCTTCAGCATCTGTCTTAGCCTCGGAATGAATAGTCTGAATTATCGACTGCAGCATGCCCAAACTCAGCCCTTTACAGACTGGCAAGGGTAAACTGCCTTTTATAATCTCATAAACTGGGAGGCTGAAATTACCACCGCAGTTGTCAAGAGTTTTATATAGATTAAATCTCATCTATGATAGACTGGTAGCAAAGCTGAGTGTTTGTTTATGAGAAAAGAGCAACCATAAAGAGAGAATTAGCTTCCCTCACTCTCCCCAAACTTTATTTGAGAACTCTTCCTGGCAGTCCTACAAGAAAAAAGAAACAGAAAGACACCAAAAATGAACAGTTTCTTCCTGACTTTGTCCTTTATCAGATACCATGCTCCAGGGAGCATCATCTTCCACAGAATAAAATGGCTTCAACTGGGGTTGGGAATAGTTCTCGGTGGAATAAATGCACATGCATTAGTGATGTAGTCCTGAGTCTGGATCTTTTCACTTTGGCTAAAGGGTGAGGTAGTGCTTTGGGGCTTTTCTTAAGCTGCCACGTTGTTAAACAAATAGCTCATGGGGCAGAGAATACCACTGGGACCACCGAACCCATAAGAAGTAAGTTGCTGGGGAGGAAAACCTGGGAATAGCTTTGTGGTCTGTGTGGTAAAGCATCAACCCCACAAAAGGTGCTGAAAGACTTGTTGGCCAACCTGTTGGTTTCATCTAGCTCACTTCACATGGGGAATTACCTTTATTTATTCAGATAATTACTTGGGTAAGAATTAGGAATTAGCCCTCTATCAATATCTGAATAAATGCATTGGAAATCAGGACAAGACTGGCATCCAGCTGAAGACAAGGGAGCACTCTCCAGCTGGAATTCTCCATCACACGGTGGAGATCAATAAAGGGTTTTGCAATTAACACAAGGTACTTAAAGTACATGAAAATCCCCTTCCCCAAACTCACAGGATATTTTTTTAATGGAAAGTTGTGGTTACGCATTTTTTGTTAAAGGACTGGGAAAAAGTCAAGTAGCCCAGATCCGCATCCCTCACAAATGATTTAATGGCAGATATTCCCAGCAGATGCTGAATGTGGCTTTTCCAGAGATAATGAAAGAAAACTAATAAAAGCAAAGCTTTAAAGATGAGAAAAACAGACCTCCAAATCTCCATTCTCAATATACTTACCCTATAACATAACTTCTTGAAATCAAAGAAACAGTGACCTTTTTTGACAGAATTGACACCAGCCATCCGTAAATTCATGCAAAAAAAGTCACTTTCCCCAGTAAGTTCACATTTGGATTACTTTGCCTTCATGTTAACTTTCAAATAAGCCTTACTCCTGCATCTAGCCAAAGCCTTTACTCTGACATTGCCTTGAGATGCTCTGGCTGTTAGTAATAATAAGGACAAGTGAGAAATTATTAAGAGAGATTTATTGAAAGTGACTGAATGCTCGAGGGTACCATAGTAGGAGGTTCGATCCTCAGAACAATTTTATACAGCATATTGAGGCTGTTTAGACTTTCAACATAGAAATTTTAAAGTTTTTCCTGATTCAGACCTACTTTGACACAGCTTCAAAGCAGATCCATCTCAAAGCACCGTTAAAGAAAAAATGGAAATATTTCACAATGACAGCTCTAATATCTGAACTGAACCTAAAAGTTGTCAAATAAATTAATAGTGATCTAGCAATTCTGGTAGTGAACCTTCTAATGTACAAATGGCCCTAGGATTTTAGCCTACTTTTTTAGTGCAGTATATTTGCAGATGAATTTAGAAAATGCTCGCTACCAGTTTGTGTGGCACTTGACCATAACTGAATCCACTCAGTAACTGTTAACTACAACGTTACATGCTAAAATAATTTAAAAATATGATCTTCCAACTTATTTAATTTTCCCCAAAGGGAATGAGTTTGCGACTAAACAGTATCTGTATTCACCAAGATGTACTTATTTTGGGTTTGGTTTTTTAAATGTTTGCTTTAAATTTCCCTCTGCAAATTCTAGAACTGCATTGAAAGCAGGAAGATAAACTGCTAATAATGCTATGAGGTACTGCAAGAGTATAAGTTTTATTAGGAGAACTGTATGATGAGCTATACAGGGGAGAGAAAATTCACCTGTGCCTGAGGACTGCCTGGTGGTCCTGGCTCCTGCGGGAATCTCATCTGCTGCAGTTGTTCAGATGACTTGCTAGCTCCAAGGGGAGAGGTGGAAAATGAGAGGGGAAAGAGAGAGCCTTCATTCATAGAGGAAAATCTGTGCACCTCATAGAAAATATTTTTTTCTTCTAGAAGTGAGGGATAGATGTTGACTTTTAACACTATTGTTTTAAACAATATTTACTTTGATAATATAAAAATGTAATGGTTCATAAAATGGTACAAATTTAGTGGCATGATAAGTAGATGGAATTTGACTGAATTTCTTAAAAACAAAAAAATATGACAGCAGACAAGAGCTGTAGAACAGTTTAACATTTCGTAATTTTTTTAGATTTGTTTTTAGATCAGACAAAATGTTGTGCTCATATTGTGATTCCTCATTCCAGGCAGTGATGGGCTCGGAGGGAAAAAAAAAAACCACAACTCTTTCAGAACAAAACTATCCAGGCATCCCTTTCAATAATGGTAAACTGATTTTTTTTTTCTCATATTCATTTTTTTTTCTGCAAAACAATATTTCAGTTCAATCAACAAATTGTTCTTGAGGTTTGTCAGTTGATCAGCAAAATATTTTTTTCCCATCAATAAAACAGATTCTGACCCATCTCAAACATGCTGCACATAGTGAAAAATTGGGTTTATGTTGATTTGATTTTATTCGGTCTTTTTCTATTTTGAAAAGCTATTTCTTTTTGTCATCTCTCTCACAAAAGTAAAATTTTAAAATAACATTGCTTTCTTCTCTTTTTTTTTTTTTTTTCCCCTCTAAGTTATACTTTTATGCCAGTCTTCCTGTTTCAACCTAGCTAATTTGAGCATGTCACTGGTTTTCCTGGAGTTTCATTCACCCCCAGTAATGCCAACACTTCTTCTGCCTGATCATTCCTTTGTCTTCTCAAGAGTTTGTTTCCTCAACCCATTTAAAAATCACTTGCCTACCCAAGGATACAAGGAAAAGCTAATGCATTATACACCTCTTTACAATTTCCATAGGATCATGTGGAGTTTAAGCAGAAAAAAAATGTGATCTTTGTGCATTGAAATAAAAATGCAAAAAAATCAAATGCCATCCCTCGTATGAGCCCAGGGCACTCAGCACAAGCTGAGTGTGACTGTCACTGGGCAGGATGGGCTGTAGAGGTGATGCTGCTCTCTTGCTAAACATCTCCAGGAAAGGCTTCTGTGGACTATATAGAACACCGGGTCTGGCCACAAGCAGTTTCACCCATCGCTACAGCAAAATAAATTTTATTTTGCAATCTTACTTAACATCAGCAAACGAGAATCTAAACAAATTCTTTTTGTCCTCAAAGTGTTTCTGGGTTACTATGCTGAATTGATTTCTGTTACAAAAGACCACTCCTGTCTCACTTTTCTGTACATAAATAGTACTCTGCTCTATAGCTTCAATCATGTTGAACAAAGTACATTGATTCCTCCCTTTTTTTGTGTGGACCATTAATCAATAAAATCTAAATAAAATAAAATCACACCTCTTAATCTCTGTCCTTTCATGAAAATAGCACCGTAGAAAGAAAATAGCTATAGTAAGCATAGTTCAAGAAATTAAATTATATATGTTTTCTATCTACACATGAAAAAAGCAAGATTTTCCGTCAAAGTCTTCAGAAAGATGCATGTAATTTTTACTGGGCGGGGGGGGGGGGGGGGGGGGGGGAGATGCCACCTTGGTCTTTCTTTCCCTTCCTGCTTTCTTTTCTTCTTTTCCGACAAATCCCGCAAGGGACACCTTTGACAAGGCTGGTATTATGTGATACTATATGGAAGCTGGCGCTGCTCCCAGGCCAATGAGATCCAAAGCACTGGGCAAAGCTGGAAGATCCCACCAATGGTTTGCAACCACAACCAGGTTCATCACTCATGCTGGATTACAGCGGTTCAGGGGCTGCTGCTTTGGAATAAACATCAGCGTGTGTATTTGAGAAGCACCACGGAAAAGTGCATCTATACTACAGTTAGAAATTTGCCTCCAGTCTAAGTAAATCAATATTTAATATATCAGTTCATATTTTACAAGCTATCTCTCATTTTTTTCCATCAAGGAAAAACTGGAGCTGGATTTGGTTGCGGCTTAGTTATCTCAGAGACTCTGTGCAGCCCAAATACAGCCACATAGGCACTCATGGTTGGAGAAATACGCCTACAATGAAGGAAGTCTGAGTTTCTGCATAGACTCATGCCACTCCTGTAGACCAAACAAACTTGGCTTGTTGCAGGGCTGCGATACCACCAGTGCTTCACAAGAGCTTCTAGCTCTGTGCCATAGGTCTCACAAAAAAATTCTATTATAAGTATGAACTCTACCCAAAAACGCCAAGCTAATTTGCAGAATCTCCCAAGCCTAAATGGTAAATGCTGGATGGGATATTTAAGGGATAATCTTCATCCCCAAATCCTGCTCAGTCAAGCTGCATCTGAACTTCTGCTCTAAATTACTCTACTTGCATGATGCGAGCAGTGGTAAGGATGGTGATCCAGTGCTGCATGTGGAAAATAGAATATCACTGTCTTACTAGTAACTAGATGGAGCACTCGTCATTTTTTAATCGGTTATGTGATGTGTGGTATAATTTCCTTCCATCGAGCAACTTTCAGGGGTTTGTTTTTCAGGGTTTTTGCTCTGGGACATTTGGATGATAAACTTGAAAGCCAATGAGCAGATGGGGGTAATCCTTGCATTCATTCAACTATAGAAGGACCGCTTATGTTTGGACAGCTGGGAACTACTTTAGGAGAGTTTGATTTGCAGAATACAGAACAGATTCAATATCGCTTTGGCTACACAATTTCAACATCTTGCGAATGCATCACCAGTGATGGGGGTTTGCAATCAACATTTACTGCATTGGTTTGCAACTGAACGGTTACAAATCCAGGGTTTTGCATTTGGATGAACTGAAGCCTTTTCATTAATATATGGCAGAGAAGGATGAACTGTGTTGTGAACTGGTAGGTGAAGAGGTAGCACAGATCTGCCCAAGCGAGTATATTTCTTTGCACGATTTAAAAGGAATGTATTTCTTTTGCTTAGTTTGCAATGGGAAGTGTTTAGTACACCTCTTAGGGCCTAGATGTGCCAATAATGATAGCTGATAATGTTATTTGTAACACTGTGGCCTCAGCCACAGCCAGCTAGAAGCAGAGAGAATCAGATTTCCCAGCTGTGACTAGGGAGAAGGGAGTGCTTACAGCAGGGACAGAGACCCGACAGAAACACTCTTTCAATTATTTGAAAGATAAATTCATTTGGTCTGTGGGGTTAAACGTGTTCAGAAGCATTTATCACTAGAATTTACCAGATTGCTCACACATGGTTGCAAAGGACATAGCCACTGCAACCGCAGGTCAGGCATCAGGTGGGGTTATCCGTTCCCTTTTACAGGAGATGCCCACCTTGTTCCTCCCTCATCTACAGCAGAAGAGCGTAAGTATAATCACACGCGGCACCGTAAGGAGAAATGTGAAAGTCAGAAAAAACTTACCTTTGTAGGAATTAAAAGAACGTCACAACCGGGAAGAAAAATCCAGAGAGTCTGCAAAGCAAGGGGAATTATGTATTCAGAAAGCAAAGCACATCTGTCTTTCCTGACATCACCAGTCCCAAGCAGACAGTGAGGAATGACCATGCAAAGGGGTGCGATTTCAAAGGAAAACGCTCCTCTGGTCCCATCACTGGTGGACAAGGAGGGGAGAGGCAGGGGAATGGCACACTATTAGGGATGCAAAGCAAAATGCTAGAAAAATTCTTAATCATAGCTGAGTTTGTACCAATGGCTTGGCTGGGCATACTTTCAGTATGGCAAAGAAACTCAGGTGTTCTGGGCTTTTTGTTGGCTCTCTCATGTGGAATTTGACTCCTGATCAAAGTTTACAGTATCAAACATGAAGGTAAAATACATAACGATGTTGGAAACACCACAATAGCCTAAGCATTTCTGCTACAGGAATGACCCTGCATTTATTAAGCGAACATTCCCCTGTAAGCACATCACAAATTTTAAAGTCCTCGCCCATTTACAAATTAGACAAATATAAATGCTAACTTAATGCCAAATTGTGCCATTTAAATGCACACTAGCCTTTTGTCGGAAACTGCGTAGTTGATTCTAAATTAGGTAAATTATTAATTGGTATGCCTGTTTCTCTTCTGTGTCAGTACAGGAAATGGTAAAATGCTAAATGGCAGCTACCCAACATACTTTACACATATATTAATTAACAAGGGTAAGATTTTAATCAACTTACATGAGGGAAAGATTAATTGAAACATTTGGAAATTTATGTCAGAAAGCCCTTTTACTTCCAAAGGAAGAGGAGAAGAAAATCTTTGCAATTACAGTCTGCGCAATTGCTAGCAGAAAGAGTGTCTGTTACCTGGATTTTGTTCCTGGACTGCACTAGATTTAATGCAACTACAAATCAGTTCCTCGGTTTTGACATCCAATATAAATTTTGTTATATCAAGACTTTGGGGACTTTGCAGCAAGCTATTGTAAGGAGCTTTTAGGATTATTTGGACATTTTGAAATTTGTTCTTACCTTCCAACTGTGTTCGAGTGAAATAGGCCAAGGGAGACGGATTGCCGAAAGCTCCTGGTGTTTGTTGGGTTCATGTGGACGTTTCCCCAGCAGAGCTAATTCTCCCAGCACTTGTCACTCAATTCCTGTAGCTCTGAGCTGCAAAACTGCTGAAGGTCACAGGGGGAATGTCCTTAAGCAACACCACAGCCACCCACTTTCTTCGACGCAAATTTTTTTGCACGTGGGATACTTTTCTTATGAGCAGGAGTCGGGTGGTTTCCTCCAGATATCTTGGAGCTCAGGTAGGATCCGGACCTCACAGCTGCCGCTCTGCTAGAAAAACCAGCAGTCCAATAAATCCTAATCTGTCTCTAGGCACTCGGTTTTCTTAAATTTTATGAGTCACAGCAGAGGATTTGGTTTATTGAATTTTGGTATTAGAAAAATGTAATTATTTGAGGTTGAAAACATATAGAATTCCTTTTGCTTTTAGAAAAAAAAAAAAACAACCCAGCCATGCTAATAACTCATTCCCTTAGAGCTGGCCTTTCTTTGGACCTTCATGATCTACTACAAACACACACATGCACTCTTGGGGCTGGAGGTGCTCCTAACCTTTAGCTTTGCTTATTTTACCTGCCTGACTCACTTCCAAGCATAATGTCTAAAAGAATAAGAGTTTAGTACATGCCTGAGTCACAGCTTGGAGAGTACGACTGTGGTCCTCCATGGTACAATGTTAACTTCTTTTCCAATAAAGCCTGTTGAGATAACATCTTAAAATGGATTTTAATGAGAAAAATGAAATCTCTTTAGGCTGTATTTTACCTCAGCTTAAAACAAAATTATTCTGCAATAATTTACTGAAGTGACCCTCTGCAAACAATATTACATGAAATAACTGCAGTTCATTATCTTTATAATAACAACATACGAAATTCAGTGCTGCTTAAAATTCATTTGAACAGCATGGCCCTTTGTTAATAATAGGATGTGAAACCAATGTTTTGGGACTCTCAGCAGAAAAATGACTTATTTATAAAGCACCTTTTATCTCTTAACTGACACTGAATCGCTCTAGATCACATGCAATTAAAGCACAAGAAATGAAGGATGGGTTTTAAGAGCCAGAGTCCCTCTTTAGCTATGCCACCTGACCACTCCTTTACTCAGAAAAAAGCCCCACTGATAGCTCGTGAAAGGTCACTACTCAACTAACTGTACAAGTACAGCAGTATACAACCCACAATCATTGCAAAAGGCACAATACTGGCCAAGACTTACTTTTTTTTTTAGAAATTCTATCTGAAAGGTTTTTTCTTTGACCAAATATGCTACATTTTTCATGAAAGCAAAGCTATTTGCTACATAAATAAATACAGTTGAGCATCCTGGGAGTACTGCGGCTCTACCAAGCTATAACTACTGGTAAAAGGAACTTCAGAAGACTGAAGGCATCTATGTTTCCTTTGGAAATTTTGGTGCCTTATCTAGACATGCTTGTTATCATTGATACTATGAGTGCCAGAACAGCACAGTTAGTGATCTTAAAATGAAGGAAAAAAAGCCCACCGCACAGAAGTTGATGTGCTTTTCAGCTGTATTTGAAAAAGGTGCAGACAATGAAGTTTTTCCTTGACCTGGTGAGGGATTATTTTTCAAGTATTTGATCCAGAGAAAAAACATGTCTGCTTGAAAATATAGCAGCCTACTAGGCTTGTTATACAAGCAAGGTTGTTTTCTTCAGTGATTTTGAGAGCAAACTTTCCCCAGCAAATGCTGATGACAAACAAGCTCCATACTTTGACATCTGCCACATGAGCTGAGTTTGCTAAACTGAATCCCCTTCTGTTTCCTCCAAACTGCCTTGATATTTGAACAAATGGGGAAAATAGTCTCTTCTCTGACTGTTTCAAGGCTTTCATAAAGAGTATCATAACTGACAGGAGATGCAGATTGTGAGTTAAAGAGGAAAAACTAGGACTGGTGAATTAACACATTGAATTTGGTCAGTGAGTGCCCCTTTATAACATGCTTTTGTACATACGGCACACAGTGCCACTGCAAATCAATTTACAGCTTTCCCAGCTTTCTCTTCACACCTTCCCCCTTTACTACATAACAAACAAACAAACAAAAAAAAAAAAAAAGAAATTAGGAGCCATGCTGCTCATCTACAGCAGCTTTGGAGGGGACAGGGAGTCGGAAAGTTGGAGACACCAGGAGGAGGTCGCAGGTGAGGAAGCTTCCCTGCAGAAACAACAGGACACAAGGTGTAATGCCATCTGCTCACTTTTGCAACAGAAGGGGTTTTTTGTTGCTGTGTAAGTGGTTTTGGTTCAGTTGGGGGTTTTTTCCCCCTTCATTTCCTTACTTGTTTTTTTCCCACTTTTCAACTTTCAGGCTTTTGACCAAATCTGCTTCTTATTTCCCTGTTAAACAGTTTTAAGACTCCTTCTCCCTTTAGATGTTCATCACAGGAGTGCAGCAGTGTGCGTTACACTAGATAGTTTTCTTTTATGCTCTTATAAGAGACTCCACGCTGTCCCTGTGCTTTCTTTTTCAGTCTTGTCTTTCTTTGAGTTTGAGATGCGTTGCTATTATTTTCCCTTAGATATTCTGTTAGGACTTTGACTCATCATTTTTGTCAATCAGAAAGGATTGTGAAGGATTTCCTCTACAGCTGAGGCATTATCTGGAGCCCAGAAATTAGCTGAAGCCAGCTGGGTTGCATGCAACTGCCTGTCTCCTGCACTTATGATAGTGAATCCCCTCAACTTGATTTCAATTATTGAAAAATTTGTTTAAATACCAAACTGCACTGAAGAGACAAGAAGCCTGAGATTGTGTAAAAAGATATGCTATTTTCTCCCTTTGGAAATTTATCCCTTTCTCAAAGATGCTATTGAAGATGATATTTGCTTTTCAATCACATCAAGCCATGCCAGGGTACGTGGTGTCCTACCATTCTCAGTCTGCGAGGCAGGTAGTGCTTTTAGGGATGCTGTGTTTACTCATAGGGAGAATCTGCTCTGCAAAGGAAGGAATGATTTCTAATAAGTTTGGACCTTGAGTCCTTTGGACCTTTGACATACCAGCAAGCGGGAGTGTTAAAAAAAAAACCTAAAAGAAACACACTGCAAAACATAAGAGTACTTTCAAGTGTCTGGAAGGGGACAGGCATTGCACAAAACCTGTCACAGCAGTTTCAGAAGCAAACAGCAGCGACCGAGTCCCCTCGACTGGTACCCAGCCACTTTCTGCTCAGTGTGGTGCCTTTTTATCAGGCCGACAAAAGCCGGAGGCATTGCTAGCTTTACCTTGGGAAGTCTGTGTCACAGTGTAAATATTCTGTTAATGTAGTGGTTTTTAAACTGAATGTAGATTAGCACTGGGCATCCAGTCCAGGGTAAATCAATACAGCCCTGTTAGTCTATGTCAAAGGCAGTGATGGAAGCTTGAAAAGGGCTCAATAATGAAGTTTTCTCTGAAAGACAAAGTTAGCCCTCAAAGGCAAAGTCTTCCGGGCAATTTCTTAAGATGTGATTAAAGATGGCAATGAAAAACTTACTTTATTAATTACTCAGCTAATATAGTTGACTTCCAGTTAAGTAGCTACACGCATTCTCTAACTAGAAAAAATAACTTGAAAATACATTGTCAAATTTTGCTTTTCTGCTCAGAAGCAGGTTACGCTTGATCAACACCTGAAATATTAAAGTATATTTTTAAAATAAAAGAATACAAATACCAGGCAGTCATGTGCAATACACGTGCCTTTTTCTACATCATGTATGAAACTAAGCAGCAAGAGTGCTACGCGTTTAGAATCCAATTAGTTCTTTGAAAAGAAATGGGGCTTGGACCAAACAAATTTATCAACATTTTCATTCAAATGGCATTCAGATTTTTATATGAAAAATGTTTGCTTTGCAGGCTGAGGTATAACATAAAACAAGACCAGAGACTAAGAGCATCTTCCAACATCTTCAACCTAAACCCTGCAGGGCCCCTGGTAGTGCTGTGTGACCTGTCCAGGTGTGCCACGCTGGGATGTCCTGGAGAACTACTACAAGCCTAAAGCAAACCACTCACCTGCCATCACTGTGCTTCTCCTGACCTTAGTATTGCACATCTTTCCTTCCATTTAGCTGCATTTCTGTTACAAATATTCACCTTCCACCATTTCTGTGTTTTATTCCTTTCAATCCCTCCTACAGTCACTTGTTACTTTCCTACTCATCTTTTAGCTTTTACTGTCCCCTTACATTACTTCCCCTAAAGTTTCTATCCACTAAACAAAATTATATGGTTATTAGAGTATGTAAATAATGCTTTAGCTTTCAATTTCAATCAGCTTTTACATATTTTGCAGTCCCTAGTCCCCTTTGTTAAATAACAGCGCTGCCTTCTAGGTGTGCATCCCACCACGGCTGCCAGCTCTTCATCTGCACCACCTTCTCAAACAGAGCCCAAACACGGATCATTCTTCCCTATTCAGACACTCTACAAGCATCTGAGGGAGCAGCCGCCTCGTATCGATGAAAAATCTCTACTTGCGCCTGAGAATGTCAATTATTCTATATTTTAGTATTCAGTCTTAAGCTCTGCCAAAAGCATTACTTACAGAATAGAAGCGACAGAATTTGGCTTTTCTCAGCTCTACAAGAGGCAAATACTAAAGACCACTTTTTGCTGATGCAGCTTTAAGGATTTTGAGCATAATTAAAAAGCCCGTGTGGCCAAAAGGATTTTGGAAAGGTTAAAGGAACGCTGCCAGATCACACCTAAACATTGGGTTAAGGATAACAAAAGCAAAACAATATAAAATAAAAGTCTGTGCAAAAAATACAGTCCTCTTCTATATATACAATTATATATACTTATTTTAATTCTAGTTTTACCAATAGCACAACTTTTGCTCCTCAAACACTGTATTGGCATGGAAGATCCTGAAGATGGGTTGTTTGAAATCAGGTGGTTGCCATTGTCCCAAGGCAGGGATTTAATATAATCTGGGGGGGTTTTTTATATTTTATTGGAACAGACAAGGAGAGTTTATGTGCTCGGTTAACACATCGCAGGAATTTCCAATGAGGGGTCTCGACTTTATAAGCCATTCAGCTCCTGTCTGCGAGAGCATTGCTGACTTGCCCTGAACCTGGGAAAAAGTAACCAAGATAGATAAACTGCAAATGAAACCAGCACTTCTGAAAAAGTGCTATTAAGTGCCTTTTAGGCCCTACCTCTTGGTCTTTCCTTGCTTTCTGCAAAAAGGTGTCATATTCCTCCTTTCCAGCTCCACAGGGCTCTGTTAATGAGAAATCACCTTTTCAAGATATTATAAAAAAATCTTGTAGATCGATAAGAATAGAGATGAACGTCTGACAATGAAATTTAATGGTGTCTTTAGTGGGAACAGACCTTGGTGTCGTTTTGGGGAAGAGCAACAATTGACATTACAATTTACAGATTGGCCAGGAACATCAGGGAAAATTCAATTCCCAGTTCAACCGTTACTCGCCAACAGCTACTATTGCCGAGTCGCTTTGAGCTATGGAAAGGAGAATCCTCGCTCCTGCTTTCAGCCCTCACACAGAGTTTGTTCCTTTTCTCCCGTTCCCTCTTCCGCAACATCAGTACCACACATCAGCTGCATTTCTAGTGAGAGCTGTTACGGTCACACAAATCATGAGATATTAGAAACTGCCAACCGTATTACATCCCCTCTTCGGGGCCATAATAATACGTTTGTATTCTGAGCACACTTACAAGTTTGAACAAGGTTATTGAAAGAAATCCGAATGCCACGTTAACTTAATTTTATTGTCCCACCTCTGTGGAAAAAATCAGGTACTTGGTTTTTTAAATCATCTTCCAAGGACTTGGTGTTAGGAGCTTAATTACAGATTTGTAAATTTATATTCATGAAACACTACATTTTCAGTGTATTGTAAAAAAGGGATTTACAGTCCCAGGAATTTGGAGGTTACTTAGGATGACAAAAATTGCAGGAGAAATATCAAATTAATAATACCTACCACGTACTATTGGAGAAGAAAACCAGTGAGGGTATGGAATTAAGTGACCATTTCTAGAACTGGTAAAAATGTTGCCTTTATGAAGATAGGCAGATGAATATATATCCACACCCATTTTAAGGCAAGAAGAGCAAGGAGCAAGGCTGCAGACTAGTTTGTAGGTTTGTCTAAACCTGATGCATCTTTGAGTGTAGGATGAAAAGCGTGCATGAAACACCCATCAGACAACCCACAAGATTCCATATGTTTTGGAAAATCCATTGATTTTCCCCTCGCTTACCAAAGCCGGGGTTTTATTAGTGTATTTGCGTTCTCCTTTTAAAAGTTCAGTTCTTTAACTCTTACTGGAAGTTGGTCACAGAAAAACTTGTCCTGGTTTGGTTTTTTTTTTTTTCTGAAAGGAGGAAAGTTGAGAGAGGGGCTGCTTTTTGGTGCTATCAGTCTCTAGTTGAGGTAATAAAACTGGCAAAACTGCACCAAGCTCACATTCCCACGGAAAGCTGGTCACACCATGATAGCTCTTCGCTTTCCCCATGAGGTGCATGGAACAAAAAAAAAAAAAAAACAAAAAAACAAAAACCAAACAAAAAAAAAGAAAAACACCAATAAAACCCCCAAACAAACAAAAAAGCAGAAACTGCAAATCTAGATTCTAGATGTTGTTTAGGCAGTGGCGCAAGTTGCACGTCACTGATTTGGGAAGCCACAGAAGGCCGCTGCACGTACCTACAGAAGTAGTCAGCCAGGAGACAGCCAACTGCTTGATTTATCTGAAGTCTACCCCGTCTTATTTTCTGCCAAAGGCAATCAAGCAGGAGCAGGAG
Source organism: Harpia harpyja (assembly GCF_026419915.1). Classification (NCBI taxonomy): domain Eukaryota; kingdom Metazoa; phylum Chordata; class Aves; order Accipitriformes; family Accipitridae; genus Harpia; species Harpia harpyja. The sequence goes on from NC_068951.1 coordinate 42,067,844, forward strand.
GATTAATGGCGCTGGGCAGCTCGGGCTCTCGTTGGCATACTTGTCAGCATCCCTCCATCTCCCACCATCGCCCCTTCCGTCCCAGTGTGAGCTCCTGGCCTCTCACCGCATCCAAATTCCCTTGAGACCCTCACGGATCTTCACCGGAGTCGCTGTCACCTCCAAAGGGGATGAGCACATCTCAGGCTCAGGGCAGATGGGGGCTGCATTTGGCAAGGCAGTCCGGTCAGCTGTGCACACCGAGGGAAAATACAGGGTAAAAGCAGCGTTTCTGCAACCAGTAACGTATGATGTGCAAAGATTTGCCACTAAAAAGTCATCATTTATCATAGCCTCCCAAAGGTGATACTACAGTAAGTTTCAGATATATAATCTGTCTCTAATATAACAGACTGCCATCCTCCTTTGAGTCTAACATTAACTCAAAAAAATATAATCAATTACTGCTTCAATTTTTTTAAGAAACTTGGGATTTCTCTACATTTAACAGGTGGTGACTGCAGTATCTCAAACTTCTTTTGCATTAGTTACTAGCAAATTATGATTTTTTTTGGCAAATACCGAATTGTCAAAGCCATCTTTTATTTTAAGAACTCAAAGCATCTTTCAGACATTAATTCAGGAAGGCTGGCACCAGCTCTATCATGGAGAAAAGCAATACTCTCCCCTTTTTCAGGTAAGCCATGGATGCATTAAGTGCTTTGCTTAAGGCCAGAAGTGAGTCATTGGAAGAGCCATCACGCACAGTACATCTCTCATGCTGCTGCCATCATCAGCTCACAAAAATAAAAGGAATAATTAATGATAGCCTCTGAATTTATATTAGAATTTAAGGAGTTCATGGTCTGAGCCCATTACATTATGTAAGATTCATCTACCTATAATTTATATGGTTATTGTTAGCAACCCATTCTCACACGACTACTCGTTTCCTTAGGGAAAGTCTCCAGAGACTTCCCCAAATATATTCTTTTCAATGCTAATATAACTCCAGATTAACCTAAGAGATTAATTAGTTAAAAACAAACCAAATGCCATGAAAAATCCCTTAACAACCAAGCCTTCAAGGGCTCCCACACTGCAGTGCGCACTGTTCGGGAGGTGCCACACCCGCCACTTTGCATCACTTAAAAGCTGCAATTACTCACCAATGCGAACAAGTGTCATGACTTTGTCAGGAGTCTTCATCAAGGTGGGATTTTTTTTCGTTATCCTAAATGAAAATTTTAAATGTACAGCTATCATTTGTATGAGAGATATGTTTATGGATCATTTACTAACACTGTATGTTCTCTTATCCTTTCAGCTATAAAAAGTAAATTGTTGGTTATGATTCATTGGTCATACCAATGCAAATGCTGCCCTTTAAATATGGCATGATTAATTTAATAGTTCACTTAGGCTGCAGGAAATTACCCGGTGGAAATAAACAAATAGTTCAATTCCAGAGGAATTTCACATTGTTTTTATAACACTTACAGAAATGATATAAACAAGTCAGAAGTATCTCAGAAACATTTTCAGTAGTAATTGCCATATGTTGCTATTAAAAATTATCCTAATTCTTGGTCAATTACAATAATATGAAATATTTCAACAGAAGTAACACTGGAATGTTTGCCTGTAGTTTCCCAGCCTCCGTATGTTGTGATTTCCAAAGTGACTAGGTTTTTAACTTGTTTTAGAAAGGGTAGGGTAAAATATGGAAATGAGTCCAAGGTACATAAAGCAGCTCAATTAATTTTCGTAGGTGAGTTGCTGAATGGGAGGCTTTTGAATAGAACTTGGTTGCAGAAATAAAAATAATTTAAAAATACCATGCCCAAATCCATCAATCCTCACGCAGGACCAAAACACTCTGTTGTACCGTTTCATATTCATCATCTATTTGGGGACAAGCAACTCGTCACTCTCTTTGTTCGGTGAGAGGTATAAAATAATACCTAGACTATCGAGCACAGTTTCAGGCCCCTTTATGATGTTCCTAAGGCAAAGACAGCAATTTTTTACATGGAAATGCGATGTTAGAGGCACTTGGAATGTAAAATTGGCCACGACACTCTGCAATTTGGCTGTCAGCACGGAGGAGGAGACACCTCCTCCAAACACTGGGCCCCTCAGGATTTTCCTGCGATGCTGTAGAAATGTCCCAGCGTACCAGTTGTGCAGATACTTGATGTGACAAATACTCTTGCCCTCCCAACATACCTGCAACTCCATTTGGGGATTTATAATACTCTATAATTTTCAAAAGGTGGCTCCACTAAACCAAGGTTACTTCAAAAAAAACCGACTGGAGATGACAGGCTACATCTAGAAATGCAAGTCACTTTAAACAGTCACTTTATTTGAACGAGGAAGGGCTCGCTGAGGTTACAGCCATACCACCAGTCACACCCAATGCCACAGCCAGCTCTTGGAGGCCAGACCAGCAGATGACACCGCAGACACCTCAGTAAAGCACAACAGAAACCAGCCACCTCCTTTTTGCCAAGGTCCCGAGTGCTGCAGGTGATGCTCCTGCACTGACGGACATAACGCATGCTCGCTCAGTCCCTCATCATGAAAAACACCAGGAACAGCCAGAAAAAGGCTTGAGGTGGTGGGTCTACCTCTGCGATTGAAGGGATCGCTGCGGGAAGACTTGGAGTGGCAACGTGCCATAAGACCACAGTCACAGCTATGGACAAAGGTCCAAGGAGAGGCCAAATAACCCATTCCTGTGCCAGGGAGATTCAGGCTGAACACATCAAGCTTTAATAACGAAACACGTGGTAACATCTACTTTGATTTATCAGCTTGGGCTGTTGCTTTCCATTTAAAGCAAGTTCAATTTTAATCTTTTGAAGTGTAGGAAAATGTACGGCAGCAGCCTAAAAATCTATGGGGTTTGACTCCTGGGCGCATGAGGAAACAGATCTGATTGCCCTCGCTGCATGTCTCCCTTTGTAAAATCTGAAGAAAGGATAGAGAAGAGGAGAAAACTGCTGAGACCCTGAACTTGACTCAGTGCTGGAGGTCGATGTTCTCAACATCGTTATATTCTTCCAAACCCAGACCGAGCCTCCTCTTCTCCCCAGCGAGTACAACATATGGCTTTGCTCAAGAAAGTCCCTCCGCCTGAAAATGAGGTTGCATTAATATTTCAAATCACATTTAAGCACTAGTCCTTAAAGAGAGTTTCCAGCGCACTCGTCTCTGCATACTTGGAAAGCCACCGTTAAACTGCTTTATTACCCTGGCACACGCGGAGACTTGTCCTGCCGTGCTCTGCAGCTGCAAACATCTGCATTGATCTCTGCCAACCGTCGCTCGATCCATCTCCGACCACACCTTCTGCAGCTCAGAGGACCTACGTGGTGACTTGCTGTGCTAAGGCATCTCAGTTGAAATGATGAACAGCACTAAGAAATTTTTCGTAGAGGAAATCAATTACCATTCGGGAAAAACACTAGAACAGCTAAATTTTCTAAAGTAAATTATTTGCCCTTTATTAATCACCTGGGTCCAATGCCATCCTTCTTTCAACACTTTTATCAGCACTATAACACAGCAGGGGAAAAAAGCGTGCATGGAGACACTGAATCTAGTCTGCAGCACACTTTTTGTCCATTTCCATGAATTTAAAAATTCACAGCATTCTCTGAAGATCTTACCAAGAAATAGGCCCTTTTATATGATCAGTTCATACACCACCATGTCCTGCAACCTAGAAATATGTACCTGTATTATATGCATCTCCTAGTGCAGGCAGTTTTCCGAAAAACCTTTGCCATGAATTTCAACAAATTAAGTCATTTCCAAAGTACAATATTGCCTGGAAGAAGAAGTTAATGAAATGAGTACAGTCCTTTAGCTAAACTTCATACTTTAGGAAAGAATTTTAACCTGTCATCAGGTCACTCTGAAATTATTCATGTTTAAGGCTAAAATTATTCTGAATTAGCCTTAAGTTAATAATACAGTTGATAAAGGTTTTCCTGTCTCCTTTTGAGAATAGGAAGGAAACCCTAGAAAAACTGTTTCAGAATTTTTAGTTTAGCTTTTTTGTGTTGGCATTTCCTAGAGGAAAGACAAACCATACAATTGGTCTTTGATTCGCTAAATTTCATCTGGAATTATGTCATTAAGCAGTCACAAAAATTAATCTTTTTTGCATCCAGAGTGATTTATGCTATACATGCTTATGAGATGTACATCTCTAGACACCATATATGTTGCGGCAAAGTCCATATGATAAACTATACTCATCATTCAGCAATTCTGATCACTTCTGAAGATACTTTGCCCTCAATAGTTCATTTTTGTCTGAACTGTTTCTTATAATCCACATCTTTGTGTTACCAGCAGCTGCATAAGAACAAAGCCCTGCTCAAGAAACATTTCTTTGCAGGACATGTAATTATTAAATTGGGTTCTAATTACAGATCATAAATTACATACACTTCTTTAGAGAGAAAATACCCAGAATGCTATATAGAAATGCAATGCCAGTTTTTGAGGTTAATCTAAAAGCCTTATGGGTTAAAAAAAAAAGTTTTATGCAATTTTGGGATCAAATCATGACTCCTGTATGAATTACATGCAATTATTTTTAAGATGCTCTTAGGCATTAGTGTACACAAATATTACTTCCTATTAAAATATATTAAAAAATCAACATATGTCACTTGTGTGTAGCACCAGCAGACATAAGGGCTGTGCAGCTGGTGTTTCCTGTAGGAGGAGAAATGAATGGTGCCTCTGGTTACGTTCTTCCTACAGAAAGACGGACATCAGTATGCAGCCAAACTCCTCCAGGAAAGCCTTAGCTCTAACATAAGCACTCAACTCCCAAAAAGCAACTATGAGCCAAGAACAGATTAAAGAGATTAAAGCAACTAGCAAATGCTTGGTGCTTGTTCCAGCTGAACCCACATCACAACAGTAGCGTCCTTGCAGCATTCCAATACTGCACATTGAGGAAATATACACAAAAATGCAAACGCACAATGTTTGAGCAAAATAAAGTATGATGGCTAGAAACCAGAGGCCAGAGCCAACGTGGCATGTAGAAACTTGCATTGTGGCTCCTGACACCTTAGCAGGGAGCCCAGCACCCACGTGGGCTTATTGTGCCGAGGCCATGAACAGTCAGACCCCCACAGGTGGTCACCCACAAACCCACGCGAGAGGGCCTGGATGGACCAGCCAAGGAATGGCCCACCCTCAGTGATCCCACCAAAGACAGACCATGCAAAGCACAGTTGGCCCAGCCGAAGGACAGAAACCCGAATCAGGCCTTCATCCACTTGTCCAAAGACATCAACTTCATGCCGCCACAAGGATGGAGCTGCCCTGACCAGGTGGATGGCCATGGCCAAGGTCTCCCAGCTGCGTGGCTTCCCTCAGCTGAGGGAGACAAGCCCACCACAGCACCGTGGTGCAGCAGGGCTGCCACATCGTCCCAGCCGCGTTCATGACATCTGTGGAGCCTGCTTTTGCTAGGCAGCATGAAGAGAGTCCCTATTAAAGCATCTTTATAACAGCCGTCCTGTAAAAGGAAAGAAGGGAGAGGACTCAGCCTACTGCATTTGATTTATCTAACAAGGCTTTGTCTGGGGTGGCTGAAGAAGGAAGCCAGGTCAAAGCTGGCTCCAGCAGACACCTCACAGCATCCCCGGTACCCTAACGATGGAAACATTTGCAGGATAGCAAATATTATGGTTCATAAGATTTTGCTGCCATCTTCTGATGGAAAGACATTACATGGGGAGAAATGCAGCTGCTGGGGTTTATTAGGCAGCACCATGTCCCCTGTGCCCATGAATACACGCTCCCCCATGGGAAACCCAGCTCCTTCAGCTCCCCAGCAGCCCACTGGGCTCGTTTGGATAAATTATTTAAATTACTGCTCAAATTTTCTGCTCCAGACTTCTACCTTCCCAGGCAGAAAACAACCTTGTGCGTATTATATCATACCCCTCAGTACATAGCTATTAAATACCATCATATTGTCCTTAATAATAAACATTTTAATAATCATAACTCCTCCATGCTTCAGTTTCCAAAGACCATTGGTCACCTTAAAGTGATAACTTTAAATCCAAGGCATGATAGCTACTGAGATTTCTTCAAACTTTTTTTTTTTCTTTTAAGTGTTTGCTCTTCTCTGAAAATGGGTTAAATATTTCAGTGTCTCATTTAATGAAACATTTTCCCACTTCTAATTCTTGAAAAATGGGACTTTATATAATATGCAGAAAAATCAGCCTACCATTAAAATATACTTCTTCTGAGGATAATGATGAACAGCCTACTTCTATTTTGCATTACAGAGGCACAAGCCCTGCTCCCTTCTCGAATGTACCGTGTGCGACTTCAGACTAAAACTTATACAAAACAGCCAAACTGGAGCACCAACAGTTCCCTTTCAGTATCCTGATCTGCAAAGCTTTTTCAGTATCTCAGAAAGAATTTATGTTTTTCTATGCCACAATATAAATCAGATCTTTCCGTTTCTGTTCTAGTCCTATTTATTTTACCCTCATTCCCCATTCTTCATTGCAGATGAAGTCAAATGAAATATTCCTTTTAAAGCCACTCTCTTTTTCTCGGTTGAATGTCACACTAATAGCACTTCAGCATATGTAATAGGGCCATTGAGGTTGGTTTTTTTTTTTTTCCCTTCACTGCACTTAGGATAAACTTTAAATTCCCTTGGGGGTACTTAGAAATCATTAAATGTTGTGTCTGAATGTGTAATTTTTTTTTTTTTAAAAAACAAAAAACATTTGTTACTTATACGAATTCTTTCCTCGCTGTACCTGGACCTCAGTGACCACCTACATTTATCACAGGTGCAAACGCCGATCTAAGCCGTAGCACCCGGGAGGTGCAGCAAAGTGCAGCGTGGCACCACGAAGACCCCTAGCCTTGATCAGCACTGACAGTAGCTTTGATTTATCATCGGGGCAGGGAGGACAACAGGAGAAACCCTGCCCCGTGCACCACGCAGTCCTTCCCTTGCAGGGGAAGAGCAGCAGAGCTCCTCCAGCCTGGCATGCACCCAACACTTCTGAGGTGGGGAAGGGATGCTACCCAGAACTTGAACACTAAGATTAAAACAGTGCATCGATGATGAATCTGTGCTTTTTAGTGGGGGAAAAAAAAAAGTTTAATTATTCACCACCAACTTTAGTCATTAAACAAGCTGGAGAAATACTGACAATTTTTTTTGCTATGTGATAAGCAAAAGCATAAAAATATGTAAACTTGTAATTTTTTTTAACTGAAGAAATCTATATTATGCTTCATTAGAAATTAATAGTACTTTAATAATATCATTGCATTTAATAATGATGATGACGTACTTCTGTTTGATGGTGTTACAAGGCTAACCGTAAGGTTTAGGAAATTGGTAACTGACCACTTATCTTTTCATCTCTAAGACACTTGTTCAAAGCTGGCCTACCAGGAATTGCAGGTCAGAAGCATTCTCAGCTGCTCATGGACTGCCCTGCAGGCAGACAGATGCTTAGATTATAAAGTATTATTAATACTAATTGACAGAGGTGGTTGATTATATGCAAGGAAAAAAACCACTTCTTTTGGAAAACAATGATTTGTTGACACCAAGGGTTTTTTAACATGCATATGCCAGCTTCCACAGAAATTGTTAAAAAATATTTTCCACTTCCAGAATTTTTTTTTTTTTTTTCTTAAAACAAGACAGACACAGAAGGGCAGAGCTGATCTAAAACATGTCCAACCAGCACAGTGATTAAAACATCCCCCAGCAGACAGGGAAATCCACGTGCCTAAATCAGACCACATCACTGGAGGTTGGTTTCCTACATCTCAGCTGGATGCCTAAGCAGGACCAAACTGTTCCAGGCAGCCCATTTTGCTGGGACACTGTAAAAATGGGTCAGCTCTGCAGCAACAGGGAGAGATGGTCTGGTGGTTACAGCTGTCGCTAGGAGGAGGAAGACCCATGTGGAAAGGTCTGGTTTCCATTAGACCAACTAGGATGGACCTGAAACTCTCTCCCATACCCCCATCAGGTTTTCTCACTGTGAGATTTGAAGCTTTTACAATAAATTAGTTTTTTCAGTTTCTGTCTCATATCAGTGTGAAATTAGAACATTTTTTAAAATATCAAATATTTTCATGACAGAAGCAAGTTTGTGCTTGTAAACAGTCATCTTCTAGAGGGCTCGATGGCAAGGCCCAGGCAGGATAAACTCGACAGTCAACCTTCCCTTCATCCTCGCAGAACCCCATCCATCACCCTTCCCCCTGACTTTCTCCTTCCAACAAACTCTTTACACCCTCCTCGGTTATCAGTTTACATGCTGTATCCGGACACAGTATTTCAGAGATTTGTCTGTGCTTTCAAAAAGCCAAGCCATTATCAATGCAATAAAACATATTTTCTAATACCTGATAGCAATAACATAATTTAGGAGAGTCTGTTCTACTTTCCAGCTGTTTTTCCTCGCTAATTGGGATAAAGCCTTTCTGAGCATGGCTCCTGACCCCAAGACTGACGGGCATAAATTGGACAGTGTTGGGAGAAATTCTCTAATTCCAAGGAGAGTTAAGAACATGAAGACTTACATCTCGATTACAAATTTGGGAAAGATTAAACATCTCTTCTAGCCTTATTCCCTATGAGTCTCCGAAGAAGAGCATTGCAACCTGTGTGCATGTCAGTTTGAATCAATATAAAATGTACTCTGGAAGCTGGCATGACTTCCAGGTGTACTTTTGTCTATCACTTTGTGCCTACCGGTAGTATGTCCAGTTTCGTATGATTTTCTCACCAGATATTGCCTACAATGGACAGCCAGGGATTTGTCCTAAGCTGGGATAAACTTTCATAGAATAAATCACCATTTTCTTTTCAGTAATGAGCTCCACAACATTGAACTAGATTTAAATGATAGAAATTATGAGAAATCCATAATATCCTATGATTATTGCTGAGGTTTGTTTACTTCAACAAATCTAATACCATCTGATTAAATTTTATAATGTTTACATATCGTACCATGAACTTGCTCAAACATCAGAAAATGAGATTGACTCTTCAACAGAAAATTATAAACGAATGCAAATCCATCAACTTAAAATGTAACAGACTGCATTGTTTGTTATGGATGTGGATCTCAAACACTATCTGTGTTCATACAACTGCACTGCTCTACAACACACACATTGTTAACTGGCTTGCATCTCATCTAAAGTGGTTTAATTTGATAAATTTATTCTCATGCATAATTTATTGATATTTCTTGCATAACTGCTACTTGGTTTTTTTTAAAGAGTTGAACGCTTTTAGTTCATCTGTGCAGAATGGTTAGAGAATTTAGGCATAAAAAGTCATGACCACACAGACACAGAATTCATCACCAGGGGTCAGAATTCAGACCCACCTTATGTGAGCAAAAGGCCACAGCTGTCAGTATGCTGAAGAGCTACAACATCATGTGAACTACAGAATAAATTATCCTACAACAGTGCCCAAACCAGGATGACTTCTTCATTTGAGCTTGATAGGTTAGGCTTTCTATACTTTGATTAAACACACATTGAAACAACCGTATTAATAAAATAAGCCATTAACCCACAACCTAATTTGAACAAGGAAGGTCACAAGAGTTCACAGTCTATCTGAAACCTTCTTCATTATGACATGCACCTGTTCATAAACTCATCCATCCACCACGAATATAACCAGCAATCGCAGCCAGTGCCTTTGAGCACTAAAAGCACTAGTCCCTGCACCGCTGCAGAATGAGGCCAAAAATTTACTATACTTGGCAGACATTGAGTAGTTTATATTATAAATGTTGCACTCTGTAGTGTTTATCTTCATGAGACCATTCTGGATTTCCCACCCCCCCAAAAAAACCCTGTTCAGTAGAAGATGAGATTCAGTTTCCATGAATGATGTTAGTTCTTAACCAATCCGATGAGAAAGCTGTCACATCTAGAAAATGTATTAATATTCAGAATTAAAAAAAAACAAAACAAAACAAAAAAAACCCCCATGAAACATCTCTCTGTCTCTGCTGTCTTTCAAGAATACAAATAATCAAGAATACCAAGGTCTTCTCCTTAGGGAACATTTCCCTTATCTTTGATCAAATGGCTGTTAAACTTAGTTTTCCATAACAAGATACTTCAATCCCTGCTTGTGCTGTCTTAAAGTAGACAGAAACTTCTGTCTTGCCTGCAAGGTTTCAAGAAACTTGCAGGCAAATGAAAAATTCATTGAGATTTGAAGACAACCCGCTTGGGGAACCACAAGACAGGGCACCACACATACCGTGTCTGAAAGTGCTCAGTGGAAATACCAAGCAGTACGCTTCAAAAGAAGTCTAAATCAAGATTCACTGAAAAACAGAAAGACAGCTGATCAAATCTTCTGCAATAAGTGTTAATGAATAAATGATAAGCAGAACTGTTTACTTCATTTTCTGGAATAAGGCACATAAATGAATCCATTGACTGTCAGGTCCCATGAAGAAACATATGGCTCCAACCTAATAATGCAAATGTGTCCATATTTTGAAGCAATTAAAAAGCCAGCATTATTAGATGGCTTGCAATTTATATAAAATGCATCTTCTATTTTCACCTAGGGCTTTCCTTTTAAATCTTTCTTCCTATTCTCCGTACTGCTCGTTAGCTGAATCCTGAAAAAGTTCTTTTAGCACTACTGTGCTCAATAGAATCGTTGCACAAATGTGGCATTTAATATATTTCTAACATTTTAGATGTGATTATAACCTTCTCTTACCTCCTTGTGGCAGTTAAACACAAGCTGCCTGTATTAACATCAAAGATTCAATCTTATCTTCAGCACTCCAGCTTCTGTTGCTGATGTCCACGAATAGAAGTCTCTCTGGGGTTTTTCCCACCCACCTTCACCTCCCTCTGACTTAGCAGCTGAAATGAGCCCAAACTGATAGCTCTGTCCCTAACCCATCTCTTTTCCTATGATGCCTTCATAATTGCAGAGACCAATTCTGGTAGAAAACTCAATGACACCAGAAGACGTCACCATTTAGGGTTCCAGCAGGATTAAATCATCATAAAACATACTATGCCAAATTACCAGTCCTCTAAAAATGCTGAACAGCACCAACTACACACAACATAACAATGTTTTTCCTAAATTCATGGCTGCCTACTATGCCTTGATCTTCCTCATCTTCAAAATACATTCTAAAACCCCTCTTTCTTCTTTTTTTTTTTTTTTCAAATTCAGAAATAGAAGCCTTTCCTAAAATTGCAGTGACGCTACCACAGTGATTATACCACGATAAATGAACACGAGAGACAAAATAAACAGCAGCCAGAGGCTCAAGCAGAACTTGTCAGGATCAGTCAATGCTGCAGAGCACGCTTTGGCTGTGCTGTAGCATTATTCCCTCATACTGCAGATTCAAAGTTTCAGGCAGAAATTTAGGTAATTATGGTAATAAAGAAGAGCGAGTCTATTGGAAGTCCACAAACCCGTAGAAAAATGGCAAGTTTAGGGAGAAATAATCTTGATGACTCACACAAATGTCTATATTTATCTACACCATATTTCAGATGTACCCAAAATGCTTCTACTCATTCTTATTTGCCCAGATTTCCTAGCTCTATTTTCCTGTTATCCAAAGCAGGAGGGTCACACCCCATTCACTGAGTCATCTCAGGCAATGCAAACATACATGGCATATTTAGTGCACCTGATGCACACCATGCTGAAGGTCTGAACACGAGTACTTCATATGCATATTTGTTTAAAAATACTTATAAATGTGTAGGAGATGTAATGGTCTTATAATAGCACAGTTAATTACTAATATTTTTTAATATTACTGAAGTGTCATTAATGTTCCTCAACAATGGGCTAAGACAAATGTTAGGAGACTAGTATTATTATTAAATGTCTTGTCCAGGATGTTGTGAAGATGAAGATGAATAGATGTTCTCAAGTGAGCAAAAATATAAAGTCTCTTAGTCCTTACCGGTTAGTCCTTAACCATAAGAAGAAAATAAACTTTTTATGGATTTTCACAGATAATGAAGTTGCAGGCACAAGAAAAATTTGCAGGCTGTTTGTGTTTAATGTATTGCTTCTTGAGGTGGTATCACAATGTAATTTTACCGTTAAAGTTCCTCCCCCTCCGATAAATCACTTCATCGTGACATTTTTAAAGGAAGGCAAAAAGAAGAGGCTTAAAATTAAGAACTCTTTATGAATATTTTGTTGTAGTAGATTAATGGACATATATCAACACAACTAAAAATCAATAATTCCATTAAAAATATAAAAGGGAGAGTTTATTTTCTCCTTTACCTGACATCTAGTGTGCTGTAGGTTACTTCGGAAAATATGTAACTTTAGTTACAAGTGGAAAAGACATTGGAATTAAGGCACTGAAACTGTATTTGGGTTTGGGGACCCTTTTTAATGAGCACTGCAGCATACCAGTAATCCAGATACCAGAGAGTTCTAGTGTTACACTGCCAAACGTTGAATCAATTCACAAAACGGGTCTGAAAATGAAACAAACTCCACAAGAAAGCTGCATCTAGGCAGTCCGCAAGATCCTGAGCTGCAAAGCATTGCGGCCAGCATCTAAAATCAATGGGATCAAGGGTTGTGCAGCTTGAAACCATGCCACAGCCGAGCTCACTAGACCACAAATTACTTTCAAACAATACACGTTCACAAAAACCGGTTTCTGTTTTCTTCTGTATTGAGTCACAGGAGTGACACATCTCCAAAACTGAAACAGAAAAAATAATATAGGAGACCTGAATATGTGCCCATCAGTGTGTGTTCATCTTAACCACCAAAGAAAAAGCGTAATAAAGAGCATTCAATGTACTTCGCATGGGATGGGTGTGTGTGCGTATGGTTTTACCCTCCACCCATGGTGGTTCATGCCCCTATGACTTGTATGAGCCTCTCCGCTTAACTGCGGCTCCATGGGACATGCGAGCCTTTATCCCAACCTGCCTAATCATCCGCCTCCCTTTCACCGGGGATGATATCTGCACATTGCCTACAGGTCACAGTCCTGTGGTGGTAGCTACACCTTAGCGAAGCAGCTAAGGACTGTGCAGTGGGGGCCAAACCCACCCTTACACTGACCTCACTGGAGCACTTTCCAGCAAATAGCCATATATATATTTCGGTATATTATAGCTATGATTGCCACAGGGCTCCTTCTCCTCGTTCTCCCTGTCCCCACACCACTTCTCCCATCTCCAAAGTTTTTGCTGAGTTCCTCCAGCCGGAGTTTCCCAGCAAACCCCCACTCCTTCGCGGTCACCACGATTTTGCTATCACAGCAAAGACTGCATTAGCCGCCAGAAAAGGAGCAAACCCTTCTGCGTTCTTTTAATTTAAGCACTTTGAATCGTTAAAGCTGTGATCTGCAGCCATCCATCCCTCTCCTCTCAAGCATACCAAACAGTTTTCCAAAACGCTCTTCCCCTCAGCCCAGCCCCACGCAGGCACTGCTGGCAGCCTCGCACCTTCGCCAACAAGGCGTGGAGAGCGTTTTATGCCACCGCGAGCTTCTTGACTGCTCGAACAAGGAAAATTATCACCAGAGAAATTATACAGCAAGTTCCTGTCAGCATTGTCTCAGCGGCGCAGCTGAAGTCTGTCCCCGCGAAACTCTGCGGCAGAAAGGATAGAGAACACAGCTTCATTTTCTGGGCAGAGGTTCGGACGACACACCACTGTTGGAAATACACTGCGCACATTAGATGATTGCGCTGGACCGCTCTTTATCAGTGTCTGGGCTGCATCCAGAGCCAGGGGAGCAGTCGGTGGTACGGCCACCGGAGCAGCCAGCAAGGGTCACGCCTGACAGCGTCATCCAACAACTGCTATTGCAACCGATAAAATAAGCATAAACTGGGCCTACGTTTATTTCTGCTGTTTCTACCACACTTTATCCATCTCGTAGCAAAAGGTCCTGTTACAGGAAAGTCCATAAATAAATTTCACTTGAAGTACAAAGGCAGCCCATTAGTTTCCATTAGGTCATACAGGTGTTGAATCGAACATACATTTTGGTCCTTCCAGTTGCTTCAGAAGCAATTGTCAAAGCCTCCAGGACAGACACGATCTCCCAGTGAACACTACACCCAGCATTAACAAGATATCAATCTAGACCTGATGTTTCGAGATGCTCAATCACACATAAATAATCAGAGCTAGAGCAGCACTAAGATGCAGCAACTGTTTTTAACCAGCACAGACCTGCTATAGAAATACTACATTGCTGATAATTCCTGCAACTCTGAGAAACAACTTACTTTATTTTTCCTGCAACTGAGCACATCAGTTTTCTCCCTAATTTAATTTGTGAAAATGAAATGGAAATTAATTTTTTTTTTTAAGTGATTCCCAGAATAACCCTGGGATTCAGGGATGTCTAGTAGACTTTGTGTATGAAGTTCACAGCCCCATCTTGTTATGCCGCCAGTGAAAGGCTAAAAGGGAAAGTTCAGTTGCTGACGATAAAAATTAAAATGGTTTCCTCCATTTGAAAGGATGTGAAATTTTATACTAGATTGAATTTGACACTGTATCACTAAAGTGAATATAATTCACTGTGATCTTCTTGCCATTTAGAACCAATGGCCCATTCATGTGTAAATGCACAGTTAAAGGGAAAAAAAAGGCACGACAAAGTAAAGATAGACCATAATGTCATCTGTATCTAAGCAATCAGTTTCACTGTGTCCCTGTGATAAAAGGAAGAGTAAATACTAAACATAAAAAGGATTACGGTTTTAGGGTCGTTCAGGAATGTACATTTTACTACAAAATACATTCACTAGCTATACTTCTGAATATCAATCCATATTATATAGACCATGTGAATTGATTACAAAGGCTAACTCACTGCTTAATATTGAATCACACCTACTATGCAGACAGAAATTAAGCATGCTCATAAGGAATAATTTTAGATAATTTCACACATATCTGCCACAAAAAGCCCTAGACCAGGAACCCTTAGATGGGATTTTGATCAGTGTTGAATACAGCAGTGAAACAGCATCATCAGCTATGGATTCCAGGTGTCTCCTGAACAAAAGATTATGAGAAATGCTTGAAAAAAAATTTCCTTATATATCTTTTAAGCCAGAATCCAACCTAGGGTTAACCAAATCCTACAAGACTAAGGGAATAAGAAGCTACTGATATAAAGAGTAGGTTTAGAATAAAATATGAAAAAACTGAAGGCCAGTCCTCAAATAAAATAAGCATTGTCAGTGCACAAATAAGCAGTCAGGGGAAAGTACCAGGCCAAGAGATAAAGCTTAAGCCCCCACACTGGTAGATTTCCAGCGTAGTAGATGCCGATTTGTTTGTACACCCAGGTCCAAAGGTTTTTAGATACCAAAGTTTCACCCCTATCTCAGTGCTTCAGTATGAGGAACCCTGAAGGCCTTGCTGCAATGCAAAAACCTTCCACAATGTTGTCCCAGTTAAAAAAACAAAACAAAACAAAACAAAACAAAACAAAACAAACAAAAAAACCCAGTAAATAAGCCAGGGAATCACTGTTTAAAAAAAAAAAAAAAAGTCCAACAGGCTGTAAACAAATAATCTTTCCACTTGCTTTGGTGGTCTTTAGATGAGGTCCTAAGAGCTTCAGGCTGCAAATCCTTCCCAGACTGGGAAAGCTCATTAAGGTACTAGGCATCAGCTGGTGGGCTTTTTCATAGCACTTTCTACTGGGTAGGAAAAAATACTCTGAGTTCATATAGGGCTGTTTATAATCATTACTTCTCTGTCACCATTTATAATCTAGATATGATTTTATAGAAGAGTCTGCGCTCTCTAAAATGTGCAAAATGGGTGAATTCGCTGCTAGAGGTATGTGTTGTATAGCTCTGCCTGGGTATGATTGCCATTCACTTTGTACAGTTGTAGATGATTACAAGAGTCATTAAGCAGCATAAAATCATGCATGCTGGCTAATTAATGTGGAATTGATTCTCCTTTTAGTTTCATTTTTTATGCCTGTTGAACTCCACTGAAATCAATAAAGTAAAGGTAAGATCAGTAAAGACTGTAGTAAAACTGATGTAAGTGAAGGAAGTCAGGCTTAGAGTTTAATGAGTAGTAAAACTCTAAGAAACAGAAAAAGAAAATCAAACTTCCAGCTACATCCGTGTATTTATTGTAATTGTACATGATTACTATCATTCAGGCAATTTTCCTCAACATTAGCGTTCAAGTGATGCTTTGCAAAATACTGGGGTTCAGTAGAAAAGTAATGAAAGCATTCAGAGCCATGTGAACAGGGATACAATCCTCAAAGAGTTCAAGCTGAGGTTTCTGAAGTTTCTATTCTTTACTCCCACCACAAAACCACTCCAGCTTTGCAAAGCATCTTTCCAAACTTTCCTTCCATTTGCCAAGTGTTGGTATCTTTGTCTCCTTTCATTACCTGCCTTTGGCATTCAAATGGACAGCAGTTCTATACTTGCAGATCTCAAGTCTGAATTAGGAAGCTATAACCCAATTTAAAAGGTTAAAAAAAAAAAAAAAAAAAAGAGTTAAACAACAACAACAAAAAAATCAAGTCTGTGTCCTGATATTAAAAGTTTCTTTGGTTAGCTTGCTTTCTCCTTCATCCCACGCTCTTTCCTACTGCCTCTCTCAAACCAGCATTTTCCAAACTTTGTTTAAAAAAATGTTTTTTAGCTATCCCGAGAGTGACATCATGTTGTGACGTGTGAAGCTGAGCTGTCATGTCAGATTACACGATATAACATAACACAATTTGATAGGCAAACCTCATATGACACCACAACTTGAAGAGATTCACTTTTCCTTAACCATGAGCTAGTGTCACACTTTCTGCAAGAGATAATATGCAAGAAATTTGCTATCCAACCTTTTTTTTTTTAGCTGTAGACTTAGCCCTCGACCTTTTAGTGATGGCTTGAAACGAATAGTGCCAGACTCACCTGCCATGATTGCCTTGTATGTTTTGACAATAATTTTGCTGATGACAGGAGCAAGCTATTGCCATGCTGAAAACTAAGCTGCTCTTTACAGAAATGGAGAGTTTGCTTCAGAAGTGGTTGTATTATACAGTCTTAATTATTATTAGAGCTGGACAAACATGTCTTTCATCTCCAGTCTTTCATAATTTTGGAAAAAAAAAAAAAGAAAAGTTTTGATAAAAGCCTTTTGATAAAAGTCTGACATTTCTATGCGAAAGTGTTGATCTTCCACAGGAAAAAAAAAAAAAAAAAAAGTCTAATTTCTAAAAGCTGCATTTAAGTTTTTTTCCAAGAAGACATTTTCTATGGATATATTCATGGTAGTTTTAGGTCAGATTTCCATCAAGAGTTAGCCCCAGTAATTAGGCAGAGATACAGGAATACTCCTGTCAGACACTTTCCATGATAAGCACAGCAACCCATCAAGTCAAACTCTCCTTAGGGCACATATATTTTTTAAATGGAAATACACACAGAATGAGCTGAACCATTTTATTCAGCCTCCCAGTCTAGATAATATGTGGGAAGGTCTTTTATCCAGCCTGTATACTTGTTCATATGTAATAGTCCCATAAACTTTATTTTTGCTAAAGAGACATCTGAAATTTATTACAGGCTGCAAATGGATTCTGTGTAATTGGTCTAAAGGGGTTTCTTATTTATTCTCTCAAATTTTACATTTAATAAGAATTATCTGACTTTAATCTCTGCAAATCACATATGAGATTTTTAAAAATCAATTTTTTGTTGTTCTTCATCCCCAGTAATCAATGCTATTATTTTACCATAGCTGGCAATTTTGTCAATGAGGCTTGAACCACGTTAGATCCCCGCTTATTCCATGAGACAAATAGCATGAATTTGTCTCGCTGTAACATCTGCAGCATCTAAGACCACCTGCTATGGTATGGTACACAACACATCACTCTCTTAATTCTTCAATAGGACTTTATGACCAAGCCTTGCTCCCCAAGATATATACACTACCCACTTAAGCTTGCATCAGTGGAGAATTTCTCATTGGTAACAAGGTGGATTTTCATTAAACAGAACAACGGTAACTATTTCAACACAGTCTTGTTTGACTGGAAACGCGGATCAGATCAAATCAAGAGTATTGCCAAAAAAAACCCCAACAATTGTCTCATGTCTTAGGGTCTGTTTAGACTTTATTGCATATCGATAGATGACCAGAATTAATTGCATTATAGTTTCAAAAATCAGAATTGCAGTCAGTATTCAAAGGAAATTCTCTCAGAGGTTTTTTTCCTCCCCAACAGCAGCTGCTGACTTGCATACCACTAGCTATTAGCTGTTAAAATTTATGACAATAATAAAATGTTTAAGTCAGCCTTACTTGTAGACTGCAGCATAGGCTCGATAGCATGCAATTTATATTCAGTGTAGTGACACATTGATAGTTATTCTGTAATGATTCCACCTATTAATCACGAACCAAATAGTGTCCCTGCTGTCTATATTTATTTCCCTTCGCATAGATGAAGTAACAGACATCAGTCTCAGCACCAGAGCACCCAATCCCATTCAGTTCGGGTTCATCTGCATTTCTGTTATGTTCTAAGGGGAATAACAAACTCAGCAGATTAACCATAAAACTGCTCAGAAAGTGTTGCTGATGTGGGAGCTGTGGTTGGCAACTTGGATGCGGCTGCTCTCCAGTACAGTCAACGAACTGAGGAAAATGGTACTTTCCACACAGACCTGGGAAATTGTTATGCCATCTGAGTTTTGTTTGCGCATCTTTAACTAACAGCGTCCAAAGCCGCTCGCAATAATTGCCGAGTGGTTCACCTGCTCGCTCTTCGCTCCCCTTCTTGTCTCCGGCCCCTTTACGTCTGATTAAATGCATTTACGCTGATTGCATAGCCTATTAGGGAAAAAGGTGGCCAGACTGTGAGCTTAATAAATATAATAAATACAACAAAAACTCTGCACTCGTAAGGTAGAGCACCATGTACCATGCTTAAACCTGCAAGCAAATTAACATTAGCTACCATTTGGTGAGATGCATGCATTCTCCAGGAAACAAGCAGCAGACATATGCCAAGTATAATAATTATACCAATAAGCCAAGACGATGCCGCAAACCTTCTCTTTACTAACGACATCCTACTTTGATTTAGACCCAGGTGCTGCAACTGGATTCATGGGAGTGGACCCCAGTGCCCATTTCCACTTCCACCCCCATTCATGCCAGTGGGGCTTTACGTTGAGACCAGGGAAAGGTGTGCAGGACTGGAGAGAGACGTGCTATTTGAGGGCAGCTTGTGAAGGAGGCGAAGGGAGGAGTGATGATCCGATGGCAACGTCTGGGCATTTAATCCTGGATACGTTCATTGCATTGTTTGAAGGGTCAAATATCACATAGTGACTCAGACGCTCTGAGTCATCCCAAACTGCATCACACCATCGGCTGGTGGCCTGTAAGAAGCACCTTATATAAGATGGCAATTTTCCTTCATTAAGCAACCTACGCATTATAATTGGTCATGTTTTATTCTATTCATCAGAGCTTTCTTGGTCACCTGATGCCGTAC
Organism: Harpia harpyja; assembly: GCF_026419915.1. NCBI lineage: Eukaryota > Metazoa > Chordata > Aves > Accipitriformes > Accipitridae > Harpia > Harpia harpyja. The sequence continues at coordinate 42,087,436 of NC_068951.1, forward strand.
AAAGTTTTTAAAAATCAAAGTAGTTTATCCTACTGAAACAAACATTGCAGGATCATTTTTAATGCCCAAAGAGGTATATTTCTATGTGACCAGGATATCTTTTAGATGCTTAATTAGCTCAAAGTTACTTTTCAGACTGTTGAGTTCATCTTGGAGGAATTTGCAGTGCTGTGAAATTAACCAAAGTAACAATTAAAAAAAAAAAAAAAAAAAAAGGTATTTCTATTTTAGGAAGCAAATCTCCAGGCAGACAGGCAGCTGCCTAAATATTCTTGCCTCTGTCTTCATGTAAAGAGGACACGTTGATCGTCTGCAATAGCTTACACAAAAGAGCTTTCTGTCCTCATGGCATTGTAGAACCCCAAGCTGGATCAGATGGGAAGAAAAATTAAAATAAATCACATTTAAAACCAAATCTTTGCTTCCCTTTGCACTCTGGTGGACAGTGGATAGCCTCATCTCTTGCACTATGTAATTCAGGAATAAGAAAATTTTACATGAAGGGTGCTATCTGGATCAACCATCCTCCTTAGCCGACAACAGGTTCTGACCTTCCAGGGCCCTCAGCTTCCCATTTAAAGACCCACAGGGCAGGGTGTCGAGAAGCAGAAGGGATTACCCCGTTTTCCCACGAGTGCTGCCAGCACTGCTTGTACTACCCATAGGGAGAGAGGCCAGGTGAGCAGAAAACACAGAAAGATAGATAAGATGAGGTGCCCAGTCACGGGGAAAGTCCGAGGGACCTGGAGCTCTTACCTCCCGCCCCGAGGGTGCCCACCACAGCCACACCATGTCCCGGAGTGATGAAACCCATCTCGGGGAGTTCCTGCCCTGCGATCCCCTGGGATGCCGGGAGCACTGCGGCTCCCAGTGCTCAGAGGTGGGTGTGGGAGCTTTCAGCATTAATCCAGACACACAGTGCTGGCAGTTTTCTGCCTTTAACTGCCTAGAACTGTTGATATTAGTATAACGATCTTGTTTATATATTTATGAACCATTAATAAATCATTAAATGCTAATCATATTTCCTCTATTTTTTCTTCCATTAGAGCTGCTCCCCTTGCTGGTCTTTATTGACATGAATATTTCCAACCCACAAGCACATTCAAAATAAGTATTCCATAAAGAACGTCGTCTAAATCATTTACAACTAACAAACGCTTTTAGCTTTGTTAGCAGACAGCATCTGTTTATTTAAATGATATAAGAGGACTCATTAACTTAGAATACACAATAATATTATCAGCTAGTGGCATGTCATGGGTCAGAAAATGCTGTTTACAGCCTTAACAAGGACCAACCAGGAAGATCATATCTGGTGTTATTAAGCATTTATAGATAACCAGAGAAGTTGGATCTTCCAGCTTTTCACTGGTTTCTACATATGTATTTTTAAGACTTTGAAAATGCTTATGACTCTCTCATGGCTTCAGAAAAAGTGTCACAGCACCCACTTTTGTTACCAGAGAACTATTGCTTCAGCATTTGCTCAAGGCAGCTTCATTTTGCTTCTACGCTGGAGCCCCCAGAACACAAGGCTGCCAGAATAAAAGGTGGGGGGAGCAGGGAAAAGTTTTTCTTGACCCCAGACAGACTGTCCACTGACCAAGGCTGTCTCACATTTAAGAGTCGCAAACCTTTGTTGGCAGTAACAAAACAAGATTTTTGCCTTAATGGAGCCAATGCGATGTTGTAATTCATTTTGGCTGCTGGTTTGCCTAGGCTGATTAAAACATTGAAAATGTTTCAAGCTGATTTTTTGCAAGAACAGTATTTGCTGCTATTTTGTAATTGAGCTCATTCTAACATTTCATAATGGAGGAATCTAAGGAGAAAAAAGAATGTTATAGTCTCTTCCATTTTTAAAGAGCTAGTAAAACTCTTTCAGATACTGTATTTCAGATATTATAAAATTATATTTTCTTTCAGGAAAATATAAAGCCAGGACTTTTTCATAAATTCAAATGTGTGCTCACATACCAGCTATATACTGACTTCACAGCTGAAGTGAGTACACGGTTCTTTCTCAACCTTCAAAAACTGCGTGAACACTTCTTTAATTTATGAGATAAGCTCTCGGGAGTGCCAACATACTTAGTAGTCTCTTAGTACTTTGCCTAGGACCCCCAACTTCCAATGGAGTATAACTTAACCATTCAAAACCATATCGGATATGAGACTTGGTGCTTGCATTGTCAGCTAAAACAGATCCACATTCCTCCCTATCAACTCAGGGCCAATTGGCTATATCTGTTCTCATTGCAAGTCTCTACATGCAAATAAAAAAGAAAGATTACTTCTATAAAAAATAGTTTCTCCTTCTGTGTGCTCCATTTCTTTCTGTATTAACAAACTATGACATCACAATACTTAATGTATATGAAATACCTACTGAACACTATTAGAGCAGATGTGTAGCTGTTGCAGGGATGCCTTTTGTGCAGGGCTCCACTCATACCAGGTGTAACTTATTTTAAGAAAAGAGGAAGAAGGTAATTTGCTGCATGGAAGCAGCTTCAGCTGCTCTTTGGTTGAAGCACCATGCTTTGTTTTGAGATGGCTATTGTTTAATAGCCTGGCTCACTCATTTTCAGCACAGCTCAGCCAGCAGTATTAAGTCCTAAGTTAAACTGGCAGATTTCCCAAGTAGATAGGCATTTTAGAAAAATCCCACGGTATGATAGTTATTTTCCCCCCACTTTTGGTGTTACTCAGACCTCCAGGTTTCTGTAGTGTCACCGTATAGAGCGCCTCTGCAAAGACTTTTACATGGTGACTCTCACCACCACCTTTGGTTGTCCCCATTAAACAAGGAAGAATTAGAGCAAGCCCAGGTCCCTTTGGAAATTTCACCTTTCTTGCCCTCAAAGTGGACAAACAGTACTCTCAGTTTCAGCTTTTGTGATTTATATCACAAATAAAAACCGAGGCAGACAACAGATTACAGTTTGTTAAGGTCTCCACACTTGACTTGTCTTACACTGAGCACACATACAGCTCAAATAATAAACTAAATAGTTTAGCCATGCTTTGAGCATTCATATCTCATAGTAACATTTGAACCCCAAGTTGGAAAAATTTTTGTCATTAGGATTAATTAATACTGGCTGTTACAAATGCCAATATTCTTTCTCTACACCTGGTTCACTCACTTGAAGGGAAAAGCTCAGGCAAATTCACCCAGAAACCAGTTGATTGTGTCCCATTACAAACTTGTGCTGCTTCTTCCTAAAATATATTATCCTGGAGTACGATTGGAAAAAAAAAAGAAAAAAAGCTGTACTCTTATAATTGCTTGAATTAGGACATCTTGTAAACATGAGCTTAAATGCCATAGGTAGTAATGAGGTTGCATGCCCCCCTCTAACAGGTCTCTTTCTGTACCTGCAGTGTTTCTCACACAGTCCTGGAAGGATGGGGGTGGGAGACGGACCACGGTCCTTATGGTCCAGGGACAGACCCTGGGAAGCAGCAATGAGACCGGAGGAATCCGTCTCTCACAATACTGCACTGTTTGTTTGGAAGACTTCTGTCAGGACATTGCTGGCAAAAGTGACAAAATATGTTGCTGTCACACAGGTCACTGAATGCCACCAGATACTGCATTAATTTCCATGCAGTGCCAAGATCTGAGCTAGAAACCTGGAGCAGAAAGGTTGGGTGTGCAAGGACAATGCTGAGCCACCCAGTCCCAGATACGTTTGCAATAGGCAGATAAGGTCAGCTTGAAGGCAGAGCTTCTAAGTGATAGATCTATTTCTCCCTCCAAACCTTTTTTTAAAATGAAAATGTAAATCTCTGATTGACAAGATGCTTTGCACTGGTTAAAAATGAAAGCCCTTTTTCATCCCCAAACACATAATTTTCTGCTCATAGAGATCCCATCTTTAATTACCAGCTGCTGCAAATGATCTTCTTAAGATCATTAACTGTCAAATCCTGAAACAGCATATCTCTTATTGCCCTCAGTGTTCAAATACTCCACCTGTTTCTAATTAGTCAAGCTACCCGAGCCTACCTACAGTAAGGCTATTCAGATCATATACTGCAGCTGCTAAACACTTCAATTCCTGTAATGGAAGCCAACCATATTTTTTATTATTAAAGATATCAACTATCCCTACTACAACTGTGACTGAAGTAGGAGACATTAAAAACAAAGCATTTTTAATGAGATAACAGCACAGCCATTGCTAATGATGATTACTCGTATTATCCTTGCAATCATTTTTAATGAATGCTCACCAGCGCAAACTCTTCACTAGCTCAACTTGCCTAAGTTAATCTCATCAAAATAATAAGCAGGTTTTAATAAATTACCATGACCTCACTCAGCATAATTATACTTTATCATTAGGACTATTTATTGCAACTGATAGGATTTTTTTTTTTTCCAGCCTTTGATACCACTTCACATTTAAAATACCCATTCTTTTGGGGGGGGGGGTGTGTGTATATATATATATATATGCATTATTTTTCTTCACCCATAAAATGCTTCAGTCATCCCAGAATATAAGTAAGGTTTGCTAATAGCTTAGAACATCAGTTAAGCTGGAACCAAGAAGCATTTCACGCCTCCAGCCTTTCAAGGGGATCTGCTCCAATCCAAGTGCTCCTATGGCATGGACCAATTTACACTCACTTGCAAGACAGTAACATAGAAACATCCAGCCTCAAAACTGTTTGACTTACAGATGTTACCAGCTTGTTTTGACAGCTATTTTAGCAATGATATAAACCGGAGCTATATGCCGTAGCAATATGACTGCTTCTTTTGAGATGTCTGAAAAGCTTCTGTAACCTGTAGGTAATGGGAAAAGAGGATATAAGCTCTGTTTTTTCAAGTAATGGCACATGTTTTCGTTCACACATGAGAAACCCATACTGATTTAATTCTCCTTACATTGTACATTAAAAAAAAAAAAGTTTGTAAGAAAAAAACCAAAAGCTCCTGAAGACAGTCTGTAAACAACAAATTTTCAGTTTTAATATCTTGACAGCAAGTCAAACTTGTTTCAGTGAGCCTTGTCACACTGGTACAAATTACAATTACCCTAAGTTCGTCAAAAGACAGTGGAATTATTGTATATAAACCCCCAGAAAGTCCAGAATCTGTGGCTTTAATTAGAATATAGGCATTAATAATATTAGTACTAGCTACAGAAAAGAAACAACTCATGAAAATATCATATGTAAAAGCCTAGATGTATGACTTTGTGCCTCCATACTTTAAGCTTTTTGAATTTCTCCCAAATGAACAGAATTTCACAACAAGCTGTTTAACATGTAGATTACTCTGCAGTGAAACATAAAACATTTCACACCTTTCAGAGCTGCTGATTGCAGATACCAAGACAAGAATCGTGCAAATGAAACAAGCTAATGTCCTGGTGAACTGTGGATCTACAGCATGTTTAATTTAAAATTAAATCCGTATCCAGCAAAGAATAGAAACTGTAACTTTTAGTTCTATACGTAATTTATAACAACCTTAAGGCATTTGCAACATCTGAAATTAAATAGGAAAGGAAATTATTCCCTGAAGGTCTCGGGGTTGATGCAAGAAATGCATTTAAAAATAAGTACACAAATAGTTCGTACCATTACTTTGCATATTATTCAGCAGATCTCGTTACCAGTCCCTCAAGATATACCTTAAGACTCCTAAGCTTAAGCTACCTTAATGCCTCCAGCATTCTCCCAGCCACCCTTTAGCGGGGCATTCTTGATGTAGCAAATTGTTCCTCCTGTCATAAACCTATAAAAAAACACACTAGGGCTTTACAACAGCTGAAGGCTAGGTTAAAGCTCTTGCACACTCTTTTTTTTTTTTTTTTTTTTAATTAAGTGCAGAAACTAAATCTGCTATAATTGTAGAGTATAAATGAAGATATTCCCTCGCCATTGGGCCCTGCCTTAGATATAACCCTCAGACTTTAGGAAATATGCTGACACTCTCAGATCCCAGCCTTGCAAAATCAGAAAACAGTGGATACTTGCAGCCCTGAAGCTGCCATCAGCAAAGCAATGGGCACCTGCAGAGCCGGGCAAGGTTTTCAGCACACCCCTCAGCTCCAGGGACACAGAGCAAGTCTCAGCTTTGGGCTAGCAAATGCTTTTGGCCCACAAAAGTGACAAAATATGGGAATTCAAGAAGTGGAGAGGATTCATGGCCAGTTGTCATACCAGATCTAGCACAGGAGGGATGGACAGTCTTAGCAGGAGAGCATTGTACCTGCCCCGTAATTCATTACTTTCTACTGAAGTCAACTGACTTTTTAGTAGCACTGCATTTATTTAAATGCCGTACTGGCAAGCAAATAATATTCGATTCCATAAAGATTATCAGCAGTTATGATATAATAGTTCACAAGTTCACCCCATGAATTTACTTATTACATGAAAGTTCTTGCCCAGAAACAAATTTTGATCATGATGAGAGCTTGTATTGACACCGAGAAATTAAATGGAAATGTTATTCTCATAAAATATCAGTGTGAAACTAATCACACCACAGCTATCAGTGACATATGGGATTTATTAAAGTATAGCCAAATTTCAAGGCCACGGAGCAGGGTTGGTTTTATTTTTTTTCCAATATCATTTTGATATTAGACCCCTGCCTAATCTGCCTCAACATTACATGCCCAGTTGCAGTATTTAACAGCTATGTTCACTGGAAAAATTCAGTTTTATGAAAAGGAGAATATAAGTCATTAATCATTAATTATAAAACTAACTGAAGAGCCAATACCATCAGGTTGACATATTATATTGTTAGAAGAATCATGAAACCACAGCGTAAGCAATAAGTGGACCCAATTATTTTAAAAGTTGCTTGATGGGATGGTTTATCTGTTCAGACAAAACCATCTGAATCAGAATTGACAATCTGGTTTGAAACGAAGCGGGGCAAAGCAATGGCTGTGGCTTGGCAGAGCACAGCTCTGACAACCCAAAGGGTTGGAAGGAGCCAGGGTGGGGTGGGAGGTGGGCACCATGCCAAAGCAGCTGGCCCAGGAGGGAAAAAATCAAGCCCTGACACCCCAAAGTCAACCCAAACAACAGCCACAGCTTTACTCACTGCCATCCCTTTCATGCCATTGTACCACTTGTGTTATAATACATAACGTGTCTGGTGTAGGTACCTAGGAAAGGTCTCGTACGCCACCTCCCTATGTAAAGGTCATTCTGGAAGCTTAATTTGAGTCCTACCCATGTCAAAGGCAAGATTTGTGCTGTCTTAACTTAAAGACAATTAAAAAAAAAAAATCAGCCTCAGATAGGCAAAATGTCTCAGTGCTCTGGAAGCAGAATTTAAAGACTTCCTTTATCTGGGGGTTTTGTCCCTCACAGAGTCTCAATTTGTTCTTCCTTGATTGTTTTCTAACTTTTTCAATTATCTTGGGGGGCATCATTTTGTTTTCAAAGTCAGGCATTAATTTAAAACAACACTTTTAGCAATCCTACTTGTTTCTTTCTGAAGGTCTTTTTAATGGCATAAGCATCTGCATAGCCCATCAATCTTCCCTCTCTGATATCTTGAGAGCTATCTCTGTCATTATGTAAGGGCTGCTTCAAGAACATTTATTAATTCAAAAGATTCAGATATCTCATTATGTGTTACCTGGAGAGCATCTTACTGACTGGGGACACATACTTAACGTTTTGCTACAAACATCTCCAACTTTACTTTGTCTCTCTCACACATACGCATCAAAAAAAATAGACACACACACCCCCCAGAAACCCTCAGATATAAATGTAAATAATTGTAAATACTACCGATTAACAGTAATATCATTGTACTGGGCAAAGTAACATGCCTTAGGAGCGAGTACTATATAGAGGTGTGCTCTTGTGACTCCCTTATGGATAACGAAAAATATTTCTTTGTCTGCATTTGTGTCCCGTGAAATATTACACTGCTGAATTCAGATATTGAGATCATCCAGGCAATCCACCGTACTGGCTTGCACAACCGTTTGTAACTGGTTTTTGTTACTGAGCAAAGATTTGCTGGAAGGAGTGCAAAAAAGGAGACTAACAGCTCTTAGCCTTCTCCAAGGCATGGACATAGCTACTCTCCTCTTGCTCCATTTTCTCTACCCAGCAAAGCAGCAAATACTTGCAGATATCCTACCTCTCCTTGTTACCAAGATAATAAATAAAAATAGTAGAAATTCAAGGTTTGAGAGTAAAAGTCAGCAGGAAATTAGCAACCCGAACAACCCAAAATTCCCAAAATGGTACCAGGGAGACTTCCCTCCCCCACCCTTGAAAACATCAAGATCCATGTGTTTTCTGCTGCACATGAGTAAAACCATTATACCTGCTCTTCAAGGGCCTCACCCTGACCAGGGCAGCACCATATCCCACAGGGATCTGTATTGGGTTTGTGTGGCAAGGCTTTGGTAGCAGGGGTGTTACAGGGGTGGCTTCTGTAAGAAGCTGCTAGAACCTTCCCCTGTGTCCGACGGAGCCAATGCCAGCCGGCTCCGAGACGGACCCGCTGCTGGCCAAGGCTGAGTCCATCAGTGATGGGTAGTGCCTCTGGGAGAACGTATTTAAGAAGGGAAAAAAACCACCTGCACAACTGCAGCTGGAGAGAGGAGTGAGAAGATGTGAGAGCCCCAGCCCTGCAGAGCCCCAGGTCAGAGCAGAAGGAGGGGAGGAGATGCTCCAGGCGCCGGAGCAGAGATTCCCCTGCAGCCCGTGGGGAAGACCCCGGTGAGGCAGGCTGTCCCCCTGCAGCCCAGGGAGGTCCACGGGGGAGCAGATCTCCACCTGCAGCCCGGGGAGGAGCCCACGCCGGAGCAGGGGGATGCCCGAAGGAGGCCGGGACCCCGTGGGAAGCCCGCGCCGGAGCAGGTTTGCTGGCAGGACTTGTGACCCCGCGGGGGACCCACGCTGGAGCAGGCTGTGCCTGAAGGACTGCAGCCCGTGGAAGGGACCCACGCTGGAGCAGTTCGTGAAGAACTGCAGCCCGTGGGAAGGACCCACGTTGGAGAAGTTGGTAGAGGACTGTCTCCCGTGGGAGGGACCCCACGCTGGAGCAGGGGAAGAGCGTGATGAGTCCTGCTCCTGAGGAGGAAGGAACAGAAGAGACAAGGTGTGATGAACTGACCATAAACCCCCATTCCCCATCCCCCTGTGCCACTGGGGGGGGGGGGGGGCAGGGTAGGTAGAGAATCTGGGAGTAAAGTTGTGCCCGGGAAGGAGGGAGGGGTGGAGGGAAGGTGTCCTGAGATTTGGGTTTATTTCTCATTACCCTAATCTGCTTGATTTGTAATAAATTAATTTTCCCCAAGCTGAGTCTGTTTTGCCCATGACAGTAATTGGTGAGTGATCTCTCCTGTCCTTATCTCGACCCATGAGCCCTTTGTTATATTTTCTCTCCCCTGTCCAGCTGAGGAGGGGGAGTGACAGAACAGCTTTGGTGGGCGCCTGGCCTCCAGCCAGGGTCAACCCACCACAGGATCGTACGCAGTCGCTATGAATTTCTGCCATGCTTTGAAAGGCAGGCTGCTTGCAACAGCTTTGCTTTTCACCCATCCTCAAGCTGGGGCTGGGCAGTCCTGCAGCAGGACATTTGAAATGATAACCAGTAGCTTTGAAAAATTGCTTCAGCCTTCTTCCCAATAAAGACAGATGCGCTCTCGAACGGCACTGAGCAACGACAAATACAACACGCTGATTTTGTGTTTGGCTTAAGCCCCATCTGGATTTCCAGACTGTTTACACTTTCCTCTAGTGTTTATTAACACAACCAAAAACTAAGAGTATTGGTAAGACTCGAATAGGTTGGTTGGTTTGTTTTTTAATCTATTTTTTAAACCTTTTAAACATTAATGAGCTGACACAACTGTATAGGGAAGAACTTCGTTGAATGCTTGGGATGTTTCTGATCCGCTATGAATTGCTCCCAGACATTATACACCACTCCTTAAAATTGATGTGGATAAGTAGTCTAAGAGTTTGCAGAGCCCACTCCAACCACACTATCTCCTCAAGTGCTCAATGAAACAGTTTGTTACTAATTCAGTAACTAATTACAGTATATTTGTAAGACCTACCAGTTATAGTATTAAGAAAATGGGAAGAACAGAATGAGAAAGAGGAGAGAAAAAAAATTTTCTACCATCCTCTCAGAGTTACTACTGCAATACTCCAGGTATTGTTGATTTTAAAAATTACTTTTAAAATATAAGCGGTCGTATCAGAGAAAGAAGTATAGAAGTATTGTACTTTAAAAACCAGAAAGTATTAACCAGCTGATGGAAGAGATGAGCAGGGTAGTCAGACATCTGAACACATTGAAATTGTATATTGGAAGGGCAACACCCATATTCTTCAGCTTAATTGAGCCTTGTGAGTATTATCTAAATTTGGGGCCTTTTTTTGTTGTAATAAAAATAATGAAACACGACATTTTCCATGGTAATTATGCAGAGAGTATTATCAATAACTAGCAAATCAAAGAGACATTTCCTGGTTGGTTTCCCACATTGGTTACTCTGCAAAGGTCGATAACTGAACTCAAACCTGAAAATTAACATTTAAAATTTGTTTACAATTGTATTTTAATTAAAGACAGCAGGTTACAGATGATTAACTATACTCAATCACATTCTGTGATTCCAAGGCAAGCCTGGCTCATAAAAAATAAACAAACTTTGTATTTTTTCAAAAACGATTCCAGATACTTTTTTAAGTGAGGTCCAGAGTAATACCCCAATTTTGTGACCTTACCATGAAGGTCATTATACATCTGAGAAGAATACCTGTATTAATAATGTAACAGATTTAGTATATAAGTATTAGTGTTGTATTTCATACTCTGTTACAAAGATGACATTGGATAGCCTGCACTGTAGAAGAATTACAACATTTAAAGATGGCACATTTAAATTAAGAGTTGAATCCATACACATTTTATTTAAATCAGTGCTTCTTTGCCTGCTCCAGCAACACAATAGTGTCGCTTTGAGAAGTGCTTGTAAAATAAGCCCATTAACCAAGTTTATCATATCATATTCCAGAAGTACTTAAAAATTATGACAACTTACCTTCTCTGTACCACGCCAAAAGCTGTTATTTGTACTAAGTGAAATGAACCCTACACTCTTCATATCACTGCCATCTTTCAACCATAAAATACCAACTCACAGTTGAAGCTGGAAGCACAGAGCTCAGCATGAGCCCTTCCTGCCTTTACATCAAACTTCCCTTCATTTCAAGGACTAATTATTAGGCTTCCCTTTAATTCCTGACTGCATTAAAGAAATTTAATTAGGCAAAAATTGAAAGCAGCTGAAAATGCAGAGCTTTTCTTCTCCTACATTAATTCACAGTTTTGCTTGCATTAATATTAACTGATTACCAATGAGTTGCATTTTATTGTCTAAATCATCACAGTGAGTTGTAATCAGTGGCATTAGTACCAGATTAATTTGAGCTAATTTGGGGTCAAATTCTGCTCCCCGTTACATGGTGGTGAACTGAAGTAGCACCACAGAGAGCAGCAGAAGTGAATGTGTCTTGGCATAACAGAAATGGGATCTTGCTCTTATTACCAGACTGTAAAGTGCTACTGCCTGGGTGCTCGCTTAGCAGCTGGGAAACACGGAGCAAATTAAAGGGTCTCAGACTTCCCCATAGAGGCAATTCTGCAGCAAAATTATCATTTTAGGCTTTTTCCAAAGCAGCATCCCGATGCAGTTTGCTGACAGTCATTTGATACACTTATATTTGCAATGGGGACGAGTCTTGAAACATTTTAGTTTTATTTTATTTTAAAGTTACCTCTATCGTTAAGAGGAAAAAAAAAAAAGTCATGCAGATGTTAGTGTTTGCATTATCTGAACATTTCCAGTCAGCGCCACTTGAAGAAGCATTTTTAGCAGAAGTTGGTTTCCTGCCCAGAATATGGTCGTGCAGAAATCATACAAATCATTGTCGAGTGCATGCTTTTGTTCCTGTGAAAGCGCTCTGAATTAAACCCATTGCTGAATAATGAGGAACCTGCTTCATCATTTCCTTGCTCTTGTGAAGCTCAGTGTCCCTTGTCTTCATATTTCCAGCCTGTTCCCTTCAGGTTTTTTATTTTCTAATCAAATTGCTATAGGGCTGGGCTGCAGATGGGAAAAGCTCAGAACTGACATAATTATTGTAATGCATTCAGGTACCTAATGAAAACAAATCTATCAGCAGTTCCATTCCCCACTCCTGCCTGGGGGATTTCTCAGAGCTGTGTGATTTGTTTTTCTGTTTTGGGAAAATATTCACATTTCTGATCATGACTTTGGACAAAATAATCACCATCTCAGAAAAATCATTAATTAAATATGCAGGAAAAAAAGCATGATTAGGTTCATCAGAGCATTTGTTCTGATGATTTGGAAATGCTGCTTTTTTGTTTACTTTTTTGCCGCAATTACGCTTCCAAAGAAAATTATTACTCCTTCAAGGAAGAGAAATCTTTCCATAGTGAGATTGTCAAATCCAGCAACATGGGTATTTGGACAACTTCAAACTCTTCTTTGCACAGAGTGCTCAGCGGTCCCACTCTTCCCACAAACCCTTCCCGTTTCTCCCCTTACAATACATAAACTTTTCCAAATCAGTTCCATTTTCCTGCATGCATAGAGATGCCTTTTTCCTACCACGTTTGCTGATGGGGAGGGTGTGACTCGGTGCTAAGAGAAAGCATTTCCTGGGGCCAAGGCCAAGTCCCAGGCAAGTGGGGCCAACCCGAAGAGTTTGGAGGTCCACGCGAAAGGGGACAGAGACCCTTAAAACCCCCACGCATGATCTGGAACGTAGAGATATTGGGAAACACATGAACTCTGCCTTTGTAGACACCAAGATAATAAACAGCTTTATGATTATTTAGATTTAGCTGAGCTTATGCATGGCTTCAGAAGTAAATTACTTTAGGGAACAAAGTAAAAGACAAGTTCCTATGGCATTAGGAAACACCGTCATGAAGATAAGAAGAGAAAAAGGGTTTTTTTCTTGTGAAATACAGACGTAATTTTAAATTTTCTCATAACAAAAGCCTGAGAGTACATTTCATAAGAATACTTTTTATTCCATTAAACGCATCCATATGCTTGTACACACTGATGCATGAAAGCAGCGGTTTGGGATGCTATTACATTGCAACAGCTGTTTGTTACTTTTCATTAAAATGGCACAGACGGTGGAAATAACACTTTTAGGGAAAAAAAAAACCAAAAAACCCTGGAGGACATTTCAAAAACCATGCTTATCAGGTATTTTGTTTCTAAAAATGAAAGTTTTTTGACAAAGTATCACACCTGTGGAATTTGAGACGCAGAAATCTTTCCCTTTTCCTAGTTCTTTGTCACCTTTGTAGCCATCCTGCACTGTGATATTCAATATGGGAGCACTGTATTTGAAGAAGGGCACTGCTACTGCAACTGAAGAGAGATGTTACGAGACCATCGTCAAGGGATGGAGCCTGGAGCCATGCGTCCTGGAAAACTCAATCTTTGTCTTTGCAGGTGGGTTGGGAAGAACCCCAACCTCAGGTGCTCCAGTTTTGCAAGATATTGGGAATTGCCTGACATTAGGCACTGAGAGCTCTGCAGCTTCCCAGACACATCACATGCCAGCCCAGTGGCCAAAGAAAAGGTTACGGCCAGTAGAAACATATCCAAATTGCAGAAAGATTCTGAATGACACCACTGAAGGAAGAATCCCATCTACAACACTGGCAACATCCTCTGGCTTTAGGTGGACCCAGGATTTCTTCTGCAAAAGGCTTAATACCAGTTATGGTTGCCAAAACATCTGGCGTACAGTAATAAAAGACTATAGAATGCATGGTCCCCTCTCATTTCCAGAAAGCAATGCAGCCTTTACAAAGTTTTCAGTAATATTTTAAGTTCTGCTATTATACTTCAGAGACTTACAGTAATTTGCATTTTAACCTTTCTTTTATACAGGTTTTGTAGGCTCTTCACAGAAGCAGGCACAGAAGTGAATACTGGGGCTCTCCTTTTGTTCAGGGAGTGAAAAGACGTGCTGAAGCTTCTTGAAGTCCCTGAATACGTAGCTTTTCAGACATCTGGTTTTATGAAATTCAGGCTATTTCCAACAGGAACCAATGAGCTCTCTTGAAATACTGGACTTGAGAGAAGTGTTGAGAGGGAGAGAAGACGATGATTAAGACTAGATTAAAAGATGATGATTAAGAGGACATCATCTCAGAATAACTGGAAATCAGAGCTCTAACAGAAGCAAAAGGGCAGCGCTGGGGGAGGAAGGTCACAGCCACATGAGGTGCAATGGGACAAGCCGGGCATGCAAGGGCTCCCCTGGCCACAGTGGCTCGCTCTGGTTCTACAAACTCTTCTGCAAAACCAAAACCACATTTCACACTAGTCCAGAAACTCAGAAGGATTCACCAAGGCAGATCTCACCAGTTGTGAGCTTACCTGAAACAAGGGTTTTTTTCTTGTTTTGAGGTGGTTTTTTTGGCCAGGGGTGGGGGACAGGGCAGGGATGACTTCTCAACTCCTGTTGGTGACCTAATACATTTTTTCCTTTTTTTTTTTTCTTTTTTTTTAAAGGAGCATTTTTATTTCTTTGGTATTCTGCAAGAGTTAACTGACCTATTCTCCTCTTTCCAGCTCTCCACCAAAGGCATCCAGGAAACTTTCCTGGCAGCGCAGATAGAAGAAATAGAGCTGCCTTTCCATAGCCCAGACCAGCAGAAGCCAACAGAGTCCCTGCCCTCAGCTTCCGTTTCCATAATGACCTTTTTTTGAAGCTAAGCTTTGATGTATCTGCCTTAAATTATTAGGCTCCCTTGCTTCTACATTAGTCATCTTTTCAAAGATCCTTACCCGATAGTGAACTGGTGTACAACATGGCCACTGAACTCCAAAGAGCCCTGCTGAATTTGATGTTTCTAATGGGAGGTATCAGCAGCAAGGGCCACTTTTGTCTAATCACTACATTTTGCAAAGCTTGCAGAGCCCTAATTCTAAAACAAACTCTTTTTTTTTTTTTTTCCTTGTGCATTGCCCACTTACAGAGTCTTCCAGTAAGAACTCAGGCTGCGCTTTCACACTGGATACAAATACCAGTGATTATTCAGGTTTTGGAAAAAAATTCATAATCGTAAGGAAATAGGAAATCACTCTTTGATGCTATATTGAAATAACAAAATAAATCAACCGTCCTCAGGAGCACAATTTTTTTTGCCAAGACTCAAAGCAGCAAATCCAAAAATGTGTTAATGTTGCCTGCTCCCCCCACGGTTCTCTAAACCATTGGGAAGGACATTGCCAAGCACTGCCAAGGAGTTAAAAACCTGAAATTTATCACTGCCCTCCAGCAAACCCTCTGTTGCAGGAACTACAAATAAACTTGGTAACATTTCTTGAAATTAGGCCACGGAGTCCCACCAGGCAAGTAGCCACGGCATGGCTTGACTTGCACGGGCGCTGGAAAGAGCAATGGGGCTGGGACATCTAAACTCAAGCATCTAAACTCAAAGTTAAATACTGAGACCACTTAGGAAGGTGGATAGATTGGTATTTGGACTAGAAATCAGATCCAAATGTTAGATCTCTGTTTTGGGAGGGTTGAACCAAGTACCCCGTACTTTCCCTGGTCTGATCACATTTAAAATGTAACATCAGATATTCTGACATAAAATCCCTCTCCTACTAGGATTTTGTACTTTTAAGGGACAGTCATGAACTTCATGCATGTGAAGTTAAGTGTTCTTTTTATTTACCCAGTGAATTTGAGGCTAGGATGGTAGAGTTAGAAAGAGAAGCCTGGACTGTCTTCCAGGGCTACATTTTGCTGTTACCAGGATGTGCTACGGCCGTCGTTTCAGCCCAGCCGGTGACAAAGCACCAGGCAGCCGCTCGGTCATGTCCCCCCTCACGCCCCGGCCCGGCGGGATGAGGAGAAAATATAAAGAAAAGCTCGTGGGTCGAGATCAGGGCTGGGAGGGATCACGCCCCGCTTACGGTCACGGGCAAGAGACGGGCTCAGCTTGGGGAAGAAACGAAACCGACTTCGTTCGCTACCAGTCCCACCACAGCAAGCATAACGGGAAGCGAAACCCAACCTGAGAACACCTTCCCCCCCCAGCCCTCCCTCCGTCCCGCCTCAGCGCCGCTCCCGCTTCTCGCCGCCTCCTCCCGCCGGCGGCGCAGGGGAGCAGGGGACGGGGGCTGGGGTCGGTTCCTCACCCCTCGTCTCTGCCGCTCCTTCCTCCTCAGGGGGAGGAGGACTCCTCCTCGCTCGGCCCTGCTCCGCCGCGGGGTCCCTCCCGCGGGAGACAGCCCTTCGCCGACTTCTCCGGCGTGGGTCCTTCCCGCGGGCCGGTCTTGGGTCACGGACTGCTCCAGCGCGGGCTTTACCACAGAGCCGCGGCCATCTTGGGGGGCCTCCGCTCCGCTCCGCTCCCCTCCGTGGGCTGGGGGGGGACAGCCTGCCGCCTCCCCACGGGCCGCGGGGGCATCCCCTCCTTCCTCACGGCCCTCGGTCCCTGCAGAGGGGTTCCTCTCCCGTTCCAGTCCCCTCCTCGCTGGGGGTTCCCCTTCTTCGGTCTGTTCTCCCGCAGGTGTTACCGCCGGCCCTGAGGGGCTCGGCCTGGGCCAGCGGCGGGTCCGGCCTGGAGCCGGGGCAGCTTCGAGCAGCTTCGAGCAGGAGCCGGCCCTGCGGACCCTTCCCCGCTGCCAAAAAAACCAGCGCCACGCAAACCCATAACAGCTACTTAATACTCATCCATAATTCTGGCAGGAGGGGGGATAATATAGGACTAGTAGGGCTGTAGGAAAGTCCTGCAAAATTTCTCTCTGTGAGAAGAATCAATTTTCCCTACTCAGAAAATGTTTATTACACCAGAAGGCTGACAACCAGCATTTGCTAAGCAGAAAGAGCTCCCGTGCTGGTTTAGCAGGCAGGATGATGTGTCTTCCATGAAAATACTGCAAATAACCTAGAAATTCAACAACTGTACATTTCCAAAAGGAGGCAATCTTCTATCTGTTAATGTGTTCCCAAAGCTGAACTGTAGAGTCAGGAGCAATTTAAGGAAAGACCATATATTTTCTTGAGCGTGGCCAAAAATTGTAATTAACTGTGGAAGTATTACACGTTTTTATATACTGCCAGTTTTTATGATAGCTATATACTAAGGCTATATACTTACTCACTTTTTTTAATTATTATTACACAGTTTAAATGATGAAAAAAGGAACAGCCGCTTAATGTCCATCAGCTTTTTTCTGTGTCCTGGTACAGTATGATTGCACCTGGGAAATTTTTATACCTAGAAGTCTGGTTTTATTTCAGAGCACAATGCATATGAGATTGCTTATAGTTTAGCATAAATCTGTGGAAACACAACTACATATTGTCTGTAATTTTGTTTTCACTTGGATAAAATACTCTAGTAGATGAGCACTCAGACTTTCATGAATAAGGTCTGAGCGTTCGGATTTTTCTCCTAGCGTGACCACACACGTGAAAAAAGATATTACAGTTTCTGTTTCAATATGAGCATTTATTAAAAGGAAGGAATAAAAAGAACTAAAGAGAAGAAAAAATCATCATTTATCAAAAAAACCTGTCATATTCGCATACTTACTAAAATTTATGTGTTAAATGATTTATAGTCAAAGACGTGTTTACGTTTTAGTGTGAAAAAAAGGAAACTAAGTATCTTGAAATATGAATAATGTTATGGCATGACTTGGCATTCCCTCTGAAGGACTTACGACTGGAGAATTTCATTTCTTGGCATCGTACATTTATGCCTTTACTCCTGCATATCTAAATACAAATGTCTTCCAGACAACCCTTATAAAAAATAATAAGAAGGTGCCAGCTGGCACTTTCTGTGAAAGCACAATCTCTGCTTTGATGTCTTATAGGATAAAACCATACATATAACTGCAAACAACATGATTAATCATCATTATGTTTGCTATCCTTTCAGTAGGCTGGAAAGGAAAAAGCACTTTTGACACCCCGTTGATTTCAGTTATTTCTGTAGGAGCTGGAGGCACCTCAATAGTTTATGGCCTCTCGGTGGTTCCTGTTCTGAACCCAACTCTCCAAGGGCTGTTAGAACCCACCAGCTACAACCTGGCTGCTCATCTAAATAGTCAGCTGCATCCCTCCTCGGCTGCCTCCGAGAAGAGAGCGAGAGGCTCAGGTTTGCCTTTGGCTATGGGGCATTTCTTCTATGGACATGGTAATGAGCATTGCTTAAGAGGTGGGATATTGAAAAGCTTGGAGTATAAGCCTTTCTTTTTTATCATTCTTCTTTTTGCCGTGCAGAGCAATGGGAAAAGAGATAAGCCAAAGGGGAGCATTTCCAAAGTCTCGTGCACAAGTTTCAGGTGAAGCCTTTGCCATGTGGAAGGGACCCGGGCCCCGCTCCTGCTCATCAACAGGAGTGATGTCCCCTGTCAGGGGCACAGCTCCGCAGGACCTTGTAAATGGGATCATCAGATAATACCATTAATCAGAGCAACAGAAATAAAACAGAGTATCGGTGGGTGGGTTTGAAATTTAAACCAAGGTACAAGGGAAAATATGATGGAGATGTTATACTGTAGTGCTTGGAATTTTATTTTGAGTGTATTTTATTGTAATTATAGCTAAACACAGTGCTATGCTGCTTCTATTATGCAAATAGAAAAAACAGGCAAAAGAAAGGAAGACTGCACTTTGTGTTCCTCAGAAAGAAAACACAAAGAAACAGAGCAACCCTATGAAACCGCTCTTTCCGGAGACCATGCACAGCAAAAATAGTTTAATCAGCTAATGTCCGACTTCTAATTGACAGCCAGCAATGCAGTCCCTCAAAAGTACCGTTTAAGCTGAGTTAGCAAAGGAGCACTGGTGATTTTCTGTGGGAAGATGTGCATTGCAAACTGATTTGGCATTTGCTCATTCCATGTTATTTCTCAGTCAAAACAATCTGAGCCAGGCTGTTTCATCACCCTTGTGAGCAGAGATACAGAAGCTTGTTGTCAGTGCCTTTGTTTTTTTTCAGAGGCATGTGATAGCTGAGAAGTATTAAACAGTGGCACATCTATATCTAGAGGGTATCTCTGTGTCACCCTTGTATATTCAAAACAGGTTTTATTTATTGCTGTTGCGTCTTGACTTTAAACTCTGGATTTACCTTCACTTTTTCATCTTAAATACAGAGTGAGTTGAGCTTCTGAGTAGCTGAACGTGTCTTCACCTCTGCCTGAATCAAAGGGCAGAACACTAAGCTGAGCTGAGCTGTCAGAGACCGAGAAAATGGGCTGAAACCCCCCCAAGATCCCCAACTCTTTAAAGAATCTACAATTCTTCAAATACTACTTGAGAAGCATTTAAAAGAAATGAGTTTCTTGGTCCGTCTCGGGAGCAAGAGCACATTTGGTGGGAGAGACATTGCAGAGCTGTACTTCATCTGGTTTCTGGGTCTGTGCAAGAACGTGCTTAACTTCAAAAGAGAGGAGCCTAAATTGTGTAAGATATTTCAGTTAAAAAAAAAAGTGATGTATTTTCTGCTGCTGTAAAATGAACTGGAGATGGAAATATGGCTGGTTCCTTATGCATAGCATTATTTATCTAACTCCTCTCACCATAATTACAGATTAGAGTAAGCCATATCTCCCTATTTCCAACATGACAATAAATGCTGAACTATGTAGTAAATTAAATATCCTAATTGTCACAGTCACCATCAATTTAATGTTTATCCCTAAAAATCCTCTAATTGATGCATGTCACATGGATTTGTCTTCACTGGGACTTGCTCTATGTGCAACCTTAACTAAAGTTTAGGTTATATCTGATGTATAATTAAAGAATCATCGTTAGACAAGCAGTGAGCATTTCTACCCGCGTCACAGCTGGTAGAATACAAATACCAGAGCTGTTCTCTTGCATGGTGGCACCTGACAGGGTTTATTTACACACAAGAGGACTTCACAATTAAATAAAGATATAAAATCAGAGATAATCTTATTAAATAAAGTGGACCACAAAAGGTGCAGCACAAAGTTAGCAATAACACTGTTTCACTACCGTTTCTGTTATAAGAGTCCATTGTATTGTTCTTCTTGCATTAGTTTCTTAAACAAATCAATACAGCTTTAAGTAACGGCTAAAACTGCAAATTTTGATCCTACTGAGGTAGCTGGAAAACCTTCAGCTGCCCAGTCACTGTCTGATAGCCAAGCATCTGGTTAAAGTTTATAGCCCAGATTATGGAAAGGATCAGACTAACGGTTGTAATCTGGTCTTTAAAAACAGACAAACCCATGCCTGAGTCTGTATGACCATGGGTTTTCATAGAAATGGTGAGATTTCTTCACACAATCTCAGTGATCTGTAGAAGCACTCTCCTAGCGTGGGATTCCTGAAGCCACAAATCTCTCACTGTCACCAAAGCACGGAGGATTTCAAATACATAAAATGTTTTGATTTTTCTTTGGGAGGGAGTCACAGGACAGGGGAAAAATGAAACAAAAATTATTGCAGTAAAGTATGAGAGGTGTCCCAAAAGAGGGGCATCAACCTAGCTGAGCTACTTTAGGATCAAGCAACAAAGAAATCGAGAGAACCTAAAATCATTCCATCTTATCAAACGCTATAGCTGATTTAAATTAATTTTAATGTTGTTTTTCTAAAACCTACCAGTATATGCAGTACATCAAAATGCATCAAAAATAAAAATTATCTTCCTGGTCATAAACTAAGACAAATTCCAGTTGTCATCTGCAGCTGAAGTCCAACAGAGCTTCTCTGGAGTTATTAATATCTTGTCACCAGCCAGACCATTGTTCATTAAATATTCATTAGCCACGTAGGAGATTTCAGCAGGGAAATATTGTGAACATTATATTAAGCAGACAATACTTCAGTATTGTCTCTTTTTCAGAAGGTTATTCTGTGATATTCCTAGGCAGGCAGGTTTACTCTGATAAAACACAGCTACTAAGAAATTGGTGAAAAAGTTAGACAAAAGGTAGTATCCATATTTCAATCTCTGATCAAACAAGCAGTTTTGGTGTACAGGAATCTGTGCGCATAAATATGCAACTACATTATTTTGTGTTAATCCAAAACAACAGACTACAGCATCATATCTCTACAGGTACAAGACAGTCAAAGATGGATAATAATCTAGAGAAACAAGCAAATTCAAAGATGGATAACAGTATTGGTATTAGATGCAGAGTTTCTACAAGTAGTGTTTGGGATTGTAGCGTCACAGAAACAGACGTGGTAAATTCTTCCTGGGAATTACCTAGGATTTTGATATTTTTGCTATCCATTACTGTACTGGTATAGAGCAATAGCAATTTAATAGTGCCCAAGCCCAGGTCTGCTGGAAGCACTTCTGAGTCTCCCAGACTCATCTTGGGCATCTGACCCCCTCTTTTCCCAGCTGGGAGTGCATAAAGATTGTCTGAGCTTGAGAAGAGAAACCTGATTTCAGCACTAAGGATAATGGGAAATTTGGACTAAAAAATAAAATAAATTAGAAAACAATATTGTGGTTGAATCTCTCGTTCAGCTGTGAGGGAAAAAAATTATTCAGTTATAAGGGACACAACCTGGTTTTCACTTCATCACTATACAAGCAAGGCTAATGAAAATTTGTCTGTCTTCAGTCATTACTTTCCAGAAGGTCAGACTGATAAGAAAATATAATTGCAGAATTGTGAGACTTTCAATAGGAAAATCATAAGTCCATCATATACTGTAATAAAGCATGAACCAATACCTACATATCAATGGTGTGAGTCCATAGGTATTTTCACGGGGAAGCTTATTTTGAAGCAATAAGAGCATAAGGGATTTTGACCATTCATTTTAATTATAATCTGTGAGAACTAAGGGCACAAGTTGGGGAATTTGAGCCATCTCTTCCAGCGCCTAAAATGATGTTTTAAAATTCTTTCGGAATAAAATCAAACAGAAATATCCCTCAGGTTTCCACCCTGGAACATGGTCTAATACTGAATGCTTCAATCTCAAATCAGCATGGAAAATTAAAACACTGATATCTTCTGTGGCCAGGCAGCTTAATACTAAGCTATAACTGCTTAACCGCATGGTTCACAGTGTGCCACAGCCTCCTTTCTCCCCAGGGGACAGGCTACATGGCTCAGGTACTGCAGTCACAGCTCTGCTGTGGCCGTCCCCCAGCCAAAGCCATCCAGGAGGGACGGGGGCCAGCCCGGAGGGACAGTCCCCAGCCCCCTCGAGGAGCTGTGCCCTGCTGGCAGCTACAGCTGAATGCCCGTAGAGATATGCTGATAGACTGCTTCAGTCTACACTTTATTTTAATTTTTGTCAGAGAAAAATCTTCCGAAAAGTGTATTTCATCAGAAATTTATCTTCTGCTGAAAAATCAACGAGCCAGCTCCTAAAGACAGCTTTCAAAAACGTGGATCATCCAATAACTCTGGACCATTTTTAGACGCAATATCTCGTTGAGTAAACTTAGCCCTTACATATGACATTTATCGAGATCCTGCACAAAAATCCACCCTTTGGATACAGCATCGGGACCGCAGGCAGCCTTTGCCATCCCCGGGCAAGCAAGATGTTAGTGCAGGGAGACTCCCCTCGTACCCCACTCGTGAGGCTTCAGGCTGCGTATGCACTCCTTATTTACAGGGCACAACATTTTAAATGAGTGCTCACATTGCATAAGCTTCCCCTGAGCTTTTGTGGCTTCATTCCTGCAGGGTTTTCTTCACTGTCAGTTAACACCATGCATTTTCTGGAAACTGTTAAATAAAGCCAATTTTTTCATCCTACCTTGATGGATTTTGTTCAATAAACTGCCTTGTCTTGAGTAAAAGCGCTGGTGGAGTACCCTGCACAGATTTGACTTCACACCCAGTTTACTATTGCCAGGGAGACGGATATGCCAGGCTGGTGCCTAAATCCTGAGCAACAGCATTAGAAATGGCACAAGCCAGAATGAAAGGTTCCTGGTGCAAAATATACTATTTTGGTTTCCTGTCAAATAGTTCATTTCTGTTGTGCATTTTTCTTGCACTTGGTCTTATAATATTTTTATGTACAGGAATCACCACAGTTGCTTGCATGTCCTTGCAACCAGGATGATATTTTAGCTTTGCATGCATAATGCTCCTCTTCTCCCTTTTTCATCAAAACAATTATAGTAATGTAAAATGTCACGTCAGTAAGAAAAGTTTGCTGGTATTCTCCCGATTGTGCAAAGTTGCTTTCTCATCACTCTGTTTACCTCTGTTAAACCTAAGTTTCCAACAGTAATTGTTCCTTTGGGCTACCCAAAGAGGCGGATGCTGTGAAGTTGGCAGCTCACGTCTCCCTCTGTGCCATTCCCGCTCTGATCCTGGTGTCTCCAGAGCCCACAGAGGAAAACCCAGACTGTTTTGCAGGTACAGAGAAGGTGACAGCAAAAAGGAGCTGTACTTCTCGGTCCCCCCACAGCACGTGCACCCACACGCACACTTATTCATTTTCCTGGGAAGAACGAGCAGCAGAAAGGAAATTATCATTTTCTAAATCAGTCAGACTTGGAAGGAGGAATAAACAATTCCAAATCTGTAGTCCCAGGACTTTTTTCCGAGGGAGGAAGGGAAGCCTTTAAAGTCTACAAGCAATAAAGTTATAAAAAAATAATGAATTAACAAGAACATCTGATGATGGAGAGCAATAGATAACCTAAACCAACAACCCACTTGCACTCTATTCTGTGCACACAAACATGTTTAATATGTGCTGTACGATTGCAACATTTTATTAAAACAGAACAGTTTTGTCCATGTGGCCCTTTAATGAATTTGAAATGTTATCGAGGATACCTCTTGTACATGACAAATGGAGAAAGCTGGCTGGCTGAGGGCTTCTGCATTGATATAAATGTATTTTTACACTGTTGTTGGCTCAGTCTCAGGCTTTGCCATCTGTAGCAGAAAATATTTCATGTGAAGTAGGCTCTTGACTGTGGTTAGATAATAAAGGATTATACTGAAAAGGTTTGTCAGCAAATATCTGCAAGGCTGCTCCAACCAGCCTGTGTGGCAATGACTTCAGCAGACCTAGGGAGAGGTGATGGAGACTGCAAGCACCCCTGTTGCACACAATATGGCATAGCTACCTATGGCAAGAGGTATACCTAAATGCTTATATTTCAGCTAGATGCTTTTTTTTTTTTTAAGTCAAGTATGTAATTGAAAGAACAGTCCTTTATACTTCTGATAATATCAGTTGCATCCAGCTATGTGTTGGAATAAAAAGATAGCTACAGTTTGCTCAGCGAGGGCCCTGTTTAGCATTCCCTGCTGCCATAAAAGTCCTATTGTCTCCAGCAGGAGCTTTGCCTGACTAAAACAAAAGAAATTCTGAATAGGGACAGAAATAACCCGGCACCATACCCAGGCCTTTCATCCCACCTGCCTCGCCCTGGGAAGCCCTGCAGCCAGCCAGCCTGCCTGTGCCCACGGCATCCCGACCGGCATCACCTGCAGCTCCCCGGGGACATCCGTGAGAGCTGACCCAGGGCCTCGGTTTTGGCAGCAACGGGTCCAGTTGGCTGCCTGGTAATCACTATTTTTGTTATTTGGTGGAAGGGACACATACTGATGAGCATGAGGCTGGTGAGGAGGAGAGAATTAAAAGCTAGAGAGGGAAACTGCTGCAGTTCCTGGGTTTGACTTTCTCCGTGTCAGCTGCTGCAGTGTGTACAAATCCCAAGGAAAAAAAAAAAAAAATCAATAGAAATAAGAAGATCATAATCTGAAAACATCTCATAGCTGAGAATAATCTATACAAATGTTGCATTTAATCAAGCAGACAGAGTTCCCTCTCTTTATGGTAATCATCTCCAAAAGGAGGGATGTCGTCATCTCTGCTATTTCAATTCTCCTAAGTAAAAATAAAGTAGTGATTTATCATCCTTATCTGGGTGTCACATAAACAAAGGTGCATTCTTATTGTTTACTCTCGCTTTCCAAATAGTGATGGGATTTCCTTCTAAAGGTGCAGAACAGAACACGGTTCAATTATCTTCCCCACAAATTCAAAGAGTCAGTACTCCCAGCGTAATTTTAGTGTGTAGTTCTGGTGACTGGGCTGGACGCTGTTTCAACAGGAGTCACAGCTAACACGATGAACGTGTCAAGGTCCCCCATCCTGATCTATCACGCAGGTGCAGCGGGCAGGTGATGGAAGCGGCCTGTCAGAGAGAGACAGATGGGAACAACTCATGTTCCAAACCCTGCTCATGCTTCCTAATAAGAAATGGGAAAAAAATTTTAAAAAACCTTACTGATTTGCCCAGGATTTTTTTTTAAGTCACTCTATTTCAAGTAATACCATTTTCATTAAAACCAAATGTTCAGGTTTCAATTCAAAGTCCCAGAAAAGACTGTGACTTTTTTTTTTTTTTTAAAGAGGAAGAAAGGAAAAAAAATCACAAGGCTTGCTAGAGAGTCAGCAGCTCCTCAGGTTATTTGGGTTTTGTAATGCAATGAATTAGGTAAATTAGTCTCTTGCTGTCCCTTCCTGATCTCAAGATTTCAGTAAAAAATTTGGAGCTGAGCAGTTTGTCTCTGTCCCAGGGGCACTGATGTGGGAGGCAGATGCCTCCTTCCTGCAAGCCAGTGCAAGCACCCCAGCAGAAACCAGAGCCATCCCACGCCTCCTGGATGCCCAAAATCTGGAGCCAGAGCCACCCTGAGCCTCACGCTCCAGTGACCCCCAGCACATGCCCTCCCGCCCCGGGCTCCCGGACCCCTTTGCTGCTCCTTCGGGAGCAGCCAAAACCTTCCAGTAAGTAAAATGCAGAAAAGCTCCCCAACGCTGGTGCGTTTCCTATATTACTTTACATACACTGTGGCACGTGCCAGAGTTTTTGGATGGGAGCTACTGTTTCATCCATCTGGCTCCATAGAAAAGCTTAATTGCACTGTGCAGTTCTGGGTACTGAAAGGCAGCTGGAGCATCCGCCAGCCTCACTGGTGCCTAACCCAGAAAAGTATTTCCAATATCAAAATGACAAGAGCAGTAAGGATTGTTTACCTTCATGACAAACCTACAGATGACTGGAAAGCACATCCTGATGGGAAAACAGAAGGGCAGGGATACCCTACCTACCTGGTAGGGATGAACTAATGTTTAGGCTCTAAAAGAAGTGATGGCTCAAGTCCTTCAGCTTTCGGGTAAAAATACTGGGAGATTCCCCTCCATGCTCCGGCTCACCCATTTGGTAGCTGGGATTTTGCACTGGTTGTTAGGAGTTACTAGGAAAACTCTGCATATGTTTTTCAAGCTGATTTTCATAGTTTCATGTATGAATTTAATAAGTCCAGGCTGTTAAACATAGTCCTATTTTATCTATATACATATATATATAGTGCAGTAAGGTCTTGTTTCCTTCCTCTGTATGTACATTTAAATGAGCAGAATCTATATATAAAATGACACTGCGATTTTCAGGCAGAAAAAAATATAAACATTCATTTTGCAGTAAATAACATGGCATCGACTTTTCATCTAGGGAGTTTGGTTTGTTGCACCAAAAAGCTCCCCCACTTGTAGGTGCTCTGACCAAAAAACTCAGCAAATCAAAGGGGCAAAGCTCAGGACAGATAAGAACTTCAGCCAAAATGTTCTTTTATGATAAGTCTTGCTGCAATAACGTACGGCAGCACATTTTGTAGATTTAAGATGCTGTTTGTAAGCCAGTAAAACATCCGTATATAGAGCATATTCTTTAATGGAGAAAGCTACTTTCTGACAAATATGCGAAGCCGTATCATTTATTTCAATTCCCTGATTCCATCTCAGCTTAAAAACAGCAGAAAACACTAAATTTTAGTTGTGGTAATTACAGTAATACCAGTTTTTTCCGCACACAAGAAATTATGTTCTGGGATATAATTGTATCCATGAGGCTGCATCCCCATATTCTATCACTCCTGCTGTTGTAAAAGCTAATGTGGGTCACAGTATGTTTCATATACATTATAAGAGCAGGTCTAATAACCTTTTTTTTTTTCTTTTCCCCAGTTCTGTATACTTCATCACTGTAGATGAATGTTAAGGTCTCACAATGAATGTCAAGGTAGGATATTAAGCAGAATTAATGAAATTCATGACCAGCATTCTACCTTAAGAAAAAAATCCCAATCCTTTGCCTATTTTACTTCTCATTCATTTTTTATATTGTCTTCCCAGAATTATAAAATTGGCTACCAAGGAGATTTGTAGACAATTTTAGAAATGAATTGATAGAACTGGGATTAGAATTTTTGTAGGTGTTCTGATGATTTAATTAAATTTTATATATCTATAATAGATATTACATAATATAATTATATAATCATAAGTTCATGTGTTTTTTTCCTGACAAGAAGAGCTTTTGTAGTCTATAGTATTCTTTTTTCTTTTTTTTTTTTTTTTTAAGACTATGGCAGTCAGCTATTAAAACAGATGCTTTAAACACTGTACTGGGCTAACTGCCAGCTGATTTTGCATGATTCTACTGACTTCTGTAGGGCTACACAAATATATACCAACATTTTGAGAAAAGAACAGTGATTCCACCTGACCAAGCCTCACTCATGGTTTTCTCTAATTAAAGGGTATGTGAGTAGGAAGCTGAAGGTTCAGGTAAGTCCGTTTCTGTCTTTTTGTATTGCACACCTTTCTACTGCATTACATAGATGACAGAAATGTTGCCTTAAATATGACTACATGTCTCAAAATAATGCCAGGAGCATTTACCTGGCACAAACATAACTGTATTAAAATGTCCAGGATAATTTTGGTACAGATAAAATCATGTGGAGTTGAAGAAGTCAGGATTAGTCACAGACACAAGCTCTGTCGCCTTAAACATCATCTTGAGTTTTGAAATTCCTTCAGCAAATTGCAAGAGATTTTTCAGTGATCTTCAGACAAAAACTACTCCAAATGGACTTTTCTTTATTTCTTGAGATGTGTTTGTCAAGAAAATACAGGTTGAACACTGCTGTTAATCATCTCCCCTATGTTTGAGTTGCCAGACCTCCAAGAAGAGAAAGCCAGCAGCTAGCTCTTCGGGGCTGGAGGTTATTGGGGAGATTATTAAACCTTTTCCTGGCTTTTCCCAAAGGATTTAAAAGCAACGCAAATGCTCCAGGTTTCCCTGGCACACAGAGGTCGCGTTTAAGCCTAGTTCCATATACAAGCCATGTGAGAGAAAAGTGAGAAGCAAATCTCAGGGTGGTACGAAGCCACGTGAAGCAAAAGGCAAAGTCCCCGGGGAACTGAACTCCCCTGTTTTGCTTAGCAGAGAGTATAATTCGTCACATAAATGCTGCAGAAGGCAAAAGTCAGAAGGTAATCCCACTGGCAGACATACCATCCTATTCACAGGTCAAGATTTATGACAGATGCTGGATCCACTAATGGTTATTTCCCTTCTGTGTGGTTCAGCACCGAGCGAGCTTCCCCCAGCTCACCCAGGCACCACTTTCATATCCCCATTTCTCTTTCCCTTTCTTACCTGAAGCTATTCCTTCACTCTTCTCCTCTACCATAAACCTTAGCCACAGGGACTCCCTAAACACTGCCTTCAAAAAAAAAAAAAAAAAAAAAGCAAAGTTTTAGCTTTTTTTTTTTTTTCTGCCATTTATTCTCAGCGGCGAAAGCTAAATTTTATTTCTCCTATGCTGAGCTGGGAAAGAGGCTTCTAAGAAACCATCCCACAAACCAAAATGCCGTCTTCCTCTGCATTGCACCCCTTTTTATGCTTCTTCTTTCCAGTCTGGCTCCTTACAAAACATCACATGGCCCAGTAACTTCCAACATCTGAATCACTACCCACAATCCTGGGAGAGCTACTTTCACTGGAGTTTTTCCTGCAAAAGTTACCATGAGCAGGAACACCCAAGGCAGACCCAAACGTAGCCTTCAGGGCTGTCCGTGCTGCTGAGCTCACCTCCTCTACAGTGTTCCATGGCACCAAAGGGCAGCCCAGAGCTCTGTCCTTGGGAAAAAGAGGCAATGTATAGAAAAAAATCCTTGTTTTCTTATTAACACCTACATTTTCTTTATCCAACTACCACACACTCTGCTGGTTAAAGTGACCCAACCATGCACACTTATTTCTTTTCAATAATTGAAAAAAATATAGATACCTCACAAAAATATAAACTTAATTGGTTTTTAGCAGGAATGTCTCAAACGCTCTTATAATTAACCTGCAGATGAGGCATAGCCTATCAACCACCCTCCTTTAACCTCCAGATCACCCCAGCAGAGCAGGAGATGCCCGAGAACATCACAGGAGCTTTGCTCTCTTGTTCTCAGGCACCTACAGACGCGGGCAGCACGTTGCACGCCCCGCGACCCTCACCCAGAAACCTCAGCACTTGAAAGACACGGTGGAAGGCAACGCCTTCTGTACTTCCTATGCATGGTAGCACATAAAGCAAGTTAAAAAAAAGTTTACCTACATCCCTTCAAAATACAAAACCGATGCAAGCCCTGGCACTGTTCTCCTGTAAGATTTGACTGTTTTGGGAAGCAGCCCTGGACCCATTCCTGTGATTACAGGTCTCGAGGCTTTGCCTCCATGTCACGAGTCTCAAAAACCTTGAAGTTAAAAATGTTTCTCGTAGCCCCCTCAATTTAGTTCAATAGAATAGTTCCTTTTCACTCATAATTGAGTTGTCAGCTTGCAAAAAGACTTTCCACGTTAACATCACTGCATTTGATTAAAGCTACAATATTGCACAGCACTCGGCCACAGACGGGGCAGTGGCTCTGTCTGACGGTCGTGCCGACGTGTGCATGTTCCCAGGTTTTTATGTGCTCTGACAGCACTGGCCGGCTAAGGAGGAAAACATGACCAAAGGGGAGGACAAAATTTTCTTCTTCTCCTGCCGCTGGTTACATTCACTGAAGCTGCAGACTGAGCTTTTAGCAAGCAGAGCAGCCCACATGTATGAATTTGTGAGGATGCTGCATCTGTGGTAAGTTCCATATTACCATATAAATCTGTTGTTCTCCCTGAAAGTCATTTAATTGTAAATCTTATTGCTGAACTTTCAATAAGTAACATGTTATTCCTAATATTTTACGGTGGGTGATGTCAAATAGAAACATGACAATGAATCATTCTTCCTTTCTTCAGGCGGTGGCAGTGGCGGTGATTTTAGAGTGATTCTAATTAATAAAAAACATTCATAACTCATTTGTAGTTGCTCACAGTTTACATTTTGTAAAGGGGAAGTCGATGCCGCAAACAAGACTTGAAATCATCACCGGGCAAAGTCAAGGAGATGTTGATAAACCCCGTAGTGCTCTGCCACACTCGCTACCCATGCAGAAAACTTGTTCCTCTTGCCAGCAGCTCCCAGCCTAAAAAATATTAATATTCATCAGAACTGCCATACTTGTCTACTGAAATTAATCAGTACATCATAATTAGCCAGAGCTTTGCACGTTTTAGCACACATTTTAATAATTCACAGAGAGCGACCTGAAGAATTTGAAGCCAAAAAAAGCAAGACACCAAAGGCTGCGTTTAAAGTGTGACATTTTAGCATGTAGAGGCAGACAAGTCCAAAATGTGAATTCTTGAAGGCACTGCCTTTTCACAGGCTCACTGAAGGGCCGAGGCTGGAAGAGAGCCCTGGAGATCCCCTCGCCCATCTCCTGCTCATGCAGAGCCACCCAGACCAGGCTGCCCAGGACCATGTCCAGGTGGCTTGTGGATATCTCCACGGGTGCAGACTCCACATTAGGACTTATCCAGGGATGAAGGTAAAAAAATTGAAAGCCCTCCCCAGGTTTGGTCCTCCGGAGTTCCCTGCTGGCGTCCGTCCTCAACCAGGCAGCTATTTATTTCACTGCTCACCTGCCTTTACCCGCATCCAGATCACACACATATCCGTGACCTCTGAACGATGGCTCCATTACAGGTAACTATTCAGCTGTTCAATAACAATTCAATCCGGCTGCAACTGTGTGTTTCCCTCCCTCCCGCTTCTGGCTTCTCTCCCCCTGGTCCTCCCGCGGAACTGAACAGTGCTGCGAATATCTCTGAGTCTCGTGCCATCGTGCACCCCACAGCACTCTCTCATCTGCCCCGTGCCATGGATGCTAGCGCCGTTCCCCAAAACCCAGGTACCTTTAGCCAGCTCGGGGAGGCCATGCTCATTGTGTGTAAGCACTCCACTTTTATTTAATAACGTTCCTTAGTCAAAGTGAATTGTTTTACAATCGCAAAAACACTTCCAACTTATTTGCAGCCACACCTTTTCACAACATCTCTGTTTATGCCCTCCAGACTTCTACCATTCACATGAGACTTGTAAACCTATGGGGAATTTTGCAGCAGACAAATTTTTTTCCAAATTTCCATGGGCAGTACCCTCTGACCGCCACCCCCAGTGATAACTGACCCCCGTGGCATTCCGCTCGAGCACCCAAACGCCAATTCCCCCGCTGCCCCCCCAGCGCGGGGCCGTCACCCCTCCGCACAACACCCATTACCAGCAATAATGAGTTGCAGTTGGCTCCGGCTCTGCTGCGATGGACGGGCTCCACCGCAGAGAAACGCCGGTTCGCTGCTCGTAAACCTTCCAGCTGGATCCTTCTAGAAAATGGCAGCAAAGAGAGTCACATTACCGAGGATTTTTTCGCTGTCTGCCCTTTCTCTGCTTGCCCATCGTTTACTTCTGCTTTCAAAGTAGAAAACTGGATTCTGTATGCTTTAGCTATGGTTTGTTGCAGAGGATACGGACTTCTCCTGGTGCTGTGCACATGACAAGTGGAGTAAATTAATGGATAATTCCCATTATTTAGCTCTCAACTGATTCTGGAATGAGAAATAGATGAGTTGATGACTAGAATGATGAACAGAGAGACAGGCTGATGCAATATTTTCGAATAAAGCAGGTTTACAATGAAATTTTCTTTGGCAAATAAATTTTCTCCAAAGGAGACAGAGGACTAGATTTACCTGTACTGGTTAGCACAGATATTAGTTGGGTTTGCCCCATCATTCTCTGCAGACATTACGGGGGAACAGACTGTATAAATGTATCTGTGAACTCCAGAATTTTGATTCTGTCAGAAAGTGCACTGAGCAAAAACTACATTATCTCAGCAACTCTCATGGAGCTACGCTTAGCAATGCTGTCCGAGGATCTTGTCCTGGGAGACTGAAATTAATATGAACAGATTCTTGTAAGGAAGTATAAAATCTAACCTGTTGGAGAGTCTAAGCTCTTAACATTTTCATTTTTTCATTTCTTCATTTCTGGAATGTTATATTTTTAGTTCTTTTCCAGAGAGAAAAACAATATTAACTTGTCATTACTGATAGTAAAATCTTACACCGATAACTTTATATGACATCTCTTAATCTCTTTGCTTGAAAACAAACTACATTTGCTTACGTGTAAGTGGATTAACATCTTCAAATGCGTCCATCCGTCAGGAGTTTTCAGACTTGAGGAATGAATATCTACAACAGCACAAAAGTGAGTTTTAAAAGCGTTCTGTAAATTTGGGGGAAGAACTAGGCACTTCTGAAAACTTTCTTCTTTCCCTTTGAGGTATCTATTTTCAAGCCATTCAGGGGTAATCCTGCTTCACCGTTGGGAAGATCAGAGTTGCCTTCTCTCTGACACAGAATTGCCCCAGGTAGTTTGGGATACGGAAACAGATTAGTTGTGTGGATAAAGTATGCTCAGCCCTCACTTGAGTATGATTGTACGATAATGGCATGTTTTGGCACTTCTGACAGCTGAGGTATTTCATTAAAATAACATTTGAATTCAAGTAACTTCGACCATTAAATTCAGTGTATTATTTACTTCCCAGTTAGAGCTGACACAGATCTCAGCAAGTCGGGTGTTACTGCATCATTTTGCAATAATTTCTCTTGACAGGTTGAAGGTGGCTTCATGCATGATAAATATTTAGTGACTTTCTTCTCTTTTCATTTGATTATATCATCATTCTGCTTGATGGGGAGACTGATACTTACCAAAAGCCAGTCCATCACTCTTTGGACTCAGAGTCACTATGACTTTTCGAGCAGGAGCTCCAACCCTTGGCCAGGCTGCCCAAAACTCCCTGCTTCCCTCATCTCGCCCCCGCTTCCTCCAGTGCCACCCATCAGAAACCTGAAGGCAATCTCTACTAACAGGCATTTTTGCTTAAATATTTTCCGCTTCTCCTCTGTATTAAAAATGAGAAGTCTGTGACAGTGATTAAAATACTTTCATCT
Organism: Harpia harpyja; assembly: GCF_026419915.1. NCBI lineage: Eukaryota > Metazoa > Chordata > Aves > Accipitriformes > Accipitridae > Harpia > Harpia harpyja. The sequence continues at coordinate 42,120,740 of NC_068951.1, forward strand.
TTCCTCTACAGTCTTTGCTTAGACTTTGATTTTATTCTTTCCATAGTGGTTTATGCTTGTCGTGAGGATCTGATCGTCTCCTTTGCAGCAAATAAATGTGCAGGTTTGTGCAATGCTCACTTGGTGGGTGGACAAGCTCCTGCTCCCTCCAGAAGCCAGCTCGGCATCTTCACACGTAACAAAGTCCATTTCCACCAGTTTTAAGGCAATTTAAGGTTTTCATGACATCCCTAAGCTACCGCTAAAAAAGAAGTAACTTCAGAGCTCCTGAAGTGCAAAGGCTCATGCCTTGGTGAACGTGATTCCCCAGGGAACGTGGAACAGGTGCCCTGTGGGACCGCTGTGCAAGGGGGGAGCAGATCACAGCCGATGTCTTTGGATGCTGATTGTTCCCACATCAGAAGGACGGCTCTCACCACATCATTGGAAGTGATCCTGCCACAGCATTAGCATCCCCAAAATTTCCATCTCCATCCAGAGGCGCACAAGCCACCCCAGCAGGGATTGTACTGATTGACATGGGTGCTCGATAATGGAGATGAAAATCAGCTTGGTGGCTTTATCCAGTGGTTTATAAAAAAAATAACTGGCCCATGCCTGTTTGCAGTACCAGATAGCCAGGTCAGGATGACAGGCGCTTTCCTCAGTGTCTCACTGGTCCTATTTATCCTCCGTCGGATCCACATATCAAAGCTGGCTTCAACTGGCAGCTGGATTTCCATGTTAGCCCAGGGCTGATCTGAAAATAAGGTGGTAAGGAAAAAATAGAACAGAACAGTGGGAAAAATTCTAAACTGAGGAAAACAGCGAGTACAAACCTAGGAAAGGAAAGCAGCAGAGTACATCAGTTAGCAGGAGCCTTCATCACAGTGTGATGCAGCTAGAGCAGTAAGTCCCAACAGTCATCTTAAACGTCACATTCCCAACCGGCTCCATTTCACTAGTGAAATCCAGCCACTTCTTAACAAGCTCAACAAAGGGGGATGCAGGCTCTAATCACCTGCACTGCCCTTCCGGAGAAAACCGATGGGATTTTCCTTGCAAAACTTCCCTGGTGCTTGAACAACTGCAGGCTCTGAGGCTCCATCCTGTGCTCACGGGGATGCGGGGACCCTACAGCCATGGTGGGACCGGCTCGGCTCAGGCTGGGGAACATGGTCCCAGCATCCTCCTGTACCACCTGCCATAGCATCGAGTCCTCCTTCTAGACCGGGTGTAGGCTGATCACCTCAAACAAGCGAGGGCAGGTAGAAATACCATCGGAGGATGGACAGCTGCAAAGAGAAGGAAACTGTATGTTCTTTTTTTTTTTTTTTTTTTTACTTTTTTTTTTAATAAATGAACCATCACCCCATTGACTAGCATGAGGGCAGAAGAGTCACAACTTGGTCCACATCCCAAACCTGGTTAATAGGATCTGAACTGAAACACTGTCAGCCATCACAGCCATTTGCTGCAAAACAGCTAAATGCCTAGCAACGACTCCCAGCCTGCAAAGCACGAGCTGAAGGTGAAGAAAAGCTGGAAAAAGTCAGATATGCTGCTAGAAAACTCAGGATCAGGGGAGAAGCTAAACGTGCAGCGCTGCGTGTAGCTACATCCGAGAGCGATGCCAGGGCCCGACCGTGGGCAGAGCTTCCGCAGGGAGCGGGGAAGGAGGTGGAGATGCAGCAGGGACAGCTGCTGCCTTTTCGTTTGCAGAATGCGATGGGTTTTTAAATACTAAGAGACAGACGAGGCCGTGTCGGCACTTCTCGATTTTGGGGCGAGCGCACGTTTCGCAGTCACCGGTGTCTGCAGAGCTGTTTGGGTAAAGGACAAGGGCTCTGTCTGGATAAAACAAGCTGCTTGCGGCATACCCAAGATCAGAAAATCAGAGAAGAAAAGGACTGCAACCCCCAATTTTAAGGATATGCCATTGAACAACAGGCTTATACTAGACAGCAGATCAATTCCTGTTTAAAACTGGTGTAAATCTAGAGAAAATCCCTTCTAACTCATAGCATGTTCTGGATCTGCCCAAGGATAAAGGAGTGAATAAAGCCTGACCCATCATTAGGGATTTAATTTGTCCCAGCAGTCACTCCTGAGGCCAGGGCAGTTTGCTCCAGCTATGGGTCCTCCCCTTTGCTTTTCTTTTCTACAGGATTTGGCAGTAGTGTGCTGAGAAGATACCTTGTTATTATTAATCATTATACCCTGGGCTGCAGTTTTATTCCTAAGAGACCAGAAGTTATCCAGCCATCGGCTATCTCCATCTCCTTCCCTGGGAGCATGCTAAATCTCTGCAGAAAAATAATATGCTATTAAACGTGACATTAATTAAGTGAAGGATAATCATTACTTTCGCCTATGTTGAGAACTTTGAAGATCTCTACCATATGTTTAGGCTTCCCTCTCTCTTATAACTCGACAGTAAATCCCTGCATAATTTACAAGTGCTAATAAAAATGCATAACTGTTTTCATAATTGTTGAAAACTTACAGCACAATCAAATTTACAGCACAATCAGATCATTGAGGGAGCAACAGTTTCACAGCAATTTTTGATGCTGGCATTTCCACTTTTAAAGTTATGTTTATCATAACTTTATGTGGTTTTATTGTAACAGATGAGCACGTCAAAACTCAATACTAACATGAGATTGCTAGCATTGCTTTTGTCCTTTTTCGGAGTAAAACTTTTGTTTGCAATTGAATTTATTACTTTATTAATCAAAGCCTAATCTATTTAAAGTGGGCAGAGGTGAACGTTTGGCATTTTTGTCCTAGATTTTGCAGGAAATTGTGGCTTTTTCATGTTACTTACCAAGCATCCTTCCCATGGCACAAGACATAGCTTTTGCCTTGTTTTTCTCAAGTAGAGAGATTTTGAATTTACCATTTAAAAAATATTCTGTAGCCGCATTTCCTCTTCCAAGCTCGTTTTGTTTCCAGCTCACACAAGTTCTGTAGCTTTATATTAAGTCCTTCAACTCAGACAGGAGGGGAATGGGAGACCTGCTCCTTCCAACCAGCGCTTATGTGAACATAAACACGTGGAGCTGATTTCTCTGATGTTCCCCAGCCAAGGGACAAGATCAGAGTTACAATGTAAACAACAATACTAATTTGGACAAGGTAATAGATTCAAATTCAGATTACAAATGTATATTAACAGCAAAATAAACCACGTCAGTTTGCAGGAAGGTTAGAATTATTTAGCGTTATGGTATTAGGTATTTCTACTGAAATGCTGGTGGTTTCATGGAGCAGGGTCATTTCTGTACTGGTGAAGTGACCATGCCAGGGTGATAGGAGCCTCCAGAAGAGAAGGGAGATGGAGAGGAGTGGGTGGCCACGTTGTGCACAGCAGGAGGGGTCAGTGGAGGTAAGCACCTCCACCTGCACGCACAGGGCCAGGGCTGCAGGACCATGTCACTCCTGGCAAAACAGGGTTGGATGTCAGAAATCTCCCATTTCTGGAGAGCAGAGCCGCACGTGGAAGTATAAGGGGGCTGTTCAGCTGCCTACCCAACGCTTTGGTGACAAAACTTCAAATAAATCAATAGCTGGTGAAAAAGACCTCAAACTGCAAAAGCAGAAATGTTTCCCCAAAAAATTTGCAAGGGAGACATCCTGGCAGGGTGATGCAGAGCTCCAGCCCTGGACACCCACCACCTCGCCAGCCTCAGCAGGATCCCAACCAGAAAGCATGTCGTAGGCTTCAAATACTCCAAAATATTGTGCCGCATGTAGACAAAAAAAAACAGACTCCTTTAGGATCAAACCAGAAAGGAAACCTTGCACCAAGGGTGCACACGGCAACCTCCCTGATGGCTGCAGATAAAATCCCAAAAGAGAGAAAAGAAGCAAATTACATCTGGAATATCTTACCAGGGACAAAAGAGATGACATTGATCCCAGCAGCTAGATCCCAAGTTCCCAAGGACCGTGACACGCACATCCTCACTATGGGAAACAGCCCAGAGTTAACGCTCCGCCAAACAGCACCCCAATCTCGAGCAGAAACCACACACGTTAAAAAGCAAATACAGTCCAAACATTATGCCAAGAGCATGTCTTTCAGCCCCTTATCTTCATGTGGTTTCACTTGCTTTTCAACAAAAAATTTATAAATAAACTGCTCCCATTGTGTAGGAACGTCCCTAGGTTGAGCTGCTGCTCCGTCCATGGGATCTAAGTGCCATCTTGTGTTCACACGCTGCATTTCAAGGGAGCTGTTCTCCAAACACCAGCTCCTGCGTGCCACGGAAACGTTTGTAGAGGGTTTGGGGTCTTTTAATGCTGAATTAATTGCATACTGAAATACCAGCAAAGCCATTTAATAATAAATACAGCTGCACATTTAAAAAACGTGAACTGCTTACGCAATAAATTCTTGGTGCTTACCTTGCACGACCACCATAAAACCCATTTCCATCCCAACCCCTCCTGTTGGATGCAGGTGTGGCTGCGCTGGTCATCACCATCCTCATTCCTCTACCCACTCCACAAGAGGATGACTCTCGGTGTAATTAGAGCTGTGTGAAATTTTTATTTTGCAGACGGGAACCAGGGGAAGGCAGAGGGAGTTGGAAATTGTAGGTTTGTGGAAAAAATTATGGGTTTATAACAACGAACTGCTCAGGAATTAAAGTCAGGGCTCCTGGAAAGGCACAGCTGAGATAAATTAAAAACTTGGAAAAGCTGAAGTGTTTATCTTGAGATGTTCATAATAGTATATGAGAAAACTTACAGTATTTAACAATTAAGCTACATTTTAAAAGCAAAAGAGATAGAAAATTAAAACAGAGTTCAGTTTTTCAGTGGGGATTAAAGCAAATACTTTAGTCAACCCCAAATGATTATATTTCTGGTTCTCAGTTTTGCCAAAGTACTAGCCTATGGCTATCTTGGAACGATATTTTATTTCCTTCAGTGTGGACACCAAACTTAAAAATGCCTTTGTTCTCACAACACTAATGAACATATGCATTTTCTAATGTCTATTCTTCTCTCTTTATATTGAGTATGAAAATCTCACATGAACAGAGGTGTGTTCCGATGCCGTACATACACATGCGTGGACCTGACAGCCCATCCTCCCACCTCCCTTCACCTTCCCCACATGCAGTATAGTGAATGTTATTACTGTATTTTTAAGAAATCAATGTACAGCACAAAACCTTTCCTCGCTAGCTTACTGTAGAAGTGAAGAGTCCTTCCATGTTCACTGTGTTCATGGTGCCCATGTCCATCATCTTTGGTGACCCACTGGCTGCAGGGTTACTCCCTAGGCTCAGCCAGCAGCCCTGGACATCAGAATGACAACCCCAAATCAGAATTCCCTTTTCCCCTCAAATTACTGATAAAAGTTATCACTATCTTATGAACAAACTGAAAATCTAATGCTCTGACCAAGTGCACAGAAGCGCTATTTTTGGAAGAAGTGCAGTAATATGCATTTATCAGGCAAGTTCTCTGCTTGCTTATTTACAGTAGATTATTTAACAAACTATCAGAAAGGTCTGTCTTCTCCTAATAAATACATATTTGCATCAAATCCCTCTCCAGGACAGGAAGGGAACCGAGACTGATGTCAGGACAGAGATCACCGCGTGATAGTCTTACGCCTATGTCATGCGTAATAAGAGATCAGAAGATGTTCATAGTCCCCTTTTACTCTATTAATAAATTTATTAAAGTTTCAGATTTATGGAAAAATAAAAGAAAATTAACACAAATTAAAAAAACTATGGAAAAACTATTCACTACGTACGGTCTCATAAAGTCATAAAATCTCCTGAAAACCATCGGCAGTTATATATTTTAGGGTAGGACCATTTCTCAAAGGGTACAAGATACGTTCTTCGGGCTGAGTCACTTGAAGTCTCACCCCTTGTGCACCTGCTTGTATTTTGGTTCTACAGCTTTGCCTTTTTATACACCACAGCTTGCAGCTACAGGCAGTAGAATGCTTTTACCAAGCACAATGCTATGTCTCAGCATATTAGACAAGGTTTGGGCCAAGACCTACTGAAACAAATGGAAAGACTCCCTCTGATTAACGTGGCTTTTGCATCAGGCGCACATCTCTGTAGGTTTCCCAAGCTTCCAGACATGGCTCATTTTTTGTGACCCCAGCAAGTATTTATTCCCTCCACAGATCAGGTATTCTGCTCTTGATAATACAAGATCAACAGGCGAAACTCCACTGGAGGAGCCACGTGGTGTCGATGTTTGCTTTCAGACACAAAGGCACCTTTCTTGTAAAGAAACAGCACTTAGAGTTGCATCCAACTTCATCTCAGGTCAGCAACAATATCCCCGTAAAATTGGCACCTCACCCTGGCAGAGAGCGCAATGCCTCGTGGAGAGGAGGGAGCTAGGGAATGGGCGATGGCAATCAGACTGGCAGTTACTTATTAAGAAAGAAGAGCTTTTACGGTTATTTTTCCACATCTCAGGAACTCGGTTCCTATTTATCAGCCAAGCTGTTAAACACAGATGCTGTGACCCTCTCTGGGCTCACAGGGGGCACAGTAGGAGCATGGAGCCACGCAGATATACACAAACACCCAACAGAGGAGTAAGAGATTCACCACAGCTCTGGGCCCAGCAGTGGCACAGAAAGGGAAGATGAAAAATCAACTGAATAAAGGAAATTCAGACTGAATAGGAGAGAAACAACAATAATACGAAATAGTCTGGAAAAAAACAAGAGATCCCATTGTCTGGATGCAACGAGTGGAAGAGCATACAATGGTTTGTGCACTGACATGGGAATGGATGAGATTAAATAGTAAAGTTTTCAGCATTGGTTGCAGAAGTCATACTGTCTACAGAAGCTATTGTTACCTCTGTTCCAGAGCTACTGTACTTAGGCTGGACAGCTTTTTTTTATCTTTGTTAGCTTATGTCTTGATGGCTCAGTCAGACCAAGCAAGTCCTGGACCACGTGCAATATCTAAGAGTCAGGGCGCGAACCGGTTCCTGGGTATTCAGCTAGTGTGGGAGCATGATGTGAAATCATCTCTCAATATACCTTCGACTTCAATGAAGGTGGATCAAGTTAAGAGCATTTCAGACTGCAAAAAGCATCCAACTTTATACTTTACTGGTTTCTTCACTCCTAATTGAAAACATAATGCATAATAGATATGCTATGGTTCTAAAAAATTACATGTCAGGACTAGTAGTAATAGGTCCATCACAAATAATTAGCAGAAATAAAAGAATTTAGTTGAATTTGAAATCCACACATACAAAAATATGCCACACAGGGTGTCCTGTACTGAGATGCAATTTCTTTGTTGTTTCTCCCTACTCTACATACTGTTTTCTCTCATTGTGTATGTATGTAAAGAATATATCTCTAATTTTACTTACCCGTAATAGATAAACTTCATAAACTATCAGATATTGCCTGTTTTCCTGTCAATAAGGTCAGAACAACCTGGAACAATCAAATTTCCATAAAAATCCCCATTGAGGTGCCCTTCCTCAGTGGCTTCCACGAGCTGCAGGTCGGGGCAATAACATTTCATTCAGCAGAGCTAAGGTAATGCAGACTTACCAGAGATCTCTTACATTTTCTTTCCCTATAACCTGAATGAAATTAGCCTGAACCCAAGGAAAGATTTAAAATAGAAGTGAAGACAAATCTGCAAATTGTTTTTGCACAGGCTTCATTGAGCATGCAAGTCACTAAGTAATAGTTGTTGGAATACTGTCTGTTAAAAGACCAAATGCAACCAGAGACTTACAGCTACCACGCATTTTTCAAGAAAAAGTATCTGTAGTGTTTGCTTCAAACTCTTTAATCTTTTACCTCTGTAGAAAAGATGTTTCCTCTCTGTGTACATACCCAATACAATAATAAACCTTTCCATCTTGGAAAAAAAAGACTTACAATTAATCCTTAATCCTTTTAATAGTCCTTCTAAAGCAAATGAAATCTCTGGGGATTAAAGTAGTGCTTGTTACTCACTTTGCAAGGTCACGAACACACGTTAGGTTAATGGCAATTAATCGTTGAAGAATGCGTGTTTCCAGTGCATTTATTTATGTGCCTGTGTGCACATTTCCAGGGTGTGCATAACTGAATATTTCCGTTGTGGATGCCCCATCCCGATAAGAAACCAGGAAAACGTTTGAAATTCCATGAAGATGCTGAACAGCATTGATTAGTGCAACAGCACTTGTTATCGGCTTTCTTTGAGCAGCACACTGGGTTCATTTTTGGTAATAATAATCCCATCACTCCTTTGCCGAGAACAGGTGCCCCAGATACGTTTCTTTCTATTTTCCTCCTAATTCTGCCAAAATGAAGCTCCACGGTATCTGCCTCTGAGTCGGAGTGACAGACTGACAGGTGTTGTCAGCGAGGTGCCTAACGACTGCGAGATTTGTTTGTCTTTTAATGGAACTCAATAAGGCATAAAAGCAAGACAAAGCAGCAGCATGTGCAGCTCGAGAAAGCCTTTGGCAAGTCAGCCTTGCAAAATGTAAAACCCCCGAATATTTTGATTAGGCAATAAAGAGCATTGTCTATACAGTTGTCTTTTAATATGCTGTCACAGACCTGATTACTTATCACCGCTACCAAACCTACACGTTGGGGTTTATGCTCAGCGATCTTAAGCATAAAGCCTCATGGAGGTTAAAATGAGGTAAAAAAAAAAAAAAAATAAGACTTCAGCCACTTTAGCACAGAGCTGTGGCTCAGCATCTAGCTACCGGTCCATTCAAACATTTGTTTTGCATAAAGAAAATGCTGATTAAAAAGGTAGTAACTCCTCCTTCTAGCCTTCCACAAGCTTATTGACAGTAATAAACTCTAGTTCATAACCATATAGCTTTCATTGTAAATAAAGAAAAAAAGCAGCAGATAGCATTATCTGTCTACTTGAAAATAAAAGAAAACTAAATTACAACTGTTCCTGCACAGTCATAATATTCTCAGGACTGATGAACCTCCAGCCATTTCATGTCACCTGCAAGAACAGGTTGTCCCAAAAGGGACAACGTCCAACAGCGGTTCCCATGCCTGGAGATCAGCCGTGCAGGCGGAGGTTAAGGGTATAACGGCACAAGCATTTGACAGCACATAAATGCAGCAGTTTGCTGCAAGAAATGAAGATTTCTCTTCTTCTCTGCACAGCACAATGGCACGGTCCTTCCCCCGAAACATTTCCACTTATAGGGCATATCGGTTCCCCTTCATCCAGCTATTCCCCTCCATGCATCTGCAAAATGACGTGGCTCTGCTCAGGGTTTTGCTCACAGAATGTTGCTCACAACGTTGTTGTAGTCATGACCCATGATGGGTTCCTGCACCATTTTAATCCCACCTGCCAGAAAAGTCAGAAATTCGGGAGACTGCACCGTGCCCTTGGTGAGCTGCATGGATTGGGCAGACAAGGAGAAATCCAAATGCCGTCGCCCTTTCACCGGGCCAGCCTTCAGTTCCAGTTAGGGTTGTAGGCAACATGTTGACACGTGAAAAAAAGAAAATCCTGCTTTACCTTACTGAACGGTCAAATTTACCACTATATTTCTTCTTTCTGTTCGCAAATGTTAGATTTTCACGTGAACTAATGTTCTAATACAGGAAAATCCTAACACGTTGTTGACGCTCAGGAGCAAAGCAATAAGCATCATCCTTTGATATCAAGATGTCAAAGAAGATTATAAATACATTTTCCCATCATCCATTACTTCTTAAGTCATCTTTTTTGTCTTTTTTTGAGTAAAATTCACATTTAAACTCCAAATTATCAGCTGCTCTTCCCACCGAAGCATTAAGGGTGGACAGGAATCAGCAGCTATATTCAGTCTTGTGAAGGGAACCTGTTTCACGGGAAATCAGTGTATTCTCTGAAGGAAAGAATGGATAAAAAGAAAAACCCTGCACAATAGATGGTAAAGAAAATCCTTGTTATTCCTAATACATAGCAAACCTTGTTCAATAGCTCGTCTGTGTGAAAAGTTAAATGTGACCTTTGTGTTTCTGCCAAGGTCGGCGAATGCTAGTCATGCAAGTTAAAGTTGCCTGAGGTCTTTTTTACCTTACACGGCAAAAAATTCATTTAAGAACTTAAAACTTTAGAAAAAAGAAGAGGTGCAAGTTGAACTGTTTGGGCCAGCTCACTTTAATTTTTCCCTACTCTGAGATCCGTCACTTGGGAATTCTTTCTTTTCAGGGTTGGAAATGCAAGTTTGTACAGATTTTGGAAGTCGCTTCCCAAGGACGCGATCCTGCCCGGGACTCTGCTCCAAGCCAGCCCTCTCCTCAATCACCTGCCTGTGCTTCAGGCCAGTGTTTATCCCACTGGAAAAAGGGGAACAATTCCTGTGCTTAAGTCTCTTTTCAGCACAGAGAGAAGTAGTACATGAATAACTGACCAGTTAGGAACCTGCCAAGTTTTCTGTGCTTTTTACTATCTGCCTACAAGTGATTTATCAAAGCGCAAACAGAAAAATGGGCAATTTAATCAGGCAACTTTCACCATCGTAAAATTTGGATGGGACAACTTGCATGGGAAAATAAGAACCTCTAAGTGCTGTTGCTCATCCCTTGAGCTTACCCTGATCCAAACCCTTTTTTTTTTTTAAGGTTCAGAAAAGTCTGATAAAGTGGGGGGTTTTTATTATTTTTCATGCACTTTTGCTCTTTCAGGTTCTGGCTGAGATTAGAAGATGATGAGCTGAAATACCATGACAGGACATTACTGTGGACTGAAGTAAAAGTGCCATCACTTTTTTCTGAGAGGGATAGTTATCATAAGGTTGCAAGCCTAATTCATACTTGCAAGAGATTTAGATAAGCTTGCAACAAGCAAGAAAGCTTTTGGGTGCCTGCAACTACCTAAAGTGAATCTGAATTCAAAATATGTAAAGGTAAAATGTGTAAAGTTCCTTACTAAAACATTGTACAGCATTTTTATTTTGGACTCACCATCAAATTCCATGAAAGTGCATCTTAACTGGAACTGGACTTCAGAAATCCATGCGTGGAGGAAAAGAAAATACAGGCAGACACTCCTATCACTATATGATATCAGCCCTTTGGATGATGATGCTTTTATGGGTGGGTTTATCATCACTTCCAGAACGTTTCCAAGGTTCTTCCTTCTCTTGACCTTGGCACTGATGAATTCCTCTTATCTGTACCTTACAATCATTTCCTTCTTTGCCTATTGCAATCCCATCATTTATGGGCTTCTTATTTTTAGGGAAAGTGGGTTATAACTCAGCCATAAAATTTTCCTCCAGATCAGCCATAGAACAGATTCTCAGCCTGAAAACATTTTTAAAGAAATATTAAAGAAATTTGTAGATGTTTTAAGTTAAAGTTGACTAGCTTCAAAAGTATTTTTTTTACTTCTGGAACTCAAAGAAGATATTGACTTTTTTTGTAATGAAATCATGCAGATCAGCTAAGTTCTTCTTAATAATAAATTAAAGTTGAAAATGTTAGATCAAAGGTAACCCCTGGAAATCCTTTTCTAGGTTTTCTTTTCTTCAGACAGCATTTCATATTTCCCTATTACATTGCCTTTGTATTGAGATAATCAATATGGAGGAACAGTTGGGAAGAAAGCTTAGCAGCTTTTATGACAAAGACCAGATAATATTTTTCCACTTGAACATTTCCATATGGCTCAGAAGGACATGATATTTAGACACAGTTGGACAAATCCTGATTTGTTCCCCTGTGGAAACATTCACTGATGTGCTTGAACTCCATCCCACCTGCTCCCAGACGCTGCCACCTCCATCAAGTCTCTCCCCAGAGATGTGCTACTTTGAGAGCAAAGAGAGGAACGTATTTTGCTCTTCCAGGACTTAGTTCTCTTCATCTGAAAACTAGGGGAGCTGGGTTTCGTTTTCAGCAAAGTTCCTGGGTTTTGCAGTACATTTAGAGGCAATCTGCAAACACTGACGTGTTCACAGGCTGATCCCGCGGTGCTGCCCGCTGTCTGCAATCGCTGTTCCCACCTCAGAACAGCCTTCGTTGCACCCCTGTTAGACTCAACGGGTCAGATGTAACCATAACATGTTGGGTCTCCGTTGCTCTCCTAATTTAAAATATTTCCAGCTCTATTGCTAGTTTCATGGAATATGGTGTTTTCTTCAAACATCTTCTGGAGGAGTCACATCATAGTGGAAGAGTCTCAGTTCATATTTAAACAAAGTCTAACCTGCAGGGTGATTGGGAAAAAGACTGAAAATCCAAACCCTAAAGGCTACAAACTTGAACCTATTTTAATGTCCAAGAATTAAAAACTAATTCTCATGATTTTTAAAAAACTCTGATGATACAAGAGCATTTTCCACATTTAGAATCATAGACCAGCCCAGGTTGGAAGGGACCTTAGAAGATCATCTGATCCAACCTTTCATGGGCAATGGAGCCTAGGTAAGATTTTCTACCACCATGTCCAATCACATCTTGAAAACCTCCAGTGATGGAGACTCTCCACAATTTAGGATTAGCAAAACAAAATGATTACCGAAGTGGAGAGGTACGCTTTTGATTAGGTCTTTGAAGATGGTATCACATTAAAGCAATGTAATACTGTAAGGCCTTGTCAAAAGCGCATCTCGTATCAAAGTAAATTCTGTTCAAAACCCAAAAAGAGAAAATGAGATTGAAATGAGAACTTAGTGGATATACAAATCATTGTTTTCTGCTTAGGTGTATAACAGGGAAAGTGTAGAATGGGATGCTAGTAGAAAACAGGAGGCTAAATTAAGTAAAATGTATGCTGACTACACATCACATACATTTCCAATCATGGCACTTAGAGCAGTTAGCCTATTCCCCAGCGTGACCTGTACCATTGGTGCTATACATGTACTCGTTTACTAATGGCAGATGCTGTAAGTATCTGTGTGTGTATCTAGTAGACCAAATACATTAACTTTCATATAGAATCATAGAATGGTTTGGGTTGGAAGGGACCTTAAAGACCGTCTATATCCAACCCCCCTGCCATGGGCAGGGACACCTTCCACCAGACCAGGTTGCTCAAAGCCCCGTCCAACCTGGCCTGGAACACTGCCAGGGATGGGGCATCCACAACTCCTCTGGGCAACCTGTCCCAGTGTCTCACCACCCTCACAGGGAAGAACTTCTTCTTTCCATCTACTCTAAATCCACCCTCTTCCAGTTTAAAGCCATGACCCCTCATCCTATCACTACATACCCCTGTAAAATGTCTCTCTCTGGACTTCTTATAGGCCCCCTTTAGGTACTGGAAGTCTGCTTATTATTGGTGGAGTTTCGGTATGTATGAAAAGATAACTTTTTTTTTCCTTGCAGTAGGAATAAGGTACAAGCTTCGCTCCTACTATAGAAAGAACTAATTTTACATTGAAGAACACAAGCTTGCTAATTCATTTTTAACTGTTGAAGATTATATTCTATTTCTTGATCGGACACTTTACAGAGTAGAAACTTGCTAATGTTTAAGAGTAGAAACCTTTTTCTGTATTAATTTCCATTATTTGGACTAGACTGAGTTTAGATTTGAGTTTAAAAAAAAAAAATCACAATGATTTCAAATGGATAATTTGAACTCTATCCACTTTTTCACTGGAAGCACTATACATCCTGCATTTCAGGATCATTAGGGGCTCAAGAAATGATGCATCAGAAGCTAAGACTTGAACCGTATTCAGTCACAGATCCATGAATAAGCATTGTTATTTTTTGTCAAAAACTCAGTCATAATTTCCTTTGAACAGATCTCGACAGTCTTTTCTCTATTTCATCCCATTCTCCAGTGTTGCTTCTAATGGGTTATGTCAGTCACTCCATGCTAAAGTTTAGAAAGCGAGTTTCTGTAGCTAAAGCAAAAGAACACAAAAACATTCACATGCTGAGCTGAATACAAGAAAAATACAGCCCAAGGAACTTTAATAAAGAACTGCACTCCAAACCCATTATTTTTATATTTAACTAGGGCTTCATAATGTCATTAAAAATTTAGGTCAAGCACATGATGTCCAAAGGTTCTCAAGCAATACAAGGATAAAATTATCTGCCAGTAATTTATGTCCACCAGTGGGTAGCAGCAGGTAGCAGTTAATTGAAAAGTAGCTTATCTCTAATTATTCTTCTATATCCTCCTTACCAGCCATATTGGAATGAATACACAAAAAACATACTTAAATACTTCTGAGTCTGATGTAAAAAGAATATTCGGAAATGGTGATACTCTTATTTTAATCCATGTTTTGCACAAGAAGCTCTGCAAAATCCTTTTTTTATGCTATATACATGATGTTCTCTGAGTTATACACAGGACTACACATTTCATGATGTTGCTCCCACGAATATAGAATTTAATTCAACTGTACCTTTTTTGTTTCTACTATTCTACTTTCTGAGTTAGATTCTTTGTTTTTTCTGAAAAAAAAAAAAGTGGGTTTATGGCTTGAGGTATTGCAGCTAGTTATGAGTAACTCAGAGATGCTCCACAGCCTCTAAAACTACAAAACTATTCTTGGCCTTTCTGTGAATTTCTTTGGAGACTGGGGACATTTTGATCCATCAGCAGCAGATGGCCCTCAGCTACAGAAGTGATACCGACGCAGAGTTTCACATTTCATTATTGCAAAGTTCAAGTCTAAGAAATTGCTTTTTTCCTTGTTAGGAAGAGCTATAGCTTCTCCTTAACCACACTAGCCCCAAGACCAACAGTATATCACTTCATTACAGCTGCTCCTTCATTCACGAGGCTCGGTTTCCAGAATATACTGCCCACAACGACAACAGCATTTTAATATTCTCTTGGCGTCTCCGCGTTGGGGAAAGGTGGCGGCAGCAGTCTGCAACAAGGGAGCAGCTCTTGGATGGCCTCTGGTTTGCCAAACGAACGTGACAAGACGATGTGGGACCTTCTCAATTAGGAAAGTGCCTTATGAGTGGCGCATAGAGCCCTTCGTCTAGCAAATGCTTAGAAACAAAATAGGAAAATTTTCGGTCTGTTGAAGCAAGCTGCATAGCTTTTTCGGGAAAACGGAAAAGAATCAGCAAAATCACCAGCCAAGCAAAAGATCAGCTAAGAAAATCACCACCAAGGCAGCTCTGCTTTTCCCCGAACCGTTTACGTGAACATTACATCTCATCCTACGAGCTGGAAGGAGGAAGCTGCCTTATTTATACCGAGAGCATCTCCTCTTCTTTTCAGCATCTCTCAAACGAGTCCTCCAGCCAGGGCTATCCCAGGAAGCCCCTCCGGGATCCTCCCAGGCTCCG
Organism: Harpia harpyja; assembly: GCF_026419915.1. Taxonomy (NCBI): domain Eukaryota; kingdom Metazoa; phylum Chordata; class Aves; order Accipitriformes; family Accipitridae; genus Harpia; species Harpia harpyja. The sequence continues at coordinate 42,135,993 of NC_068951.1, forward strand.
GTGTGGCTGAGGCTCAGCCCCGCTGCCCTCTTTGGTGTCGGCAATGAATGCCCCCGCCTGACTCGATGCAATATGCACTGCCTAATGCTGGAGCAAAAATATTACTCTGCTGAAGTTTACACAGCAAAGGCAGAGAGATTTCCCCTCCCGTGCTGAGGGAGAGTTCCCAAGAGAACAGAATCCCAATTAAATGTGGCTTTTCTTTAGTGGATCTGTTTGAACGTAACCTTTGCAGGCTAAGGACTGCTACCGGAGCTAAGCAAAACTGTTTATTCTCAGACTGCAAAATGAGAGCAAAATTTTGCAACCGCAAACTCTCACGCTTGCTGAGCAAACACTAAGAGAGGGTCTGAAAACCCTTGCAGGTTTCTGACTAATATTTGCATCCAGAACTCCATTTGATGGTAGCCAGTCTTGCACTTTCCCTGTACCTGTTGATAACATCTGGTAGCATAAACAGATTTTTCCCATCCATTTATATATAAGTGCTTATCTCCGATCAATATCTCTCTCGATTCATATCATGACGTGGATTCAAAACTGTAACCCGCATAAAAGTATAAAACAGCCCCAGCAGTTTAAAGCGCCATTATTCTGAGCTAACAAGGGATTAACCGATGGTCAGAATAGCAATCCTCTACTGAGATACTGCCTTCCTTTACTTATTAAGTGCTAATAGTTTTCTACCTATAGTTAATATATATCCCAAAAGGAAACATCAATATGAGGCAAAGGACCGTGCAGATGTACCAGCCACAAAACATCCTCAGCCTGAGATGGGCTTCAGCAGAACATGATTTTCCCCGTGGTCCCTATCCCAAAGAGACTTCAGTCTCCCTATCCCTGAGACATCAAGTCTCAGCATTAAAAGCAATTATATAAATCAAAAAAAAAAAAAATATTCAGCTAGTACTAGGAAGAAAGATACAATAGGACGCGACTTCACCTTCCTGGTGGCCTGGACAGAAGGCACGGCTGCGGTGACAGGCTCGATGGACAGGCTTCCTCCTTTCGCGTCCCCGCGATCCTGGCCCAAAGCTGGACGTGGTAGGCAGCGGTGGTCCCCAGCCACCTCTCCTGCACTGCCTACCTCCAGCCCTGACTCCCGTTTAGCTCCGGGAGAGCAGAGGCAGCCCAGAACACCCGCCTGGAAGCCGTCTTTGAGCAGCACCTCTACGAACGGTTGAGGTTCAACAGCAACAGGCGACGCGGCCCGGGGACATCACAGCCCTTACAGCGGAGGGCTCGCCCCAGAAATACTTTTGTCGCGGTTGATAAATACTGGGAGCGCAAGGGAGGTTAGCCGTACGAACAGAAGAGAAATTAAAAATCACTTTAATACAGGGGCAATTTTTTCAGCTCTTCTCTAACAAAACTTTGGGGCAATGACAAAGAGGGAAAACTTTGAGACTGGAAAACAAGATCATATAATGCTGCTGAGTTAGCAAGAGCATAAAGCAAAACAAGATAACTGATTTTCCAATTGCATTTAATTTGGAGAATTTAAGACTTAAATAAAGAGAAAATTGTGGAAACTTATTGGAGCCAGAAACCATTAGTAGACTCTAACACTATATTAGTTTAAAGGGATTCTGTCAAGTGCAATTTTAGCGTTTTAAATTTTTTTCCATGTAATTAATGTCCCTGCAACATTAGTTACACTGTCTTTGAAGCTGGAAAATAGTGTTTACTTTCTTATCTTCACTGACATTGAACTTTCCTTCACGTCTTCTATAGAGATATTACACAGTGGTCTCATTTCAGTTATAGTTTAGTTTATTTGTTTACTGGGCACCAGTGTGACCAACGGTATTCCTTATTCCAATGTTCCCACAGATGCGCATGATGCTTTGTAAGCAGACATAGCCTCTCCTGGGTTTTAGGACACTGATAGGCAGTGAAGAAAATAATCTGGTACCCGTTAGAGACGCGAGACAACACTTTGGATACTGTTTATACCAAATCTTTGTTAGCACCATTGGCAAAAGCATTAATACTAACAACATTTACCAATACTGAATGGAAAATATTTTGAGCGTGGCTGTACAGGGTTACTTCCCATGGAAGGATGGGCTGGCCAAAGCCCACAGGGGCACTACCCGCTGCCCCTCTCCTGAGCATAGCCCAAATCTGGCTCAGCTGGGGCACAGCTTGTGCACTAGACCATGCTCCCCAGTGAAACTGGGTTTGAAAAGGCATTTGGGGGGGTGCTGGAAAGGCCCAAAGGGACAGGACCCCCAAGGACAGCTGAATACCCGAAGCCTGTAGGCTCAGTGTTCGCAGAGCAGCTCTCTAAGAGATGGGTCTGGCTTTTAAATGCCTTTCCTCCAGCAGCACCTTCGCACTGTAGAGCACAGTCCAACCCTCTGGTCTTCCTTTCAGGGCGCTAAACTCGCAACATTTCACCCAACAGTAGGTAGAGGGATGCAGCTCGAAGGATGACTCCATAATCTTAAAGGTCTTTTCCAACTTAAATGATTCGATGATTCTATGACAGGTGCCACTCAAAAAGTGCAGTGAAATCCTCCTGGCCTGTGCCCCCAGTGTACATTTTTAGATCTTACACGATTAAGGTTTACCTCCTTCAGTCTCTTGGACAGATCATAAAGATCTCTACGCATAGATTTGTGTCAACACGGACATATGCACACGTAGGCATACGCACTTACGTATAAACCAATCTCTCTATATTACTGAACTTTTGGAAAGGAGCATTATTGACATAACACTCTCGTGGCACAAGACCCACTGCTGCCCTGGGTTTGGGTGCTGGGGGCAGACAGGCAGGCACCCATCCCCATCAGCTCTGGCTGCAGGAACCAAGCGTCATTACTTGTAGGCTATAGAGCTGAAATGTAGCAATAACCAACATTAGTTTTGCTTCATCTTATTGATTGATCCTAATTTTCCTTTTATTAAAAGCTAACTTCATCATTTTAGTCATTGATGGGATATAGAGAATTAAGGAGCAGCTTAAGGTGCCTGATTTCAACAAGTTCCCATGCAAAGTTGCTTCACCTGGGGAAATTCTGACTTATTAAATATGTGCCTTACTGACAGGAAAGCCGCTAACTCTCCAACTGATGGACTTAAATGTGTCTGAGCAGCAACCCATGGGAGGTGCCAGCCAGTTTTCCAGAGTCAGGGACCAAGTCTTGTAGTTAAACATGGATATAAATAAGTTTTGCAGTAATTAGCATTCCAAATGGCATGTGGACTTTCTGCCTTTAACATTGTGTTATCGCTCTTCTGGTTTTAACATTGCTTTGGGGAAAAATAAAGACCTTGTTATAAAAGACTGCAAAGTGTGAGATTAAGTTTCATTTCCTTATTTTTGCCACGGACTTGGAGGTCCCTTCAGTATATGATTTAGCTGCTGTATTTAGCTGAGTATTTGTAAAATTGTGTTAACAGAAGTTTTCCTTTCCTTACCATCTTCTCATTAGGGATATTTTGTTTCTTGTTATACAATGAGCATACTGGGAGTCTCTGAAATCAGTGTAGGTTTCTGCTACCATGACACACATGAATAAGCTGTGTTTACGTCATCAGATTTAATTACTCAGAAAAACAATCTGAAAAATCCATGGCCACTGTTAGATACAGAAGAAAAGCCACTGGTGCTATGTGTACTTGTGCCTGTCGCACTTCAGAAATAGCTGGGCCCCACTAAAACAGATTATTCAAACATCAAGAATTACCCAGGAAAATTATAAGCCTATTTATACTTATGATGCTTTTATGGTACTTAAAGAACCAAAAAATGCTATGCCATAAGTTACTACAATTTATCTGCAATAGACTTTTATATCACTTATTTTATAACATCTATTCATACAGACATCTCTCTCAAGAAAAGTTGTTTGAATAATTTTAAAAATATTCTTCTGGTAATCATTTATTTTATGTACCACATTTTTAGAGAGCACTCTCAATTAGAGCTTATTTTATGCTCTATATGCAATATTTTAAATGTTGTTTGTGCCAAAAAGATCTAAGAAGTGTCTACAAGCAACATATTACTGTAACAGTCCCAACCGCAGCCAGTTTATCGTCTGTCTAAACCGCAGTTCTTCCTGTGCAGAAACCACTGAAGTCAACTGGGCTCCATATGGGCTCCCTGCACTGACCTAAATCTATTCCCACTGATGATAATGGTAAAACTCCCAGGGCCAATTCTAAGTACTTTTGAAAGTCAGTTTGTAAACACTGGCATTTTAAGGAGCATTTTAAGGAACATTTTCCACGGGGTCATATATGTCCTTAGCATTTGCTTTAAGCTAAAACTTAGCATACAAGATTTCTTCACCAGAGAATATTTTCCTAGCAAAACTCAAACTTACTCCTTCCTCTGTTCTTCAAAATTGATGTTGTCAGTTTTGTGCTTTAAGTAAGAAGCAGAGTCTATTAGTTTAAGCGACTTCAAAAAGACTGGATGAGCTTCTTTAATCATGCACAAAAATTACAAGTCTTCACAGAGGTGACAGGCTCAAATTTTCAGCCACACAGAGGAAATTCTCAACTGTTTCTATTTCATATGGTCTTATTCCTACCCGAGCCTGTGGGCTCAGAGATCTTTACCTAAATTCATATTCCACCAAAGATCAACACTTATCTTCAAAACCTGAGACCACAAATATACCTGCCAGAACAAATGAGAAGCTTGGAGACAATTTTAGCCTGTAGATGGTGAATACGCAAGTGGGGAAAAGATGTCAGCCTGTCTTTTCAAAAATTTCTTTTGTTCTACCTTAGAATTCAGATATTTTAAGAAATTTAAAGATAGCTGAATCTGTACAGTTATTGTCATTGCAACATATCATAAACATACCTTTTTTTTTGTCCCATCTATAGCTTGCAAGTCCTTAGTGAGCTTACGTATCTTCCTCGAGATGGTGACATGCAGACTGGGTTACGGTGTTTAACTACCACACCTTACTGCCTGAAAGCCGCTAGGTAAGGTAACAGCATTCAGTATTTTCACATGACTTAAACGTTTGCTATATTTTGAAGATAATTTATCCAATGGCTTCCTAGCGGAAGATCTGCTTACGTGGAATTAAATGCCTACCTCCCACAAAAAGGTAACGGCTATAGGATGTTCAGCTCCCATTTATGCCTCTGGAAATCTCCCAGTTTTCATCTTTTTGAGTAGGGACCTTCACAAGACACCACTCGCAGATGTCACCACCACAGTATTCTAATTTGAACACTGTTAATATTGCACTGCTTGAACACACTGAAGTTAGCGTTACCCCAGCCCCCCCACTACCCGTTCTTGCTCCAGGAAAACCTGCCAATGCATCAGGACTGCTTGCCTCGCCAGTTCGTTGAAAATGCTGACTGATGAAAACATTTTATTTATCGGTTTTGCAAACCCCAGGGGCACTCAACCCAACTTCAGAAAGGAAAACACCCTTCCATTTTTTTAATTGACCCCCAAATGACAAAAAAAATAATAATAATTATTAGTGACATGTTTATGTCTGCAATTGTAATCCATTACCGCAAGCTCCCAAGCGCAGCACACTGCCACGACACGCTCCCGTGCGAGGGGCTCTCATCCTCACCGAAGGCTGTAGGAAAACAGAGTAAGAGCTGATAAAAGTTTGGAGAAAAGCAACAGTGATAAATACGCCTAAAGTACGACTGGAATCCTTTGCAGGGGAGCTTTTATCAAATATTATTTTGAGAGACACGGGAAAGAGGAGGGAGGCTGAGAGTAGTTGGTCAACCCCTGCCTGCAGCTGCACGTGCAAAGGGAAGGAAGCACAGAGCAAAACGTGTTTCACCTACAGCCCTCCACCCATAACACTAATAAGGTCAGAAAGTTTGTTTAGTCAACGGAGACTACCACAGCAAGAAATAGCCATGTTATGGTATCCAACTCTAGATACGTGGTTTTTGCATAAATCCCACATTTTCATAGAAAAGTTAGATGATTTCAGCATCTTTGCAGGAGAATAAATTTTCAGGAAGATTCAAGATTCGAGCAATCCAGCAGGAACTGAGACACATGAAAGGGGAAAAAAGCATGAAGGAATTCATATGTTCACTAACCCCCCGACACGGCTGTGCTCTAGCCTTGCTACTTCTGCTGGCAGCAGCTCTGCCTCACACGGAAGGAAATAAGATGGCCAGAAGGGAAAGAAAATGTTACTGAGTCACAGAGCTGGGCTAAAACGTTTTTCAAATATCATTTCACAGAAAAAAGGCAGTTTGGGAGAGGGTGAAGGTCTTGAAAGATTTGGCTAGAATTAGAAATGGGACATGCTGAGCTAAAGAAACAGGAAAACGCTGAAATATTTCATTTGGATTTATTTTTTTCCAAACGTTTCATTTTTTCATTCCCAAATGGCACTGTCCATCACTTCCTGGCAGCCCATCTTCCCAAGCACCACCCAAAACAAGCATGCTTTCTGCCTACGGCAGCAAACTGGGAGCTCACAGGAGCTGTTGGAGCACTGCAGGACATGTTGGGGTGGGTGCACGAGCCGTGCTGGACACCCAGAGCTGCTCCAGGCTCCGTATAGAGGGATTAAACCAGAAGCAATTACAGATTGCCCACGGGAACGGAGAGGCACTTTTAGGCAGCACTTTTGCACAACTGCGATAGTCACGACGCTCGTATTCATCTCAACGCAGCCGCCAAGGGCCGTAGTCATTACTCGGTCCCTTCCCATCTCCCAGGAGACTGGAGGAGATGGGTGCTGGCCATAGCTAAGAGCAAACCCTCCAACAAGCTTCTTGGAATGGCAGAAGTTGGTCAGGCCAGGAAAGGTGTGGGGTGGCCATTCACAGGCTCTCCAGAAATCCTTCACTAGCACAAGGACTAGGAAAGATCCTAAATATTAAATCTGGGGCTTGTGCAGCGCCCGATACAGATATATGATTGCCTTTATTGTTTGCCTTTAAAAACAACAATAGTTTTATTTAGAATAACTTATTCTGCATTCCCCAAACTTTAAGCCTTTCTATAAAGTTAGGATTGCATATCTCAATATGTCGAGCGATGGGCAGTCTGATCTCCGGCAGTGCTTAAAGTTCAAGATACCGCTTTCACTACTCGCTATCCCCAGGTGAGAGGTGATGATAGAGATGACCACCAAGACCTTTAATTTCTAGCCCCAAAACAGTCTTTGCCTGTCTGCTGCATCAAATGAAGAGATCAGCTCCTCCGTCAGCAGAAACAAACATCAGAGCAGGGAACACCCTCGACTGCACTAAGACACGCAGCAGCAATTTTCTTTCAACAAAACCAGAGGACAAGCACTACAGGGCCTGGGTCAAAATAAAACAGTCAGTGAAAGGCACTAAAAAGGCCAGAAAATGAAAAGGTTAAAGTTCAGCCTACCCCAAAAAGTCCATTTTCCTGAATCTACTGCTCAGATCACAGCTTAGATTAATAAAAGAACCCCAGCGTATATACCTCACCTGTATGAGACGCTCAAGCCTTAGCAAGCACAATTCTGTTGTTAACTAAATGTTATTCAAATACAAACTCCAGGACACCGTGACACGCTTTATGTTTCATACTTTGGGGGTAATATATTAACAGTAATTGCAGGTCTACATGTGCACTCAGTGCGAATATCTTATTGGATGAAAAAATCAAAAAATATTGTCATTCAACTGGTATTTAAAATCCACTATTTTCTCCCCAGCTTATGAAAATAATTTTCATTAAGGGGAGTTATACCGCTAGAAGCATTTGGCTTCCAGAAAGAACCATAATTTAAAGCTGATTCTGCAAGCAATCTCATTGCAAGAGCACATCTGGAGCATTTTTAAATGTGCTGAGTGCTGACATAATTAAATAGCCTCTGAAACCGTTGATTCAGTCTCTACAGCTGGGATGCTGTGAGACAGGCATGTAGCTTGTTCTACCACTCATAAAACAGGATTGTTTGATCTCATCTCAGCTAAGCAGGCAAGGAAGAGAGGGAAGAAATGAAAGAACTCCGCTTTTCCCTTGATTTTTAAAACTGAAGGGACAAACCTACATCTTTGATGCACCATGTACTTTGTTTTGTCAGATGGCTGCTACTGTAAAATAGGAAATCTTTTCCTGAGAAAAGAGAGGGAATATGAAAAGAAAAGGGGGGGGGGGGAAGACAAGAAAAATGAAACGCAAAGCATGTAAAATCAAATTTGAACCACCAGGAAAAATAAGCAGCAGCCTCCTGCAAGGATCATGTCCTGCTGCCATTATGGTTAAACCACCACCATCAACATAAAGCCATCTTCTCTGCAATATCCCTGAATAAAATTTAAAATAATACACACCTGAGAAGAGCAAAGAATGAGGAAAATTAATTTGCTTATTTTATGCTTTCTCTACAACAGTTCGCAGCATTTATTACGCAGTAATACAGAGATATAATTGCATAACTTTAAAATTATTTCTAATGCAACTATTTCTGTATTATACTGTGAATTACAGAAATTCTGCAGGGGAACCGAGAACGGGCTCCACTTCTCAAACAGAATAAGGACCGATTCCCACCACAAAGTGCTTATTTATACAGTTTGTTACAAACTATCCTATAAACAGGCCCGCTCTCATCAACTTACCTCATTAATCCTGGCTTGTTAATTAATTCCCCTGTTCCTCAGAGCATAGTTACCCAGCTTACCAGCTTTGGGAGACGATTTTCCTTCTAGCACCAGCCCTTGCTCCTGGTTTGGGTCCCTCCCTGGTTTTGGGGGCTGCACAAGGGAGAAGGCAGCATCCAGCCTCGCAGGACCAGCAGCCCCCCCGCCGCAGCCAGGGCTCCCTGGCCTCGTTTCCCCCCTTATAAAAAAGAAATCTGTATTTATGAGTGAGGAAAAGCATCTAAACACCTCAACTCTGCAAACACGCGCATGCTTACCTCTATAAGGAATCAACGCAGCATCAAGACTCGCATGCTGCTGTTTAAATATATATAGCTGCCTTTGTGGAATCAGGGTCTAAACTGAATGGCAAATTTTGTACATAAACTTGAGGTCTTCATATGAAATCCCAACCCATAGGAGAATCCCATGAGTTGGGATTTTCATCATGTATTCAAAACTTAATGCAACCCCAGGCTTTAGCAAAACAGTGAACAATGATACTGCTACTGTTTAAAAACCATCACTTTCTACTAGTGAAGCATTAGTATGAAAAAAAGTGATGCTGTACTAAAAACTAAGATAAAGCCTAGTAAAAGGCGCTGAAAAAAAAAAAGCTAAAAAGTAAAGCAAAAAAAAAAAAAAAAGAAATTTTCCACTTGAGTGTTTGGCAAAAGCCAGCAAAATATAACTAGGTATCTCTGAGCACCCTCTACAAAACAAAGCACCCCAACAAAAATGCTTCTATACTGTGGTTTCACTGGAAAAAACTTCAGCAAACTTTGCTAACGCCAGCTCAGCTGCCAGCTGCTGCCCTCCCATCACGCCCATGCTGGCGATGCAGGCAGGAGACACCCACGCGCTGGGGCAGCCAAATCCCCCCCCAAAAAACCCTCGCCCAGGAAAACAAACAGCCCGGGACAGGAGTTAATAACAGTCCCTACAGCTCATTTCAGGTACTGGGGTGATTACCGTGGTATAAAACCTAGAAACAGCCGACGCGGCAGCTGAAACGCGAGCCTCGGAGCAAATAGCAGTGCCCAACAGGGAGGGGGTAGGTTCAAAACTCAAGCGCCAAAGATAAAGCAGGGGTGAAAGTCCACGGAGGATGAAAAATCAAGGTGTATGTGACCTTTAGCAAACAGAAAACAGTGAGTCCCACTTGCTTCTAAGAAGAAGGTCTGCTTCCAAGCATTTAAATGACTTCAACGATAATCCTAGCGCATATTCACCTGCCGCTAAGCTATTGTATGCCAAGCATTGAAGAAACATTTGTTTAAAACTCATCTGCAGTTTATTTCTTAGAGTTACAGAAATTTACTGAGTCGTTGGTCTGGTATATCTTAAAATAAAAATAAAAAAGCAGATTGCAATTTATTGGTAAAGTTGCAGTAAAATTCAGATAGCGTATCAGACCATAGGGGCTGTGAAAAGACTTGCATCTCCAGGGCATATCAAGCCTGATTATACATTAAAAGAAGTGACTAGGAAAGTTAGAAGAAGGTAAGCAATTGTTACAAAAACAGCTGTTTTGTCATTTCTATCAGTCTTTGGTAAACACAGAAGAGCTGAATCACTAGGTGCCAAACACCAGCGCTGAGCACGCTGCAGATTGCAAATACAAAACTATTTGCTTTTTCTGCACCATTACCACCTAAGCTGATCATGAAAAAGAATTAATAATTAAAGGTAATTATCTGACTGAACACTTTTTAATACGCTGAACTCAGGCCCATGTTGTTTATGAATAGCTTATGGCTCTTCCTCTCCGGAGCGTGCTGCTTCCCCATGCGGGAAGGCGAGAGGAGGGGGACGGCAGGCACGGGGAGGGGGACGAAGGAATGGCATATGCTAACCTTATCATTTGGACTTGTTTTGACTGGACGCTTAATCTTACCTCTTGTGAATGACACATTCTTCTTCTCCATATGCCACTTTCCCTTGGCTGCTCACCAGCCCTGAATGCCAGAGGTTACAGGAATGGAAAAAACACTTACTTCCTAATTAAAGAGTCATTTAGCAACGTGTGCTGTAATTTTACTGCCTTGGTTCTTTCCTTCCTATATACAGCTAGACTGGCAATGACTTTTGCTAAATAAAATCTCAACAAAGGAATGACAAACCTGTTAAAATAAATCTTTGATTTGTGACCTTTATACTAAAAAGATCCCCTCTCTTTCCAGCTTTGTTATTAAAAATACATGTGCTGTGAAAGGTTAAGAGATTGGAAATAGACACCTTGAATAGAGCTCCTCAGAGAAATACCTTCAGACATGCCAGCGAGGATCAAGCGGTATTGACTGAGGTCCAGGTGGAGAGTTTCTCACAAAGCCTCAGCATCCTGGCAGATAGGTTTGTCTAAAGCACTCTGCTGACTTTTCCAGCCTGGGGCTCCAGCCTCTGCTGCAGAAGTGTGAGGAAGACAAAAAAAACCTCAGGAAAACAAGTTTGAGCTAGGTTATTTCAGTTGGTGTGCCAGCTGATGGATCCTGACGTGGATGCGCAGAGATGCGCGGCACGTGGCTGCGCTCCTACCCTCGCTCGTAGAGCAATGACGTTTTGAGAAAGCACGTTGGGAAGAGTCTGACCAGCTGAATATCTAAGGCTGCTGATTTTCTGCAGTATCGACCAAACGTTACTGCATTCAACAGCACAGTAACCACCAAAAAAAAGCAATCCTATACATAAATTGATACAGAAGCCAGGTAGAGATGGATGGCGTCTATGAGACCCAACAATTACACAAGGTGAATTTGCACGGCCAGGCCTGCAGTATATGCAGGTTAACAGGTCTCTGCACTCTACAAAACCAACGTAGATCCCTAATTTCTGACATTATTTCTCAGATCAAGTGTCCATAGAGGACTCCCGGGTATTTTGGCTATGAGCTGCTATAATTTTGTGTGCATCGTTGTCAAAATTTCAATCCTCCATTTTGTGTGAGTTTTTATATGGCTTTAGCAGCCTAAGTGACTTTTCCACTACCTTGTCAGATGGCCTCACTTTTCTCATCATAAACCATAAAAGCTGCATGAAATACATGAGTGCACAGTTTCTGTGAGCCAGCTCTAATACAAATTATTTGTCACAGAAACAACTAGCTGCAGCTGCACATTTGTAGGCAAATCTTTCTGTGCATTAAGTGAAATAACAGACTGGGATGTATGTACGTTTTATATCTGAGTTCTTACAAAACATTTACCATCAATCAGTGTGCAGTCTAGATATCTTCTGCTATCTTCTATTGCCTTTCTGCTAATTTTTCTTTTCATCTTTGTGTCCCGTAGGTAAGCGTAATCAATTTAAATGTGATACTTATATCTCTTCCCCAGCAGTCTGGATTTCGCTGTCTCTTAAAGGATTTGTACACTTCACAATAAAGTCAATTATTATTATTTCAAAAGTATCTTTTAACATGTGACATGTAATAAAAACTATTATATTGCTATCCCAAGTCACAAAACACAGTAATCCAGCTTTAATTCCATTTTCTTTACTTAAGCATATGTGCTGGTTTTGGCCAGGAAACATGACCTATGATTAAAAGTTTAAGTGACTTGGGGCTGGTGGAAAAGAAGTCTGAAACAAAATATTATAACAACCTTGAGGCCTGAGATAGAATATTATATGAATCTTCATTTATACGAGGAAGGCTGCTTTTTATGTAACAGGGGAACAGACAAGCCGCTCACTGTGGAGGAGGTGGCATAGACCGCAGTTACTCAGAAGTCTGATATCAGGAAAAATGTTGAAATAGTAAGGTCAGTGACACAATGGCCTAGTTCCAAAAGCAAATCCATTAAAAAGTCCTGGCCTTCAGCCACTGACAGGTTGGTGGCCACAACCAGTCTCTTGATCTTGCTTGCTTGCCTAAGCTGAAGGTCCATCTAAGCGTAAGTTGAATGAGAGTCATCCTTCTTCTGGACTCAGAGCCACAGTTATTATTGCAAGTACAGCTGCTGCCAGTTCCTCCACTACTTTATGGCTGGTGGGCTTCCATCATTAACTTGATTTGCTATCATTTGAATTCATTTGGTTAAAGTCTGGGGCTTCAGTCTCTGATCTCACACAAAACCAGGGAGCACCTCTGTGCAGCTCTCTCCTTGACGGATGCACTAATTTGGGGTCAAGACCTACCTCCTACTGCAGCCAGTAGAAAAAATCCTACTCATTTCAGTGGAGTTGGGTCAAACTGTGCAGAAGATGCTTTTGGGTTATTAAGACATCCCATGCATATTGTGGACAGATGCAAGATTGCTGTGTGCTAAGCTTGGAAACCATATGGGCAAACACAGAGTGGTGCTAAACTGAGCTAGTAGGGCCTGATGGTACATAACTGAGCTCAGCACCAGTAAGAACAATTTACTAATAAAGGTTAGAAAATAAATTGTTAGTGTCACCCAAGGTGGTGGGGAAAAAAAAAAAAAAAAAAGTGTTCGGCATGCCCTGTTGTGAAGGGTTTCATTACCGAGCAGCTCTTTGCCCCGGTTCCTTCCAGCCAGGTGACAGCATAAAGCATTGCTTTTAAGCAAACTCAAGCCAGTGTGTGATTACAGCTAGCAAAGTCCTGCCAGGTCCGTGGGAGCCAAAACTCTTCAGCACTGAATATCCTGAAACAGCAGCAACATTCATTTCACCCTTCACAGAGTTCATCATTACTGTACATGTATTCCCTCAGCAGGAGACAATAGCAGCCAAAAGTAAAATAATTGTTTCTCCTCGTAGAGGAATGCTCCAAGAAAAGGCCCCAGGGACTATTCTAAGCAAGTCCAATTTTTTCAACCATATCTAGAAAGAGTACTGCCATCTGCTTTTATCGCATAATTTACACAACGTTTAGCCAGAGACAGAGCATAATAAAACCTGCTGCCCCCCTCCCGGGAAACGGTGCCTTTTAAAGAGGATTGGTGACCCCACTAGTCCAATTTGGTCTGAAATTATTGCTCTGATATTGGAAATTTTCTGTACAAGGAGGCAATGTACAATGGCATAAGTAGCAGAAGTTACTTGGGTTTTGTTCAGTTCCTGGGTGGTTTTTTCCCTTATCTAAAAGTATTTTTCACTTAGTAGAGGGCGTACACGACATACGTTGTCGTGGTTTAACCCCAGCCGGCAACTCAGCCCCACGCAGCTGCTGGCTCACTCCCCCCCGCAGTGGGATGGGGGAGAGAATCAGAAGAGTAAAAGTGAGAAAACTCATGGGTTGAGATAAAGACAGTTTAGTAGGGAAAGCAAAAGCCGCGCACGCAGCAAAGCAAACCAAGGAATTCATTCCCCACTTCCCATGGGCAGGCAGGTGCTCAGCCATCTCCAGGACAGCAGGGCTCCAGCACACCTAACGGGGACTTGGGAAGACAAATGCCATAGCTCTGAACATTCCCCCCTTCCTTCTTCTTCCCCCAACTTTATATGTTGATCATGACGTCCTATGGTCTGGGATATCCCTTGGGTCAGTTGGGGTCAGCTGTCCCGGCTGTGCCCCCTCCCAACAACCTAATCACACCATATGAGAGCCTGGCCTCATGTGGGAACACAAGTGTCTTGGTGATAAAGGTGTAAATTAATCCTAGACTGTGTACCAGAGCCCCTAGGGCTTTTCCAGGTGTAGATAATGAAGACACACTGGAAAACAGCACATGAAGAAGTTGCCCAAGTCCACAATAACCTCATCTGTGCTACCACCCCCTCTTCCGTGAGCCCCATCACTCCAGATCACATGCCAGGAGTGAGCTAGTACCTATCTAGTGGGATAGATGGTGTTATCTAGTAAATATACATTTTGTATGCCTGGAGATTCATAGCAAAAGTCGTAATTTTGGTCCCGTAAAATGGCTCTCTGGGTGTTCTTTGAACAGAACAAACAAACAAACAAAAAAATTCACTCCCTAAAACTCTATTCTTCATTTCATGACTTTTTGAAGAATATGGCACTTCTTTGGGGCTAGGTAACTTCTACCCCATATTCATGGTAGTTGGTTTTGTTAGACGGTTTTTTTGTTCATGGTATTCCTCAAAGAGAGGATGTCTAAAGTACCTTTTCCCAGCAACTTATCATAGTGCATGGTACTAAAAACACACATACTGCAAACATCAGCTCACCATGTTCATTAGGTACAGAGTTTGCAGAACAACACAAAACTCAGCTACATACATTGTAGAATTTTCAGAAAGCTGCCATTTGGCCAGAAGCCCTCTTCAAACTTCATTTATATCAATACACAATGACCTGCTCATCTCAATCAAGCCTATCCTTAAATTTATACTCAAATGACTCATGATAACCCACAATTTCTATTTGCACATGGTTATATCAAATCTCTTCTTTAGCTGTACAAATACTGACACTCTACCAGTTCTCATTATATGCCTGGCTCTCTTGGTTTGCAATCGAAACCCTTGTGCATTGCTGCTGTTCACATCCTTTTCTTTTACAGGCGCGCTGAATCCCATTAAAATTCTCCATGTAGTAGTTCATCTCTCTTTATCTGTTTTTCATTAAGCTGGGCTAGCATTCTTTCATGGAGAATAAGAAAGGAAAGGAGGAGAGCACTATATACCATTTACCACATACTTTTAAAAGAAGCTTCCAAAATAGATGCAAAATAAATACCTACAGTAACACTTTTCTACTCAGCTTAGAAGTGATTATATTATTTGGTAATCTTCATGGATATTCTTGACGCTTCTTTCTTAACGTATGCACCTCATCAGAAGAGTTTCTTTCAATATGTTTGACTAATACAAGAATAGATGCATGAGGCCAGTCACTTACCCAGTGTAAGCACACAGCTTCTTGACCTCCAATCACACAATAATTTCCACTGAACAGGACCTCTGGAGATGATCTAGTCCAATCCCACCCTCAGAGGAGCTCCACTACAGTAAAACCAGGTTTCTCAAATCAGGTATATTGGCCTTAGCATGGACATGGTTCTGCCCAAGCAGAGACTGACAGTGCCAAGGGCTTCTACAGATGACCTGTACCTTGTTCCATAGGTGAGACTGCCTTCATTATCTTAGAAACTGGACATGCTGTTATCCTCAAATGGATATAGCCACTGCTGTATTTTTTATTTGCTGCAGCAGCACCAAGGACTGAGGTGTGATCCTGTAGCACTTGTAGGATTTTTAGCTCTGTATTCTGGACTGGTGTGTTGCCAGACTGTCATAATTTTTACTGAATTATAAATAAATACATATTCACTAGCTTTATAAAATTAATTTTAGAAAAAACAGTAAAGCTGTATTGGGTTTGCATGGCAAGGTTTTGGTAGCAGGGGGGTTACAGGGGTGGCTTCTGTGAGAAGCTGCTAGAAGCTTCCCCCATGTCCGACAGAGCCAATGCCAGCCGGCTCCGAGACGGACCCGCTGCTGGCCAAGGCTGAGCCCATCAGTGATGGGTAGTGCCTCTGGGAGAACGTATTTAAGAAGGGAAAAAACCACCTGCACAACTGCAGCTGGGAGAGAGAGGAGTGAGAACATGAGAGCCCCAGCCCTGCAGAGCCCCAGGTCAGTGCAGAAGGAGGGGAGGAGATGCTCCAGGCGCCGGAGCAGAGATTCCCCTGCAGCCCGTGGGGAAGACCCCGGTGAGGCAGGCTGTCCCCCTGCAGCCCAGGGAGGTCCACGGGGGAGCAGATCTCCACCTGCAGCCTGGGGAGGAGCCCACGCCGGAGCAGGGGGATGCCCGAAGGAGGCCGGGACCCCGTGGGAAGCCCGCGCCGGAGCAGGTTTGCTGGCAGGACTTGTGGCCCTGCGGGGGACCCACGCTGGAGCAGGCTGTGCCTGAAGGACTGCAGCCCGGGGGAGGGACCCACGCTGGAGCAGCTCGGGAAGAACTGCAGCCCGTGGGAAGGACCCACATTGGAGAAGTTGGTGGAGGACTGTCTCCCGTGGGAGGGACCCCACGCTGGAGCAGGGGAAGTGCGAGGAGTCCTGCCCCTGAGGAGGAAGGAACAGAAGAGACAAGGTGTGATGAACTGACCCCAACCCTGGGGGAAGAGATAGAGAATTCAGGAGTGAAGCTGTGTCCGGGAAGGAGGGAGGGGTGGGGGGAAGGTGTTTTAAGATTTGGTTTTATTTCTCATTACCCTACTCTGGTTTGATTGGTAATAAATTGAACTAATTTCTCCAAGCCGAGTCTGTTTTGCCCATGACAGTAACTGCCGAGTGATCTCTCCCTGCCCTCATCTCAACCCACAAGCCTTTCGTTATATTTTCTCTCCCCTGTTCAGCTGAGGAGGGGAGTGATAGAGCAGCTTTGGTGGGCACCTGGCCTCCAGCCAGGGTCAACCCCCCACAAAATCTTACCTGGAAACCTGTTCTTTGTTTTTCTGTTATTGCTTATCATGCTTCCCTCATAACGGAGAAGCTTCTCAGCACATACATTTCCATTCAAACACAATTAATTCTGATCAGGTATGCACCAATTTGCATGCTCCTGGGTGCTGATTAGATAGAAGAGTAATCTGTTTTGAATTAAATGTTCAGATTACATTACACTATTTCATGCCATTCATCGCATTAGGAAATGAAAAGGGTTGCTCTACATGAAACAGAATCATTGAATGAAACATGCCCTGCTATGAAATGCTTCCAGTCTATCCGAGATACCGATAGGTCAATCTACCATCTAAACAATTATTCAGTTTATTTTCTTGCCTTTATTCCTTTCACTGAGATAGAAGTCATGGCAATTAATAAGGAAAAAGTTAAACCAACTTGGAAAAGAGAGAGTCAGTTACCCAAAACCATTGAAATTAAAGATATGATGCTGTTACGCTTGAAAATATCTTTGATTTCTCCATTATTATCCTTGAAAACTGCTGTTAGCCTCAGGATCTGTTGTGTTACTTACATTAAGCATAGGGGATGCTGCATTTCTGCAGCTGGGTGCTGTGCTGACTCCCAGCCATCAGGGACAGGACAGCAACAAACCTCAGCTAAAGACTCAGCCCTGTCCCGCTGCCCCAAACAAAACTGGAAACCGCTATTACATCGCACCACCAGGCACTATAGGCATTTGCTTCGCAAAGAATAACTCCTCTCAGCTTTCTGGGAATGAAAGAAAAAAAAAAAAATAAGGCTTGAATCTCTAATAAACTGCTTAAGCTTTTGTCATACTTGCCATGATCTAGACTCCCAGGAAAACAAATTCTTTCTGAGCCCATAGCCCTCAGTTATGATCTCAATGATTTAATTAAAAAGGAAAAGTTTCCTTCTACAGCCAGAAGGCAGCTGAAAGTATCGGACAGTTAGCAAGAAGAGGAAAACAGCTCAAGGATATTGTTAAAAACATCCGGGCAAGAAAAAAAATGCAAATAATTTAACAAGTTGTGCTAGAAGGAGACCAGATCAAATACTGAATTTTAAACTAGGTCCAAACCAGAAGCTACTTTCCTTAAGTTTAACCCGTCTTAGGGAGGCTCTTTTTACCATACTGCTTCAGCTACAGCTGGAAGCACCACCTCCAAATTACTAACAACATTTTCAACACCCATGTGTGCAAAAGCTGCATTATTCTTAGGAAAAAGAGCACATCCTTCTGGGATCCAAACCCAGGTTTTTGGGCTCACACATCTAAAACTTCACAGACTTATCAGGAGCAAACAGAACCACCTGAAGCTTGCCTGCCTCTCGCAAGGAGGTAAACAAAATTCAACCATTATATTGCAGAGCCTAGCTTCTGCTTTTGTCCTACTTGCTGCACAAGGGGGGGAAAACTGAGTTCAGAGCTCTCATGAAGAACACCACGGTGACAGTGAAAGAGAGGTGTCCTGAGCCAAATTCAACTACTGAAACACCTCTCTGAGCCACTCGTAGGTTTCTTTGTCAAGCAGGGACCTCTCCTCCTCATAAAAATAGAGAAAAAAATAAAGAGCATAACTTCAGCTTTGATTCAGCTGAAGGAATAAATACCCTGTTTTCTCAGGGGCCGTGTGAAGCTGGTTGTCTTTGTGTTAGTCTGAACTCGTAACACCAATTATGACTAGAGCATACTCGTCATTCTTCCTGAATGCTGGAAAGCATAGAAGAAAATTTGGCTTTTACCCTATAGTACACAACTGATGGCAGCAGCCTGATTTCACCAGTGATTTCACCAAAAACCTAAAGGACTAAGATGTTTATGGGTTCAGGATAGAGACCAACCACTAGACAGATGCTTGCACTAGAAGCCCACTATTTTTTTTTTTTTTTTTTTAATAAATAAGTCTTTAAAAGCAGATTACAACAGTCCAAGTGCAGCAATCAGTTACTCAGCTTCTTTAAAAATGAATAAATAAGGAGTATTATTTTTCCATGCGTACAGGCTATATACTTTGTCTCCCCATGTTTCTAAGGCTGAAGTGGGAGAAGATTGCCTTTGTTTAACCCATATATAGAGATAATTAACCAGGGACATTTAGTGATTCTTTGTCATTCAGGATAATTAACTAGGCTGGCACAGAAACAGTGTTTGCACAGGTTGTCTTTTCCTGAGTTGCTCACTTGGGGGGGGGGGGGTTGCAGGTTTGGGGGGGGTGGTTTAAAGAGATTATCAGTTTCATCCTGATGTAAAACATAAGAATTGCATCTGATTACCAGAAATTAACAGAAATGATTGTTAGCAGCTCTGCAACACCCTGAGTCAGCTCCCTTTGCATCTGAGGGTCATACTTTCCAGGCAGGCTGATATATATGCTACTATCCCTTACAGCCTTTCACCTCTCCCTTAATCATCTCACTCTCAACCACCTTGATAACCTCTCTTCATTCTTATTAAAGACAGAAAATATATTAGCCGAGTACATCAGCTCCATTGACTTACATAATTACTTTCCTTTCCTATTGGTAGTGAAAACCCCCCAACTCTCCAGGGTTCTCTTCCCAGCCACTTTTTCTAGACCTCTTTCACTTTGCTTCCTCCTATGACACCAGTGCATTGCATTCTGTTTCAACTCAAGTTTACTTGCATGCCTTCTTCCAATATCTTCCTTTCAGTCTCCTCTGAGACACTGTAGTCAACCCCGTGATAAACTCATAATTTCAAAAACCATTTCCTGATATTTTCACCCTTCGGAGCCATCCAGTGGCACCGAAGTACACAAAATGCCATGACTTGTATACGGTCCGCTGAGAACTGGAAGAACTGTGTACAACTGCCATAGAGCCAGGACAAAGTAAAGAATGGGATCATCTCCAGAAGCACTGGAGATAGCCCAGTCCTAGGCAGAGCCTGTTTTTTCTCCTCATTCACAACTTTTATTATTTGCCCCATATTCTATAGAGCTGCTAGGCACCTATTCCATGCTTACCTTCACAGCCCAACATAGGCTTGGGCACGTTTCTGATCAACGTGGTCCTCGTATAAGACTTCACCAAAACATGTTTCTGCTGTAAATCAGGACTTCCCAAGGATCAGTCTCCATGGAGATACCTAAAAAAGATTATTTTCTGCTAGTGAGAATTCAAACTTGTTAGTGTGTATGAGCATTATGCAATGGATGAGGAAACGGCCAAAACGAAATGAGATTTCACAATTATCTTTGGAGAATGAATTCCTCTGGCAGCTTCATCTGCCTTGGAGAGACCCTGGGGTGGGAATACCCATCAGAGAAGGTTGATGTGGGATGGAGCTGGATGTGTGGCTGACCAGTAACTCTGATTTTTGAAAACTGGTATATTCCTGAATTCACTCATTTCTTCTTTACCCCAAATACTAGCAATGCTAGCAAGATAAATCATCTTTATTTTGACTTGTGGGAAGTATCATCCAGAAAGCAGTAGAAACCCTGTAGCTCCAGAGCAGGTTCAATATGGAGAATGGCAGCAAAAAAATCTTTCCTTCAAACAGAGCTTTTACAAAGACCTTTTAGGGGTAAAACACCGTTCTCTTAAGCACCGTTATACTGACACACAGACTGTATTGTACAGCAGGTCTTGCTCACACTCGGTTTACACCTTTATAACTTGCAACACTTTTAGCATATTCATTCCTATTTGCACTTTAACGGATGCACCAAGAAGCCTCTTGTTTGCTGGTGTGACTCCTGCCCTCTGTGTCCCTAGAAAAATACCCAAAGTTAGTTGTTTGGTGTTTTTTTTTTTAAATGTCATTTTTATTCAGTACTTCACAACGGCAACAAAAACAGGACACTGAAGGATTATACTTTTAAAGAGGAGTTTCTATCAAGCAGCTATTCTTGTCCTAGTGTAATATCTCATTTTCTCAGCAGTTGATTAAAATCCATTCTGTTCCACTGGGCTACACCCAGTGACACTCCCCTGATACAGAGATATACGGAAGAGATAAAAGAAAATAATATATCACTGGCAACGCTCAGAACATTATTAAAAGCATATATTCAGTACCTACTTATCTTTTATGTATACAGATATCTGTGGTGACAAATAGCCTATTATAGTATATGATTGACTGAAAATAAAGAGCAGAAACTGGAAAAAGAATACTGAATAACCTGATGACCATTTACTGGTCATATTTTACATTATTCCTCTAATTATATGCACTTTCAGATTACTCACAGGAGAATGAATGCAAGGAAAGACAACATCATTTTAATGTGGTTCCAGCCAAGAACTGGAGCTAGTTATGGATTTCTCTAGTAATTCAGCCAATAAACAATGGGACTTGGGTTTACCACTGTATGAGGTGGATACCAGCAGCATCTCTAGGTACTTCTCCAGCAGTACCAGGAGGACTTGATGCTACAGGGGTCGTCAGAAGAGGGGATAAGGACTACATCAAAGCAGGAACCAGAGCCCACAAACTGGGACAGGATACCTAAAGGCAGGGGAAGAAGAGAAAGCAATTACATCTCAAGGTCCTGAGCTCTTTACGACCCCATACTGTATCTTCCAAAGGAACAGCCAGAAGAGGCACAGGGAAGAAAGAGACCACAAAACAAGGAAGGGTTAATGACCGAGTGGTTTATTCCATTTATTTGCCACTGGCTCATCTTACACAGATTATGACACCAATCATGTCCTAATACGTGAAGTTTTGTTCATCACAGGTTTATAAGGTTAAACTCAACTTTATCTTTACTTACATAGAAGCATTGTGTCTCCTCCTAAACAGTGCAAGATGGACACTTAGCTAGGTGGATTAGTCAGCATACAACAAACCCATGCAGAGACAGATGTGAGGCTAGGAAGAAACAAGTTTATAACTGAAGCTGATTTTAGCAGCTGAGTGCAGAACTAAAAGCGCAAAAACAAAATGACAGCAATCTTGAAGCAAAACTCCTTTTGACTCCAATACCTTTGTTTCTGTGGCTAAAAAAAACAACAAAAAACCCAAAGCATTTCAAGATCCTAAGCATTTGCATATTGCCATCCAAATAACCAGTGTTGACCTTGCTTCTGCATCAACACTGATGAGCGGAACCAGGACAGCAGTTGTCAGGACACTGCATGGCCTGACAGCTGCATTTGTATGTCGGAGGCTTATCTCTGCTCTTCTGAGCTCAAGGACACTTGTGCACAACACCTTCAATAAAATGCTCACAGCTGAGAGTGAAAAAATCTTGAGCTCCTTCTTAGATTTCTGTTCGCTTTTCATTTCGGCAAATTCACTTCCAAGAATCCAAATGTCACAATTTAACGACAGGCTGCAAAGAAACCAAAAGTGTGGCATCCAAAATCCATTCTGGTGCAAATCTCGAACAATGCTGGGCTAAGCCTGTGGTTTGACTTAGAATCGTGTCATGTGTCTGCTGGACTATTTTACAGCAAATTTTCAGCAGTTGCTATCCCAAATACGTTATACCTGTATACACGGAGTCGTAATGGAGAAAACTGAAAAATCCCTGTTAGATAGACCTGTACTCCATGCTCCTCGTGAATTAACTAAGAATTCAGTGGCCATACAGATTATCAGGTCTTTTATGGTTTCATTTGAGAGCGTAATACAAAAAATGCACAGGCTTTAAGAATAGTACTTTCAGAGCACCTTCGTTCATTAACTCTTTAAGCTCATAGTAAAAGCTAACCAGAGTTAGTTTTGACCTAAGTACTTTTCACCTTCCCATCCATTTCTTCATAGACTTAAGACAACCATATAAACTTTTTCCTTAGACAGATGAATCTATAATTACCCAACCG
This sequence comes from Harpia harpyja, assembly GCF_026419915.1. Taxonomy (NCBI): domain Eukaryota; kingdom Metazoa; phylum Chordata; class Aves; order Accipitriformes; family Accipitridae; genus Harpia; species Harpia harpyja. The sequence goes on from NC_068951.1 coordinate 42,158,691, forward strand.
AGAGTTCTTTGCAATTTTTTTTGTGAGCATCAGCTACCCCCCACTGCCAAAGATGAGATACTGGTCACACACTGCTGATCTAATCCAAAATCACTGTTCTTGCTACCCAGCAGGTAATAATTCTATTCATCCGCTTCATTCATTTCACCTAATCAATCATCGATTCAGGAAAGCTCCTTGAATTTTTTTTATCTATCATTTACATGGGCAAGCAATACATATTTAGCTCCCTTAATATTTCTTCATACATCAAGTTATCGGTGCCTCTAGCCCCTTAATCAGTTTTGTTGCTTTTCTGTGAATACCTTCTGGCTTTCCAAAGTCCTTCCAGCACTGGAGTGCCCAGCCGAGAATGCGGCATTTCAACTGCACTCTCACAAGAGTTCAACAGATAAAAACAAACTCTTCCTTTTTCATCCTTTGGATGCCTGGGCATCCAAAATCATAAGTATATTATTTACCAGTTAGGACAACTTTTTTATTCCAAATATTAGGTCTGCAGCTGCAATACCTAAAGAAGTCTGAAATTCATTAGCTTTGCAAGGGTTTTAGTGACTATTTTCTTTCATTTCGTTCTCAATTAATTTCTAACTTTTTACTGAGGATTTCAGGTTTGAAAACAACTGAAAACACCAAAGCTCAACGCTGCTAAGTTTGCTGCATTTCACCTCAAAAAGGTAACAAAAGTAACTTGATTTCCGTGCAAACACCATAAATCACTGTTCGCTTTCTGATTCTTGTTACATACTTTTGCTCAACTCATCAGACATTGCCTTCTTGAACATAGACTGAGTTACTACATCCCAACGATGTCAGAAGCCAGCAGTCTGTTAACATAGTACACGTATAGCTTGTGTATGGTGTTCACTGTAAAACAATGCAAAATTTCCTCTTCTACTACCTTGGTAAACTTTATTAAACCCTTGATGGACCTGATTTAGATACAAAGTAAATTACTAACGTCAACTAGGCAACTGACTACTGCAACCACCAAAAAACCCATGGCTACAGTCTTGTCTGATACCCCGTTGTATTGCAGGCATTGTCGGCAGCACAGGGGGACTGTCAGCTTCTCCAACACCAGCTGTGGGAGACTAGTTAAGCATCTTTTCCTGAGCTCAGGAAGAAGTATCATTTTAGGGCAGAAACCATCTTATACCTAGAATTTGATTTTCCTGCTGCTGAGCTCCAAAGCCCTTGGCAATGCTTCCTTCCCAGTCAACAACCAAAACTCCTTCTTTAACTCCTTCCTCACGCCTCTCATTTCACCAAAATGAGTGGTGCAAGGACCCTCCGTGGAAACGTTGCCGACGTCAGTCTGTGACTAGTTCCACAGCCTGAACAAAGCAGTCTTCTCCTGGCATCCTGGACACAAATTGGCCTAGGCGTATCTGAAGTTTTGAAGAACATGTTTAGAGGGGAGCTCTATAGCTCCCTTCTGTCTTCTTGATGCTCCTGAACCTTCCTTTTTTTCAGGCATGGGGTTTTACATGGAGACACAGAGTTCCGAAGGGAAAAGTCTTCCCTAAATGGGTGGCAAGGGAGGACAGGTGTATGCATGCAGGTTAGCTGTTTTTCAAGCTGAGTAAATATCAGCAATCTATATAAACCCAACTTCAGCTAGCATAAAGTGAGGTTCACAAACCAATACTTTGAACCCTATACTCGTTTAAAGCTTTCAAAAGTTACTTTATTCCTTCCACTCAATAAGTTTTCTGATTTATTACAAAAAAGTGAAAGGTCCTCTCTCTCATTACCAATTACCTGAGCCATTCAGTCCTCTTTGATGTATCCTTGCATGAATAAGTTTGTTCCCAGACTTCCTGATCCTTACTTCTTTAACTTAAAATATTTGTCAAACAAGACCAATTTTCTACTTATGCAGAAGCCAGCTAATTATTATGGTAGCCTGTCATTCTGTCACACCGCCTTGACAAACAATATAGGAGATTAAAGAGTTGCTAATTGGCTGATACTGTTAGCAGCAATTTCATAGTGCTAATGTACCAAGAAAACATTAAAAAGTTGCTTTGATCAGACTATGGAAAATTTAAACAAAATGAGCTTTTGCAAGATGAATAGTGTTGTCCCACAAAAGAAACCCCATATGCAGGTAGCACTTTCAATATGGGATTAAGGAACACTACTACTATGTATATTGTAGAGATGCTCTGCCAACAGAAGAAAGTTTCTCCCAAGTCGTTCTTGGATTTGGGCGCCATTATTGAAAAATAGTGGGAAAACCACAAAAGAGATCATAAAACCACAAATTATGAATATATTTAAGGATACAGCTACAAGAGCTTCTTGGAGGAGTAGTAAGATCCAGTAGGAGTAGCAACGTACTCTAAACTACTCCATCGTAAAAGCCTGCAACCAAAAAAATTGCCAATGATTGCCCCAAACCAACTTGAAATATGACCACTCTCTCCTCAGCCGCTAAAGATGAGTTAGAAAAGATTGCAGATAGAATATAGCATGCCTTTCAGTTACAATCAATTAAGCAGGAAAAGACAAGATAATAAGGGTAATTAACGACATTTGGACTAAGCTAGGATTATAAAAATTAACAGCATTAATTTTGTTACTTTCAGTTAATGTACCCTTGGACAGATTTTAAATGGATGCGTAGCAGTAAGGTCAGCGATCAGTGTTACATTCCCGTTCTTGTCAAACCAATGAGAAAGAAATAAAATGTAAGTAGCAGGAAACACATCAGTAAATTGTTCTGAAAAGTACTGGAGCACTCACTTTTTCTCAGGAGAAAAATGAAACAGAAAGACATAAACATTTAGAAACGCATAAACAATACTCACAGTATGGTAAATATTGGAATACAAAAGCCTAGATGAGCTTAAATTCTCTTTTTCATTACCAAGGCCTTGCTAAATCTTCACATTTCTTAAAAAATCCTGTAACAAGGGATGGTAAATAACCACACTTGGGAAGACATTGTCTCCTACCACATCTCGATCAGTTCAGCGAATGAGTCAGAGCTGTTCTTTCACTTCAGCTGCTTTCACTTGGGAGTTTTCTGGTTCCTGCAGGGAAAACAAGAAAGAAAATAAAACAACCTCCGTGCAGTCTCCTTGAAAACCATAGCACAGAGACTGAGACAGCGCACGCAGCCTCCCAGAAACTGAAAAATTGAGAACTAGACTTTTAGATATCCTGAAGTGCTCAGGTATGGATCTTCCATCCGCTGCAAGAGTACTTTTCATTATGAAAACGCATCATGGCAAAAAGGGCAAGTGAGCACGGAATTGGGCAAATCAGCGTGGTTGTCAAACCTAACAAGAAATCCACCCAGTACCAGTTATTGTGGGGGAAGACACATGGGAGCTAATTTTTATCAACAGAAACGTTGAAAGTCAAATAAAAGACAAAGAGGAAAGGATGGAAGTTTCTTTTCTGGCTTTCTGCTGCAAGTTCTCTCCTTTAGGAGCCGATCACGCGGCCCACAACAAAAGAAAAGATGGCAGGTGGCTGGAAGCATGGTAGACCCAGAGCCCCACCTGCTTGGCACAGCGGTACTCGCTTTGCGTTTTTGTAGAGTCAGCAGCAGATAGGACTCTTTGGCAAGACAAAAGAAGAAATTAGTGAGGTGCCTGCTATCAAGGCGTTGCTCTTTAGCACCTTCAACTTGAGTTCAAGCCACTGCTGCTTTTTTTCCCCCTCAAAAGCCCTGAATCTTCTCCTGAGGGGCCCTAGGAAAAAATTAATGTTTATGTGTTTGGAGGGATCCAAATGTTACCATCTGCTGTTCTACAATTTTTCTGTATTTTCCTGATTGAGTTTAACACATTAATCATTGACACAATATTGTTACTCATTAGAGTAAATGATGTTGTCTAAAATTATGAGCAAGGGAAAGAATCACATTGAATGAATTTCAGCTACGAGGAAAGCTACTAACTTCTCTTCAGCTACTTCCCAATTTAAAACACTAATTGAAATCAGTCTACTCCTTGCATCAACAAATGAAGGAGAATTATGTTGTTCTTTAAACCTTGTGTTCAGAGATTGCATTGATCTCCATTATATTAATAAGTCACATTATTCCTTCATTTCTGCTAGCTTTATAAGTAGGGAATTATACAGGAAAAAATGAACTGGGATGCTGTGCGTTGAATATATCCACTCTTTTTCTCTTGCTTGTTTACCATTAACGGTTATACTTCATCTATTGCTTAATGATGTTAGTGCTTAAATGATCTGATATTGGTTCACAGAATTATTATAGACTTAGATGTAGCTCTTCAAGATAAAAAGACAGGAATGGCTGCAGAATTTTTTCCAAGTTCCCAGAGGATAAACAATTTCTGTAGGCTGTGAGGTTCAGATTCATCTCATCAAAAAGCAGGCAGTTACGCTTATCTAGGCCCATACATAGTCAATATAGGAGAAGCCACAGCTTTCAATGAATTTGCAGTAAAGGGCTAATTAAAAAGGGAGCAATTGACACAAAAAAACTGGAAGGGGGGGTGGAGAAAAAACCATAAAAATGCAATGAACTTTCATAATTCTCTTGTTGAGCAAAGCATTTAAGAATTACTCAAGCGTCACTATTTCCTTGTTAAATCATCCTGTGTACTTGAGCTCGCTACATAAACAATCTCTTTTTTAAATAATAGACTATTTCAGGAAGCATTTGCTGCATGTATTTAACTCCGTATCCTCTTGACCATCAATCAGGTCCTGGAATTCATTACTTTTTTACCCTCCTCCATTTCCTGCAAATTGAATTAGACTGTTACAGTCAATCCCCAGGGCACGTTTGGCAGCTGAGGACCCAAACGGATGAGTCCAGCAACAGCGCGTTGGGGTCTGTATCGTCTCCTGGCCAGCCTAGGTTGGCTCAGCTGACGGCTACAGACTCATCTGTTGGGCTGGAAGGAGATCCCTTTACTGTGAGCTTCTTTGTAGCCTCACATATTGAAACCAAAAAGTAGAGTATGTCTGTGTACAAATCTTCACAAACTGTGAGTTAAATTAAGACGACTATTTTCCTAGGACTTCATACTTCCTGGGCAGAAGTCCGTGATGAAATTATAGCCATATAACATGTCTTAAAGCTTGTCTCATATGTTCCAACTTTTGCCCACGAATCAGAAATAAGATCTGCACCTTCAGCATTAGACATTGTTTTAAAAATGTAGTAATTAAAATGTGAAATCACTTTCAGACACCACAACCCAACGATCATTAAAGACAAAATCATCATCATAACTATCAAGGGTTTAACGTTTCTGTTAATGACATGCATGACGTTTACTGACACTAAGAGGGTTTGCACACATTTTGGAGAATAGGCTCAGACTTCAGAGCGATGCTTGCGAATTAGAAAAACAATTACAGAAGAACGTGGATACCTGCAAACTTCTATATACAAAAAGAAAAAACATTATCTGCTGAAGTAGAGTGTAAGAGTGAGTTATTAGGAAAATCGGAGAGAAAAGAAACTGAGGAACGATAGAATCACAAGCTGAACTTCAATCACAGATGTCTGGCTGCTGCAGGAAAGGTAAGAGCGATTACAGGAGGTGGTGAGCGTGGACACGTCTGTCCTCGGTGGTGGTGAGACCTCATCCAGAGCGCTGTAGCTGATAACCTGGCGCTGCCCATCGAGGTGGCTGTGGATCAGCTGGAGGAACGTCAGAGGAGAGCAGCAAGAGGGACCAGAGAGCTCAAAAACATGACCTGTGAAGAAGGGTGGGAGAAACTGGAGTCGCTGGAGCAGTGTGAGTGGGAGAGAAATGAAACCCCTCTTTACCTACGCAGGTATCTCAGGAGCTTTTGTGGTAGAGTGGGTTCTTCCAGGGTACTCAAAAGGCACTTTCGGAACTAGCTGCCAGCAAAGCGTTGTTGGCAAACAGTTTCGGGCTCGATGCCCTTGTTACCTAGATCAATCTTTTAATCTGCCCAGATGATCTAGAGGAAGAAGCATTCAAACTTTGGTACAGCCTCATGCAGTTATTTTGGATGCTGCATGTGAGAGAAATTCTTAAGGAAATTGGCTCTTTGATTTTCCTAGTAATTGAGTTTTGTTGCAAAAAAGTATCTGTATAAAATCCTTGTTCTCTTAAGCAAATGAAAAAAAATTACCTGCAAGCCTACAATATTTTAGAAGCGTAAGTTCTAACAAAAGAGCAATTAGTCCAACAGTATACAAGGCCTACGTGAAAAAAAAAAAAGTCTTACTTTATACATAATTTCGTTTCTACTGTGTTCAATTCTAGTTCTTCTAACTGCTAAACAGCAAGAAAAGAGAGTGGGAAAAGACTTACAGAGAACAAAACAGTTTTCTTAAGTATTCTATCCATGTATAATAAAATGTAATATGCAGACTGCGGTAAATTTAACCTCTTATTGATATGAAGGAGAAAAATGAGAACAGCCTAAGAGTGCTGTTAATGGACATTCATTCGGCACAGATTGCAATTACAATCTACGCAGCAGTTCCGAGTGGTTCTACTGAGCTATGAACAAAGTTTATATCGCAATTCACAATTTCAAGAGTATAGAACGAGAATGAAAATTATGCTCCTTCTTGTTAAATGACTAACAATACAATTTCAAGACATATTAAACATTAAATAACTAATCTTGCAAAACGCTAAATTCTTCAAGTCCCATTCGAAATCTTAAGGGCTTAGCAAGCCGCACCATGAACATCTCTGATCAGGCAAAGGTCTGACCGATTGATGAGACCAAGTCAAACTTCTCTGCCATTAGTTGTTTACCGATGTTATTTTTTCCCCAGCCAATTAACATATAATAACAAAGGTTATTTTTTTCAGTCATACCAAATATTTCTCAAAAGCTTTACTAGGATTTAATCACACCTTTTACAAATCACCTTTGTTTTCAGAAACAGCAAATGATAAATCCTCATTTTCCTAGATGCCACATTAGACAGAGTCAGTCACATCACATTGAGCGATGGACATAGCCAAACCCACTCTTCTTAATCTGTTTCCCTATTTAAAGACACTTTCAAACTTTTGGTTAATCAAAGCTAACACAGACCTTTCTGCTTGGTTTCACACATAATTTGTAGAAATTGCCAAGTATGGGTCAAGCCACCAGCTAGGCAGTCATGGACCACTAGGATAATTGGCTTTCTATTGAATAACTCAGTCTCAGAGAAGGCTGCCTTTTCATCCCTACCTGAAAAAGCACGAAGAAACAGCAAACTCTGCATCAAAAAAAGTTTACTCTCACTAATTCAAAGGAAAAAGGAGGGTGCTGCATCACAGCTTGGCTTCCACCACCAGCGTGCTTGACCTTGCAGGCTACAAAATAAAAAATCCTTGTAACTGTGTTGGTAAATAAACTGATTCAGGCTGACACAGTGGTGATGGAAGAAGTGATATACATAGAACATCAAGCTGTCATTTCTATAAAATGACTTTTTTTTAAACTAGCGGCACTTTAGAAAATGCCTTAAAACACAGCAATCTTTCAGACAATTTTCTTATGTTATAACATCAAAAACAAAAAGGGATGAAGCCTGTATTCAAGTGCTAAAGGACAAAAAAAGGACGTTTTGAAAATCTTCAGCGCTGTAATTACAAATGTGACAGTTGCTATTCATATAAGATTAGAAACAAAGAAATATGAAACTTATTATAAGCTTCATGAATGTTTACTAAATTTAAACATCCCTACTTAATTTTCAGCATTTGCAGCTTTGGTTCAGTTACATTCAACATGTATTCACTTTAAACAACCTTTAAACCAAAATACAATACAAAAACACTCTTAAGCACTGGTAATGCTTGAGCCTTGCAAGTAAGCATTCTTCTTCAAAGATTGCCGTTTCTTACTTCCATGAGAAACTCTGAAAAGTACAGTGTTCTCACGCAAATAACGTTGTAGTTGCTACCTACCTATCATTAATCTCAGTGGAGTATAGACGCTTCCGAATTCCTCAGGCAACCACATACCACATCATCTAGGTAAGGGATTAGGTGCCTATTTAAAAATCTGACATGTTTTCCTAATCCACATCTGTTTTATGGGATTATAGTACCTAGCTCACAGGTAAATCTCAATACCTATTTGCAAATATTTCATTAGACTCCTATGAAAAGTTAGAAAGAAGAATGAAGTATTGCTATTATTTCAGCTCCAGTGCAGAATTTATTTCTGTACTAGTGATTGAAAGTATCAATTAATGCTAACACTTACAGTTAATTATTGTTAATATAACTGGGATTTATTATCTGTGGGTAGGACTTCAGCACTACTTTTAAAATTTATGCTTATGGCTGTCTGCTATGCTTTGAAAATCATCATTTTATAATTAACATGCAGAGTATTAAACAAATTTAATCTTTTAAAGCTAATATTTTATGAAAGAGCAAGAGGAAAGACTTTCCTACAAAATAGCAGTCAGAACTATTTAAATCCAAAGGCCAAGCAATTACACAGTTCATTTTAACTAAAATAAAACGGTAAGGCTCAAGCAGGAGCTTTAGGCTGAAGGGAGGGAAGACAAAGGAGAGCACTTGGGGCCAGATGGATGGTTCAGACAGAGCAGGAGTAGAGAGGGTACAGCCATATAGCATATATGTCGTTCCCCGTGGGTGAACTGGGATATACGTTCAGCCATAGCAATTGAGACAAAGGTGTAAGCGACAATAAATTTCTTGAATTTTTTTTTTTTTGCGATGGGGAAGGGAGCAACGATGTCTTATTATGAAGCTAAAAGTTGCATTCCCGTGAGGTTAACAGAAATTAGCTGCTGGTAGGTATTCCCCACGCGAAAACATCACAGTGGCAAAAGGAATCCTCAATGTTAGAAGAGAACACAAAGCAGTTAAAGTATTATTAAATATAACCTTCAGGGAAAACTATTATTTTAATTGGCTGAATGACATTTATGAGACATCACAGGCAAAACCAAGAAAAACAGAGATGCTTAAATTTTCTCTTTTCTCTCCCATTACTGACACCAGTCCAAAGGCTGGGGAACTCTCGGAGCAATGTAAAGCAGCAGAGGAGCTTGTGTACAAGACAATCAGGAAACAGATTCGGAGCTGATTATCAGCAGGAGCAATTTTCTTCTGGAAGCTGTAACAACTCAGATCTAAACTTTTGCTTTTCAGCAAAGTACTAGCTCACAGAATATAAAATAGTTGTTACATAAACCATAACAGCAATGAAAGCAGCCAGGGCATTACTGAGCAAAAACATAGTAACAGCAAGTATTTTATGGAGGTGACGACTACCTTGCCCCCCTCACGTTACATGCCATTTAGGTATTCCCACCAGAGCACGGGCTGCTGTAAACCTCTTACTGCATTGCATTTCTTTGTTTGCAGCGTAACATCCGCTACTGTAGTTTTATGTACGTATATAAGGTGTAAGAGTTCATCCAGAGGAAAATAAGATGGAGCTGCTCTAAACATTACGTTGTCCTTTTAAAAGGCAGAATACAGCAGTAGACAAGTCACTGCCTGCTGCTTCTCTTGCCCGCCCCTGTAAGGTGATGATAGTAGAGGACCTTCAACAGGAGCCAGTCTCAAAGCAGCATGCAAAGGACCCAAGGTGAACATGTCCAGCTACAGAGGATGAGAAATTTGACTTGATAAAATAAAGCTTTTCGTATATCTATCTTAGACCCACTTGGAGACATAATGGATAAAATTTTGTGTAGCTGCTCTGTGAACCACAAATAGTTTCATCAAACAACCGACTCAACTTGAAAGTGGTTTTTCCAGCTTTGGTATATAAATGAACCTTCGCAGACTGTAAGCACTGCAGGAGATAGTACAACCTTGCCGTCTGTTTTCAGATTGCAGTAGTCAAGGTTTCGTGTTTCAAAGAAAAAGCAAGCCATGTATTGATAGGAGTCTCCTATTAAAATATCTTTTCTCACAAGTAATCAGACTGAAACCAGCAGTGAAAAGTTCATAATCATTGTGACTATGACAAACATTTATCATCATTTATTCTCAAATCAGTTCAGTCTGGAAAACATTCCATAAGAGCACCCATGGAAAATAGTTGTGCTGAGAAAAGAGTGAAAGAATATACTAGAATACATTAATTCACTTTGTACTGCAGTTGTTGCAAAGTAACCAACTTCTGTGTTAAATTCACTTTATTTTACCTTGTGGAACAAGTACTGCTTTAAGCACTGCAAATTAAAAATGAATCTCTTTAAGAACAACCCGAGCTCCTTTCACGAGTTTTGTAAAACAGCTGTCAGGAGATGCATTGAGCTCAGGAGAATGAGACCCACCATCCTTCATGGCAGGTATTAAAATTCCCAAAGAAATTGGAAGCAGTGTCCTCCAGTTCATCCAGGGGAATATCCAGAAGGATAAACGGGAAAACAATGAAGGAGAATGACAAAACCTGAGCAACGGGTGCTCAGACTCAGATTTCTTACCAGATAAGTTATTTCAGAGTTTGTCAGGAATATATTAATCTTGCTTGGAGAAAAATGCCACATGCTTAGAAGAGACCTGACTATAGAGTTAACAACTACCCCCCCTCACCAGGCTAATGTGGCTCCAGGAACCTGAAAACTGAATTTTCTCTTTCAGATATCAGAATCATTTAACCCAATCACTCAATAAGAAGAGACGGTTTTCATTTACAAAAATTGATCAACCCAATGATCCAGAAAACAGGCAAAGGGTGAAAAGTAAGCTCTGCGATCCACCTCTGTGAGGGAAGAAATACAACAAATAGTATGCTGATTTTATTCTTTGAGTGGATTTCTGCTTAACTGAATGTTGCCTACCAAGGTGGATTTATCAGATCTGCACAAACAACCTAAACCGCTGAGGAGCAGAACGACTTTCCTATCCGCTTAACATCACCAGACTGCACAAACACTGGCAGACAGCGCTGGAGAAATTGTGTCTGTTCGAAGAACAAAATTCCCGTCTTTTAAATTGTTGGCTGCACTTCAGTAAAATCACTTCAAAGTATTCATAAGGCACAAATTCTTTTTCATGAAAGAAGCAACATGGTCTTCTCTTTCTTGCTGTCTTCTGAAGAGACAGTAAATGCTAACATGTCTTTGAAATGCTTTCAGGGCTGGAGCCAGAGGCAGAGGTCCATATTTAGTAGAGCGTTTTGCCATGAACGCATTGCACCAATACCAGATTTCAGCTTACTTGCCGTTACAGACAGACCCAAACGCGTGGCTTTGTGGTCCGAGACCTCCATGTCTTGAAAAGTTCACACCACAGGCACCAAAGTGGCACTGCTCCTCCCGTACGGGACAATTCAGAAAAATAGATGTGTAGTCATGGCTGCTCTTCAGGCTTCTAGAACAAAGGAAGCCTGGAGACTACAGCAGCACCAAAATGAGAAAGAAGTCCCCTCCAAGGTATTTTCAGCAATGGATAACCCATGCCTGCGATTAAACGAGGCTTGGACCAAGCACCAAGCCTGCAGGAATGGCAGCCACCCACCAAAATGAAACCACGAGATCATGTTGCACCCAGCTGGTCTGCAGGCAACTGGTTGCGGGGGTCTCCTTCCCAAGGAACAGGTTTCTTTGGACCAGCAGTGGGGTTTTGTTCATGTTTATCACTCCTGGTTGAATAAGTTAAGACTGAATTTGTCTTTGAATATGTGAAACGTGAGCATTGAGTTCAGTACCAACCTGACCACACAGGATCTGCTCTCAAACCTACCAGAGCCAAAAGGTCACTGTCAGCAGCGCTGAACAACCAATTAGGGACCACAAGCGTCAAGTTATTTTGTATTTTTTACTGGGAACCACTATGATAGTTGAGCGTACATCCATACATTTCATATATATACTATTAATATTAGGGTCTTACTAGCATACTACTAATTCAAAAATTATAGAAATGCTCTAATACACAAGGTGAGGGAATTCAAGAACTCCAATGTAAAATGTAAAGCAGGATTAAGTGTATCCAGGGCTCTGTTCCCGAGGACTGCCAGCAGGATGGACACTGGTTCAGCACCCTTGTTCAGAAACCTTTTGCCACGCAAGTATCTAAGAATTACCATGTATTCAAACATGCAGTTTTGAAGCCAAATTAGAAATAGTTTTGACCAGGAGGAGAAGGACGAAGGTACTTCTGATGCAGATTCTTAAAAAAAGTCCCCGTTTTCATTTCTTGTTCTGATTTCTAATTGTTTTTATTAAATGGCAGTTTCTGTTGGTTGTATGCTTAAAAGCTAGCTGAAAAATTTTATTCAAGTTTTATCAGAAAGAAATCAGCTAGCAAATATCTTGGAAAAGTCATTTTAGTAAAAGATGAAAGCAGCTAAAACCCATCCTTTAGCATTAATATTTTATGCCAATTTACTTGCAGCTAGTACTAGTTACTCCAGTCACTGCATCTGGTAATGTAGGAAGCACTAATATGAGCAAAGGTAGCATATATATCCTCACTTTTTTTTTTTTTAAGTTTTATCAACCCATTTTACCTCTTCTCTGTTTCTGCCACCAATGATTCTTGTATTTCTTAATTTAAGATATTTTAAAATGCTATTAGTCCATAATGGGGGAAAAAAAAAAAAAAAAAAGGCAAACCCTTCAAGACACATGAAAAAAAGCCTTAAAATGTCCAGAGGGGCTGTCTGGTCAGTGTTTCTGTTCCTCTTTATCACAAGCTAGCAAGGAACAAAACCCTGTCATTGCGATTTTTCACACATTTTATGTGCGTGTGTACTCTGCAGCTGAAGTCTCATCCACTGGCCCAGAGCAATCCTGGGTGTTACTGATACAGAGCAAGTAGTAATACACAGAATAGAAGACAAACTCACGGAAAACAGCAAACTACTCCCACAGACAGGCAGCCCACAGGTTTTCCTTGCTTTACAAAACTCCCCGGAGGTGTGCTGGAGCAGGGCGCTTCCTCCCACTGTGGCTGCGAAAGATGCTCTCCTGCATCCGCGGCCGCTCCCTGCCAGTGCTCACCTGGAGCATCGCGCCCCTCCCTTCTCCCTTTCCTCCCAGAACGAAGACCAAACATTACCGTGAAAATATGTAAATGTTATGCGAAGCATTGACAAGTCTACTGCAAATAAACTCAGGTGAACTCCCCTGCTTTGCTATGCTGTTTATTACACTAAAAACTCAAGCAGAAGCCACTGTGCATTTGAGGTTATATTCTGCTGCGAAAGAAAAGAGGAAAAAAAAAAAAAGGAGGGGGGAAGAAAGAGCTTGCTACTTCTTCGCAGACACAGAGCTTCACAGACAGGACAGGGAGAAGTGGCAGGGAGCCGACAGGTAGCATCTCCCTGCAGAAAGCCAGCAAATGCTCCCAGCAAAAAGGCAGCACACTGCATCTGGATTCTCCCTACCTGCGGTTTTCAGCAGCTTCAGCAGATTAGAGCTTGTACGGAAATAGTTTGGGCACATAAAAGTGCAGCTGAAAAATAGAGCCACTGAGTAGAGAAACTGAATCCATCAGGGCTTTTTCTTAATTTTGGAGGCAGGGAAGGATGGAGAGAAGGGGCGAGAGGTGAACATAGGCATTTGGTTCTTGCTTTTTAGCACAGATTGGAAACAGGTACCTCCCATCGGAGAAGACATCTGGGGCCTGGGAAATGTTTAGTAATCTCTAATGGTTAGCAAATATTCACCTGAGGAGTAAACTAAAATAATATCAGTAAGGAATGACAAGGTAAAGTGACAAGCTCAGCACAGGAACAAGGGGCTTTTAGTGAACTAGAAAGCGTATATATTGCACTAGAGTATATGCTGTGTGATGTCTAAATTATTTTTAAACAACAAATAATCAAGCGTTCTTACGTGAAAAGCAGCTAAATGATTAAGACACAGATTCCTAGCCTGCACTGCATTGACTCAACTCCTCTGAGCAAGACCCAGCTTTCAGGGAAGGCAGGCTCCAGACCCGTGCTCACCGCCTCTGAAAAACTCAACCTAATGAGTCACACTTTAATATCTTCAGGCTGCAGCATATTAAAAAGAAGTCAGAAACCATCTTTAAAACTGCTTGCCTGGAATTTCAAAGAGCACTTTAGAACAATTTCCTAAATAAGAGTTTCAAAATTTGCCAAGGATTACTATGAATTAATTCAGCAGAAGTTGAGCTTCCCAGGGAAAGATCCCTGGCAGTACATTGCACCAATACCCCTGCTTAGAAACCATTTTCCTCTCTTCCAGAGCACAGGATCAAGTTTGAGGTAAGTCATTTACATAAATCCATAATGCATCCACCAAGCTTTTAGTTCTCAAGGGTATTATAATGCTAATAGAGGAATGACAAAGCAGTAGTTTTATCTTCCTAGACCCAACACCTCTATACTTGACATCTATAGCCCCGAACGACAGATACAGCTGCAGGCTTTCCATTGTAGTACTTTCATAATCCTTGCTTCTGGGCATTTATGGTCTAAAGCTGTCTGCTAAGGACCGTAAAAATGTTTTACTAAAGCAAGTTAGGCTTAAAATGTTGAAGATGGCCCTATTTTATGAATGGATGCTTAAACTGATACTTAGTGAGCCACAGACAGCACTTGCAGAACAGCTTATGGTTGCATTCATAAGCACAGTAGGGTCCAAACCATTGGCTAGAGCACCCCAGATTTCAAACTATAAGCCAGAAACTGCAGGAATAACACACAGCACAAGCCAGTCTGCTGCGTTTACCACCCTGCTCCAATAAAGTCAATGACAGATAAACAACTGTTAAGGTTCAAGATCAGGACCTATACACAAAAATCTCGCTTTCTTGATAAAAAAAGTACTACAGGTTTTTGGGTTGGTTTTTTTTTTTTTTGTCCTCTTTGCCATAGAACACAATTCACAGGGGAAATGTATGAGCCTGACCCACCAGCAGGTGACTGTGCAGAAGAACAGCCCCCCACACTTTCTTGTGCCCTCACCTTCTTTAGCCAACAAAACTATAGTTCTCCCAGCACTCTTCTCCATACCATTTTTCTAGGATAAAGCACGGTTGAGGGAATTTCTTCTCCTTCATAATCTGGGTCCCTTTAAAGTACAGAAAAGTCAAAATAAAGCTAGCAGGACTTTTTGCTAGGAAGGAATGTGACAGGGGTCTGGACCCCCATCATTTCAAAACCTTCTCAAAAGGTTTCTTCCAGCCAGTAATAAGCAGATGTAAATTCCTTACTCAGATCCAGTAGCATAACAGTGAGATGTAGGAATAGCGTCAAGAACCATAAATATACTGCCACAAAGTCCCTGCTAGCAAAGAAGTAATAATTTCTCATAATATTTTGAGTCTTCTCCTCATGCCACAACACTTTAGATATAGACAAAAGCTTGGATTTTAATTCTGTAAATACAGGGATCTATACCACTATCTTACCTTCAAAATCCTATATGAAGAAGCTAGGAATTGAAGTCCAAGCAAGAGCGTCCATGGGTGTGATGTACGGTAACCAAAAGAAGCTTTGAGGATGGCATTAAAGAATGGTCTGACACCTGCAATGTACTCTCTGTGCACCTAAAACACATTGCATATTTTTTTTCTCCTTAATTTTATTTCCATTCCAGAGTAGGAGGATATGAAGAATAACCAGGCAGTCTCACTCAAGCTACTGAGCACCCAGAACTCCTACTAACTGCTTTCCAGATATGTCCACCTCTCTCCATCAGCTGTAAGAGAAGATTGTAGACTCCTTCCTTCGCTCCTTTAAATCGTACTTCAAAGTTTGATCCATTTTTTGACATTTGCAGGAACCTTTTTTTCCCTTTTATTAAGAGCTGTTATTGTAAATAACCTTACATGGCACTGTACATTCTTTGAAACTTTTAGCAATAATTGATCAATTTTCCAAAGTTGGGGGGGTTTAATGTTTTTCGTGTTAGTGGAGCTAGGCACACAATACAGCTGAAAGCAGTTAATCCAATTGTCTTTCACCCAAAGGTTAGATATTCCCGAAACAATGTTTTAGAAAATGTAGTCTAAATGAGCAGTGACCTGCACACACAACAGCCGTCCTCGTCCAAGCATCTGTATAGATCACATTTCCCTTTACGGGAAACCATGTTGGATACAAAGGTCTTGTTGCAGGACTCAGAAAAAGAACAGAATCTCAGGCTTTTTGGAATAGCTACCCCAAATGCTGTTAAAGGAGCTCATCTTTCCAAACTAAGATATTTTAAACACCAAAGTCAGAGTCCAGCACAATAGTTGCCTCGATTATTTGCACCATAGCCTAGGGCCATTTCCACCATTGGGGGACTGCTCAGGAAATGTAGGAGCAGGACAGCATCATTTTGCACACCAGGAATGTAGCACCTTTTATGGCTGAAACATCAAGTCTAATTTGCCACTGGCAACTTGTATAAACTAAGTAATCTCGTATCAAGAAAATAACGTTGCTGCAGAACCAAATAAAACTGTAGTTTGACCCAATTTCATATTCCCTTGGTGAATTTTAGAGGATAAAATCAGAAGTTCATTTTTACAAAGTAACTTCTTTTAAGCTAAAAAACAATCCATAAAGTTAACACAAAACATTTAAATTAAAATGGAATTAAATGGAAGATTTGGAACTATGCAAAAAACCAGCTCTTGTTAGTGTAATGTTGAAACATTGTCCCTCTAGGTGCTCTTAGACGTATAAAGCCAGGAATGCTGCCGATGAATCACCTACTAAAACATCTCGGCTACAGACCAGGTACAGAGGGGATGTAAAAGCAGTCAAATTCTGAAATCTTAATCACATACTGGCTTTATATTTATTAAAGTTAATTGTGGGAAACGGAGGTAACATTTCATCACATAAACCACTTTAAGACCTTTTGCTGCATCTGTTAGACTTTTCCCTGCATGGTCTATACTGTGCCCACCAGAAGGCAGAGTCCCACGATCCAGGCACCGGAGCTGCCAAAAAGTGGGGAACAAAGGAGGGAGGAAAGGAGGAAGAGAGAAAGGAGAGATATTAGCATCATAGAAAATTTAATTTAGGTGAATTTCTTTGTTTATTAAAGGCCCAACTAAAATAGTACCCAGTTATTTAGGCACAGATGGCAAAGGAAGGTCATTTTCATCTATAAGCATTAAGGAATGGATAATACAAAACACCTTTTCCTTCCTTCAGGAGCTCTGGTCCTTTCCATATTTAAACACTACAGAAAAAAAAAAAAAAATCCTTTTGTTCCCAGTGTGCTCTCCCCTATTTCCATAACAGAAAGCTTCAAAACTATGAGGTGCCCTTCAGAGGTTTGCACATCCATCTCATTTCCAAAAAAATATTCATAGAAAATGCAACTCAAGAAGTTTCCAACCAGAGCTGACCTGTGTGAAAAACCTGAGCAGCTGAACACCAGGGATCTCCCGAAAATCCCCAAAGTGTCCTTCTGGTTCAGAAAACCTCACCAGCTTACAACCACATGCAAGGATGCATTCTCCCAGCTCAGACTATGCTATCCTGTACACTAATAAACTTAACTGTATTATTTTTTCAATACATGCTGAAGAACATCCAGGACGTGACAAAACCAGCATCTACATATTTCCTTCAAATCATACTTGGAGATCCTATTCAAAGTGTTATAAAACATGCATATATATGCGTACGCACGTGCTTTTTGTGCATGGATATCTTCATTGCAGTTACCAGCAGGTGTTCTGCTTTCCCCCACCTGTACCGAGAACATTGCTGCTTACATTTAGATGTAGATTTACAGGTAAATGGGAATACCAGGCAAGGAGTTGCCAATGAAAAAACTAGAATATGATAGCTACTTAAAGAGATTAACTTTCTTATTATTGTGTCACTGCACACTGTAATTCAAACAGCTGGTAGCCTCATTTCTGTAACTACGGAAAATTAAACTGGGAGAGAAAGCTCCTTTTTGTGCTGTTGTTTTCATGGCTACAAGACTCGGTTATGTGCCTTTTGTGCCTGTGGTCCTGTACAGGAGGCTCAACATTTAAAGGGCAAGAACAGTTGTTTCCCCTATAAAATTTGCTTTTCTTTAATTTGCTAGAAAAGCAGTCCTATAAAAGTCTTCAGGTAACCTAAACTAACTTGCAACAGCAGTGATAGCACCTCACCTTTCCCTTATACAACAAAGGCAGGCAATAAATGTAGCAAAATTAAATTTTGTTTTAATAGGTTTTTCACTCTAGGCTGCTAATTTTTACAACAACAGATTTACATTTTATGAAAATGTATGTTAAACACTGCTACATACGTTACGAAAAGCAAGAGTAACTCATTTAGTTGACAGCGAAGACCCAATGGGCTGATATAAATCTGTGTCACTCCTCATGCTTCTCTGAAATTTTGTGCAGCATTAATTCCAGCTTTAGTAATATTATTGGTGGGTTAAATCTGTTTTCATGTGAACACTTGGAGCAAAACTGTCTCGGAGCATAAAGAAAATGAAAACATTTTTCCTCCGTTATAAAATCATCTTTAAGCTCCTTTGAACTCTACTGCTAAAGCAGCTACCGTGGGTTAAATTAGCCCATCTTTACTAAGGGACAGGCAGCAACCTTTTTCAGAGAAAACTATTTCCATGTGGGTACCTCAGGGGTGTTTAAAAATCCATGCAGAGTATCTTTTACTCATGTTCAAATTAACTATATGAATTGGAGAAACTCAGCATGTATCATTAGCTTTGGAATTAGTTACTTTCCTTTCAAAGCATGAGTAATTTGTGTGCCTTCCTATTCCATATGGGATCTACAAGCCTTTTGTTGAAGTAACAGCTAGAGAAAGGTAATTACTGGAGAAAAACATAGGAGAACTTAAACAGATAACAGGTTATGTAAAAATCCTAGGCTTATCATTTCTAAGGAAGATGTTTCCCATCAACCTCAGCAAGATGCTAAGGGTTTGCCTTAACTGGTGGGCTACACTGAAACTCTGACTCGTGGGACAGGGACCAAGACATGGCTCAAGCGAACAGAAGCCACAAGAGAGAAAAAAAAAAAAAAACACACACAACTGAAATCTAGAAAATATGACCAACAAAGGCAGATTGAGAAAACTGGGGATGTCTGTAGCAGGTGCCTAAGGGGAGGGATGATACCATTCTACCAGTATATTAAAGGTAACTAAAATGTCGGGAATAAACTCTTCTCCATGGTCCCTGGGGAGAAAACTACAAGTGATGAGCTGAAATCACAGCCAGAGAGAATTAGTTTAGACACTAAGAAAAATTTCCTAATGGTAAGGGTAGTTTGGCACAGGAACAGATGGCCCATGGAGGCTATAGACTCTCCATCACCAGAAAACCTTATAATAGGTAACACAATAATCTGTTGAGAACAGGTTTGATGCAATAACATCGATGCAGAGGGATGAGTTGAATGACTTTCCACACCTATTTTCTACATGTAAATCAAGTCTGCACTATTCACCAAACCGAGTTCTCATTTCCAACAAGACCACTATAACCACTGTACTCCCTTCTTGGCAATTTGACGATGCCCTCGCACATGAACAAGTATCTCCCCCAAGTACAAATGACCCTTCTCCCCTTGAGGAGGGCTGCAGGAAGGCGACCGGCCAGCAGCACCCGCTGGCTTCCTTGGCTTACGGCAAAAGTGGGTTCCCAGATGGCAGCGAGGTTCTTACCTGTAGCCCCAATGTTATCTGTGTCAGCCCCATCTTCGAGCATTTCTAAGCTCAGTACTGAAGTTTTCCTCTTGTCGACAGCGTGGTGATTTGGATTAAAATCTGTCAGAGTAGAAAATACCTTAGACTGTAGAAAATACAAACTGATTTATTTGTACCCGTTTGACTCAGAGCTGTAGCTCTATATTTGCACTGACATAAGAGGCTAACGCAAATATTAAATCTACAAAATGACGACCTGATATTGAAACCAACTCAATGAAAATACTTAGGAGGGTCAATTCCCTTTCGATGAATGGCTGAAGACCATTTACCCTTGCAAAAGAGAAGTCTGGAGAAACAGTTCGTATTTCTGGTTCAGCCCTGATCACCACTGTAAGTTAAACAAGTTCTTGGACCCTCTGTGCACAGGGCAGCTCTCATTTCTCTCATATTATCAATATTAGAAGTTTTCTGGAGAACAGACAATCTCTTAATATAATCTGTTCAATACCCAGCCCAATGGATGTTTCAGATACATAGTTCAAAATACTTAATATTAATGACTGTCTTCAGTTGAGAGAAAACACTGCTTGACACAGCTACCAAGCAGTCACATTTTGTTTGGTCCTAAAAATGTATATTCTTCTCAGTTTTACAGAAACACATTCAGAAGAGAAAAGCCTACCAGAGAAGGTGCATTGCAGTAAGGTAAACAGAGCAGTTAGTTGCTTTACTGTTCTTTGGTGGTAGATAGGTCTTTGGAGATAGATATGTGAAAAGCTGAGTAAGCAGAGCAAAAAAAAAAAATAGCGAAATGCAGAAGGAAATGTGGTCAACAGCTCACTAAAGCAGTATTATTCACCTGTACTTTGACTATTTACTTCAGTTAAATTCATGATCCATAAAATAGAGAGCAATAAAATCAATTTTTTTGTTGTTGCAGTGTTGAATTAAAGTATTACTAATCATGCTTGAGAAAACATTGCTCTTACTTAGACAGCGTTGTGGGTTTTTTTAATCAGGAAGCTGAGCAATTGCAGATATTATTTCCCCTTGACAAGTTTCAACCCAAGTCTTTTCTAATGCCCTAATACCTTAAAGACTCCCACGAGCACAAAACGCCAAGCTCTAGCACAAAGGCGCAGGACCCAGACTATTACACGTTCAAAAACTAAACCACGCTTTAGTCTAAGTCCTTTGGGTTTCAGCCCAAAGTAGAGCCACAGCTGACGAAAGCAAGCCCTCGCAGGGTCTCTGCGCCGTTCCCCTGCCCTCGCAGCCGCGGGGCACGAGCGCATCGTGTCTGGGGAAACTCTAAGCTGCTCGGCAGGCAGCACGAGCACAGGGGGCACGGGCAGGACAGGCAGCAGGGTGGAGATCTGGGCCCTGATATCTACGTGGGGTCTCCTGCTTTCGCGGTCACTGTTCCTCAACAGTACCGCTTTGAGGTTCTCTCCGCAGTGAGGCTCTACGTTTTCTTCTTTTCCGTGATACTCCGTACTGCTGACGTTTCTATTGTTATTTCTCTTACTCTTTCGCCTTCTCCAGAATGAAGTTCAAAATTTCCAATGGTCAACTTCATCCTTGCCCTTGAGCGTGCTTCTGGAGCAGCACAGCTAAGGAGATTGCGCTGTGGCCACCCTACAAACTAGAGCTGAAAGGATGAGGAGACAGTACAGCAGCACAGCACACGCGCCTGGTCGCCTTACAGACGCTCGTGCTTTTGTTGCACTGTTTTTAAGAGACATTTCTTTTAAAAACAGCTCTGTCACAAGTGAAAGAAATCTACTCTTAACATGCATTAACAGCAAAAAAATCCAAACCCCTATAGTCTTCATGGCTTCGGTGCTCACTTGGAAAACACCGATCACTCTGCAATGTGGGTGCTGTACTCTATTCAAATGCGAGTCTTCAATAAAGGTCCAGTTGCTGCCAATAAGTATCCTTTATACCTATAATTTTCAGCTCCTGGCTTTAAATATAAAAAAACGAGATGTCCTGTTGTCAACATTAATATATTGCCCTCATTTCCGCATTAACTCAAGTGAGTCTCTTGGCTGACTTCACCCTTTCGGTGATAACACCCCTGTGGTGTCTAAATGGAAGGTAACTACTCATACATGAGTTAAGGGGAACTGATGAATTGCAAATGAGGATGACTTATGCAGCAACAGCGTAGAGAGCCGGTACCTATAAGTGGTTTTGAACTACAGGTGTCTGACAAGTGTTATTTTGCGTTTCCCCCTATAGTTTCAAAGTCAAAATTCATCCATTTTGTCCTTTAGTAAAATTTAAATGACTGCCCCACACCTAGCAGTTTGATAAGTGAGACTGTTCTCATTTTCAGACTAGAAAAGGTTTCCAAAGGAAACATCTGGAAAAAATAAAAATCAGTCTTTACTCAGCCCTTCCAGCAGAAGAGAACTTCGCTACGACCACAATTTTGCCATCCACAAGAGCCATCTGCTGATAATGAAGTTTGCTCTCAATGCGTTTGTTGTTGATGCAGCTTGCCATCAGCCCCCACTTCTGTCTTGGGATTTGCACCAGCCTCATACACAATACTCCTCGCTCCCAGCACCATCAACTGTCAGATAAACGCACTTTTCTCGTTAATAAGATACCAGGCTGGCGTTAGGTTTTTGAAGACTGAAGAAACCTGCAGTGGGAGAAGGAGCTTTGTAACCCACCCGCTGTCTGGTGGTGGTTGCAGCATTGCAACCAAGGGAGGACCAAGGAGGTGCAATGCTCTGCTGGGTGGATTTTATGCAAGTACAAAAAGTATTACCCCCACCAAAAAAAGTAGCCCTGCACAATGTTGCCGATATTGCTGCTTTATCACTTGTTTCTAATAAAACCCTGAAGTCTTTAGAAAATCCATCTCCAGCTGTGTTCCAGGTAGCTGTGTGCAACTCCTGCAGCTCTGATGCTCTAAGCAATAAATATGGCTGTAAATGGCTACTTCTCATCATAATTTTGGTGTCATTTTTACAGAAATGGTAATCTAAACTTTGAGGACACTTGTTCAAAAAGACAACTGTTTCAGAGTACTACTGTCAAAACATATTATTACAATTGTCCCTTAAATTTCAGCTGCATTTAGAAACTTGAAGGATTCTTTTGATGCAAGAAACTTTGCATACACCAAAATATAAACTTTAGCGGAACAGATGGTTCCATAAATATTATACTGGTCAATTACTAGAAACAGTCTATTAGTTTTAATACCTACATAGACCTTTACTGAAAACTACAGCCATAGAGTTGTAATACAGGTAAAAACATCATTAAAATGAATAGCCTCTGAAAGAATAAGAAATTACTCAGTAACTTCAGAATCCCAATGAGGATGAATGACCTATAAGTGTCATCTGCTGACTGATACAAGCAATTGAGTCAATGTCAAATAAGCAAAGCGACATATAATTTAGCTCTAGCATTCCTAGTACATCATAGCAGCAAGTAAAACACAAAAAATAAGGCTATCATATCTCAAGAGCAAAAGAAATTAAGTTAATGAATCCTTAAAAAACACACTTGGGACCATTTTTAAAAAGACTTCTAATCATTAGAGCCACTGTGCCTAAACGCAAATGAAACAGCATAGCCACAAAAATGGATGAACTTCGAACAATTTAATTCGGATAACTATTTCAAAATGAATCTAAAGCTTACCCCAATGTCTTGAACCAGTAAAACAAAAATTCATTCTGGAAATGCTCTGTGAATCAGACTAATTCTGGGATTTCCAATAACTGGGTTCCTTCTGGTGGAAGAAAAGGCTATTCAGTCATTTCAGCTAAGCTTCCAGTTCTTGCCTGACCAAAATCCCAAACTAATCAAATATTTATCATAATTTTCAGAATCTGCCTCCTCTTACCAAAATATTTTAGGGCGTTAATACAGCTCAACAAGCATAGCAGGCAAGCCATCACTTTGTGGATACTATGTTAGGATTATACTTTAAATAGCATTTTGACCAGAGCGATTCATCCAAAGAGCTCCTGAGGAGCATCTCCCCGGGACTCGGCAGGTTGCCAAGGGCAGATGGACCTGGGCTCCTTTCACTGTCCGTTTGGCTGTTCGTCTCAACAGGAACCCACTTGAGGTGTTCAGCGCATCCTTACGCAGGGCGTCCTGAGTGGTAACACAAGGTAAGTGGACACTTAAATGTTTTGCAAGATGACATTTTATTAGAGCAGACCTGTAAGAGCTGTGGAATGATTTCCTTTTTTTTCCTCTTTGAATACCGAGAGAAACGTTAAATAAACGAGGAACCCTGCGGTCAGTGGAGTAGCAGTCTGACTGCTATCTGGTCCTGCCCTAACAGATGAACCCATCGAGTGGGAAGCTATTTTAATGAGGCAAGAAGATATTTCTATGGTAATTTATGTATTTAAGAGGCAGTGCCTCTGATGAAGTGTATTCCAACAGGTTTCTAAAATCATGAAGTCAGAATGCCTTTTTTTCTAGACAAACACTTCAAGAAGATGCATTTTATGTTTCACAGATTAGCTGCTGCCATTTCTCATCTAGTTTAGCTCCAGCATATGTTAAGGTGCTCCCTATTGTGTTTTTACAGCCACAAACAGTAAACTACCCAAAGCTCTAAGGAATAGAGTGAACAGCATGTGTGTTGTGTTTCATCACAGAAATCACAGAGAACATAAATTAGTGAAGTCATCCGTGTCATTTATCCACCTAATTGGGCTTCCCAAAAGGACAAATTTTCCCTTTCCCCCTTTTAAGTTCACAGTACGCCTTCTGATTTTGGATACAGACACATCATCACTTAAAGAAGCATAATAAAAAAACATAAATCGTATGGTGCAATAAAGTGTTAGAAATGTAACCTTTGTGGAAACCTTATAGTTAATGGCCTATCCTTTCAAGCTTAGATGCCAACATTTACATTTACATTTCCAAATTAATATTTTGATATGCAAAATAAAACACATACTTGCAAGTCTCTTTGGATCCTTCTCTAGGTTCACTCTGGCACTTTGAACATGGTCTAAGAAATTTGTGGTATTATGCAGGCTGGCTCGGGTTCACAAAAAGCGAGTCAAGACTGCTCTTGGAAACACTTTCCTGAGCATCTGTCAAAAGGAAGGAAAAAAATTTCACATAGTCCATCAAAACTGTAAACTGGCCAGTTCGGCCTTTCTTAGACCTGCTCAAGCTTCTTCAGCAGGTAAGTGCCATCGGCATATGCTTACCCTAGTCTTATAATATCAGAAATTGGAAGCCTAAAATATTATTTTCAGTGATGTCCCTGATAGATTTCCACTGAATTCGACAGGATTGAGATCAGGCCCGTTTCCCACATCACCGTTTAGTCTCCTTTTCTCTTGGCAACTAAACCAACATAACAGCACTCCCTCTGCTCCTCCTGTCCTGGCTCACACTAAGGGCTGACAGCTCCATATATCCATGCCCCACAGTCTTAGGAATAACATTAAGAAGTCTATCCATAGGGACAGAAGAAGAGATCATTCCTTTATATAGCCTTAGCCCTGAAAAATATAAATAAAGAATTTATGCTTAATTTAAGGCAAATCTGAGCAGGTTTCAGGAACAGAGAACTCAAATACATACTTGGATTTATTTTTATTGAATTATTTTTCTTCAAGTTAACATTTCTGTAAGCTACAAGTCTCAATCTAACACTCTGCCTCTGGCATGCAAGTTCTGCAAGTGTCTTTTCAGAACCACAGCATCAGTTCTTTACATAAATCAAACCATTCAAAGATGCATCTATGAAGGCTGGAGGAGTAAAAGCCTGGTAATCAACTGTAAAAATGACCCATTCAAAGTTTTCAGATTCACACTATACAAAATGTTTGAGCTCAGCCTCTAAGTTACTATGGAATAATTCTTCAGCAGTTACCAGTGATCATTCTAAGGAAATTCAGCAATAATTTATGATAAATTGCCACATTGAAGGGCTTGGTCACATTTAAGGTGAAGGCTCTTTTGGTTTTGACCAGGCAGAAATTCAGCAGATAACGTCTCGGCCACACAGCACTGGAGTCCCCTTTACAGAAGGCAAGAGGGAATGCATAAGGTTTCATCAATAAGGAAAGCTTGAATGCACACCCCATTTTGGAAAATAACCACTATAACTCATTTTGTATGGAACATATCTAGTTTAAAATCTGTGGAATAAAGGTTTAGCGATGATGACAGTGTAGTAAATGACGACGTGGGAGTCGCAACACACAGGTCACTTGGGAGAAACACAGGAGACCCTTGAAAGTCAGAAGAGAGACCTAAGATCTACTACAAATATCAGAAGGAGTAGTTAGTCAGAGGCTGGTATCTGTGATTTAGGCTGACAGATAAACATCAGCAACCGGGATGTCAAATAAAGAATCAAATGAAGACGCCAAATGAGAAGACAAAAAAACCCAGCACAGCAGATGGAGATAAACAACACGACTGTTTGCTGGAGAGCGAGCGCCTGAGAATTACAGCTTATTCACCGAAAAACGGCAGCAGCCGCCTACGTAGGCACCGCGGGCTGCCTGCGCCCATGGCAGCATCTGCCAGCCGAAGGGGAGCAGAGCCACGTGCCAACGTCCCCGCTCGGGGTGAGGACCGTCCCTGGTGACTGCTGACCACGCAGCTCTGGTGGACATCTATTCCTCCACGTCAAGGCAGAGCTTGAGGTTGGCACTTTGGCTTGACCCGATGCACAAACCAAACCTGGAAACCCAGGGAACATTGAGCCGGGGTGCCGGGAAGCCGAGACCTGTGCCACGCACAAAGTGAACTGTTTTGGAGCATGGTCGTGCTGTGTAAAGGAGCAGACGATGAGCGGCTGATGGAGAAACACAAAGTGCAGAGGAGACACCAGAGAAAAGTGTTTAACAGAGTCCTTGCGCCTTCCAAACTTATCAGAGGTGAAATACTGTTTGCTGTTTTGCGATAAAAGTTTTCTATTTTTATTCAACTTATATGACAGAAAAGCTCTGTTGATTTTGACAGGACCAGGAAATCCTCACAGCACACTGCTAGCAGCAAACTTTCAATGATTACAGGAAAGTCCCTGACTAAAACAATGAGAATAAAAGAAGCATCTGTCTCTGGATAAATTGTTGTCTTGAATTTCCCACCGGGAAACTTGATTGCATTTAACAGAGAAAAACTAAGTGACAAAGTGCTAAACCAAAGTCCTTTCCAGAAAACACTACATTGAAAACAGAAGATGGGGAAGGGTGTGCACAAAAATACAACGCTCCCACTCCTTTCAGCTGCGTCTGCACTCCGGTGCCTCAGAGCTGATCCCAGCAGCAGACTGGGAGGCAAAGCCAGCCGGGAGAGCAGCTCTGCCTGCAGCCTCGGCAGATTTACCGCTCAGAACAGCGGAGATAGCTGCACCGCAGATCGTGTTCAGCTGATTAATTGGACCAGAACGGTTCGAAGGCCAGGAGGAAGCCAGTTGATATTTATCTCAGAAATACCCGCTTCCCAGGTATCTCCAGGAGTGCTGAGGCACGTTAGCTGAAGAAAGATGAGAAGCGGTTCATAGGCACAAGCCACACTATAAACCCTCAACGCAGTTCAGAAGAAAAAGCAGCAGATTTTCTACCAACAACTACCCGTATCTACCCGTAACCGACGCTCTGCTACAATCTCCTGTTACTAACTAGCCAGAAGATAGCGGTAGTATATTTCTCCTATTCCATTTCCCTTACGCTACCTTTACCTCACCAACTCTTCAGGTATAACTCAGCTGAGAACCTGTGTCCTCCCCTGGATGGAATATTTATAAACGCCCCCTCCATCTTAAACCAGTTCATTTTACCATTTACAACCGTGTGACTTGACTTAGCGAAACTTTTCAGGACGCAATCTCGGCACGGTAGTTATACTGCATGGTATATTGCAGAGTCACAGAGGGGCTGAGGTTGGAGGCACCTCTGGAGACCGTCCAGTCCAACCCCTGATGGATCTGGGGCAGCCGGAGCAGGTCACTCAAGGCCATATCCAGTTGGATTTTGACTGTCTCCAAGGACAGAGATCGCACAACCTCACCGAGCAACCTGCCCCCGCGTTTGACCGCTCTTCACCATAAAATAGCATTTTCCTATGTGTAAATGGAATTTCCTGTATTTCTATTTGTGCCTGTCATCTCTTGTCTTTTCACCGGGCACCACTGAGAAGAGCCTGGCTCCAGTCTCTGTCCTCCCTCCCATCACATATTTATACACATGGATAAGATCGCCCCGAGCCTCCTCTTTTCCCAGCTAAACAGTTCCGGAAACAAAACACAGAAGCAGAAATAAGGCATTTTCAACTTGCAAAGCAGCACTACTTGATTTTATGCCATATTACAGTTTTATTGGAAATAGTTCTGCTTTCTTTGAATAAAATTTGATTTTAACAAGATCACTGTGCCATATGCATAACTAATCACATAAGGGCCTGTACACTTATTTAAGCACCACTGGTTTTGTAACATGCCCTCAATAAAGCTTAATAGGCCACATACCCCAACTCTGACAAGCCAGATTTTGATTATTTAGAGTTGAGTGGTTTCTTTGTTCTCTCTTAGTAAGAGATGTCACAGTCATCACAGCCTGATTGGTACTTTTCATTGAACAGGAGAAAAAATTGCACTTGTTATGTAGCCATTTATAAAGATTTTTGAAGGATGGAGAATTGGAAGTGAAATATAAAGAACAGTAAATTAAAAATATGAGATAACCCAGCAATGAAATCAGACACTGAGGAGGATTTCTTTACAGAAATTCTTAAAAATGTATTTCTGCACCATGAAGTCATTTAAAGATGGCCAGAAGGAGGCATCTGAAAATACAATTGCACAAATTCCTTTTTGTCAATAATTAAGTAACCATTAGCCTGTCCAGATAGGATCCTATTCTTCCCTAATTCAAACTAATGTAAATCACGAATAACGCCAGAGGACGCAGCACTTCTTCCAGTCACGCTAGCATGAAGAACGTACCTGGCCATCCCACGCTGCTGCCTCTGCAGGACTCGTCGGGGCTGCTTTTTGTAAACGCCTTTTAACTACATAGAGTTTGGAGGGTCTTTCCCTTTCACTGGCTTCTGTGTCAAAAGTCTCTGCCTCTTTACTGCTTTTGTTTGTGTGATTGTCTTCGTTGTTCTGAGGGAAAACAAATACTAAAATACACATTGAGAAAAAGAGGAAAGTGTATTGAAACCTGCACAACAGCAGCAGTGCTTAGTATCCAAAAGAACTGAATAACAGCAGCAAATATTGAAGTCGTCCAGTGTTTAATTTCAGCAATTTCATAAAAACGATACAAGTGCCAGCTACTTGTTGGATTCCTACAAACGAGGGTCACATGAAAATAAAAAGACCCCTATGGATGGACCAGAGCGATACCATAGTGGGACAATTCACAGCAAGGAGCTCATGGCAGCTCCTTCCAAGAACCCGTGGAGGAGGTCCCCTCCACATTCAACTGTAGAGCTGTGGTGGGTTCAGGCAACCAGCCCGCTCCAGCTCAAAATTCACTTTCACAAAATATTTCTGTTTCTTTATCCACATATAAAGGCATGCATAACAGAGAAATAGCAGCTGCTACTCTAAGTACCGTTTTTAGATAAAAAAATACATTTCCCACCTAGCATTACATTTTACTAGTTGTAAATATTCCCTGTGAAACTTTTGTCCGTGTTGGTAGCTTGCGTGACTCTGCTGAAATTGCCCATGCGAAGAAACGCAGCAACGTGCTCGTGGTAACCCATAGGTAAGCGGGATGCAATCCTGCTCTGATGGCTCAGCATCATCCCTCAACCCCCAGGACAGATCAGCCCCCACATCCCGTCCGGATTTTGTTCTAGTACAATCCCGATAGGTTCTCTGCTTGCTGTCAATACGGCTGAGGAAAAACTTCTCATGAATTCAGGGGGGACGCAGGATGGGATAAAGTCCACCCAAATCCTATCCAGAAGCAGCAAATTCACCCAGGGAGATAACACTGAATAAGCCAGAGGAGGGAGAGCAGCACCGAATACTTCATTAAGCAGAAAGCTAGCGCTATGTACGTTATTGCTTCAAAAATCTGAAACTCCAGACATTTACAACCAATGCAAAATGAATTGCAAAAGCTTTGTTAAATGAAAACCTGTAGAATTTAAATTACTAAAACTACGTTTTAAAACTGTGATACAGACTACCAGCCAAGGATAAATCCATGACCCTTGAAACAAAAATTAAAAATCGTCACGGAAATCAAAAATGGCCTCAGAAATGCAAGAGAGAATCTTGTCCCTGAAAAACATCATTTTTCCCCTGACTATTCAGGTAGTCATCTCACAGATGTGCCGCATGAGAACTGTATCAGATCCAGCAAAAGAGGATGTAATCATAACTATTTTTACATGGCATAAGTCTCCTCTTTGATATTTTTTAAGAACGCTGATAAAGTACTTCAAAGAGATACATGCAGTCATGCTTATCCTCCCTTCTCAACGCAGTGTGTATTCCGAGAGCTGGAGAAGGACAGAAAATTCAGCGTATTTTTAGCTGTCATTTATATTTTTATCTCTGCATGGGATTAAGAAAGTTTCTCCTTCTTCTGAGAAAAATGAAAGTACCAAGAATAAAACTGCAAAATCAACAACCAACATCTGCTCAACTAATATTACTGAAAGAATCCATTTCCCAGAGGGATTAACAACAACTGCATAAGCATGGATCAATATTGATATAGTCAAATTATCCAGATGCATGCAGAGAATCATTTGCTGCTCCTGAAGATAAATTTTAAAACTTAATAAATGCAATTCCTCATTACCAAATAAAAATATTTGGTATGGATGTGCATCCTTCTAACCTCAATAAAGAAAGGAATGTCAATGCTACTACCCTGAGCTTTAAAATTTTATTTTCAATGATATTATGAAACATTTATCAAATTATTTGGAAACTTGCATTTGTGTTTCCGAATGTACAAGCAATCTTCATGGACTAGGAAACCAAAAAATCAGGTTTACAAAAATCTAGCATCACTGATGAAAACCCAGATTCTCTCAATCCTGTACGAAGTCCAAATCATATAAATTGTAATGGGTCGATATTTTTGTCACAAATAGGCCCGCTCATCTAGAGGGTAGTCAATGATCCAGGAATGAAGACACAACTAAGTGGCATTTATGACAAGTGGCCTTAGTTGAAGGATTAACCTACCACTCACAAACTACTTAAGTAATGTTGTGGAAGTTGTGGACCGTTGACTGCACTTTTGCTTACCTAGGGATGGTGTTACTTTACAATTTGAAAAGCATATTAATTATGGAGGAACAAAAACAAGTTTGGATCTAAATTAACTAATTTTTTTTTTACCTAGAATTTTTTTGCTCCAATTTAATTATAGCTAAGTTGTATCATCACTAAATTAAAGCTAAGCCAAATTAGTTCTCCAATTCTTGCTTCAAGAATAAATACTATTTGCCTTCCAGGAGCGCTAAAGTATAGAAACTGCTTGAAATTATATCTTTTTAAAAGTGTTTGCTACCTACTTCTAATTAAAACCATTCATCACTGGAATATCATTTGGGGTTTTGTTGGGGGTTTTTTTGTTGTTGTTGTTATTGTTCTGATAAACATTCCGACTAAGCCTAATATACTTAATTTTTAGCCAGTAAATGCCTTGCTTTCCTGGGATGAACCGTGAAGGTCTCCCAGACCAGGGGCACCCAGCACCTTAACGCTCTGGAGGCAAAGCCTCTTGAAGCTCCTGGGACATGCACCCAAGCGGACCTGCTTTAATTACTCACCGCTTGTCCCCATGGGACATGCCTCTCTCTCCTGCCTTTACACCTCTATTCTCTTGCCATTCACCACTACCGCGCGTGCACTAGCCAACGAAGACCTAATGAATGGCTTGTTGACTTCCCTACCTACCGAGACTGTCAGCATTGCAAAGAAAAGGTCAGGACTGGACATGGTTAATGGTTGGACTCAATGATCTTAAAGGTCTTTTCCAACCCAAGTGATTCTATGAGTGTGTACGTGTTCAGTCATCAGCTGCCCTGAACTTTTCCTAGGCAGATTCATGCCCAAATTTTCAGCGATACTGGGGCACAGCTGTAAAGAAATCGCAATGCCCAACATCAGAGCCAGCATCTCAGTTTCCAAAGTCAATTGTGCTCTTACTGACAGTTAAGTGTTTTTAATTTAAATGACCTCAAATTTAATACTTAAATTAATTTTGCATTTTAACTTTCATGCAATTTAAATGGCAAAGTCCGGATTGCACAAAGTGCTTCAGTAGCCACTTTCTGAGATGGAAAACTGAGGTTTAAAACTGACATTAAGGCTATTGAAACAGTTAGGCACTGTGATACTTTGTGGAAAACACCTTACATATACCTTGAATAATATGGGTCATCTTCCTTCATCAAGGAAACAGACGTGTGGGAGAAAAACAATAAAATCAGAAAAGATGTTCTGAGCAGTTTTGGAACATCATTTGAGAAAAACACCTTTTATTATGAAAGGAGATGAACCTTGATGTGGTTATACCACAGAGCACTTTTTAAAAGAAATTCAGTTTCTGCATGCTGGGCCTTATCTGGCAATTCCCTTTATGTCAGCAAAAGGTAGAAATGTCTCAAAACACTGAAGAATCAGGCACTCAAAAAAGTGTCCCTATTAGCACCCACGCTAACTTGTTCTAAAAGGCTCTTTCCATCTGAAACTGTAGAACTTTCTGCCTTAAAAACAACATGTACCTCTGCAAACGGTTGAATTATGAAAAGGAATTTAAAAGCAGAAACGTCAAAGAAAGGAAGATTTCTAAAAACCTTATGAGCTTTCACCTTCCTCAAAGCCTGGAGCTGCACAAATTACTGATGAAGTTATATTCTGGAGAGGCTAGAAGATGTGAGAAGCATTTCCACTCTCACTTTTTATATCACTTAGTTATCTGCTACTTTTTTTTTTTTTACTTTTTTTTTTTCTTTTTTTTTTTTATCAGACTTGCCTGCTCCTTTCTTGGGAATTCATTCTCCGGTGAACAGATAAGTGGAGAGTTGCCGTTTAAGCACAAGAAGGCGCAAGGATAGTATCTCAGGCATCTGGGACGGGTCAGCAAAGATGCAACCGGGATATCTGAACAAGAGCGCTTGGGTTCAGACACAGGCTCAGCCGCAGCCCCCGGCCCCTCTCCTGCTCCGTGTTCCTTCCCGGGAAGCAGCCAAAACATCCCACAGCCAGCGGCAGGAGGGATGTACCCGCAGGCAGCACGTGCCCGACTGAGCGATGGCAAATAGCACTTGCAATTGAGGAGATATGTCAAAAAAAGCTGCTTTAGCTGAGCCTGTCCTGGGAGGACCTCCATCCCCATCCGAGCTTGAAACAACGGATTTCCTTTACTGATCCCAAAGCTCTGCTTTGCCTAAGGACTGCAAACATTGGGATTTTACGACAACTTGGGACTTCTGTCTTTAAGCCTCCTGCTAAAGCCAACAAACTAAAACAGGCATTTGCATTGCCTCCGTTTTCTCGGGTCTCCAGAGTTTTTGAGGAGACTGTTTTTATTTAGATATGCACAGAAGAAAAATACAGCTTCAGTTTTAAATCCATTGCTGAAGTGCCTACAATCACTCTTCCACTCTTGATACTCAACAAGAAACCACAAGCTGCTTGCAAAGGAAACTACTGCTCGCTGAGCCCTTGACTTCCCCATCAACGCGTACAGTATCACCATCAACACCTTCCAGTGCTGCTCTCATCTCAGTATTTATTGGGAAAGTTTTCATGGAAGCTCAAAAATCAGAAACACCTTTAAGTTCACTGTCAGAGATGCAAACCATAAAAAAAAAAAAAAAGAAAAAAAAGAAAAAAGTGTGTCATTAATGCAGTGGCTGAAAAAAAAAAAAACCAACAAGCTTATGTAAAGAGAAATATTTGGGATTGCTACATTTAGTAGGCTATTACCTCTTTATAATAACCTAGACAGACACAATCCATCACAGCTTATAACGATATATATATTTCATACCAGGGCAGCCAGAGAGAAGAACAAGAACTGCCAAGGAGAGAAATCCAGCTCCACCAGCTCAGACTTCCCCACCTCCACTTCTCCTCTTCTCCAAAGGCCCAACGTCTACAACATTTCCATGAGGACTTGGAGGTGACCAGCAAGAAATACGGCTTCAGCTGCAGAACATAACAGTCATAGAGTTTCTATGCGTGTTAAAACAGTCTTGATGACCCAACCCAGTGGGCTAAAATTCTAGTAAAACAACTCAAAAGCGTGCAGGCACCTTGTGCATGCACCGGCTGCGTACCCCTACTGCGACGTACTGTCTGCAGCGAGAGCTGGCTCCTCTTTCAAGGGCAGGAAAGCTTTCCACGGCAACTCTGAATTAAAAACAAACAACATTATTCAAGAAATTATAGTCACTTTCGGAAGCTGCAACCATTAATTACTTCTGTGGGTTTGTGGGTTTAGGTTTTTAAACACAACACCAGAGTGCTTAAAGATCCTCCCGATTAAATAATTCAAAGTGTTTGCACTATATAACATGTTTGAAGGGGAGAGAAAACTATGCTAAACACTTTGAATTCACAAGCAAGCACCTCATTAACATGCCATGATATCAAATATTTATTACCTTCTCCACTGTAATGAGCTCATTTAAGACAAGTGTGAGAAAACCCCATCTTGTATTAAAGTTGACAATGTTTTATTTATGTGCACTTTAATATTCACTTTAGGCCACACCAAAATACAAACGTACAATTAATATTTAATTAATGAGAAAGTAAAATCTATTTCTCTGGCTTGTGCAGGCTTATTTCATTCGGAAAAAGACAAAGCAGAGACCACGTGCTGCGAAGCGGCAGCACACGCTGCTCCGAGAGGGGAACAATCAATATTCGGTTATTAAAAATCTCTTTTTCCTTCCCAGATTTGCCCAGAGAAGTGCAGCCTTGCTGTTTCCACAGGAGTTGCAGTCTGCTGCTTTTCTTCTCTCCCCCCGCCACATCAGCAGCAGTTTCAGCAGGACCCAGGCATTCTTTTCTCCCCCAGTTAAGTGGAGGAATACTTTAGGTATGTCTCTCTGAGACCACCAACCCTACCCACAGCTCTCTTCCAGATTAAACATTAGATTCATTTTTTTCCGCGTGGAAAGATGTGTGTGGTTTGGGGGCAGGGATCCAAGCTGCGTTGTTTATCAGGTATTAGGCAGCATCTCCCAACTTTGTTCCCGAAAGCAGCATTGCTCGCACATCCCAAATTTCTGCATTTTGCCTACATTTATTCTTCCTTTCAGCAACAACGATAGCTGTAACACCTCTTACTATGTACACCAGCAAGATAAACACTCACCACCGCTTATTTACCTAGAATTGCTGAAAAGTATGTTCACAAGTAGGAAATCTCATGCAAATGCAAGCTCTTCGCACCGCTCCTCCTTGGGACGATTACCAGAGGCAGTGCGGCTGCGCTCGGCAGAGGCTGGGGTCAGGTAGCCTCTTTCCCTTGATTTTGCCAGTCTCAGCATATACATATCAAACGGAGTTAATAAAAACCTCTTGGCTTCTGGCGTCTAATCCAACACCCTCTGGAGCAAGCTGTGATACTCAATTTGACTTCAACAAGCTTCTGTTGAGCATTACGCCTCGGCTCTCGTACTCGGTTTGCACATTAATTAAACACCAAGTGCTCTCACCGGCAGTCTGGCTTGATGGGAATTACTTGATGAAGAGCAGTGCAAACCCTTGTGATCCCCCCGTAACTGGGGCTGCTGGTACTTGTGGCACAGCAAAAGCGTGTTTTGGGGGAAGCTCGCCTTTCTCAGCTTTACCTGCTCAAGTGCTCCGTCTCTTGTGGCCGGGTTTTTCGGGTCCCCCCTCAAAGGGCTGCCCCTCTCCATCACACGTGGTGCAGCAGGGCTGCCAAGCACTGCTCTCCAGAGATGCTGCTGCCTGGCAGCCTCAGGGTAACCCTCCTTCTCGTACCCAGCCCTGAGTGACAGGAGGGAAACTTCGTCCCCAAAAAAGTGGGTCTTCTGCCAGTGACATACCCAGGCTGTCTCGCCCACTGCCTTCTGAAGAAGCAGGGACGGTTGATTGAGGCATGTTCTCACTTATAAAGGAGGTTTTTCATCGTACATAAAATGGGTAAACGAGGCCATTCTTGCTATTCACCTTATTCTGATGATTTTCCACAGCTTCGATATTATGAAACCTGCAGAACTACTTTTTCCTCCCCTTGTATGACTCTCAGGTATTTGAGAGGTATTTTGGATGAAGTATACCATTAAAGCATTAGACAG
The DNA here is from genome assembly GCF_026419915.1 of Harpia harpyja. Lineage (NCBI taxonomy): Eukaryota > Metazoa > Chordata > Aves > Accipitriformes > Accipitridae > Harpia > Harpia harpyja. The sequence goes on from NC_068951.1 coordinate 42,194,499, forward strand.
GGTATAGGCTCCTTAGCTAAAACAAAACAAGTTTGAGAGGTGCTGAGATGCTCTCAGGCTAGGAGGCAGATTTCTGTGGTCAGGCAGCAGGTAGGATAAGGAACCTGGCCTGTACACACAGTGCGGGGGGGAAGACACATGAGGGTAACGACCCTCGACTGGTCTCCCTGGGAAGTAAATTAAACACAATACACTGTAATCATGAGTTTCATTTGATTTGATTTGCTAGACTACACCTAAGGGTTAGAAGACTGAGTATACCTTTACAGATGCGGAGGAATACTGCTACAATAACACCAATGTAGAAGACGACTCAGAATTGCTTATCTTTCTGGCAGGATTTGTAAGGCTAGGCAATCTAGAGATCAAAGCCAAAAATCATTATTTCATGTATATATATACAAATAGCAATAGAATAAATTCTAACAGAGAATTATTTTCAGAGCAGTTAGGTGTCAGGTACCATGCTTTATCCTTAAATCTTACTGCTAAAAATAACGACTTCAAACACTATTAAGAGTCGACAAAATTATCAGCTGTTCTAGACAGTGTGAGATACCCTTGGGTAAGACTGACTCACAGGGTGGTACGGTACTCTAGGAACAAATCAACAGAAAATTCACAGACACACGAGATTACCCACCCTCTCCCCTCAAAACATATTGGTCAGGATTGAGAATCTTAGCCTGCTTTTGCTGAATGCAGAGCAGCTAGCGTTCAGCAGAAGTACAGCTGAAATCCTAATAGAAAAGAAAATATCACCCAATCCATTTCTGAAGTGGACTGAGCAATGAGGACACGCGTATCAGACAGAAGATTGAACCCGAAATGAATCATTTGCTGCCAGGCATGGTCATACACATTTGCAAATGCAGCTGGCAATTTGCCCACCTCATTTTGGGATCCTAGCTCTTGTTATTGCTGAAGGAGACAGGGGGGAACCAACTGTTTAGGTTGCAGTAGCAGTGTCCACAGCTCTGAACCAATGAGATTAGAAAAATCTAATTCAGGAGAAGTTTAGGATAGATCTATGTACAAGTCTCACTGTGCAAAACAGATACAGTTCAAGGAAGTTGAAACTTCTCCAAGCAGATGAATGATTACCATCACTTCATTGAGATGAGGGGAAATATTAGTCGTTCTCAGTGTACTTTATATTAAAAATGAAGAATAAAATGCTTTGAATAAATTCTAAGTTTGAAAGGATTTGACATTGCATAATTAATAATACATTGGTGCTTGGCTTTGTGAAATCCTAACTCCTATACCCAAATTCATGTGGATAAAAAGCTTTTACTTCTGACTTGACAGGTGAAAAATTTAACAGACATCTTCAGAGCGCCTTGGTTGCTAAGTGGACACTTTTTAGTTGGTGAAACTTTAGCAGCTCAGGTGACCAACTGAACTGATAAATGCAGTTTCAAAATTGCATCACTATGCCATCTGAAGATTATTTTGTTGTGTTCTGTCTTTTTGGCACGCCCATCCAGTCGGGAGTGTTGGATTTCTTGTATCAGACACTGGATTTCCCCCAGCAGCTAGGCATGACGAGCGCAAAAGGTACTTATTCTGTTACATTTATCCAACTGCAGACAATTTTTCAGAACAATGAATACGTTTTGGATTGTTCTCACATCTCTCACAGAAGATGTCTGTCTACATATCTAACACAAGAATGGTGTGAGTTAACGAAGGGCTGATGACCACTTTGAGCTATTTAGAGAGGCTACAGACATATGATATGTGACCCGAATGCTGGTGTTATACTGAACCTCATTAAATGTGGGCATGGATGTGTGGGACCACAACTCTTCATTTTCCTTCCTACGTTAGCCAAGTTCATGAGAATTATCCCATCTTGACACCAACAGCAATTCAGACAACTAACTACTCTCATGAAAACCTAAACAACATGAATTCATTGCATCTTCCATTCCTATAACGTAAATCTGTCCTCTTGATCCAACCAGAGCACAACTTCTTAGTAATACATACCAAAGACCTGCAACAACTCCATTAACATCCATCAGACAAAGAAAACATCAGAATCTAGGCCGTTAGTCATTTGGTCTACATGCAGGTAAAGAGAAAGAAAAAAAAAAAACAGGAAAAAAGAATATAGAAGGTTTTGACAGGATAAAAGCCTCCTGCTTTGGAAATAAATGTGTCTGCTTCACCTTGATGCTTATTTCTGATAAATATCCCAGCTTTGCCTCTGTATGTATCTGGCAGCAGGACCATTATCCTGTGACAAGGTCCTATTCTATAGGCATTATCTTAGCAGAGACAATATGATCAATTTAAAAACACCAAGATGCACAATTTACCTCAATGAACGTGACAAACACGTGAAATAACCACCCCCTCGCCCAGTCCAGGGAAGGGTGTACAACGTAAGAATTTCAATGTACAAGTTTGACAAAATGCAGTGTAATCAGCTACAATATTTACAGGTTAGCTACAATACAAACAAGTATTGCCATAATTCTTTTGATAGGATTTTTTCTCTCAGGTTCCTCAAATAAAAACAGTGGCTTTACACCCATTATATTAGCATAATGGTTTTTAATCACAAACATGCATAATCACAGAGTTTCTATTGGCATGAAAAAGCATTTATAGCACAGGTCTGCATCAGTTTTTTGCAAGCAGAAGAAGGAGATGCATTTAGTGAAGCAAATTCCAGCTGCAGCTAAACATGCATTTTTATGCATGAATCATTCTAACAAGATGCATGCTTTGGTGACGAGGCATGTTTTTAAGCTGAAGAAAAAAACATTTAGAAACCAATGAATAATTCATTGTCCTTCAGGGTAAATTTGACTATGGAACAATCTTCCAGAGAAGAGTTGGCAACTCAAAACTTTAAGGTGCTAAGAAAGTGCTGGGAACCACCTGTCTGAGAAAGTTGTAAGCAAGGTATTTAATTTTATGAATATCCCCTTTTATTCCTAATACTGAGCCATTGTCCTAAATGCAGCAAAAATGCCCTTTTGACCTAAGCAAATAAACAAACAAACAAAAAAAATAATCCAAAGGGAGAGAGGGGGGAAGCTAGAAACTCCATAAAGTCCTCTAGACCTTCGGATGTTGCCAGAGATTTGTATAGAAAGTTCATAAAAAGGAAGTAGTATAAAATCCTTAAACTAATTAGAGAGAGTCTGCCCTGCAGTTCATCTCCATCTCGACACCCATTCCGCTGCCTCTTCCATTTTCTCATAATTCTCCTTACAAGATTGCAAGGTCTTTCTTCAAAAGCCGAAGGAAACTTGTTCAGTTCTTTGAGCTAAATTTTGTTCAAGGAGGTGTGAACTAAAATCAAAAGCTGTCAGGTAATCAGGTTGCATATTGCCATACCTACTGATGCTACTTAAATAACCTAACTGTATTCCTCAAATTAATTTCTCTAGTCTGCTTCTAAATTAATTTGAAGTCACTAGAAACACTACCATTAGCTGCAACAAGTTTTGAGTCCAGTGCACTTGCAAAATTCCTGTACCTTTAATTGTGGAGTTTTTCTGAAGACAAAATCATCTTTTCTGGCAACTGCAAACAGCCCGCTTTAAAAAAGGTTGAAGTGTCACAACTCAGTAAGCGTGTCAAATGAAGAACACCTACTCGCCTGCATCCACAATACTGAATGCATCTACATCTGTCCCTTGCTATAAAAGAAATGTTTACTTTAGGAGCTTTCTCCCCTAGACGTTCAGCTCCCGTCTTAGGCAATAAATGGGATGCTTTCACCTCATCCCTCACCCTGTGGCAGGGGTCCCTTCTGATAACATTTTATTCCATTGGTATTTTGACAAATTCATCGATGGGGCAGTGGGAAAAAGCAATATTTTTCAATACTTCTGGCAGTATATTGTTGCTGGTAGTCACCTTGTTACCTCTTTTGTGTCAATAGGATTTCTGAGATTGACATTGAGGATTGGCTCTCACCTTGGGGCTAAGAGATGGTGGGTGATGCTGGGGGTTACCACCCAGAAAGACTTCAAGTTCTAAGTAGACCTTCAGTGCAGAAGAAGAGCCCTCATCTCTTGTACAGCAGCCGCAAAAGATGTGATGCTGAGAGACAGCAGGAGAGATGCACCAACCCTCAGCTTTTATTCTAAAGGCCACTGCAAACACAAACTGGAAGACAAAGACCACAAAAACCAACTTATTTCATCCACTCTTAGCTCATGCAAGAACTGCGTCGTTCTCACTATCCTCTTCCCAAACTCAGTGTCCCCAAAGGCTGCTGCAGCGTGCCAGCAGACGACAGCTTTCAGCTCCAACGCGCCGTGGGAACGCACGCCGCCGGCGACCCCGCAAGCCCTTGCCACCGTTTCACATCCCACCTCGAGAAGTCACCCACGCTCATCCTGCACACCCGGAGCATCCAGGGCCCTTCTGTAGGCATGGGCAGCTGATAGCCACCCCCACCTGATAACTGTCCTGCTGATGAAAGAGCTAGACAAAAAAAAAAAAAACAAACCAAAAAACACAAAACACAACCATGGGAGAAATAAAACATTAATAACAAAATTGACTCACCTTCTCCCAAAACCGTCAAGCAGCTTAAGGGTAAAGCTAAAAACAGAATTGAGGTCTCCAATTTCAGTGGTCCAATTCTAGATTTCTCAATTCAAAACACTTAAACAATAAGCCAAGTCCAGCCCACTATTCACAGCCCTAAAGCAGAGGTAGCAATCGCGAAGTTTTACAAACTCACATTAGGGATGCCTTATCTGGCTTGTAATCTTCTCATTTTTTTATTAGTCTCATTTTTCAAATTTTGCTCTAGTTCCAATACTTAAAACTAGTTATTTTTTACAAAAATGAACTCTAAGGGATTCTCTCCAGTTCTTAGATGATAGTTTAGGTAGACTTGGTTAGCTTGAGCTACTGGAAGATAAAAAACATCTGCTCCAAGATCAAAAATAAAGTCACAAAAATTGGCAAAGACTTCTGCCTGTAAACAACTGCTCATTTCTGAAGGGCCATCTCATAGTATTATACTTTAAGGGTGCTTTAAAATCCTATGTTCCCTCCTTTCATTCCCCACTGAAGTTAAAATGTAGTTCGTAAAAAGAACAAAATCTGGCATAACATTACATTATTTAAGTGCCATTCTCTTCTCTTATTGATTTAGACCAGTGTAACTCCATCAACTTAATCTTAGTTATTTTTCCTGTTAATCACAAATGCTAGTGAAAGCAGAATCAAGCCCTAGGGGTTCTTAATGATTTTTTTTTTTTTAATGAGTTTTGCTAATATGACTCAGTTGAATGAGTTTCGGTAAGCCACACAGAGTCCAGGCAGCACCCAGACAAACTTTTCTTGGATTTCTTGCATGAAACTCCCCTAGGATGGATGCAGCCAAATTAGTAGCTGCTGAGACTGGACATATTCGTACTCCAAAGGGAAAATTTACAACCACTGTACACTGGCCCTAGTTTTCTCCAGCAGTATTTGCTGTAGGCAATGCTACAGAGGTGAATACTTCAGAGATTTAGTAGATAGAGGGGAAGCTGCTGAACATTAAACCTGGGACAAAGGAATTAGAGAGTCAAGGGGTAAAAGAATGATAAAGGACTATTTTTGTCTTGGGAAAGGTCACTGTGAAAGTTGGATTAAAATGAGTAGCCACAGTACAGAACAGCCTCAAGAAAGGGTTATTCAGTACAGTGTCAAACTACGTATATACTTGCTGGGAAGCAAGTCTCTCCAATGAGACTTCTTAGGGGAAAACTGATTCATTGTTTTAATGTAAATACCGACATTAAGAGAGATCTAGAAACATGTTTAGAGCTCATGATGCAGCCTTCGGGCAGAACTTCTAAAGTCGACCTCTTTCAAGTAAAAAACCTTGCCTTCTCCACCAAAAAACCATCATAAGAACCAAAGGCAGACTCCAAGTTAAAAAACACCATCTGCACTGATTTTCCTTAAGGCACATCAGCAAAGAGTGATAAATATGACAGCAAAGAGAGCTCAGATTGCTAATAGTTCAGGCCCATAAAGCATTTTGCACAGAAGACCTCTGCAGAGCAGTCACCCAGAGCTTACACCAGGCTCCCGTGTATTAAAGGACTGTCAAAGAACACTGTCTGCAATTCAAATTGAACAATAAAAAAAAACTTGAAACCCTATTTCATTGGCTTAGAAACCTCACTGAGACCTGCACAGCAACATATTTCAGTCTTTTAACAAGAGACCAGAATCTGTGGGTCTTCTACTGAGCAATATTTACTCATGTAAGAGGCACAGTCACATTGAAATTTAATCAGAGTGAGAGCAAATCAAGCAACAAGTCAAATAAGAAAGCCTGCAGCTTCTGGTGGAAGTAGTACATAATACCCATTTTTGACTGCAGTAGCAATGTAAAGAGTTATTTCAAGTTAATTTCATTTATTCTTCTGAGACTGCATACCAGAAATACTCTTACAATTTTTGTACTTTATCATCATTTTCTTGTTCTTCAAAAGTAACAACAGTAATCCTTTCAATATAATTAGTTATTGTTCAGGAAAAGCAACTAGATAAACACTTCGTTGTAAGTATTTACATCAAAAAAAAATTATATAAAATATTTTAAGTATTGTTGCTTTCGATGTCAAGCCTCATTCAAAAATTCTTTTGAAAAATCCTGTTTGCTCACAGATATTCAATATAATATTTCTGTTTATCATGTTAGCATAACATCTCCAAAAGAAACCAGTAACGTTGTGAAACTTTTCATAAACAGAAGGTGGGTAACCGCACAGATACGTGCAGAGAAAGGGAGACACTATGCACATGCAAACACTAGTTTATGCAGTTACTGGTACGGTAAAGCTTCCTGCCACAGAGCATCCCTTGGGTAAAGAAGCTGGAAGCCGTCAGGCCAGCTCAACTTTTTTAATATTTACTAAAAGTGGAGTTTAACAGCAAACCACCGTGGAGGAGCACCCAACCAGCCTTTTTTCAAGGAATAGTTTAGTTCTCAAACCAAAACATTTTGGTTCAAGTGAAATAAAAACAGCTCTTCCTTTTTTAAGACCTTTCCCTGATCTAATACCTTTATAAGGTTCCATTTTATCAACCTCTCACCATATTTCTCAAACTTTTTGCTGGATTATTTGTTGCTGCAGGTGTGGATATCAGGCATCCTGCTACTAACTCCTGGATTCAAAGACCACATCTGGAATTCCAGACCACATCTGCAAGGCACCTAGTTACACATGGGTTAAAGATAAGCCTTTCCACACACTTTCTATCCTGAAGACACCCTCCCATTTTGCAGGACCTTAGAGGCAGCCCTGGAAGAAGCTCTGTGAAAAATGCTTCCAGATGTAGCTATTTCTGCTTTCAGGAAGTCTCAGGTTTTCTCAGCATTTTAAACCCAATGTGTAGCCTCCAGCCTAGGCTCTTTCCTCTGCTGTCCAGTTCTTGTAACTCTGTATTTGCAGTATAATCACTCTGAGAATTTAAACCCATCAGGTAGGACACAGCGAATCCTTCTTCAATAGCTGCACTTCTGGGACAGGGGCTTGTCTGTGCTCAGGGGATACAAATAAGCATCACCAAATCAGCCAGGATTCAGAGATCCTCTGACAATAACAGACTGCAACTCACATGCCAATCCTACACAAAATTTTAAAAAGAAATAAATAAATAAATAAATTGGGGGGGGACGACGGACGGGCACACGACAAACAACAACAACGTTAACAATTTTGTCATCCAAGACCAGATTGAAAATATTCAGATCTTCGGACCTGTTTTTGTTTTTAACAGTATGCATCAGAAGTACTATGACATTCTTGCAGAGGCTGGAGACACATTTTGCAGACAGCAGGCTGTTCTCACACCGGGGAGCCCGGGGCCCAGGCCACCTCTGGACCTCGTCACTGGGCACCCCACAGGGCTCCAGGAATAACAAAGCATTGAACAGGTCCTATTTACTACAAGTTTATTCCATTTTTCACTTACTTTGGTTTCCACTTTTTTTTTTTTAAGTTTCTTCGCTAATTAGCACCTCATGCAGTCTTATGGTTTAGAAATTTCAAAGCTGGATTTAACTGAGCTAAATTGTAAAGTGCTTTAAGTTGCATTTTTGCCTTTTTTTTTTTTTAGGAGAATACTCCTCTATAAGTAAGCCCACTGCATGTTTCTACCTGTTTCTTGCAGCATTTGTCATAAAATAGGAGCTGAACAAAACGGGGCAGAAATTTGTTCACTTTTATACACTCTTTGGCAATGGGCAGCCCTGAAAAATGAAAAAGATAAAATTAAAATAGATGTCATCCCACACCCTGGGCTTCCAAGTATGTTGCCCTCTGATTAGCTGAACTTCTGTCCTCATGGAAAGCCAGGTCTGTCACCAAGTTGTGGGTTTCAGAAACTCAGATTTGCCTGGAAAACTTGCCTGCTTACCAGGAGCTCTGCATGGAACGCCAGAGCTCTCTGGTCGGCTACAGGCACAAATCCATACGAGTCTAGGGTGAAAGCAAGGAGATTTCAGATGTAAGCCTGAGAACTCCTGGAAAGTAGAAAGATTAGTCAAATCATTCTATTCCTTTTGGTTTTGACAAGCAAGCATTTTCCAAAAGACCATCCCATCAAAAATTTTCAAACCCAATCTATGCCTGATAGTCTAAAATCTTCAGTCAATTAAGGGTCAATCAACTATCAGTCTTAAGTCACATTTTGCCAAAGTCTACAAAATCTAGCTTGTATTCTAACATAAATGGAAGGTTTTCATATTATATATTTTGGTCGGTAATCACAGAATGTGGGTTCAAAAGTTCAACATCTATTGACAGGAGAGTAAATTTTACCTTTATGCATGCAGCTACGCTATATCGGTCATGATTTAAGTGCAGGCACTTGCACGGGAAATCAAACTGTCTCAGCCTCTGAGAAGCTGATTAATTGACATTTCTTCCATTGCTAAACTTTCACTTTGCACAGGACCTGTGGATTCCTTTGGCACTGAGTCCCTTTTTTCCTTTCCTTGAAAACAGCTCCAGCATTCCCATTTGGAGCAGATAGAGATGCACATTGCTAATATGTGCTCTCACAAGCTTATAACCTTTTCTACAGATGCATCCATCGGATTCACAGTCCTCATCTTCACTGGCAAGAAGACATTAGCTACAAAATTGTGCTTCAAAAGCACTTAAAACTTTGGCCATATGTTTATAACCTTGTTTTTGCAAATTCTCTTTAAAGAAAAAAAAGTACAAAAAAAAAAAAAAGAAGGGGTCCGGAAGTTAACAGCTGTTTCAGCTAGAAAGGTATTTCACACATTGAGAACCTGCTTACACAAAGCTATTATTGTGTTTATATAGACAAAAATCTGGTCTCCTAATTAGCACTGGGAGGCATGTAAAGCAGGCTAGATGCTGCCTGGCCAGTATTCAGAAGACTGCAAGTTTACAGTATTTGTTTGGGGGTTTTTTCCCTAAGGAAAGGCTCTTAAAGGAATGAATCCTCCTACATTAAAATAACAACTTGATACACAGTTCATCAAAATGCCTCCACAATGAAGTGCTTCTTTTACTGTTCTGCTTAATTAAGTCCAACTATGAAATACATAATTCCACAAAACTTGCATTAAGTATTAATTAGCTAGTGGACAAAATGCAAAACCCCCCACTCAAAGAAATAAAGAATACTTGCTATTCCAAGGGGATTCAGTAAAATAAGACTCACTGAAACTTTAAAGTCAAGGTTAACATGGAGTATAGCTACAGCATATTTGACAAATTCAGTTGCTAATAATTTTCTCATTAAAAACAAACACATCATTGTTTCCAAAGAAGCATCTAGATGGTGGGAGTATTTAAAAAGGGTGGAGATAGACCAAAAGTTGTCCTAGTAGCCTGGGTTCATGGATAATAGAGACAGACAGGACACAACAGTTTAAAACCATCAAGCACTTTTCTTATTTCTCCACTCTGGGGGAATTTACTTTGCTACTCGTTTTCTATTCCCTCTGCTAAAATCCTTTTTTACCACACTACAAATGAATTATCAACACCTACTTCCCTAGTTAAGACAATCTCTGGTTCCATTCAAGCAACCTGTATCAATTTTCCCTCACAATCATTCCCTTGTCTTAGATGATGAGGTCTTTGAATTCTCAGTTTCAGGAAGGTCGTTCAATAGATTCAGATACAAATCCCTCTGAACTGCCCCATCCCACCAGCTCGTAGATATTTGCCCAGCTTCTGGTGCATGTACAGAAGGGCATCCTGGAGAAGATCTTAGCAGCACAACACTCTCATACTAACATTTTGTAAATAGTACCTGGGCCGGACTGTAGCGAGACCAAAGCCCAAGGAGATGTGGGGAAAAAAAAAAAAAAATTACCCAAAGCTTCTGCAAATTTCCAGAATAAACTGGAAAACTCCAACACTATTCAGAGCTTGAACTTTTTGTCCACAGGATGTAGGCACTAACAATAATCCTTTAAAAAAAATAATGGTTTTAAATCTTGTATCACAGCAGTGAAAGATTAGGACTTGGCAGGTGTCTCCATTCCTCCCCACAGCATGAGCTGTGCCACTCCTAGCATCCCATATATACCCAAAAGAGACTCAACAAGAACGGAACTTCAACATGAAGTCAAGAGATGAAAAATGGGTCCATAAACTCTGATGGATTGAGTTAAAGGAGTTTATCAACAGTGCAGGGGTAAAAATGGATGTAGTTCAAGCTATTAAAAAATTGTGGGCACTACTTAATGCTGACATTCAGCACAGCACCAAGTGAGCTAAGATACCAGTGTGCTCTGGATGAATTATTAGCTAAAATGCCCAACACCAACTGCCATAAACACAAGAAACTGAGACATATCCTTGTGCAGCTCACCCTGGAACACATTTAAGTGCTGAAATTCATCGCGTAGGAGCAGCACCTTAGAACTCAGACTCTAAAAGCTGAAATGACATGAAAGGCACAGGTATATGAATCAACTTACAAACATATTACTTGGAAAGAACATAGCAAATTTGCATATTTAAAAGTTAACTTTTTAAAAAAAAACAACAGCATATACATAACTGTTTTGTGCAGATGAGTTTACCTCCCACTCTTCAGCAGTTCCTGCTGACTTGCTCTGCGCTTTTGCTGTCCTTCCCAGGCTGTCTCTCTTCGCCTTCTCTGTAGACGTTCAACTCTTCAGTTGTGCATTCAACAGCACTTCTGGGCACTAGAGTTACCCACCAAAACACCCAGCGTGGCAACATCTTCAATTTAGTCTGAAATTCTGGATCCATTTGACTAAGCCAAGTCATCATCAATGAAAAGTCTTCTTAGACGTCCATAGTGCTCACAACATTCCGGGGCTTTTTGCAAAGCAACAAACCACTTGTTAACGTCATGCTGAATTTCCATAACAATGTTCTGTGTTCATTGCTGCAGCAGGCTATCTACATGGGAGAGAAACCAGATCAGAAGCGCTCAAGAAAATCAAAAGTATGTGGAGAGAGAAGTGCTCATTGTCCAGCTACATACCAGATGCCAAGTATGCAGAATTTGGAAAATTAAGACATATCAAACACACCTTGCCACTCATCAGCACCTTCCATGACCTGAGACAGAATATAACAAAATTTAGGTGGAGGAAACATTTATTAGCCAAAAGTGATAGCGCAAATACACGGACAGTCTTTTTTTTCATGTTGAGGAGATTCAGTAAAATAAGGAGGCACAGCTTTATGACAAATCTATCAACTGTGAGAACACTGGATTCTCTAGTGTCATTTCATAACCTAAAATACCTTCAAATTAGAACTTATACAGTGTACTCACTAGAACAAATGTCCAACCTTTGAGATGTTTCTTGCAGGGTTATTAGATTATCATAAGCAACATCACAGTGCTAAAACAAATTATAGCGTATAAATGAAGATGAGGCAAAGCCTTGAGAAGTGAAATGGATTAACAACGTCATAGAAGCAGCAGCATATAAAAGAAAGTGACATAATTATAAAATAAAGTGAATTTGGAAACTTTACTTTTTTTAAAGCTTACTCTAAAAAAAAAAATTCAGTGATCAAAATTACCACCTAGCCCACACGTGCAGTGTGTATGGAAGAGACTAAAAAGAAAAAAAAAAAAAAAAAAAAAAAAGGACAGCATCCTGTCCTCAGGGGAAAACATAACTGTGCTTGGTGTGCCCCACACTGAGAGCAAAGCTTGGCTGGCCAAGTATTCCTCCCTCGGTGCCACTGCTCGCCTTGGGTAGAGCTACTCATGCAACAAGGTCTTGCAAGGCAGGTCCTCCACCTTCCAACAGCTAGACCGCGAAGAGCACACACACACACGTGTTTTCTCCCTCAAGTTCAGAGTCTGACTTCGAAAGGGTGAAAGCAGCTTTATTTTGAGTAACGATTCGAGAAAAGCCCATTTCTGTCTGAGCCTCCCAGTGTGCGGACGCCGGGGCGGCACGGGCGAAGCAGGAGCTCCGTCGGCACGGCAAGCCGCGGACGCAGGACACCGACGGGCACCGTCGGGAGGGAAAGCAGAGAACCATACTGCTGCGTCGCTGTCGTGAGCACCGTCTCCTTACATCTCATTATGTCCAATTTTCATTCCTGTGGTTTATAACTTGACATTTTAAATTGCACCAGGCTCAGAGGTGGCGTGTGCCTTGTCAGGCTGCACACCGTTTGTTTTCCCTCCCTTCGTGAAAGACAACGCTCTAATTAAGGCACAGATTAAATTTTAAATACTGAATTATTGTTTTCTTCAGGGAAATTTGCATATTGTTATCATTTTTATTTTTGCATGCAGGTTCTGAAAAGAAGAGGATGGCTGTGACTTATTTTTAACAGATATTACCTGCTTTAAGATATTTCTGAATGACAATCACATATATGCATTTGCATGCTGTCACCACAGGTTACTCGGGCAGCACAAGGTCTCAGCGGACACGTCGATCATTTCTTGTCCACGGGCTCCAGAAGAGACAGACCATAGAGCCTTTTGTCCAGCTTATAAATGTACAACAGCCGTACTGGACGCAGAGCTCCGGGCATCTGTCCTGGTGTCAGGTTGTGGGGTTTTATTCCACAAGAGGAAACCCATTCTTCTGTAGCAAATGACACTGTAATGACAATAAATGCAGGAGCCATCTGGAACTGGGAGATGCTTTTCTCAAGAGGATTTTTAAACTGCTTTGGAACAGCACTTGTTGTTACAGCCTTAAGTTTTGCATTACTTGCCTTCTAAAATATGAACAGGAACCAGTAAGTTTAAAGAATCTTGCTAAAAATCAAAGGAACTGTCATCAGAAAGGGCAAAACCTCTAAGTCCTGCTCCCTTTAAGTCCTGTAAGAAAAGAGACCGATGTCAAACTTTGAGAACAAAAGGATTTCACGCTTCAGGACAGAGTCCCTCCACGGCATGGGCACAGCCAGAAACACTTACCGCCTTGAACGCACATCTCGTCTGGGGGAACTTAATGTCCTTTACAAGCAGCAATTAGATTTCAGGATGTTACTTTTAGCATACATGAGGACACCACGACAGAAGTGAATGCAGAGACCATGCAGTAAAGCAACAGAAAAGTTTTGTTAGCCTTTTCTGAGACCATTACAGACCCACCTCTCAAGCAGAGTACTCGGACACAGGCTGTTAGTGCAGCCAACATAACAAGTGTCCATCTGCAGCTCCTGGGGGATGCACAGGGAGCAGGGGCTGAGCAAAATCGATTGGGAGCACATAGGACAAGAATAATATTCTTGCATTAAGGAATTAAGGATGTTATGACATCCAGCTTCCTTTTAATGGGACTTGAACTGGACCCTTAGTAAAGGGAGGCAGCCTATGAATATGGAATAGCATGAAAGAGCCAAGCACAAGAGAGGCTCTGATGGGTGCATCTTACGTTGGATTTCTAGCACCTTGCATTTAAGGAGCTATAAAACGTCTCTGTCCTCTCACAGTCTGAATTGCCTTACGCTTGCTTTGCACTTTGGAATCTAAGTTGTCCTATGGCTCTACACCTAAATGCCAAAATACCTATGCGCTTCTGCTCAAGACTTCCAATCTACCCCAGCTTCTAACACGTAAACGTTTTCAAAGCTATTTTACCAGTAGTTTTTCAATAACTCATCTATAGCATTAAATCTTTTCTTAAAATTAATTTTGCAGTCTTCCCGTTAAGATTTTGAGTGAACTATTAATCATAAGAGTAAGAGACTCTTAACCAATTAATAGTTTTATGGTTATAGCTGTTATTAATCAAGTATTGTTTTGCTGCACTCTTTATAACATACCATTTTATATTTTTACAAATACTTCACACCTAGCTTGTCGCGTTCCCAATTGCTTTTGTATTTAATGCAAAACAAGAAGAAAGATTCACAGGCAAAATAATTAGCAATTTTTTGAATACAAGTGCAGGTTTTTAAAGGGGAAGATGTTTAAAGGTGTCAGATAGAGATCTAACAACAGGGCAGAAATTCAAAACAGAGCTTTCTCCCCACCACCACCCTTGCTAATAGTTTCCACGGCATCTCTGTCTTGCATGGCATCGCAGCACAAAGATGGCAACACTGAAACATGTTGAGCACAACCAAAGATCTCTCATGAACTTCAGCCTATCTCAAGGCACAATATCTTTCCGTGCTCCCTCGTGAATAGCATCAGCCACACGCCACATTCCCTACACTGTGTTCGATCTGGGAGCCACAACAACGCCTTAAGAAAGCAGACCACGGGAGCCAAGACCGAGGGGCTGAGAAAGCAGCAATCCAGTCTGAACTCCGATCCAAAGTCCTCGGCTCATATGCATTCCCCAGGATTTTCTTAGAAGCACCTTCTGCTTTCTTACAAGCACTGCTTCCATGAAGTTACTTTTCCATAACCAGCACTAACTGCTCTGTCTGGTATCCATCTCTTCTCAGATGGGCCCAGTGCATCCTTTGAATGCCAACAACCTTTATAGCTGCTGTGTCAACAGACAAAAAAAAAAAAACCTCAAAAAAACCAAACCAAACCAAAACAAAAAACCCATACTGCATTTGCAGAGGGAATATCTTTTCTGGGGAAACACCCGTGCATATTAAACAGCTTGTTAGTTGTTACTAAATAGTAGGGCAAAATAAACTTTGGTTGAAAACGCACTTTCCCTTCCCCTCTCCCATTTGGCAGGTGAGATGTGTTCCTGCCAAGTTATACACACTACACCTCAAGGAGACAGTGTTGAGTACGTCAGAAAGTTATGAAGCTGTATTTACTGTGATCACTGATAAATGAATTAAGATTCTTTTAAAAGTGATGGAAATGGCCTATTTATAGTTGAGAGCATATTTACAAGCCTCAGAGGGAAATTGCTATTACATTTTCAGTTTAAAAATGTCATTGTCTCCCCTGACCTTTTGTTGCTTTCTCATGCCCTTCAAAGGAAAACGAATTCATGAGAAGTGCCAGATAGAAAACTTCAGCAGTTATGTTGTCAATTTGCAGAGCAGAGGCTCTGGCAGCACAATCCTTTCCACCCGGAGCAGCCGACAGACAGACCATCTCTGTAAATGGTGCTTTAACTTCTAACAGCCATCGCAACCGATGCAACGCTGACGGATTTGGTAAATACGTCAAAGTATCATGTGAGGTCAGTCTGGGATTTGCAAGCTGTACAAGCCTGCCTGAGCCAGCTGTGATGGAGAGAAGGTGCAGGGGCCACACAGCTACAACCTAGCGTATGCATTCTTCATCTGGAGTTACTCATTTTTAGACTGGCATTTATCTGCCGTGAAAAATCCATCTTTATTTGCGTGATAAAAACCCACCCTGCGAGCGGTATACTGCAACCGTACCCATGCTCACAGCTTTCCCAGTGACACTAATGTAAAAACCATGCGCTTCTCTATTTATTCCCCCCTTCTCATTTCCACGGTCTGAGCAAACGTCAGCAGGTTTGTAGGCAATCGCTCCAAGCAGAGGAATGCCGGCACTGCCTCCCGCAGCTCTCCAAAGAGCACACGGAGGAGCAAAGGCAGAGCAGAGGCAGGGACCGGCCCCCCCTTCCCACCCCCCTGAGCAGACGATCACGGGGGACGTGTTCAGACCCAGAAGGGGCTGAAGACCTCAAGAGCTTCCAGTCAAAGTGGTTCACGCTACCTCAACCCAAGGCTAGCTCACCTTGTGGTGTAAAAGCTCGGTATACCCCTCCCTTCTCCTTCCCTACCCTGTCCTGCCTTTCCCCCTCCTGCTTGCTGATTTTTTTTTTTTTTTTTTTTTATCTGCAACGTTTTCAGTACAACTGTGATTCGGGAAGCACAGTTGGATGCATGCTTCCCCAGCTCTCTGGGAAGCCCCCAAAGCAGCTGTGCGCCTATGAGGCGTAATCAAGCCCAGTTTGATTATGATATTTTCAATAAATCACTGGAGATTTCTTATACTCTTTTTAGATGACTTACTGTTTGTTATTAGCTAATTCACTTCCTAAAAAAACTTTAAGTATTGCACAGTTAAAAATCAGCAGCAGTTCAGAACTTGCTGGCGTGGGTAGGGCTTTGCTCCCTGTGGGCAGAAATTAAGGGACTGCTAATGCAAGCTAACGCCTGGTTTAGCCTCTCTGTAATCCAGTTCAGCTCTGCGTTACATCCTGGAACAAGTGTCTGTAGATTAGCTAGACAAGCACTTCCTCAGTTAAGCTAACTCACGTTAATGAGCAATCAATTCACTTGAATTAAAACAAGGACACAACCCCTCCAGCCTAGAGAGGGCCATCCCTGGGGTCTGCTCCACTGCCATTGTGCCCCTTGCCCTCTTATTTACGCTTACAAATTACGAGCATAACATATCCTCAAATAAAATAAATGCAAAGCAACAGGCAATAGTCTTAAGGGGACAAATTTACATCAAGATAATCCCAGAGCAACTCGTTCAACTGCAGCCAAATTAAGCTGTACTTATCCTACAGTCAGCAAGAATTCAAATGACTTTTTATTGTTTTGAGTCCATCCCCCAAGCCCACTGCACCGAAATCACTGCAATGGTGCTCTCCAGAGTGCCTGCATGTTCACAGGCTTCAGTTAATTGTATGCAGATTTCTTTTAAAGTGTCTTCCAAAGGTTTCTTTATGAAGAAGCACTCCATTAAAGGCTTAAACCACGTTAACCTCAATGCCTGCTCACTCTCAGTTCTAGTCCTCCGCCTGAGCCTGCAGCTGATCTGCGTGTGAGATTGGCAGCACAGGACCATCGCACTGTCATTCCCACAATTTGCAGGATCCGGCTGCACAGCAAACACTGCAAACATCCCACACACACCCCCGATAAAAACTGTGAGACTTAAGCCATATATGTTTTCCGGCTCCATTACAAAAAGTGGCTCAGCTTCCAGATCAGCACTTTTAATATAGCTCAAATTAGTTTAGCTATAGCTCAAAAAACACTTTGCTGTTTCAGGCTGTTAACCACAATGTCTTATAAAATGAAGCATGTTTACTGTTGTTTTGGAAAAGTCATTCTTCCTTTATGAATTTGGCAATGAAGGATTCAAAAGATACCAGTGTGGGATTGTTATCATGCACAAGCCAAAGCTGTCAGGCTTCATTACTTCCAAGACAAAAATTACAGAATAATGTATTAAATGCTTGAATAGAAACACGTAGCGCACCATCGCTATCCCACGGTAATGGGATGACACCAGCCGCCGGTGCCGTGTACTGCACAGCCTTCCCACGCGCTGCGGTACAGGAGCCTGCAGCTGAGAAATGCAGCAGCCCCGAGCCAAGGGTGCTCATCTCCCGCAGCAGCCCCCAGAAACGCTGCCAGCGGTGGGAGGGGGCTGCATCTTCCTGCACGGTGGGAAACCAGCAAGCTGGTTCAGAGGCCAAAATGAGCTTTTCGGTCCTTTTAATAAATATATGTATGCATTTAAAAAAAAAAAAAAAAAAAAAAAGCAAAGCCTTTTTGCTCTAGAGAGGGGAGAAAATCCCAATTTCAAAGGCTTTATGGGGTTGCTGCAGCCAAAAATTGACTTTTTAGAAACAGTATTAGCCAACAGTGAGCCTCATTGCAGCTTTGCGCCTACCTCATTCTTTGAGGTTTGGAGGGGGACGGGGGGGGTCCCGTCCCCTCTCTTCTGTAACAGGCAAGTTGTTGTGCTTTGACAAGCAGGTGTTACCTCTGTGAAGCGGCTACGCTCCGCGATTTCAGGCTATCCCCCCTCCTGCTGCAGCCCTGACCTCACTGTACGACACGCTGAAATTGAGACGAACATCCTTAAACATCCCACCTAGACCCTCACTGACCTCTAGAGCCCCCCAATTTCCTCAGGTAAATCAGTGCCTTCTCAGATGGGATCCACACCAGAGGCCAGGACTGCTCCTTTCCACCCGCTCCCAGCCTCGCTGTTCTTCATCGTTTCCTTCTCCCACTGCGTCTCCTCCCTGCCTTTTATCCTCCTACGCTATCTCCTCAGATCTTTCACCATTTGAAGAGAAAACTGTTGGCAGAGTGATGATAACATCCCCGTCAAGGGGCTAAGGGACAGATTTGGGTCCCGATTTGTACACCTGGGTAATAGATACCTGCTTATAGCCTGACTTAGCATTGTGTTTTCCAGTTTCCTCTGAACAGCTTGTTTTCCAGAAATAAGCAGGCAGGGTAAAGTTTACCCGCAGGCAGAACGCTTGCATGAGACCCATTCACTTAAGATCAACTTAAGCCTTACTTTGATGGTTTAACAGGAATTTACATGGTACACACGACTCGTTCAAGTTGCCTACACAGGGAAGATTTCACCCTCTTTGCACTTCAAAGTCTCAGCTTTCCCATCCAGCTTTTCAGAGTGTGCATCCCATTGTGCTCTTAACACTTTTCATCCTTTTCAAATTACACCGTGCTATCTCGCCGAGCTATAATAGCGTCAGCCCATGACCAGCAGGGATCAGTGAGCCAACTGGAAACACAAGGTAGCTCCAAGCACCAACATCAAGCAAACGTCCTCCACTGCTCTCAGCAGTGTTGCACGGTACCGTGCAAACAGCCTCCAGACACGAGTTCCTGCTACAGAGCTGCACCTTCAAAATATTAGTCGTTTTGAAGAAAGAAAGAGAGGAAAACTTTTTAAGGTTGACTTCTTGCTCTTGCTGCTGGCAAAAGAAGCGGTTGCATGTACTGCTCAATTCATGCAAACAAAAGCTTTCACCACACCCTCTGTCTTCCCACACTGAAAGGCAAGATAATTGAAAAAACCCTTTTGGCACTGGCACCTAGACGAGAACTGCTATTTCCAGAAGGGCTTTAAGTTAGCTATGAGTAGAAGAGCGTGGCCCTAACATAGCCCCAAAGAGAAGATCAGGCACCTCCTGAAGCACAGAAGTGCACAGAATGCTAAAACAAACAAATCCAAGCTCCTATAATTAAGGTATTTAAATCTACAACAGACCAACCATCAAGGAGTTTGTACTTTCTTTCATGTCTCTTAATTAAAAATTTGTCAGAAACCTAGGGCTGGTTTTCAGAAGTGCCCAGCGCTCCCTATCTCCTGTTGTGAATCTTAATGACCAGGTTTTCAAAAGGGTTTTGAACAACATGCTTTCTTTAAAGAAATAAAGGTTTATTTTGAACATAGTTCCATGACATACACATGGGTCTCACCACACCGGCAGACTTCGCAACACCCATCTTAGACCACGAACTCCACGAGCGAACTTTGGTGCTTACAAAAGCCAACATTTGGAGTAGGGAGCTGCGAAAAACATCTGTGGGAAAAGCTGCAGGCAGACCCTACCCTTGCCTAGGACTGGAGAGTCATATTTTGGCATGGACACTCAGCTTCACAGCTCTGCCCCTTGTTCTGAGGTTTCAAAAAGAAAGAACCAAGTCATCTCTCTTCCTGAAAAGAGAAAGGCCTGAAGATGGTCAAGAATTAGTCCAGCAGTTACAATGGTAGACCGGGATTCAAGTCTCTGCCTAGATGGAATTTACTGTTTATCACCCCCAGAAAGACTCCAAAAGCCCTGAATCTCATGCCTGGGTCACAAGGATGCCTTTGAACCAGTCTGCTGCAATTTTTCCATTATTCTCAAATCTTTCTTAGATGACAATCACACCTTAGCGGTTGGGCGAGGCTTTTTACCTCTACCCTCCCAAAACTTTCCCTATTTTACGTTAAGGGAATAGCACTTTATGTCGACAGACAAGTGAATCATGGACTGAGATCTAAATGTTCCCAGAGCCACCCAACAATAGGGTCTTTTGAGAAAGAAAACCTCAGCAAAGAATATTTTATTCTTTCAATCAAAGTAGAAAAGTTTGTACAGGAGGGAAATGTCAGCATGCCTCCTTCATCCCAGACAAGCCTACAGCATAACCTGCTGCTAGAGCACGTAAATTAGGGAAAAGAGCTGAACCCAAATCTCCTGCTCCCACACGCACTAAGCCACTGAACTATTTCAGAGAGTTGTGGGGACCTCACCGAGTAGCTTGTTTTTAGGAGCCCATGAGCAGCTCTCTATATTAACAGGAATTTGACTTGGTTCAGGCCAACTTAACTCTCCAACAAACATAAATCTCCTGGTCCTTTCCTAGCTGAATCAAAGCCCTTGTCTGTTCAAAACACAACCCGTCCCAGGGATAAGGCAGACCGTTGGGGACTGCTGCATTCCCAATCACCCTGGAAAAGGCAAAACGCTCCCTGTCAGCTCCGAGCTTACTCAGCTCCTAGCAGGAAACTCTCAGATGCATCAGTTTGGGACTTTCTCCGTGGACTCCACTGTGCCTACAGCAGAACCGAACCAAAATCTTCAAACCCATTTCAAGCAGCCCACCACAACTTTTAGCCACTAACCACCTCAGGTTGCAAGTTCCCATTTCATGCAGAACTAGACTAAATAAAATAGCTTTACAAAGTAAACTGATAAAATGATGCTTTGTGCTAAATTTTTTCAGACACCATTAGATATAGTACAATGAACACCGGAGTGACTTGATACTCATCTTTGCGTGGCTTCAACTACTTACAATTTCTCTTCCCCATTAATACAAAGATTGCACTTCTCCGGGGTCACTCTGCTGAACATTTCTTAATTGAAGGCTTTCTCGCTATTTGCCATTTTGCACTGACTGCATCCACTAAATGCAGCTTTGTAATCCTAGCTCATTTGGCAGTCCAGCCAGCAGCAGCCTCCTCTCGGTCATGGCTGTCCCAAAAGCTGCTCGGGGCTCAGGCAGTATTAATCCAGGGGAAGCAACTTCTGGTTAGAGCCCTCAAAATATCATGCTGTAGAGATAAGCATCTGCTGCTACACACGTGTTTTAGGCAGAAATCAAATTAAGGTAGGAAGAATTGGGAAAGGGAAAAGGAAGGATGGGGTGGAAAAAAATGGATTTTTTTTTTTTTTGAGAGAGAAAGGAACAATAATAAACAAAGAGAAAAAAAAGGTGAAGACAAATCAGGTGCAAGAACGCAGCGGCAATTACCCAAAAATAAAAAGCCAGAATGTCAGATGTGCCCAGCTCTCCCCAACTCCGAGTCAGACATTCCTGAAAACAAAATCCCCATTTCTGTCTGAAACAAGAGAACAGATTTGGATCGTCTTACCAACCTCGCATGAGAAAATCACTGGCCACCTCTTAGCAACCTTCCCTTTTGGCTTCCATGGCAATGGTCATGGACCATCTCACATCATCCAGCTCCAGCCAGGACTACCAGCTCTAACCATCCATCCCAAATATCAAGGTGCCTTCTACTGGCCCTCTGCATAAAATGATGTCCCACATGGGACAGAGGAGGAGAAACACAGCGTTAGTCGATTCTGTCAGAGTTTTGGCCTGCTCTGTTGCTTGTAATCATTTATTTTGCACACTTACATGTACAAACAAGCAGCTGTCGTGCCAACAGTGGAGATAGCTACGTCTTTCTGGACTCTTGCTGTGTCAGTAAAATAACAAATGGCTTTCCCCAGACTCAAATGCTGGTGACATACAAGTACTTTGTCTCCTTTAAGCAATATTTTAGTAGCTTTCTCACATGTCCGCTCTGCTGATGCAGTTTTCATAGCATTACATACTTCTAATACATTTTTCAAGTTAAAGATTGAGAGACATAAAATATCATCTCTTCTGGAGCAGTAAAGAGTTGCCCAGTGTGTTGGAAGTCTTTTTTCAGACCAAGTGACAGGGTTGGGCAGGGGGATGTTGGTTTGGTTTTTTTCCTCCTGCTAGAATGGTTACAGGCAACCAAAACCAAAAGAAGTCAAGTAGCTCATGGCATGAATCAATCTTAATTGCTTTCTACAGTTTATAGAAGCAAGGAAAAAAGCCTTGACCCTACCAAGCAAAACTGGCAGGAAAATATAACTTCTCCTTAGAGCAATCTGACCTTCAAGCTCTCCCCTTCTAGCAACTTTCTCTAATCCCAGACAGACACACTTATCAATCACAGCGAGTGAAAGAAAATGAATCTGTCAAAACAGTGACATTGCTAAAATTATAGCCAGCAGTGTCATTTGTTAATTTGCCCAATAGCTCTCATTTTCAGTTTTTGAGGATTTATCAAATGTATATTTCATCTAAGAAACAAAATACTTAACCCTTGCCCAAAACCTTATGTTTTTCTAATAAAGACATAAACTGGAATTTATTCTGGCTCAGGAACCTGGGACTCCTCTGTGAGAGGCTTTCCAGGGGACTCTCACATGTCCCAAGACCTTCAGGGACTTCAATTTACCTTTCCACAAAGCAAGGCCAATATCTCATTCTAAGGAGGTGGTGTCACTTCAGCTATCAAAACTGGGAAAAAAAACACCATACAAACTGAAGAAATCCTTTTAAAATATATTTTTAAGTGCTTTCCCTATGCTTCTGCCATTTAGCTCCATTTAAGTAACATTTTCATTGAATTTGAAATGAACAAACAGCAAAAAACAGATTTTTGTTATCAGTGCAGCACTTCCCTACATCTCACTGCTCACACAGCATTTTACCGGTCCGAACGACGTATGGTGACTCTAAACCAGCGAGATATCTGAGCAATAGCAAGCAGAAACCATATGTTCCAGTAAGGACAATCTCCACCGCGGTCTGCTTTTAGATAAGTGCACCCTTTCCACTGGCTAAATTGTGCATTGCACATGAACATCTGAGGCTGCCATCTGACATTCAGCTGGAACAAAATGTTTCTGTTGAAAGTAACTAGAAGCACAATACTTACAAAAATTAGTCTCCAGACTTTCACATCTTGCAGAGGAATTAATGCATTATTCAGAGTGTGAAGCTTAGTCTTGGCTACATCAGTCAGAACAGCACAGGAGAAACTGGGATGCAGAAGAAAATGTTTAAGGTTTTATTACTTCATTTAGAAGAAAAAAAAAAAACCACACCAAAAAAAACCTAAATCTAAATAAAATATGATTCCACCAGAAAAAAAAAGTCCCACTCCTGCCACTGGCAGTTTTTGACTCAAATCTTTCAACTGCTTAATCTGCATTTGCCTAGATAGGTTAGTCACTGGTCACGTACCGATGCTCTTGCCTATTTAGAAATATAAGAAACATTAATAGCAAACCAAAAAGCAACTCTAACATAAGGCTCTCACCTTTTTCTAAAATGGGACTATTTTCCTTACAAAATCCTTCAAGCAAAGACACATTTTTTTCCTTTTGTAGCAAGAATGGGTCTCATTTGCATGCAAGGTAGGGTTAATTCCTCAGCAAACACCTAAAAACTTTCCAAGCAAAAACATTCTTACATAAAAAACAAATTCCGCGCACTCGTATTTTGCATGCCCCAATTTTAGCATTAAATCCATGTTAACGGTTGCCTGAATATGAATATATCTCAAGCAAAAGAGCAAAAAATGCTCATTGCAACATTTTAGAGTTACGCCAACTCACGTGAGCTGGTGGTGTCCGTCCTGTTCCCTAGCAGTCAGGTATCTACATACCCACTTGAAAACAAACTTGAGGGTCACGAAGAGCCAGAATATTGCACAGAGGAGGAGGATGTGGAGGGACCAGGGACAAGTCCTGCTGGTGGTACAAGCGGTCTTCCGCACAGGAGCTCCATCCGACCGTCATCTACTCACTACCCGCTCTGCAGGTGTACGGAGATATAATTCCTCCCAGGCCATCAGTCTGGCACATTTGACAAGCATTGAAGTTACCCAAAGAAAATAAAATTGTCAGTGCTTACGACTGTCCAGAAGGAGACCAGGAGGAAAACGCAGGTGTCGACCACATGGTTTATTGCTGAATGCTGTGCATTCAGCACAGACTGTTAATTTGGTACAGCAGCCCTGACCCTGCATTTGGGACCACCTTATATTTTTTGAACAAGATGTGCAGTTCGCTTTGAAGAAAAGTGTGCTTAAACAGCTGGGCAGAGATGGCCGTAACTTGTGCTTCATCTTTCCAATTTTATTTCTTTAACAGCAAGCCATGCATGGCATTAACAAAGTGGATCAGGGATCCTTACTCAGTGTTATAGTACATATTCAATGTCACTGCAAGTTTTTGCTCTTGCAGAAGAGCTAAATTTATGGCACATAAAATTAGGAAGTAAAGAAATAGGGTCAGCTGCATCTGATCTGGTTTTAAACAATTGCACTCCAGAGTGATTCAAATCCTCTTGGATTCATGGCATTTGGAATAATTGTATCATCATTTACAACCCCACTCAGTAGCCATGCAAATAGGAGAGATTTTAAATCACATTTTCATGGCAGCGTTGTTAGACCACCTGAGCGGTTTTCATCACAGTTTTACGAGACAGCAATAAGTACAGCAATCTCTGAGCATCACCACCTGCTAGGAGGTGGGAAGGTCCATCACCCCGCTGACACAGGAGGATGGGAATTAGCTGAGCAGGCTAGCATGGAGAGCAGATGTGGATGGGGAATGGGAAGAGAACCAGCAACATTATCACCATGCTCCTTGCACGCTGGCAAACTCAACGTTCACTCTCCTTCCAATGGGAAATAAATATCCTTCTTCCCTAATTAAATCCGTAGCTAATATTGAGCTCTGAATGTTGGACAGTACCTTTTGTTGGTGCGATACCCCTTGTTATGAGGGGTTGGATGTCCAGCTGACCAGAAAGACCAGCACAGCGAAGCCTTTATGAACCGGAGCAGGAATTTGAGCAAGAGCCTCCCCCATCTCAGGCGAGTGCTGTAACACCAGGGCTCTGGGCTCTTCTGGGCACTACGTCTTCGCTCCTTCCTCCAAGAAAACACATTCTGATTTTAAGAATCATTTCTGAGGCAAACCCTAGATCTTTAAAACATGGCACGAGTGAAATGAGTCCATTCTGACCTTAAAGAGAGGTATTCTCCCTGCACTGGGGACAACGGTGGTCCATTATTACTTTTGTTTCCAAAGTGGTTCAGCTTCTTGAAATAAGAATAAAGTATCTGGGTTAAAACTGAAAAATAGCTGGTTAAGAACATCAGTAGTGACTTAGAAAATGTTCAATAAGACAATACGTGCAAAATGTATTAGGCATTAAAGGGACAGTAATCATTATCTGCTATTACAGTTTCATATCGTGAAATGTATCGGTAAAAAAAAAAATGGAAAATAATTGATTTTAATGGGCAGACATTTGGGGATCTTCACATTAAGTACCGAGTCATAGCTGAGGTAATTTTTTTTTTTTTATAAACTGCACATTTAAGCAATAGGGCTTTTTTTTTTTTTTTTTTACACAAGATTCAGTAACAGTCCTCATAACCCCTTAGCATCATGCAAGTATTTTTCTTTACATAGTGTCAGCAACTCTTGCAAATTCTTTTTTTTTATTATTTTATCCTGGTTTTAATCTGTAGAAATTTCAAGATTAATTTAACTCTAACTTAAGAATGTTTTATACTTACCTTTGACAGTAATAGAGAAGAACTCAAAGGGCCAAAAAATTAAAGGGCAAGAAGGGTGGGCTCCACATGAACTTTTATCATCTCACCACTCTATCTTATGACTTTAGGGATTATTCATAATTTTCAAAGTTTTATATTTGTGGACAAAGACAGATAGTACAAGGTAATCAAGCTAACCTATCCTACTGTGTTCCAGCCTTACTTTAAAAAAAAAAAAAAAAAAACAAACAAAACCACTCTATTTGGCCTCTGATGCTCAATAAATGCAACAGTATATTACAGGCATTTAATTCACTGACTTGTAGATATCATCAGACATTTCAAAGCAATAAAGCATGTCAGCAAAATTGAACCCAGTTATTTGCAACTGTAAAATTAGGGCTCGCTTTTCAGAATTAGCCACCTTGAAAACAGTATCACCTTCCACATCTTTGTGTAAAGAATTGAAATGCAGGCTAACAAAAAATGTCTTTTTTAAAAGAGAGAAAGATAAGCAGAGTCAAAGCTTCTCATTAGGACCAAAGTGGTCTGCAATACATGCAATCACATAAATTATGCTCCGGGACAAAGCCAACTAATAAAAAGCAAGTTTCACCACGTTTTCTTAAGGTTCAGAAAAAAAGTTCCCTTTCTCTTACTGCTAATGCAACAACATTGCAACCTTTAAATGCCCTAGAAGAGAAAATAATGTAATCCCTACACAAGTCTGTTAAACTATGTTTCCTTCCCTAAATCATTGGGTTTGAGTCTTTAAGATCCTAACAGCTCATGAAGTTGTGAGCTGCTACTCAGAGTACCTGCAGACATACAAGGTATGGTTGCTGGTCTGCTTTCTACATGACCATATTTTCTTTGACTCTCTCACTGTAAATGGTTTTGAGCACAGACTCCTTAACACATTCCAGAAGAGTTTATTCTTTTGCATAAAACATGAAGTTGTCAAGCACAAAGGCCTGCACAGTTCACTGCAGCCAGCAGAAGCCATTGATTCTTGCATTTATTTCCTCTATATTTCAAATCTATTCCTCATGCTGCTTGTCACGTAGGGTTGACATATGTCACAGGATGCCATTATACACTGTGGCAATACGTAGCCATCAAATGCCATCTGAAAGAGAATAATATATTTAAAATACTCCTATGCACACTGGCTTGTTTTGTTTGCTGTGGCCTCATAATTGCCAAAAGTCAACAGTCATCAAAACAATTCAGAGAATACAAAACAGCTCTTCTATTAAAGATAAGAAAAACCGAACTAAGTTGAACACGCACCACCAGAGTGATAAATCTTCGCAGCTCGTTTTACACATCAGCCTTTTCAATGCATAATTTATTTGTTTTTAATCTGCATTTATAAACATATAGTTTTCTTTTAGGAAAAAAAGTAGCCGAACTAACTCAATGACAGAGTGTGAATTGGTGTTACATAGTGGTCAGACCACGGGATGAAAAGCCAGGATACTCTGCTTCTGCCTTGGTGCTGCCATCACAGACTGCACTGGAGCAGATTTAACCACCCTCTGCCTTGGGTCACCCCATAATAAAACGACCGCACTGTTACTCTGCTTGTAGTAATGCTCTACAACCGGTCTCACAGGCTCAGGCATCCTCAAGTTGCGAGAAGTTACTCCTGGCCGTGGACCGTGGAGGGGACAGTACAATTACAAGAGCAGCTGAGAGTTCACTACATATTCATTTGGGGCTGCACAGTAGTGTAAATAGGTGTTATACCAGCAGCAAATTGAAATTCTTAACACAGAACTGGGCCCAAGAATATGTGAAATGTTACAGAGAAAGGATGTGAGGTCCAAGAGAATGGATGGAGAAAGAATGCAGCCAACAAAGCACAGGCGCAACGGTATGACACAGGCTGCAGAGGTAAATTTCTTCTTACTAGCTCCCTCAAGCATTGTAAATTGTAAATTAACCCCACTCTTCTGTGGGAAGAGAATTCAGACTTCATATATATATTCAGGAATGATGTGGGATTACATACTATAAAGTGATTTCCTGTAGTATCCAATACTGCTAAGTACTAGCAAAATGTGCCAAATCAAAGTGAAAGGGAAGAAAAGGACAGAAAGTCTCTTCTGAGACAAATTACCCAGCATGGAACCCACAAATTTCAAACCTGTCAGGATATTATCTAGAAAAATCCAAAGAAATCAATAAGTTTTTCTTGTTCAGCAGATTCTGCATCCAGCAATCTTTGACTGTGTCCACAAGAATAGATAAGTCTCAAAAGGGTTGCCCTTTTAGGGGGCCTTTTTGGCTTCTGCTTTATCTTTAGGAATATTTATATTATAAAAGTGTATTTGCTTAATTATAATTTAGACTGGTACTAAAATACTAACCCGGCAGCTCAGAAATGGACCATCGGAATAACTGTACTATCATGGAGAAAGATCTTCTCTGCAACGCCGTCACTGCTTATATTTTTGCAAGGGGGAAGCAAATACTGTAAAACCTCAGGAGAACAAGGTCCATCTCCACCAGACCTTTATAAACCTTGCAAATTCTTTTTTAGTTGTATTATCTTCACATTGACATGCCAACAGGTAACAGCTTGTTACAAAACATAGGGGGGGAAGTGTATTTATGTCAACTTCTTAGCAAAATTTTAAACCAATTAGCCTACTATAAAAGTTTCTCTTGGGTTCTCCACCAGCTAAAAAGCGCCAGAGCTGCCTCTGCCCAGACGACCCTGTGCTTAAACCTACTGAGATCAGGAAACAGCAGTGAACATCCCTGCAGGTCTGCATCCTCCGTGGGGGCTCTAATGCCCTTGAGCTTGCTCCACACAATATTAGTTCTTGATTACTAACATCTCCCTCAACAGAAAGAGGCACACTGAAATTTTAGAAAATATGTTGTCGTTATTTGAAGTCCTGTTCATGAGAAGTTTAGTCATGTCATTCTAAATATAAAACCAGACTGCAATAAGCTGCAGCCCCTTGTATCCATAAAAGCAAGGTTCCCTTCAAATAACTGCAGTGGGAAAAAGTTCATTACCTGAGCACATTAAAAAAAAAAAAAAAAAAACACGAAAAACAACAACACACTTAACCTTGGAAGCATCTTTAGAGGCTTAGTTAACATAATCTGACATACTTATAGGTGGAACTACTTTCTAAGCCCTTAGTAATAGCGAGTATTTGAGTCAGCGTTACACTCCCTCAACTTCTCTTGTGGGAAATAAGAATGCAACACTTGAATTACACTGAACTGCGCTCAAGGGTTAAGGCTGCCTTCAGGCATCTTTAACTTCCACGGCCAGTACTTACACTGCCAATAAGCCATACTGACACTGACCTCGACAAGATTATAGGTGCAGTCTTTACATAACGACGAGCTGGTCTTGCTCATCATTGACTTGTGACTTAGTCATTTGTGGAGAAAGATACCTCCAGCACACTAGAGCTGTACAGGTTTTGCTTCACTCTCAGGCGCGTGTGCTTTGTGCCAACTGTTGTCTATGTCTAACACTATCCAAATGAGTAGGTAAAAATGGCACACCTAAAATGATCATTAATCAGAATTACACCTTTAAACATCATGGGTGCGCTGTCACACAGTTTGATAGCCCCATCCTTTTCAGCTTAAATGTTTGACAAAATCCTTGCTGGCCTCAGTAATGTTTCAAAGTCAAGAAATAACCCAGAACACATCATGAAATTTCTTTTACCAGCTTTGCTCTTCTGAGTCTAATGCTCTTTAATGTTTTTATACACCTATCACCTTAAATGATTGCTGTAAGTTCTGACCAAAATGTCCTCCTTCCCTTTTCAGATACAATGAAGATAATAATATGAAGCTTGGTACCCAGACTTTCTTAAATTTAGAATCTTTTTTTCTTCCCTGATGATGTTTAATATCTACAATACTGTCTTCCCCCCATGCCAGGGGCATAAGACTAGAATTTAGTACTGGTACACATGCTCAGAAACGTGTTGGCTGGTCAGCAGCTTGCAGGTATTTTTCCCAGAAGTTTCACACACTGTTTCCAGCTCATGTTTTATTTAAACATCTGTTAAATGAAGTCCCTCATTTTTTACCAAGGGCTTTCATTAAAATGTTCCATTAATATCTAAAATGCCACACTAGGTTAGTAAACTGTCTTATATTTCTCAGTGTCAGTCATAAAAGCTGCCATATAGCTCAGAGTAATTACGTAAGCTGAGCTTCATAAAATGTCTCAAATGTAACGAGGAATACTCTTCTGTATATATGCAGTACACAGTGTTTACACAGTGTAAATGCCAGATTAGTAAGTACTCCCACAAGTCACTACAACCATGTTAACAGTACTAGGAAAAGTAGATTTCAGTAGGTCACACCTTTCTGAAATACAGAAATGGCTCCAGAGGAGTTTTCTTTAGCTGTACGAAATCCAAATCTGTAGAGACAGCATTTCACATGCATGTCATTTATTTAGCACAGCAGAGAGTTATCTTCTTCATGGATTTATTGACCATATGCCCCTATAGCAGTGTTCTGTAGTCTCCCTCATTTCTACACGTAGATCCTATAAATCCTACAGGACTCTAACATGCTGCCTGAAAAGCTTTCTCCCAAAATGACTCAGCCACAAAGGCAGCAAGTTACCAGAGCTTTTTCCTCATCAAAATGAAAACTCTGAACTCTTCAGGGTAGAGGCTCTTTGCAAAAGGCATCTCTGCTGGATGCGAGATGCTCTCCCGGCTTCCCATGACACTGCTGCATCTGCTCAAGTAGACTTCTGCCACGCAACCTCAATGCTAAGCACAGCTTTTGAGCACCATCATTATGCAAATACTAAAACCCCATTTCCCATGATACAAGCCAAATATACTTAACTGGCTGAGGTACGCACCTTCTCGCTCAGATTTAGAAAAGCAGTCTTTCCCCAAGATGCCAATTTATTTACTTGCTGTAGCATGGCAACGATGTTCACCCAACTATCCACTGTGGGTGGCTCTAGAGAAGTTTATGGAAGTTTAACCATATAACTGCATCCAATAGTTAACAGCTATATGTTTTTTTTCAATAGTAGACATAAGACCCCCAAAGTTTCGTAGCGATATTCATAAAACCAGTAACCCTTTATTATTTTATTACCTCTCCATTATAGGACAGGCATCTCTCACCCTTTTGTATCATCCATCTCATAACACAATTTTCCAGAGACTATCAGCTCCTTTCTTCTCACTGCATAAGGAGTTTTTACTCAATCATGGCTGAAAAAAGCATTAATACTCTGATTGGATTAGTTTAAGAGTAGTTACTAAGGTCTCAGTGCTGCCACTAAGTCAACAGGAATCATTTTATGAGATTCAATATGCACTGAACGTGGCTTTTGCCCCTAAACGATTATTAACTATCAGAATATTATATCTGCTAGAGATAAAGAATGGCTGCAGAAATCACTGTGTGAATGAAAGCAACATATTCTTTGGTTTTCAAATTCAATGTCTGCCACTGAATGTCACAAATCCACATGACGTCCCTGACTCCTGGTCTTTGCATTTCAATAGCTCAAAAAAAATAATGTGTAAACTCATCTGGCTCAGACAGCAGACAGCTCTGTATTGAGTATTCATCAGAGAAAACTCGTGTGTGCTGTTTATTCCAGCATGTGTTTGGAATATATTTTGCTCCTGATAAACCAGTGACAGGACTACGTGGATAACAAGCGCAAAGAAACTGAAACTTCCCTCCTCTAGTTAAATAATTTTCCTTTTCTTTGTCTTCAGACACAGATAGAGTTAACGCATGTCTGCAACCTTGAGAAGGACAGCAGTGTCCCAGCACAATTACAGTTATCAACAGAGGCCAAGAGTCCCTCTTTAATGTGACACATATTTGGATCCAAGATGAAAATAAAAAGTAAAAAGGCATTACATTATCATTCCTTTCCTGATAACCCAAACATTCCCTCTGATGGTCTCTTCTGCATTTCTCTGATACTCCCAGAATACAGACTAGATCACAAAACAGAAAAGACTGGAAAAGTGTGGGGAAAAAAAAATATCAGCTTAATCTTCCAGGACTAGTTAAAAATATGTATTCCTTTAGAAAGATACACTTATTTTAGATAAAATTGGGAATATTTTTTCTTTCTTTCATATCCTCTCCTTACCTCTTAAGACTTAAGGGAGTCCAGCAGCTCAGCCCCAAGGATGGAGTAGTGCCAAGCCATGCTGCTCAGCCATCCATGACATGGCCCGCCCTTCAATTCCTTCTACGGGAGGAAAAGATGCAAGTCACCCAGAGAAAAGATGCAGTGCCATTCTCTCCCTTGGGCTCTGTTAATCACCATGTTTAAATAGAAGAGCAAAACTCCACCTCCATCCCAGCTCCATCATTTTCTCAGGAGACCCAACCACAAGAGCACAGAAGCCACATTCTTTTGCAAACCTGGTGCCGCAGTGAAAAAAGCAATGAAAACGTCCACAGAATCCCCTAATACTAGGAAAACCAAATGTCCCTGTATTCATATGAGTATGTTATTGAGCTCTGGATTCTGAACCAGAGGACCTGAACATCTCCCTGGCCTGTAAGAACACTTATCTCTATTCCTCCTCTTGCTCCTTACCTGTGGAAACTGGACAGTGGTTAGGGCACTGATATATTGAGACTATCACCTATCAAGCTGATTAGCACCCTTTCCTCCTTCTTCTTTATCACCTTCCTCCTGCCTTACACCCACGTTGCAAGCTTTCGGGGGCAAAAACCACATTCTTTGTCCTGTTTTGAGCATAACCAAGCCAACAAGGTCATCTAGTCCATGACTAGAACTCCAAGGCATTGGAATAATCTGATAGTTAATAGCATAGTCTATGTTATCAGCCTCTTGTAACAGAAGATCTTACTGTTCCTCATATACTACCTATCTCAAGTGCAATAACCAATGTCTGCTGGAGCCATCAGGCGTCACTGTTACACTAATTTAAAACAATACTACTTGTACTTTGAAAGATGTAAGAAGTCTTTTTAGGCTGTTTAAGGCTGGCAGCAGCAGGGAAGATGAATATGACCCTTTTCCTTTTATAAACAAATGGAAAGTGATGTTAGTCTGGAATTTTAAATATCCCCTATTATTAAGAACACAGCAATACAATGTATGTTGGTCTCTGCAGAGTGATGTTACAGGCTCTTACCATTTCTTCTCATTATGGATGCTTTGTTCACATAACTTAATGACAGATATAGCACGTGCAGTAAAACTGCCTCTACTTTTATTGCTTTTCTTCCTTTGCCTTTCAGCAAAGACAACAGTGACCTTGCATAATCACCTCACCACTGCTTTTGAGTTGATCTGACAATTAAAGCAAGGTCTCCTGAAGAGAAGCCATGCAGGAAATACTAGAAGAAAGTCAATCATATCCAATAAAATTACTAAAACTGTAGCTCATTCTAACCCAATATTATCCTGCTATGTCTATCCATTAACGATATTTTACACTCTGCCTATGACTTCAGTTAATGAAGGAACATGTCTTATCTATTCTCTCTTACTAAGGATTACTGCTGCAGTAGTATTGAGGAGTATTTGCACACATAGGGTTTGCTGTTTACTTAACACAGGTTGACCCAGACAGATTTCTGGGACTGTTTTATATGACGATTATGCTTTCAAAGTCTTCTTGCAAAGGTGATCTCTAAGAAGAGGCAAGGCTAGGACGTGGGGAGCAAACCCTCCCTACTGCACCTCCTGTTGTGGCACCAGCAAATCAGTCGCTGGTCCAATAGACCTTCACTGGTCCCAGGCAAAGGATGGGTTGGTTCGTTGTAACAAACTCTGCTGGGAAGGACAGTTACCCCAAAGACAAGATACCGGCTGGCAACCAGCTGAGAGGCCTTCTAGGTAAGGAGTAGAAAAGGCATCAGTTTGGTACAAAGAGTTTGCTTAGTTTTGAGAAACCGAAGCTAAATTGCAGCAGCAGCTGTGGCACAGGAGGAGTAGATCAAACAGCAGGACAGAGCAATGCAGACAAATAGGCTATTCTAAGGAATTAGGACCCAGTCCCCAAAATGCACACACAAATAGCTAGTTTCTACCATACAGAAAGTAATTTATGGACCATTGGGACCTTGATTTTAGCCATAAAGCCGAATCCATTCATCTGAGAATTTAGGGAGGAAAACTGGGTACAATGTCATCATCACTGCAAAATAAATGTAACAGAACTGTCCCCTGGAAGCTGTTGCATTATGGCAAATGTCAGGCTTTGACGTTATTTTCTGCCTTCTGATGAGCCAGAAAGAAGTTTCAACTGTTTGGCAAAAATCATTCCCTCACCAATTTGCTCTCTTCTTCCCTCCCTAACCAACAGTCCTGCAGAGCATTGCCCACAGTGTAAGTACCTGTGAAAAATGTGTGTGTGAGTGGCCTTCACAGGGGTATTTGTGCACATGCTGGCTACTTGCCCAGCTCCAGTGCAAAGTCCTGCACCTGAATTCAGAAAGGGCTGTCCCCATCTGCAGGCTATTTTAGTAACTATGCCAGGCAATTTCTTTCTTTGGCAGTCTGACACTTAACAGCGGGAGGACAGAAAGCAAACAGCAGTATCTTCCTACAAAAAAACCATTTCTGCTGCTTGAAAAGACCCCTATTCTCTACAAAAAAGGAACTGAAGAGCCCCCACGTACACCTCTACCTACATGCCCAGATCAAGACTCCAGGCTTTAATGGGGAACACATATTTAACTACAGATCGTGACAGTGTCAAATATAGGCAGTAGAAGAAATCACTTAAATGGTTATCAGGAGAGCTCAATACACTTTTTATCATTCTTATACTCTGCAGAAATGCCAGCCACCCCAAATGGATTATACACAGCATATGCAACGTATACATGGGGGAAGGAAGCATAATAAATTAAAATATATCTTCCCTATCAGCACAAAAAGGGAGACTAGTTCTGTAACTACCACAGAATTTAAACTGCTGAGCAAGAATGCCATCTACAGGCCTACGTTGCAATTCTTCTCAGCTAAATATGTACCAGGAGTAGAAACAAACACAAAGTGAGTACTCAGCATAGTATATGTTAATATGACTTTCATATGCTAATAGAAAGTTCATTAAAAATAAACAAATACAAAAGTAAAATACTTAGAACTCCTTTCAAAAAAATCAAAGACTACAGACCCTAAAATACTAAATCTTTCATAGAATAACCTAGAGAGGATCATTATCATTACAGCACTGTGTTCTGTATACATATTTTATGAAGAAACTTTTTGCACAGACTTTAGAGGTTAGCAGTACATTACATTTTGTCTGCTGCTTGATTTAACCAAATGCAATGCCCTGAGGCGTTTATTAAGATCAGAAAAGAGAAAAATGCTATTACTGTTAACCTCAGATTGTAACACATACAGTCTTTCCTAAAGAGGAGTTGTCATGCTTTTCAGTCCTACTTATCAGGCCCTACTGAATTGTCTTGCTACTTGTCATGGGTTGACCCTGGCTGGAGGCCAGGTGCCCACCAAAGCTGCTCTATCACTCCCCTCCTCAGCTGGGCAGGGGAGAGAAAATATAACAAAAGGCTTGTGGGTTGAGATAAGGGCAGGGAGAGATCACTTGGCAGTTACCGTCCATCATGGGCAAAACAGACTTGACTTGGGGAAAAGCAGTTTAGTTTATCACCAATCAAACCAGAGTAGGGTAATGAGAAATAAAACCAAATCTTAAAACACCTTCCCCCCACCCCTCCCTCCTTCCCGGACACAGCTTCACTCCTGAATTCTCTATCTCTTCCCCCAGGGTTGGGGTCAGTTCATCACACCTTGTCTCTTCTGTTCCTTCCTCCTCAGGGGCAGGACTCCTCGCACTTCCCCTGCTCCAGCGTGGGGTCCCTCCCACGGGAGACAGTCCTCCACCAACTTCTCCAACATGGGTCCTTCCCACGGGCTGCAGTTCTTCACGAGCTGCTCCAGCGTGGGTCCCTCCCCCGGGCTGCAGTCCTTCAGGCACAGCCTGCTCCAGCGTGGGTCCCCCGCGGGGCCACAAGTCCTGCCAGCAAACCTGCTCCGGCGCGGGCTTCCCACGGGGTCCCGGCCTCCTTCGGGCATCCCCCTGCTCCGGCGTGGGCTCCTCCCCGGGCTGCAGGTGGAGATCTGCTCCCCCGTGGACCTCCCTGGGCTGCAGGGGGACAGCCTGCCTCACCGGGGTCTTCCCCACGGGCTGCAGGGGAATCTCTGCTCCGGCGCCCGGAGCATCTCCTCCCCTCCTTCTGCTCTGACCTGGGACTCTCATGTTCTCACTCCTCTCTCCAGCTGCAGTTGTGCAGGTTCTTTTCCCCCTTCTTAACTATGTTCTCCCAGAGGTGCTACCACCGTTACCAATGGGCTCGGCCTTGACCAGCAGCAGGTCCATCTTGGAGCCAGCTAGCATTGGCTCTATTGGACATTGAGGCAGCTTCTGGTGTCTTCTCACAAAAACCACCTCTGTAGCCCCCCGGTACCAAAACCTTGCAACGCAAACCCAATACAATGCTAATACCAAAATAGTTAAGAGTGAAATAATTCTACCTTTATGTAATGCAGAACTTCCATATTGATAGCTCTAGACCAGGTGACAGATTAAGAAAAATATTGGGTTGTGCCGGAAATTTTAAGTACAGCACAAGCAGGAAAAAAAACCATAATAAAGATACCAAAACATCAGAAAATGCTAAGAAATTACCAATTTTTCCAACAGAAATGTTCTAAAACAATTCCTCATCCAACTACCTCTGGCTTATACGGCTGATGTTGGCCACACAGACAGGGTCCCAGTTTTTAGTGGATTTTTATTTAAAGAAATATAAGCAGATAAAAACACTCCTGGAAAACTGGAAGCAATAATCCATGTGGGGATTATGGTATACACATAGCTCCAGTCATCCAGAGAAGTGCTAATACCTTCCTTACTAAGTCTGAATAAGAATAAAGTTCCAGATCAGTTCTCTGACAGAGATAATATATTGATAAGGAGGAAGACGACGTAAGAAATCAGCCATACAGAGTATACTTTACTAAAACCTCAGTCTGCTGTAGTGCCCTGGCTTTTAAGAGTGGAGGCTAATTCACATGACCTCACCAAGATAAATAAGACATAAACACGGCATACTTCATAACATAAAGCTTTACAATTTGCCCAATCTCCATTCATTCACCTCAAAAAGCGGGGGAACCAAAAACGTTATCACAGTTACAGGCGTGCAGATCATACCTTATTGCTATCTCTCTTCCTTATTCCCAAGGAACATGAAAACATGAAACACAAAGCCCAGACCTCACACAGAAGAAAAATCTTTCATCAACAGCTATTCTACCAGCTATATAGGTTAAAAGATGATGGAAAGGATTAGCTGGGACCTAGTGGAAGTGCAAGCGCTCTGGGATTTGTACCTTGAAGCAATCAGCACTCATGGAAAGCTAAGTGAAGATCATCTGCCCTCTTCCTCAGTGGGGTTGATTTGGTTACCCTTGGTTGTAGACAAATAAAAGTAAAGGTAAGGTTGACTCTCATGTTTACAGCCTGCCAAAACACATGCTACTCAAGCAAATTCAAAGCTAGACTGTTCAAAGAGCAAATTACACACTATTAATGCCTGTTGGATCCATGCAGAATCATGTCTTCAGATACAGTTCAGAAGTGTTAGGACAGAGTAAGAAGAGAAACTGGAGTCCTGTCAGTAGCCTGAACTAAAGCAGGTAAATCAGCAAATGCCCCAGAATCTGCAGGGCTTATGGTTTTGTTACTAATTAGAATTGTCACAAACAGCATCTTTCCTAAAGGTCAAAGAGGTGTCTTGTAAAACTTTAATTGAATTTATTTGCCCAATTCTTCACTGTTATACATTTGCTTCACTGACACTCATACACCTGTAACCTCGTGCAGTTTGTCCTGTAGAGAATATATCCATTTAAGCTACCATTTGATTTAAAATACTGTTTTTCACCCTTCCTCTTCCTTCCCCCCATCTTCTCTCTCTCTTCCTATCTCAAATTACTCCAAGCCAAATAGCTTCAGACTCCTGTTTTTTCCATTTTATTATTCAGTTTGTATGGCTGTCAAACAAATAAATTCCCTTTGATTTGTTCGGGTTTTTGAGTGTGTGGATATATTAATTCTTTGAATTGCAGACACTGTTTGTTTAATTTTATAAATAACGTTGTGTGATTACTCAGTGTTGTCATCTCGCAAATAAAACTAAATGGCAAACTTATTATTGGAGAATGATTTACATACTTTTACCCATGGGAACTGGACTTCAAGATGGTAGAATTATTTTACTGCAGGAGCAAGAGTTCTCTATTACTTTTATATATACCATGTTTTTTGTAAAATGTGGCATGATGTATATATAACATGTCCCACACAAAGCAGCACATCGTAGATTCAACTGGGCTTCATGACTCAATTAGGAACAATATCAAGGAACAGATGCTTCTTTTTCTGATTATCCTGGAAAGTTTGTCTTCTGGATGAATGTTTAACACATATAATTCAGCTGTTTTGTCCTCTCTCATCTTGACTGCAATCTCTGCGAGCTCTCTACTATGAGAACGCCCAGCCAAGGACAAAAAGAAAATCCAGATTAGACAGGGCTGCATCAAAAAGGACTGAGCCATCCTTCTGAAGTGATTAACGAAGCAGCAAATTATGAAGAGATTTCTCAGACAGCATAAAACAACCTCACTGGCTAACAGGCAGGGAAAAAGGAGAGGGTACCTCTTCACACAGCCCTCAGCCTCACCATCAGCCAACCCTTCCAACTCCTCTGCCACCAACCCACAAGGTCTAGAGATCCTTACTCTCCATCCAGATCCAGACTATTTTTTTCCCTGGTGAATTTAGCATTTTCTCCAGAAAGAGTATTAGATTGTAAAACTGTTGACAGAAGGCTGCTGATGGTTGATCTGCACTTCCTCAGCAAAACAAAAGTTGATAATCCCACTTCTTATTTCAGGAATTTAATGGCACAAATTGAGTTATTGGACACAACACGTTGACACCAAGAAGTGCTGACACTCCAGAACATGGAAATCTGTATTTTCACCAGAAGGGGCATCAGGACCACATCTGGCAGAGCTGAACAAGACCCTGCAGTGGGATGCCCCAGGTTGGCCCTAAAGCCGTTGGAAGCATCTACGAGGATTCCCAGGCTGGTCTTGGCTTGCAAGCACCTACATAGCATCGCCAGTTTTCATTTTCAAGGCAGAGAAGATGCCAGTTCAATAGGTAGATATCAAGGTACGCAACATACAGCTGCAATTTACTATTAGGTCACAAATAATATTGTGATAGTTTCTGGGCTTTGCCCAGAAAGTGTTTTATTCTCACTCTTTTCTCCCCAAAACCTATGTTGTCAGTTTTGGGGCTTCTACTAGCACACATATCTCAAGTCAAAAGAAAACTGGTGTTAATCGATGTCAGATAAGTACAGGAGAAGGAAACTCGCTGCAGTTGTAACAGATATCTCTTAATGGGACTGTGATGATTAGGAGCTGTTGTGATCCCTTTGCTCCTCACACATTTCCAGTCATCATGGGCTAATCATCAGTTCAAACTCTCTCACCCATAACCGTGAGAAGGACTCTATTCCAGCAGAAGTGCCCAAGCGTTACCCATTTTGCAGGCTTCACAGTGCTCCCTAAGGGCAACTGAATAATTTGTTTTGAATAATCTGCAGGAATAAATTTACCATTTTTTAATGTATAATTAAGCAAGGAATCATTCCCTACTCTTCTAAACTTATTCTACTGACAAGTTTCTTCTGGGTGGTAAACGCAAGCTCCTATAGTTGCCAGCACCATGCCTACTTAAAAAGTTAATCCATTCCTCTTTGAAGGTTAAGAAAATGCTAAGGAAAACAAGATATGAGGGCTTAGGTAAAGTGGGAGGTTCCAAATCACTGGAGCTCTGCTTATTACAGAGCTCTGCTGCTTCTGCAGCAGAAAAAACGCTGCACATGAATTTACCTCGGAGAGACTGTCCTGACCTCCATCCACCTTCTCTAATGATGATGGTTCTTTTCTAGGTGGGAGGTGTTCGCCATGCCACTGTTTCACATTAACTCTTTGTGAAAGCAATTTTTTTCCATCTGCTGTTACAATAAGGTATTGCCGCAGCACTAGGACAGGGCAGAGATGACCTTGGGGCGAGGGAGGGCCGGGAACACTCATGTGGGTAAAGGTCTCAATACAGAGATGAACAACCTATTTAATAGGACATAAAGCCAAGATCTAGGAGTGCTACATCCGTGATTTATGACCCTCATCCTACCTCTATCAACTGCTCTGCAGCCCTTGACCCTTTCCTTCCTGGTGGTAGGCACACGCTCTCCGTGCAGCCCTCGCTGCTTTCCTGAAGTCAGCCAGCAGATGCTAATGACTATTAGATTCCACTAGCAACACCGTGCAACCAGGTGACTGGACAGTATCAGAAAGACATCCCTCTTCTCAAGCAGCAAAACAGTGTAGACATGCATTTAAAAAGTTCTGCATCTGATCCAAGTTTCTACTAACAGGGAAAAAAAAAAAAAGAACCAAACATTATGTTTAAATTTTTAACTTTAAATGTAACTCGTCTTCAGCTGACCCTTTAGTTACTGAAGGCTAGGTAGGCAGTGTCCCACATCCTGATGTGTCTAGATATAGAATAAGAATCTAAAGAAAGAAGTTTGAGATCCACTAAGGAACAATAAGAATGATAGGAATTATAGACTTCAAAAACAGAAGTCATGGTGGAAGAGGTGAAATAAAGGGTCACTCCTGCAGGGAGTTAGACTGAATTCTACCGAACTAGTCTCTCTCTGCAGAGCTCAATTCAAACTGTTAACCCTCTTTTTGAAAAGTCTTATTTTTTGGAACACCCCGCAAGTTAGAGCTTAAAATTAGCAAGAAGCTCTCAGCTGCAGACTGACGATAACTCTATCATTTCTTGCAAAAAATACAAATTCTGAGCATGTCAAGAAGCATATAGAGATGAAGGTATACTTGTTTCCCTTGGATATGAACTATGCAGAAACTGAAGCTTTACTTCACACTGATATAAGCATCTGAAAACATATTCTTCTTTATACATGATGGTAGTATCATGTCAAACAGGAAGGGAAGGGCTGACTATGTCAAAGAAATTCAAGCTTCCAGTTTCCTAAGCAGGTCCTGTACCTTGAGAGAGGAAAACATTTATTCTGTTTCAAGAGAATAGATCAAAATACTCATCACGCACATGTAAGAAGCCACACCAAGAAAATATTTTAGATGGAATTTCTCCTGGCTCTGTATACCTCAGTAGTGCTTCCTATAGGAGTCATTACATCAAAATCCATATATTGCCCATACGCATTTCTAAATTAGTAACTGCTACATTACCACAAAATGCAAAGAAAAAAAATTTAATTACCAAATCATTTTATTAGACCGCAGTAAAACCATACATAAAGCATAAGTTAAAGAGCCTTCTCCTGATGTGACTCCAGATCTATTTACTAACTTTTAAAAAAAAAAAAAAAAAAAAGAGTAACATGTCATACACACAGCCATGACCTTAGCCCATCAAAGCATTTTAGTATCAAGAGCTACCCTGGAAACACAAAGAAAGAATTACTGCTTCCTGGGGAGCGCGATCCTGCAACTCATTCACCAGCAAAATGGCTGAACTGTATTCAGTTTAGAAATTGATTTTCCAGTCTTTCTCCCTGTATATGTTTACGCAGAGAAAGCCAGAGACTATGTGCTTATAGGTACAAACTATAAGTCAATGTACAAGATATAAACGGACTAAATACATATATGGAACTGCATATTCTCTTTTTCAAAGGCTGAATGAGAAGATAATCAACTATAAACACGTTTACTTCTGTTCAGAGTTGTAAGTTACATCTATAAAACTTTGTAATCCAGCTCTTAAATGTCAGCAGACCTGAGAGCAAGCTTACATTTGGTCTGTCGGCAGCTGCCGATGTTTATAACAGCCATTGAGTCCACTTAAACGCAGAAGTAGAGCTACTTTCAGATGTGGGTTTGAACCTACCAGGAAGACAGATGGAGGCAGACTCAGATCTCCAAGGGATGAAACAACTCAACATTTCTGCTACTTACAATTGAAAGGGACTAGCAGAACTGTGTTAATTGTAGCTCTTCTCCCAGCTATTACAGCTTCATTTTAATTGCCATTCTTGAGATTTAGGGAAATCTGCCCTCACCTTCTAATCAAATTTTCTACGCAAAATTACTCCGAGTTATTTATTCCGATCTACCCTGGAAAGGTATGAGAAGGGACAGTTCTATTATTTATTTTTATACTCTTTCTTTCATAACTTGTATTTTATTTCTTGCATTCAACTATCAAGTCAAGCTAGTAAAAACTGTTGCTTGTTGCTTTTCATATTACTGAAATATACTGAAATTATGTGAACTAATAATAATTATTTTATTTCCTTAGTATCAGAACTCGACATGCCTGAGAATAAAGAGCCAAACTCCAGTCCCTTCATAGCCAACCAGACAAGTGGAACCGAATGCCCAAATTAATAACACCAAGGACTTGGCTGAGATAAATTACCTTTTCTTATGCAGCTGAGATGCTCAAGTCTGCCAAAGTGTTCTGGGTGCCCAGATCCCATTCATTTCAGCACACAGCGGTTTCCAAATCCTAATTTGGACTGAACTGTAAGGCAGCTCTGAAAAATCTCTTAAATTATACTTGAAGAGTCATTTCTTCTGTTCCTGAGAAAAGCGTGGATGGCAAGGACAGAAGTCCATTTGGCCAGCCACCTCACTCTGACCAAAGCACGGTGCAAGGAAGGGGATCTTCCCCGATACCCAAACCACATCTTTCTCTACCGTCTCTCCATGGTTTTGGTTGGTTTTTTTTTCCCCCCTGGGGAAAAGGAGCCATCATCCCCAGCTGCAATTACAAAGGTAAGTAATAACCCATAGATGAACAATGAGAGGACAGGAGAGCCTTCATGGCTTCCACAGTTATTTAGGGAAGAGCCCTATCTACATCTAAAATACAGAAAACAATGAAGTGAAATGACTAACCTCATACTCAGACCCAATATCCCCTCAAATGCATGACTATGGGAAAGGTTTCATTTTAACTCAGCATAAGTAGTCCTCCAGGAACCATGCACTTCAGCTCTGGATGGAGAATTACTTTGGTAATTTTGGATGGGATGAGAACAGAAAGGGGATGGAGACTGATACAGCATCTCACCTATCTACAGCCTTCACCCACCTTCTCGTTTGGAAGTGTTCTTGTACAAAATTAATTGACATAACAATTAAGCAGACCCAAGAGTACTTGTTCTTGTACTGGGAATGTATATGTAGTGTCTGCTATTAATGAGCTCTTGGAAAATTTCCCATAAGATTTCTTCAGGCAGGGATACAAGATCTGTTATATCCATAAAATACAACAGCTTGCAGCTGTGTTAACATGCTTAGAAGCACATTAATAACACTATATTATTAAGCAAGTTCAAAGAAAGAGTAAACCATTACAAAACCCACCCTAAACCCAATTGGATTTCCAGTCTCCCAGCAGAAGCCCAACTACCTGCTGGCCGATGGTGTTGTTCAGGACCTCTCTGAATCTCCCTACCCTTTCCCGCAGCCACAAAGCAGCCTGATTTGGTTTTTCTCCCTACATCTCTCCACTAACCCCTCCTTAATAGAGGCAAACTTAATAGAAACCCTCTGCAAGACACCAAAAAGAGCCAAAGCAGGCACAGAATGACACACCAGGCTGAAGGTGGAAGGTGCAGGACTTTGGCAGAAGCATTTCAAGGAGCTCCAAGCTCTCACGCACAGCTGGGAGCCCTGACCATGCACAGTGGAGGTGCTGGCAGCCATGCACCTCAGACAAGTATGTCTTCAACTTTGTTTTCCCTCCCCAAATCAGAGATTAGGTAGGTTGCTAAGAGTTGTGTAGACATCACCATTTAAATGCAATTGCTGCCCTCTTTCCTGGAATCTGCATAATATCACAATGAACTGCAGTGACTATTTTCCCCAGTTTATCTTAGTGATCTTAAGGCAAGAAGGAAAATACTCATTTCCACCATATAGACTACACGCTGCACAAAGCTTGAACCGTTGTTCAAAACACAGCAGCATTGCTTGTGTTTTCCAGCACAAACTCTTTTTTTTTTTTCTGAGGCAGCCCATCATGAAGATACCACTGCCACTCCAGTTTCACAACTCAGCCCCAGAGCATCTTAACTCTTGCTCAGTGTAGAGTCCATGTCCTGCAGCATTACCCTGAAAATAGTCTTGAAAAAGGGGCTGAAGCTGCTTGAAAAAAACAAAAGGTACCCAAAAGGCAGAAGAGTGGACAGATGAGCTTGGGGAAAAACAGTGGGGTACAAGGAGCAACAAGCAGAGTTAGGGGGCACAAAGAAGGGAAGGAAAGAAGAAAAGAGAGTGTTGGGTTGGCAGGAGGGGGCTGTTAGGGGGCACAAATGGAAACAATTGCTGAAGAAAAAAAAGAAAAACTTTTATTCTCTACAAGAAAGCAGATGAGACACAGACAGTGGGATAATGAGCACCCAGCATATTCAAAGTGTATTTGGAGACTGTCCCTAAGAAAG
This sequence comes from Harpia harpyja, assembly GCF_026419915.1. Taxonomy (NCBI): domain Eukaryota; kingdom Metazoa; phylum Chordata; class Aves; order Accipitriformes; family Accipitridae; genus Harpia; species Harpia harpyja. The sequence goes on from NC_068951.1 coordinate 42,238,887, forward strand.
CCCAAAGACGCCGGCAGGACCAACAGTCCTTTCAGAGATCCCCCATTATTTACTGTCAGCAGAAATTCTGGGGCACATCCCACAGGAGTGATCCTGTATCATAGGAGGGTTTCATCGCTTTTAAACAGGGACGCTAAGCACCAAGAAGTCTTAACTCAAGCACACACAGCCTTATTTTTACCAGAATTATCCAAATACAAAAGAAAGTTACATCAAGTAATCAAGCAGGCTAATCCTCTGGAAATGACTAACTATAAAACTCTATGTGGGAAGTGGGATGTCCCATCAGCTTCACCAGTGTTCACAAAAAAAAAAAAAAAAATCCATTTTGCTTATAGTCAAAGAGAAGAAATTCATTGACAGATGGTCATCCTAAGTGCTAGGCTTTGTCTCCATATATAATGAAAAATATATAAACCTTCTGTTACTCAGTAGAGGAGAGAGGCTTGAACACCTGTTTCAAATTATTCTGATACTATAAGCATTCTTAAAACACAGGGCTTTCCAATTTCCAAGAAAGTGAGAAGTGCCATTGCCAGCTAAACTAAATTGAGTAGGCTTGGGTCCAGTAAGCAGTGAAAGAGAGAATTATGTGTATTGCTGCTGGCATACAGCTGATAAGAAAACTGAGTGGGCATACAGTTAAAACCTAACACTGCAGAAATCCTGTCATTTTATGAAGTATACATAAATTAGCTGTGCAAATTGTCTGTCTTAATGTACTTCCAATATTTTCTTTTCAGGCTTGTCATATCTGGAACCCCTTCACAGCAAAATGGATCATTTTAAATGGCCAAATTAAGAGAAACATTAGGTAGGTTTGGCTAAAAATCTTCATCCAATATCTAGCAAAGACTGATTGAATTTTATTTTACTCTAAGGGAATATGAGTTGTTGCCATTTCATCACTTCTTCCAAACCCATTCCAAAGAGAGATCCAAGTTCACGTCAGTATCCAATACAGTTGTCAGTGCCTTTTGCTGATTCCTTCCAGAAAACATCTGCCTCCCAAAAGCTCTCATGACAGTATTTTGTCAGCATTTTGTTAAGATGCATGTCCAATGGTTAACCAAGAAAGATATATGCCAATAGCAAGAGGCGATGACAAGCAGATGTTGTCCCAGCACACCTACGCACAGCAGGTCGAATATTGGGAAACGCACTTTTCGGTCTCATCGCATAGGTATAACTATGCAGACTTTCCGTTTCTACACCATGAAATGAGAAATACTGGCACACTTAGAGCAAATTAAAAAGCAGAATGTCTTTTAAGTCAGTCTGTAATTTCATAAGTTGGACAGATAGAAGCAGCTCTGCTGAAGCATCATTCAGTTGATGCAGCCTTTTGCATTCACAACAGCTATGCAGATGGCATAATTAGATGTGGAAGAATACAAAATAAATAGGGAACATTTTATTAAGCAAATGTATTAAATTTATGATTTGTGTTCCTAGATACTTCATTTTTAGGCAGGCATCAGTATGCCACATTTCAACGTGAGGAATTGCTTATACAATTATATACCCCATACTGTAATGGGGTCTCCTTTATACTGCTTTTGCATGCTTTTTACTGGCATTGCTACTCTTGTATAATACATACTATTAAATCGGTGTCACAGCAAACTAGAACAGTGAAATCAAGGAAATGCTAAGTTTTTGTGTACTCATTACCCAAGGGGGAAAACCAAAAGATTTTAAAGTAGAGCTCTGTCCGAAAGCCCAGTTCAAGCACTCAGTTGTGGAAACTCCAACAGAAAGGGCCGCAAGCAGCACTGTGCATGCTGAAAGCAAGGATGGGGAGAGCCGAGCATCCCCTGGGTGAGGCACGGGCCAGGTAACGGGGATGACCAGGTGAGGAGGAGTGATCCATGCATGAGTTGCTGCAGATGCTCCCAACTCACAGGAGAGGCTGTTGCATCCATCACTCACTGGGGAGATCATCCCACACACAGCTTCTGAGCTTTTTAGATGGGTTTTTTGGTAACCGCCACTCCCAGGCTCACAGTATATTATGAATAACTGCTTAAAAAATTGAGTAGTTTTTGTCCAGACTAGCCATAATTTTCATCTCTAGGAGAGATTTTGCATTACAATACATGTATGTTGCATGTTTTATTGCATTTGTGTTTGGTTTAATATTTCTACTACTACACAAGCCAGCTGTTGCTGTCCTCGTACAGCTCTGGGAACAGCGACTCAATACCTCTCACTTTTTGGTTATAGTTTACCCAGGAATACCAACATCGAAATGAAAGCAAACAGAAAGGTATGTTTTGGTTGTGGGGTTTTGTTTGGGTTGTTTTGTTTTTTGTTTTGGGGTTTTTTGTTGTGGGTTTGTTTTTTTTTTTTTACTTTTTCTTCCCACACGCATTACAAAAGGATTTGGGTATAGCTCTCCATCTACAGGGAGGCAAGCTCCTCATGCACCTACATCAGTGTAGCTCCATTGACTTTGTTAAGCTTGAACTTGAGCTAAGATAAGCAGTAGTCAGTTATTCATAAATGCTTTACAGTGTTTGCTTGGGTGAAAAAAAAAGATTATTTGAAGACACTCAAATGCCATACTGATTGGTACATCTTATTATTCTACTTGAACTAAAAATAAAGGACTTACTTAAATTGGCTTACTTTGGCTGAACAAAATTCAACAAGTTTTATTCTAAATACAAGCAAGAAGTGCTGCATGCTTTTTCAGATTTGTCTTTCAAAACCAGACACTGGGATTACAAAACTGACACCCACCTCTTTCCTGTTAAGATTACGTGCAGGCTCAATTTTTTTATTTTCTTTTTTTTAATTTCAGTACAATGTAAAAGTTATATAAGTGTGCCTTTCAGTTGTACTGAATCTTTAAACAGAGTTTAAAAACTATTTAAACATAACTTTACCTGTTCTGGGCACAGAAATTATTTTGAAGGGTAATCTTGTTTATTCTTCCTAGAATGTTAATGAAAATTGTATTTCTATAAATTAAATTCATTTTATATGCTTTTACTTTACATGTTATGACATCTGGTCAAATTTTTAGCTCACCGTACTCCTGAGAAACCCCACTTAAGTGCATTTCACAAAGGCTGAATATGACTGTCGACAGTAGCTATGCAGAAGGAGAGACCACGAGAAAAGCAGGCACCTCTAGCTCGAGCTTGCGTGGTATGTATCCTCTATAAAGTCAGCCACAAGAAAACCTTGGCAGGGCACTTCCAAAGCCAAAAGCAGTACTTTAGACTTTTGGTTTTTGTAATGACACTCCATGACTTCATCTATTTGCCCTTAAGCCAAGGGCAGTAACAGACCAGCCCATTCACTAAAACAGATGGAAACCAAAGAACTGGAGAATTCAGCGTCCGCCCTCCTGTACACATAGATGCACAAACCTGTAGCACTCCCTGAGCTTCAGATCTGATTTTTATTACATAAAAGCAGCATTGCAGAAAGTGCAGCATTAGTCTGAGTTTAAATCAGATTTATAGAACTGAAACATCCCAAATCCCTTTCTTCTACACTGATTGTTACTTGTTTCTATAGAAATCAAAGCCTGAAGGATAAATTTGACATTGTTTAATGTATTGATTAGGACCATAGATCATAATCAAACACCACCACATGGCATTACATAGCCAATCCTCGCTCTGCTGCTGCTGTTAAAATGCTAAAGCAAGCTGAGCATCTAGCCTCACACAATGCTTTACACATACTGGAAATCAATGCGTATACATCTACAGAATTAGTTTTATCTACATGAGTCTATCTCCAAGACGACATAAACTTCAAAATCATTCTTACACTATCAGTTTAGCAGTTCCTAGAAGTAGAAATAAAAAAAAATATGCACAAATCAAACTTATTGTGTGGAAAAGGCAGCCTTTACAAGATACATATCATTTTTAAATACTTAACAGATCTAAAGGTTGCATGAAGTTTAGCTGAGACTCCTATCACAAACAGTGCTCAAGCACTGTAGGATATAAAATCACAATTTCAGACACTGCTACAAAGGCTCTAAGCCTACAGGGTGAAATAGATCCTTACTGAAATTACGTATTAACATATTCTGCAGAACCAGATGCAGTGCTGGGGCTTGGTGTGATGTCCAGTGAGAAAAGTTTTGACTACTTCCAGTTTTCACCAGCCTTAGGCAAGACCACCAGTGTAAGCAGGACAAAAACATCTTCTACAACACAAAACTGCAACTACTTGGCTAAATTTCCCAGCCTACTCTTCTAGTCATTTAAACATCCCTGGCTTTCTACTTTTATTAAAAAAATTAATCTGAAAGACCTACTTTTACAGCAGTAACATCAATATTTTATATTCTCCCTTTTGCTGTAGAGATACCAGGCTGATTTATATGTTGTTTAAAAAACGTACTGAACCCATCATATTATGTAATATAAAATACCACCTTTGTCTCCAAGGGAACATTGCATTTTAATCCAAAGCTACAGAAATAGTCTGAGAATTAAATCTCCAACAAAACCCACAGTGGACAAAGCGTTAAGATAAAGGAAACTCTCCCATTCCTTAAAAATTAGCTTGCTTTGCCACAGAGCATTCCCAGAAGGACTTCAGAAAATTATTATTTTATTTCTCTGACACATTTGGCACATCAGAGTGACAATGCATATTTAGTAGCGTCCTAAATTGTCACAAATGATCTATTTTAAGTGGCTGAACAAAGAGCCATTAAAAATGTGGCTGCATAGCAATGCTGATCAGCAGCAGCTTTCAGCCCAGCAATCCATCTCTGCCAGCAGGAGTTTTTATTCTACCTTCTTTTCATTCCTTTATTATCCATTTGTAGACTGACCCACTTATTGGTAATAATGTCAGGTTCCTTTTTTTTTTTAGGAAGCAAAATCCTAATAACATCATGAAAGCGGGCACGCATCTAAAATGTTTCTTTGCATATCTACTCTGTATTTCCATGATTTCACAGGCAAGTTAAGGAGTCGCACACACCCAGCCAGTTAGACAAAAGCCAGTTACACACATGCACTAGAGACCTGTTATATATAAGCCAAGATTCCTGCACTTTTAAGGAAACTGAAATTGTATGCTCCATCATGCACTGAGAGGAGATGACTACCATGGGTTTTTCCTGAGGAATCCTCTGCTAACACAACTAGAAAGTTCCGAGCACTGTCTTAAGCTTTTTGCTGTAAGATGATGTACACCCTCAGTCCCATCTAACTTTGCAATCTTGTCTGCTTCAATATATATTATAAAACATACTAACATAAAGTGTAGCAGTGTAACACAAATACAAAAAAACCATACAGAATGAATTACCCTTATAACAGCTTCTCTGACATGTTGCATAGTAACGCTGACCAGCATTTTTTGAGGGCTTGCTTTTTCATTTTTTTTTCTTTTCACCCTTTTTTTTTTTTATTTATTTTAAGCCAGTAGCATAAAGTAGCAGTCATCCAACAAAATAATTACCCTACCTCCATTTTGTCTAATCTACACAACACAAAATTAGGGCAGTGACACACTTGCATGTGTGTTTAGGCTCAAGAAGGCATTTGAGTCCCTCCAAGGTCAAACACACATTTATTTCTGAAATAGGGCCAAGACTTCCTGGCTTTAAGTGGAAAAGAGTAACAAGTAAGATGCTATAGAGGTTAATCATGGCTTCCTAAATCACATTCACATGGGGGAAAAAAAAAAACCAACAAAAAAAAAACCAACTCGGAGACCTGCATCTCTTCCTTGCATTGTCTTCTGACATTTTGGGCTGAGAACCATTAAATGCGTTCACCTTCAGTCTAGGGTACCCATTTGATTTTCACTACTCAAGAACTTTTCCATCAGCAAAATGACTAAGTCATCCCACCTCCCACAGACTGCCTAACTTCATCTCATTCACCAGTACTAATGCTGCACATGAAACACTCTGGATGGTATCACGCAGCCTCAGCTGAACTCAGGATTACTGGTATTTTGGATATATGGCTGGTGGCATTGCTAGTGGCAAAGCGTTTTGTTCCTCTGCTTTTCTCATACCATCAATTTTGGCATTTCCTACATTCCACACACCTTCAAGTAGAGGCCTGATAGCAGCCTTTAAACATGTGAAAGGTTCCTGCAATAAAGGAGAAAGGACACTTCAAGAGAAATAGGCTTAAACAGAAGCAGAGAAAATTTAACTAGGATATTGTGGGTTTTGTCTACTACTAAGGAAAGCTAATCAGTGGAACAGATTATTTGGGGATCTCCATCGGAAGCGGTTTTTAAGAACAGGTTAGACAAACATCTGCCAGGTGGGCAAACAGGTTAGGAAGTCTCTCAGTTGTAGGAAAGAGGGAAAAAGCTCACTTCTAGATTTTTCCATGTGACTGAATTCAGTACCTTGCATGTTGTCAGTGTTTTAGCCAAAAATTAGAGAGCCTGAGCAACCTTCCCTGTTGTAGAGAACAAAGTCAATGGCATAAACGGGATTATAAACTCAGGAATTCAGAACTCCAGTCCTTCTAGTCCTTCACAGCAGACCCATTGTATACATTTCTATATGCACATATATGTATATGTGTACGTACGTATACAAAAGCATTGACAGCCATCTGGCCTATGAGCAGGAGGCAATACCCAGGCACAGAGCCACACTGACGGGTCTGCACGGCTCCTGGACCATGACTGGTTTGCATCCCATCCTCTTTTAAACACAGCAGAACAAACATTTCACTTCAAATTATGCACATTTATGCCATGAAATGTTTCCCCGAGGTTAACGTATGTGCTCTCCTCTATCTCACCTGGGAAGGTGGCAGCTGAAGGATGTACCGATGCCTCGTGCTCTCCCTGGAGCAGGGCAGGGACACATCCATTCAAATCCCCCTCGGCAGCATAAAGAAGGTTCCACTTAAGAATTAAGGAACAGAGGAGTTTCCCTCCCGGCCTTGCCAGTGCTTTCTCCTTCATTTACAAGTGAACGCTATATAATATTTTATACATTATATTTTTATACACATTTTATCTCTCCTCCTTTTTAAGTTTTATTTAATAGCAAACAGCTTGTCTTCTTAACAGTAAAGAGCAAAGTGACAGAAAACAAATTAGTTTCTAAATTTAAAACTGTGTTACGTTGCCAAGGCAACTGAAGATCTACAATTACATAAAGCAAATAATACCTACTTGTAAGAACAGAACCAAAACTAATTCTGGAAAGTGTTGGTCTTAGAATATAATTACTCTAAAATAATAAACTAATAATTTTCAAACATATTAGTAAAACAGGGCTATAACTGGTTGTGTTTGGGAAAGTCAGACACTCCCGGGTTATACTCAGGAAATGGCTTCCAAGAGACAAGCAATGAAACCTGTGTTTGCCTCATTACAAAAGGTTTATACATACTCCTGACAGACACAGCAGGCAAAAGTCATTTTCCGATGCAAACAAATCACATCTTGGAGCCCAGATGCTACAAGTGAATTGTTCGACACCCAGCGCTGTAGAGGAACGCAGCAATGGTGAACCCTTCCAGGGGTTCTTTATAAACTTTTCCTCTTCAGTTTAGCTCAAATGAAAAATTCTAAGAGCTATGGGGTTTGTCTGAAAGCAGTCAAATTCATTCCCAAAAGTGCATTCATTAAAAAGCAAATCCTCAATGAACAACCAGCCCCCAGCCGGTCAGGCGGGCAGCTCTGCAGCAGCAAGAGATGGATCTGGACACGGGTCCCAGGTCTCCCATCGACCCAACACCACGCACCAGGGAAGCTGGTGTGGCAAGGAATACGGGGCCACCCCAGCTGACCCCATGGCCTTATTTTATTCCAAATGCTTAGTATAAAGAGTAGGAGCCCTGCCTTGGGCAATAACACGTTGGTACTCACACCATCCAGCAGCTCCTCCAGCTCCTCAGCATGAGTGCCCGTGCCACCAGCTGATAGCATGAATCCATCGGAACCCTTTGCCTTATCGCCCTTCATCTTTGAAACCGTGTTACGTGTTGAACTGGTGATCCACCGCTTACGGACGGGCACAACAGGAGGGATAAGAGCTGAAAGTGCTTTGTGAAAGACACAGCAGCCATGGCCAAGATACAATAAAAACAGCAAGCAAACCTCTCAAGATGTCCCGGTAGCAGCATGAACTCCAAAGCAACAAAGAAATCAGGAGACACTAAAAAAGGATTTCTGCTTGTTTGTTTCAAAGAATCCCATTTGTCCCACATATGGGGATACCAGAAGACCATGGAAATCAGGCAACAGAAATAAAAGCATTAACATTTGATGCTGCTGAGCAAAGTACCCACTGAAGGATGCTGTACAGCACCTGTGGCATGTAACTAGAAGCTAATCACCTTACTGAGTCCTACGGCTCCGTACCCCCAGTAACCCATATGGGACTGCCTCAGTAAAAACAGTTATAGAAGAGTAGGAAATAAAAAAAGGTATCTATAATCGACTGCCAAATTTCAAAGTAATGGGCACTTCTGGTTGGCCTTCTACAAATAGAAAGAATATGTTACTGAAGAAGATATTCAAAAACCCATGCTCTAAAAACAAAAAACAAGTTTAAAGTAGGAACTGAAAATAACTGTTACATACAGTATACTTTGCACATTCTTTAATTCACCTGGGTATTTTAGAGGCCTATAAAGAACATGACCAAAACAAAAAAAGTTCTCCATCAAAATCTGTACAAGGAAAAATAGGCCTGGACTGCAGCTTTCTCCCCTTTGTGACACATAAATTACTGTCTAAGGGGCTTCAACCCCATGCCTACTTAAAAAAACAAAAAATCCTGTTGCATCCCCTCTGCTGTCCCCCTCAGTCAATATCTGGGTAATTCCTATCTATGGGGCTCCAGCAGCAGGTGAAGCTGAAGCAGAGATAGGCTCTAGGTAACCACACACACACAAAAAAAAAAATCCCATTTCTCCATTCTCAACATTTCTTTCATCAAGGACATCTCAACATCTGCAAATCCTTAATTCTCCTTCCCTAAATCAGTGTAGGGACTGTTGTAAAGACCTGATAAATAAACTAAGCCTTCCAAAGATCTACTGTGCATGTGTTGTTGCAGGGGGATAGATATCTCTGCTGTCTGTCCCACTCTATTTATGTTGTTTCCCAAAGGACAATTTAAAGGCCAAACTGTTTCCAAAAACTTTCAAGTCCTCTGCTTCTGTAGTTTGCTGTTGCTGAGACAGACGAGTACAGACAAGATGTAGAGAAAACGGTTTTCAGCTGCAGAATATATGGGACTGGCAAGCCAGTAACAGATTTCTAATTGGATTCATCTCCTGCTATTTTAATTTGGGGTGCTTGGCTGTCCAAGCACATTGGAGCAAGTCTGAGAGCCCCTAGAGTATCAGGAGTACAGTCACTAAAAACATGTATACGCACAGCAAGTTGCCTTTCACATCTACTCCCATACATGAACGGCCACGCTTGTCAAGTGAAGACAGGGAAGCACTTCTCTCCAGATGTGTCCAAGAAATGTTTGGTATTTCTTTGTAATGTGTCATAATCCCGCAGCGTGACTGACTAGCCCGATGGTGTTTCAGAAAACCATCTGCTGGAGGGGTTTTTTTGTTTGGTTTGGGGTTTTGGGGGTTTTTTTTGGTTTTTGTTGTGTTGGTGGTTTTTTTTTTTTTAGGTATAGCTACAAGATATATAGTCTTCCTCACTAAAATAGACATTGCACTCAAGATGAACCTTACCTCTTCCAACTCCCTTTTCTGTGTGCCCTATAAAATGAAAAGTTTACAGCAAATCATCTGCTGAAAAAAGTTATGGGAAAAAATATATCTGCACTGCAGGTACCAACTAAGCATTAATTCAAAATTCAGCCCCTCCAAAGGTTGTTCCATGTGAGAGTACTTGGTCTCTGCAAGAGGCAGACAGGGCTCTGCGTAAGTGACAGGCTTAAAAATTTAGCCGTGCTCCCTCTGTATACTGGTGTTAAGACCTCTACGGATATCAGCAAGCTATTCAAATGCCGTGAGGGTTGTCTAGACATGTACATAAATTATTTTTGAGGGGTACATGAAACACAGCTGGGGACCGGGAAGCTCTGAGCTCTGTACTATTAGGAAGAGAAAGCTAGAAGGGCTCGTGGGCCATCAACACCAGCCCTCTCCTCACTGACAGTCGCAACCTTTACCGTACATCAGCCCTGTCCCTCATAAAACTGGTTGTGTTTGTTGCCCAATATTCCCAGTCCTCCTGCAGCTAGAAATCTTCCATTAATTTCCAGCCTAAATTTACTCAGACCTAGCTTATATCCCCTTGTCCACCTGACAAAAACATCCTCTAAACTGTTTCCCCCCCTCTTTTCTTTATCCCCCAATGTACTTACACAGAGCAATCATATCCCCTCTGTCTTCATTTTGCTCAGCTTAACAAGCAGAGCTGCTCCAGCCTGTGGTGGGACCAGCTCTCCCGTCCCAGAGACGGGATCAGGCAGGCAGCCTTTCCAGACATCTGTTTCAGACCCAGTTGGGTTTTCCCCAAGCACAGGTAACCACAACCCCAGACAGATTTCAGCTGAGAACTTGACAGCACCTTTCACAACACACTGCATCACATTAACAGGTCAGAAGCATCCCGCGATCGCCCAAATGCCCTAAAGGTCTTTCTCTTCCCGTTGTTGCGGAACGATACTCATCTCATTAGTCCTCAGGACGTGACCCTGAACTTGCACTACTCAATTTTATCCTAATTCTATTATTCTGGTCTTTGAGGTTATCTAATTCTGCCTAATTAATCCAATCCTCCTCAGTGTTGACGCTGTCTCCCAGTTTTAGGTCACCAGCAAATTTCATTAGCACATTTTGACTTTTGTGCCAAAGTCATTAATGAAAATATTAAATAATATTGGTCCAAAACCAGCCACTGAGGAACTCCACTGACAGTTACCCTCCAGCCCGAGACTCATTCTCTTTCAACACAACCTATTGTTCTCACATCTTTGGTCCGCTCCTTAGACCCTTTACAGTTTTCCTATTAAATCCAATTATCCCCTGTTTAACTCATAATTGGCTTCCTGGAAACCCTGCTCCGTGATTTAGTCTTTGGAGACTAAATTAAATTTGTCTGTTTATGCAGGCAGGAAGGATCCGCATTGCCCAGATTTGTGGGAAACGATCACTGGAGCATTGACACATGCATGGGGCAGCAGCCAAAACTGCCCTGACATCTTTTGCACGAGCAAGGACCATGTCTGAGCCCAGCACCCTGCTTTACACCATCTGGGGGGGCTACCTACACCTAAATTTCCTCGGTGGCTTAGCAACAAGGGTTGTCTACCCTCTCCCTGTTTTTTAATTGAGGAACACATTTCTCATCTGCGGTTTAAAAAAAAAAAATTTTTTTTTCATAAAATATCATGAGTATGAGATTTTCTAGACGAGTCCCCTGGGCAAAATAGGTATTCTTATAAGGATATTTTCACTGTTCCTTTTTCAGAAATGGCACTGACTTCAGTGAAGTTACACCAGGGATTGATTTGACCCACTCTTTGATACACTCAAAGCAAATCAATCTTTCATGGGTCTCAAGCTGTGAATACCTGCTCAAATAATTAAAACACTCAGCAGGGAACCTATTCAAAAGTTCATCTTTTAACAAAGATTAACTCAATTTTATCTCATACCCATAAAATTTGAGACAAAATAACAGAAAGCAATGGATTACCCAATGTACGTCTCATATTAGCGTTAAAAAATGCTATTTATTTATACAAGGAAATTGCATATGCACCTTAAACTCATATCTCATGTAAAATTAATACAGGATATTGCGCTGCTGGTCCCTCAGTGGAGGGTAAATAAAAGCATTTTACTTATTTATTTGTAACCAAATCCATATGAACAAGAACTGTTCTTATGTTGCAGCATGCTTAAATTCTACATATCCCTAGGTGCAGATAGAGGATTATATGGTACTAATTTAAGGCTTTCTTTTGCAAAGCTTTTGTGGAGGCATCCAGCTTTCAAACCAGAGGAAGTCCTTTTTCACACAGCAAATAGTTACACTGTGCAACATGGAAAATGCCCTTCTTTATTTCTCTTTCCCTAAACATTTCCTAGGTAAGCAGAGCGTAGATGATATCTAAAGACTAATTCAACAACAGGGTACGTTTTCACAGAATGCAATTGGAACAAGAGCAAGCCTTCAGTCCAAACGGAGCTGAAGTCTCCAAGCCTGGATGCTGTTCTTTAAGCATTCAATAGCAGCCCAAGGAAATAAAATTCAGTTTGCCAGTCTTATTTATGATCTGTACCTCAATCACCGATTGCCATCCTTCAAAAGTGAGACACCTCAAAATTACATAGTTTGTCTAGATAAACTGATTTATTTGACCTAATCCATTTAATCTGTCATGATGGTCTTCATTTCATCATATAGTGGGCATGAAACTGATGGTTGAAAAAAATCAGTACCTAAAAAGCAAGAAGTGCACACTTCTGGAAGTAGATTTTTTTTTTTTTTTAAGACCTGTACTTCCCAGACTTTTACTTCTCCCTTCTCTGCATAAGCAAATCCATACATCTGCTTCGAAAAGTTTGCAAGACTTGACAACATTCGGACTTTCCTTCAAATATATTTAATTCTTAAGAACTTTTTTTTTTTTTAAAGTCCTTCTAAAAGTGAAAGTGAAGTGTCAAATCTGACATCCACAATTCTCTTGTGACTGCATTAAAAATCCAGTTCCAAAATACTGGTAAGTTGTATGTTGCTGCATTTATCGCAGACAGGAGATTTGTGTCTCAGACACCCCCATGTCTTTATCTTAAGTGCTTCTAATTGGTATCTCGCACTGGCATTTGGTTTCAAAGGGTCTGAAGATGTGAAAATTTTTAGAGTATCAGACCTATTTCATTCAATTTACACAATTGTGAAATGATGGACTCTCAAAGCGATATGGGCACTTTTTTTTGTGGGAGTGAGATCTCAGGAGATGAGATTTTGATTTCCCACCTGGCTCTCAAAGAAAAAGAGAGAAAGAAAAACATTCTGAATCTAAATTTAATTCAACTCTTCAGAAAGGCTACTAATTTCATGCAGGAAAGAAAAACGCATTGAAAATTAAGAGAGATGTTAGCAGAAAGTGAAATAGCTATTAATATGCTTGTTTCCAAGATCAAAAACAAACTCTTACAAGAGCTAGAGTAGATGAACCAAGACAAGATGCTAGGTTTTTAGCACTGCATTTCAGTAGCAATTGCTAAACCAATGGGAAATTCACTTGAAATATTACAGAATACCAGAGTCAAATTATGAAATATTACACTGTAAAATGCAAAATACAACAGGACCCTTGTAAAACTACACTACTGTCAGCCCCTACAAAAGAAAAAATGTAATAAAAAAGAAACGTAATTAAAAAAAACAGCACAGCAGCTTTTGCCAAACATTGAATGCCAGTGTTCATGAGCCCAGTTAAAAGAGGTCTTTTCATTCTTTTCCTAAAGCAATAAAGTGCAAGAACTCATCTCAATTTGTAAAAACGCTGAGTAGTAGGAACACCACCACTGTCTTTTCCATTTAGTAGACAATGCACATTTGTGTAAGTTGGCTGAGGGGAAAAAAGGGAGCTAGACTATATATTTCCATCGGTCTTAAGTTTGGGACTTTTAACCAAGATTTGGCTTACAGTCCATCCATCATTCATCAGATAACTGCAGAGTTCAAGCCATAGTCTCGCACAAATGAAATCACCACACACGATAGATTGTGTAAAACTCAAATCTATGGGAAGCTTTTCCTTTCTTCGCTAGAGCGACTGGTAGACCAGTGGCTTAAAAGCAAATGAGGTGAAATTTAAAATGCCACATTAATTTTTAGTAATCAAAAAATGAAGCAAGTCATGATACAGCAGAAAATTGCAGGAGATACAGTTTTTATTCCTACACATTCCCTAAAAATAGGCAAATTATTTCAGCAATATCTTCTCTTGTCTCTGGATTATTCTGAGCTATTCCCTCCTATAACGGAGAAGATCTTTGTACTGATGCAACACTTGAAGGAAAACTCCAAGTACTCTGGAGTTCTCCAACAGGCTTTAGCACCTCCACCTTAAAGAGGTGAGAAGCTGAGACTGGGGATTATTTAGTATTTACATTTAGACTGAAGAAATCTACCTCTTTTACCAGAAAGGATTAATATGGGGGTTTTATTTGGACTGTTTCTGCTCCAGGAAATAAATACTCCCCAGTAGCCTTTACCCACAAGAGAAGGAAATTTGCTGTCAGAGAGCCAATCTTTAGTACCCCAGACATGCACCTTTTGCAATGACAGGGCATGAGCTGTTCCTTTGGAATCCATAAAAGTGACATATTGCTTCTAATGGGAGGAAAGACCGCAGAGACCACAGGTGTTTTTAAAGAATATATCAGTAAGGTAATGTTTAAAAAAAAAAAAAGCAGCAATTAATCAGAATAATTCAAGAAGAGACCATTGCAAGTATAGCAAAGACCAAACACCAAAATTCAATACTGACTGTTTTGGCAAACAAAATTTTAAAATATGAAGCTACTTTTTGTGGGGTCTTAGGACCCAGTGTACAAGCAGTAAAGCCTCATGCTTTTCTGTAAAATAAACGTATATAGCACATTTTCCAAAGCAAATTATTTTTAGGGTTTTTTTTCTTTTAAAAGATTACTTTAAAAACAAAATACTTTTTTCTTCTAAAAGTTACTAGTTCTCTTAGATATGCTTCACGGGTCATGTGCATTGCTCCTTTTTTGAAGATATTCAGCTCTAAGAGATAACACTTCAGTTACAACACTTCTCTTGTTCAGCATGTAACAAGCTGTTGTCTGCAACTGTGCCCTCATAATTACCAAAAAAAATCTTTGTCGTTAACAGGAGAAAAGATATATGATGGGAGAAATGCTGCTAGGTCAAGATTAACGAGCAGAGGCAGAAAGAGTGCCGAGGTCTTTGCAAAAACCGAATGTTCCCTTCAGAGTGTATTTCATTGTCTGAGATCCAAACCTCTTCTCACTTGACCTTTAACAAATTTCTGAAACTCGTAGGGTCGCAGCTCTTGCCGATCATCTACTAGTCCTGCCTTACTTACCGCAACAACAGGGATCTACCTTTTGTGAGACAGATGATGGAGAGGAAAACTCAGCAGCTCATCTGAGAAGGGTAAATTTTACTCCTTTGATGATGGATGAGAACTGTATTTTTTCCCCCCCGTCTTCATTCATCTCTCTTGCCATGCAAGAACTCAGTTAAGAAACTAGCCTCTGTATTTCCCAGAACCCCCCTCCTCTCACAGCACCCACGCATGCAGGCTCTGCAGTCACTTTGATGTGCTTTGAAAGAAACATCAGTCCCACTGAAATTTTCTGGTCATTGAGCGAGTTTCAAAATTATTCTTTATTGATCTTGAGAAACTAAATCAGACAGAGATACAAAAAGTAACAGTGAACTCGGGCAAAGACTAAATCAATGTGTAGTTGAAACATCGACACCAAGTGATGTTCGATGCTGCTTCGTAACCCAGTTCAACTCGTGAAACCAGATATGATTGTTCACTATTGAAATTAAGGACAGTACATTACTTCTTGGAAGCTAATATTGCAGCTAAGCCGAAGACTGTATGGAGGACCGAGGAAAAGAATAAACTCTCTTCTTCAGAGCCTATTGACTTGTAATGTTTCTAATGAGAATTTCAAGTTATGTCAAAACAGTGACTACAACATGAAATATAATGTCTCATTGGGATATTTGTGGACTGTGTGCGTTTTAAAAACTCAAGAAATAACAGACAGTAGGCTAACACAGGAACATAGCAGCTATCAAAGGAGAACCCCTTATTGTTGCACAATTTTTAGTAATTTTGGATTTATTTTGCATGAAGTAAAAACTAAGTTCACTTTTGGAGACAACTTCAGGAAAAATAAGAAAAGTACTGACAGTTACTGTTGGACAATAAAAGAGGACCAATGATGAAAGGCTGGTCAAACCGAGGAGAAAAGCAGAAAATTCTGGAGGTACAACAAAAGGGGAAGGATGCGATAACAGCTTCAAACAGGCAAAAGTCACTTCAAAGGAAAAGAATTTGTTCTACATCCCTGTCCATGGGGGACAGGACAAAAGTATTTGACTTCACATTTAACTTAACATTTCTAGCAACAATAATGACATATTGGAAAATGCTGGCTGGGAAGCATGTGGAGACCACCAGCAGAGTCTAGATGGACATCAGTGTGGGATAACATCAGTAGATCTGGATGTGCAAGTGGATCTCTGGTTTGGGACCCAACAATTCTGTCGCACCTTGCAGCCTATTAAGTTATGAAGCACATTTGGTTTTTGTTGGAAGCAGTGAAACAGAGATGCCATCGATTTTGCGCATCTGCGAGCATCTCCTATCTGAAGGACTTCCCATTTTTAGCATGAATGTTCTTTTCTGTGGAAACTTTTGACATTGAGAGTCTAAAATTAAACAGTGTGAACAGAACCTCAGACTTGATCAAAACTGCATTCCTACCAGAAAAATTTAAGTACTCATTCTGTTTACATTCACATGACATTTTATATTACATCTTTAAAAGGATAAAAAGAAAAGCTTTCCTTTTAAGTAGGCGAGTTGGAGGTTGCAGACAAGGTGGCATAACTTCATTTATTCTACATAATAAAGGAAATACACGTGTTATTCTATGATTAAGCTTTAGGTTCTAACTATACTTGACTCCTTTGGTTGTAATATTCTTGCTACTTGGGGATACGCTATCAACTCCTTTCACCCTGGGAAAGGTATCTAACAGTTTTCTTATATCAACTGTTTATTTTCTTTGCTTGCTGACATTCTCAGCACTTGAACATAATATAATTAGGAATTTCCCTCAAAAATGTAAACAAAGCCCATTTGTTTCTAACTAATTCAATACATTTGGCACGTGTTCCTTTGAAAACTCATACTCTCCTTGGCAGTAGCTTAGGAGCCTAATTATAAATAGACTAGTCATCAAAAACGATACCTTTCCTGCAGTCCCAGGAACAAAACACTCTTGGAGACAACTTATTTCAGGAGATTCAGTTTTCTGTGACTGCCATCCTTTCTTGCTCCTCCCTTGCACTTCTGAACATGCCAAGCAGCCTGTCCACATCCACACTCTTACCCTGGATGCTCCCTTCAGCCTGGCTTCTGCCCACTCCGTACTACATAACCCAGCCACAGTCTGGTAGTACCTCTGCCAAACTTGACCTCAAAGCCTATTTTTCAGCCTTATCCTCCTCTTTCTCTAATATCTCCCCATTGCTGTTGAGCATTTACTCTCGCCTAGACAGCTCAGCAGCCCATTCCCCTCCTTCCCTATCCAGCACAGCAGCAGCAATCGCTCCCCACTTTCACCACCCTTCCCTGGTTTTAAGATCAACCACATCTGTGCGTACTCAGAGGTTACCGCAACGAACATCATATACACGGGCAGACAAACCGCTTCCCAAATAAACTCTGCCCTCTTCCATCTTCTGCAGTACAGTGTCACAGCCCAGATTGCTCACCTGACAGCTCACCTCTTGCCAGATCATCAGTTTTTCAGGCAGGGAGTGGGTCCCTCTATATGATTAGGTTGCTGAAAAGACACCACAGAAAGCATTACAATATACTAAAAATAAACTCCTCAAAAAAAAAAAAAAACCACCGCACCCAACCAATTCAGCAGAAAGGCCAGGTTGCTCCCCTGTATCCAATAGCTTCAGTAAGTCACGCTATCAGATGAAGTCTGTTGACCTTCAGTCGGATGTTTCTAGTCTACAAGTGATACCACTGCAATAAGTCAGGAGACGTTTCTAATTATTTATAAGGGATGAAGCTTCCAGAGGTGCTGAAGGCATAGACAAAACTTCTCACCCAGAAACGTTCCATATACACTGACCAACCTGCAGAGTTTTGCAGGTCACACTCAGGGACATTTTTCCTGGTTTTAGACTTTTAATATCACAGGGTTTGTGGAAACTCACCATGCAACCAGTGGTTGATGTGAAACATTTATGGAAAAATTAAAGAAAATAGAAGCATTTAAACAGAAAATTTAATTCAGCCATAAACCCTGCTATGCCCATCAGCTCCAGTGGAATTGCAGCTATGCTTTCTTCCACTTTGGCAGGACAGAGATTATGTAGATCACCTAACATAAAACACACCTCAAAGCTTTACTAAGTAGTGGGATAAACAGAGGCTTAATTGGAGCCCAGGAGCATTGAGCACATCCTAGCTGTTGTTTGACCAATCTTTGCAGAGCACACCCACACCGCTGAAACCTGATGTTCCTTAATCAGCCCAGACCAGTCTAAGTAAATTTTCTATAATTGCCATAGAAGCCATTGAGACAACACATGTGCTAGAACCAGTACGATAAATCAAACTGTACAATCTGGGGTGAGTGGTGGGAAATCACAGGAATACATTTTTCCTAGTATAGTGTCTATTATCTTCCAATTTACAGCTATATATACGTAGAATTATAAATAACTATAAAAGTGTATTTATAAATCCACTAGAACTATAATAATTATGTTATGCATTATGAATACGTAAAGGATACAGACAAACTTCTAAAACACATGGGTAATGTAACCATACATCTTTAACTAAAGCAGGATTAGCATTTAGATCAAATTGTTGCTTCGCTTATTTTGAAAGATTACATACAATTAAAAAACCTTTAATGTAGCAGAGACTCTGTCACCACAGTTCTTTCAATGTAGCAAATGAATGAATTACAGGGAGGCTCAATCCAGGCACGTACCCTGAACAGGGATGCTGTACATAACCTGACTGCAGGAGATGAATTTCTCAGATTTCACTAAACAAGAAAGAACCATTTCTAGAGTTTTATGTTACAGAAGGATGAACACAAGACAACACTGCTTTATGTAAGGCAACTTGCCTCCTAACTGTCCCCCTGGGTTTAAGCATTCTAATCTAGCTCAGACTACTTTTAAAGTCACATTAAAGTCTTATTGTTAATGGCACCTTTACACATTCAAGTAACATGAAAAGAAACTACCCAAAAGCAGATTTTGTTGGCTCTACTGGTACAAATCATTTCCAGAGTTCTTTGCCCTTCCAGCATCCCTTTGAGGAGAATAAACTCATCTTCCTCCTTCCCTTTTAAATCTTGCCACTAAAATGGAGCAGCAAGTAAGATAGTAACTCCTCTTCTTTCAGTATTAACTGAGGACAAGAACACTGTGCTCTTCATTTATGTTTCATATTCTTATCCTTTATTTCTATTTTAAAAAATTCTGTTATCATTTCTGCTTCACTTTTCCTTAAACCTTTTCCTTTCAGGCTAACCATCTTCTGCTATCACATAGATTAGAGATCTTGGTAGAGCTGCACCGGTGCCCACACGTTTGTCAGTATAGGCTACATCCTAGGCAAATCTAAGCGTTAAAACCGTTAATCCTTTTTCCCCAGCAACACCCAACAGTAAGATAACTTATTTAAAGACTTTGCTCTCTTTATCCTTGTACTGATAAAATCTGAAGTAGTGGTAAAGAAGTAAATGCACTTTTTTTTTTTCTAGGGGACTTCATTCTACAAGATCTTATTGGGAATTTCTCATGAACTGAATCTGAAAGTTTAGTCCTTTACACCAGATAAACTCAGTTCACAGGCCTGAACATTTGAATACTATGTTTTCTGTCTGTAGTCTGGACAGCCAGCAGGACATGTGTCCTTGCTAATCCAGAGGCAATAAATTCAGTAGCCCTTATCTGGCAAACCAAAAGACACTCATTTAACAAGTCATCTAGCACCAAGCCATCAAAAACTCTGAAAACCCTATTGCCACATATTTATTACCCTCGTCACAGATACGAGAGGCATAAAATAACACCAGTGTGGTTTATTTGAGGAGAACTTTGATTTTATAGCAGTCATTGTTATTGAAAGCTATATACAAATTGTGCAGCAGTACCATAATACATTCAGATAATGAGTCATACAATGACAGTAAACTTCTTTAGCCTTTGTTTACGCTATGTGGAAGGTTTTTCTATGAATTACATGTGGAAAAGTTGCAATGAAGTCTCAAGAAAGTACGGGAGCTGTGGGTTATGCAAATTAACCATAAAATGCTAGAGAAGTCAACGTTATGTCACTGTCTTGATGGATAGAAATGTGTTTAGGGCTGACAGGCAATCTGAAAATTACCATTACATCTCATTTCCTCTTCTGAGAGTTTTTGTTCTTACCGAATGAGGAGGATCTTGAATATCCTGATCAAACAGCAGAAATTGGCTGCCATCTTCTGACACTGCATGGATAATGTACTGTAATTTTGCTGAAGTAATTGTCCTGATTCTGTTGTAAAAAAGCCCTTTCTAACTTTCACAGGAGAATGAAATATTAGTCAGGACATGGGATATGATTGGTAATGGCCTTAAGAAAATTACAGCATAAAATCCTTCAGTACCCACAAAATCACTTAAAGTTTTCAAAGTGAAAAGACCCACTAAAAACAAAGTAAAACATGCAAGAAAGGCTGTGACATTGAAACCTCAAGAGTGCAAGGAGATTGGACTCATTTTGTGGTATTTTGTGTTTATATTACAATTTTACACTGAAAAAATAAACTGTTAGATTATCTATGTCCAATAGTCCACAATAAGTGCTACGCTATCTTGTTTCATCTCTTATATAGTTTTGAAAATAATTCAAGTGCTCTGGCCATGAATTTGTCCGTATAGATATAAGGTTAAAGGAGTCTTACCATCGTCTCAGCATACATCTCTCACGCCTCGAGATAGAGGTGCACAGCACAACAGCCTGCCAACACAACACCACGTATAGCAAAACAGAAGTATAAAACTAGGATAAACTTAAGCCTAGAGTTTTGCTTTGCTTAATTCTGCATTAGGGAAAATTAAGCAGCACACTTCCTAATAGATTGAGTAATAGCATCCCTTAGGATGAAAATAGAGAGTCATTTGAACATTAAGTAGAGAAATATCTATATTATTATTGCAAAGACTACTCCTGCAGTTACAGGACAACAGGCAGCTTAGACTGACATTTTCTTCTATCATTAACTTCTGTCAGCAATCAAGGAACCCGATGCCTGGAATACCTCCAGATAGCTAGATTATTGGGTGTGCAGGTACCTGTGAGAGAATATTATTCATTAGTCACAGGAGAGCACAAACAGCAGGATGAGCTGCAAGAGGTATTTGTTATACATAGACCAGACATTTGGTCAGGATTTTATGTGTTTTTATCCTATCGACTTACATTTTTAGGGTTAACTTTAAAAAAATTAAGATAATGTTACTGCAATCAAAAAGCGTGTAGTTACAACCATCTATAGCCACACACATATGTTAAAAAGGCAGATTTTTCATTGCAAATATAGCTTCAGCCATAAGTCAGGTAAGAATCTCATTCTGTATCAACAGCTTTCATTCACCATATTAGCTCAGCTGCAATAGCGAGTATTGATAAACCCCTTAAATCTTTTTATGTATCATCCCTTTCCCTGCTGACCATGATAGAGCAAACCGTTTCACTCGCTGTGTTCTTCTTTGCTCATCCACACAATCTGTTACACATGGACTGAAAAACAGACCATCTATTCCAGATATTAATCCAACACAAACAGAAACATATTTTGAAAAGAAAATAGAGGTTGGAATAGAAGATATGTTACGGTATTGGAGGAATAACTTTTTGTTGTTGCAGTGGAATTTGCAGGGTGTTTAACTTTTTGAGGGGAGGGGGGCTAAATGATAGGAAATACTAATTTCAAAATTAATCAAGCTTAAGCTTACATTAGGTCAAGCAATTTATGTCCACTTATTCTGAATTTTACTTTATTTCAATGAGAAAGAAAAGAGACAAGAAGAATGAGAAGGTCTACGCATGAGCCACGCCCAGCCCAATCAGGGATACTGTACTCTTGTACACACACAAATGAACATCTGGGAGCAACAAAACCAGAGTTTTTAAGGAAAAAATAAGCTAAGGAGAAGAATAGAAAGAAAGTGAGCACCCTGGAATGCATCTTTATACATGTATATGCATACACAAACATATTTAAGCATTTTATATTTTAGACAGGTGACTGCTGCACCTCAACCATCACTTGTTACACTTTGTAAACGTTGACTTTGTCTCCACAGCTATTTCTTTAGATTTCCTGGAAAGCACACAAACCAAGTATCTCCCCTAGGTGTTGTACTCAACCAAATAGCATTGTCCTCAACAAAAGTTCATCCCCCGGCACCAAGTCTACTCTTCTCCCAAAAGCGCAAAGAAACAGAGATTGCTGAAGATAAAGCCTAGGGAGAGAGAGAGATTTTGAATTTTCCAAAAGATGAAAAGTTTTCACGTAGAGAAGGGGAGTAGAAGGAAATTCTCTCTATTAAGAGTAGGATCCAGCTCAGTTTGCTTTCTCTGACTGAACTCTTGTGTATGCTTACAGAGGAAATGCATTCATTGTCTTGTTTACCAAACTGTTCCAGTTCCTCAAGCTCTGTTTTGCTTCCTGATTTTATAGCTAGAGCCTTGAAATGACAGCATGATAATGCGCCCTGTAAATTCTACCAAGTGGCTCCAAACACCACAACAATTCCCTAACACAAGATTTTATTCCTTTTGGCTTTGCATAAGGAGTTCTTGCTCACAACCAGAGGAGGTAGCTTTGGTAACCGGTTTGGAGTGAAGAGGCTGCATCACTGTGCTAAATGTACTTTTTGTAAATCTATGGTTTGGTTTTTGGTTGGGGGTGGTTTTTTTTGGTTTGGTTTTTTTTGTTTGTTTGGTTGGTTTTTTTTTTACCGTTAGTGGCATCACCAAGTCTATATATAAAAGTGTATTAATTAAAATCAATTTCATTAGAATACTGTTTGTTTTAATGCACACAACCCCTATTTTACTGCTTCAAAAGTTTCTTGGAGTTCAGCATAACTCCGATGCTCTCCCAGGAGCATTTCAAACCTATGAGGATTGTGACCCCTCTCCACTGCAGCCACTCCTGTACTGCCCACCTGCAAATCAAGCAACATAGAAGTTAATAATGATATTCGTTACAGTCTGTTGATTATTAAAGAATTTTATTTCATTCCTGTTCCTCATAAGCTCCAATATATACCGGGGGGGGAGTATAGAATAACTGAAAGTATTGAGACTATATATTCACCATATGCCATATTTATTCACACACTTCAAGTTTGACATACAGAATTATTAGGCCATTTTGTCTTATGAAAAATATATTTTAAAATCTATCTTGAATACAACTTGCACTGACACAAAGTAGAAAGATCTAACATACTTTAAGTAATTTAAACCCCAGGTCTTATGGAGTATTAACTTGTATCAGGAGGCACACACACACACAAATAAAAAATAAGACAGACACCTTTATGGGGTATTAACCAGCTCCAGGGAGGTGTGAAATGAAGAGGCTTACGTGACACGAAATGAAGATTTACATAATTAACCCATATGAAGTAGATGAAGTAGAGACAAACAACCCATAAAAGTTAAAACCTAAAGAAGTGGAATGAGATATTTTGAGTGAATTAATACACAATGACAAAGTCAAAGAGAAGACAGACATATAGGAGATGTTAACTCACACCAGAGGGTCATGAAATATCTTTTTTTAAAGCATTTTAGAAGCTGTTACTATACTTTACCAAAAAAAAAAAACCACCAACCAAACTACTGTTTACAAGAAAATTAACCAGCCTTGCAAAATTGGGTACAGAGCACATAATTACTACCTGAGTTTAAATAAAAGTTAATTGTAAAATTTATTCTTTTCCACATCAAGAATTTGTCTGCAAGAGAAAGCAGTGCAGGAAAACCTGGATGTAAGTGTCCCCCACAGCACCTGATGGGAAGGGGACAGCAGACTTCCCTGCTCTGCCCTGGAGTACTGGGAATACTGGTCCCACTCTGACAACATTAGCTCAGGGTACATGGAGCAGGCTGCAAGGGCAAGCATGCAATAAACAGGGATTACCAGAATCACAACCATCAATAACCAAAATAGAAATAAATTCATGCAAGTAGAAAACGCAGCATTGGTCCCTGCTTTTAAAAACAGAAGGGTGCTTTGGAGAAATCAGTCATGGATAGCATGGACCTTGGAAGAAAATCTTTGAAGTTTTGCTTCTTGTCCATACTTTATCATCTCTTCCCCCCGCCGCCCCCAACTCATCACCTTAAAGGGTACCTTTTAAACAGGGAAACGTGTTCCCAGCTATTTCACACATGGTGGCCTTTCTGTAGCAGTTAATCACATAGTTAATCTAAATCCTTCTAAGTTGTTACTATGCAAATAGTTGTTGAGATAATAGGATCGCTCGTGTACTTCGAGTATCCTCCATGTGCGAACTTTGTCACTAGCACAGCACAGGCTATAGTTCCATTTCTCACATTTATTTCCATGGGTCTTCTAGACATCTCTCTGGCCAGTTTCACACCTACCTCATCCCACTGGGAAGCCAAGAGACTTTGAATAAAGAAATGTTCTTCAGAAGCTTAACGAATAATGTTACACTAAAGTGCTAATTCACAAAGACAGACAGACATAGGTGGAAAACCTTTGCCATTTTTTTAAAAATCTTTCACAATGCTATTAGACATGTTTAAATACACTGATAGTATTTCACAGAAGATATTTTATTTACATCTATACCATCCACACTTCTGCAGACATAGCAGCATTAGCTCCACATCAGAACATTCAGTATGACACAGTTTTCTAAAGTTTACAAGTTGTAGGGTACATCCAGGTTGTACATGGTTGGATGGTGTCAGCCATAACTTGACACACAGCAGTAGTCAGTCCAAGAAATACTGTATTTTCATTAACCAGTTGACTAGAACCCTCTCAAACAGTAAGGCACTACTAGGACATGTAGAAGTTATTGTGGCACATAGAGATGCCGAACACCTATAACTACCCCCAAGTGACTTTGACCAGTTTGGTGACACTCTGCACTGCTTTTAAAAAAAATTAAAAAAAAAAAAAACAAAAAAACCCCATACATGCACAACACACAACCCACCGCACACCAAACCACCAAGCACTAGCAAAAATCAAGATAGACAGCAAAACGAAGAAAGCATAGCCAGTCAAATTCTCATATCAGAAAGGCTAGAAGCCAAGCATTCAAATAGCAGTGCCCAACTATCTGTAAAACATGGAAAGCTTTCCACAATGTTATTAGACATTGCAAAATTCAGTAGTCTTTAAATATGTGTTAAGAATCACAAGTTTAACTTGGAGAATGTCAACACAAGTATCTCTTAACCCTTCATGAGTCATTATTGCAAACAAATAAAAACAAATAAAATAAAGACTATATATTGCAGTGAAAATTTAGATGGTGGGAAATTACCAAAAGGTTAATACTGCAAGTTGGGCAAGGGGAAATGTATGTTGATTTTTTCCTCCCCCCCCGCCTTTTTTTCTTTATATAAACAGTTATATAGAATTATATCAAATATTGAGGGCAAAAGCCTGCTCTGATCACCACTTGAGCTCACTATCGCTTACTCTGCATGCAGAAAGCTCCCCAGCATCAGTGGGAACTCCTGGCAGGGAAGCAGTGCAGAATACAAAGCAGAGATCTGCAGCGCAGAGGCGAGTGCTGCAGTGAGGGCATCGGAGGATTTTACAGCAATGGAAAACAGAATTATGAAAGCTGGGACAAACTGTCTGATTTCTGGCATGCTCTGGGGGAATACAGTGAAAGCCCAGGGAACTTAAGTGGGTTCACAACCAGAAACTCGAACTTTGAGTTGGGAAAATAAATAATAAAAAAAAAAGGTAAGGGGCTCAATTCTATAAGATGGTCATCACAAGCCAAAAGCAACTACCTCCTGAGCAAGTTACTACACCTTTTTAGAAAAAAATACTGCAAACATCAGGAACCTCTTCATGTGTCCAGCTGAAGCAACATACAGCTTCTGACTCACCAGGAATGCATCTCCAGCCTTTTATTTGGTCTCTATTTTTAATGCTTTTTTTTAAAAAACATTAATTTTTAGGGTGGTTGACACATTGCTGATGGACTGACCCTTGAACTGAAATATCTCCAAATACCTGTGAACCTCTCAAATGACTTGTCACATTTCCAAACCCAGAATTATTAGACATATTTCTGGATACACCTAGATGCCTTTATAAAACAGAAATCACTTGTCCTGTTTGCTTTGAGGACTACTGGCTCACCAAGACTGTCCTTTAATATCTTACACAGTTATCCAGGTACTGGCTTATTTCACCTGGATTACTCAATATGTTAATTACATTTACCTGATCACTTAGGTTGTTTGGGTTTGTTGGTTGTTTTGCTTTTGTTTTAGCCTAGCATATAAAAAGGTCATGGAAAGGAAATCTGGGTAGTTTCTACATTCCTTCCCGCAATCAGCATTCAGATGCCAAGGAGACACTGAATGAACAGAAGGCCCCTTTATGACTAGCTTGCAGCAATCTGCAAAAATACCTTCTCACAATTTATACTAAAACCTTAACATTTGGGTTTTGAGTCAAAGGCAATGCAGACTCTTTTGACTACATAGCAAAAGCAATACCAACTGGTTAACTCAAAGTCTAACAGAAGGACACAAGTCTATTTCTCACAGCATCAGCACTATAAAACTAAAGCACCAACAAGCTCTGAAGATGAGATTCAGTTGAGTTTCATGCAAGATTATGGTCTCCAGAAGGTCAGAAAGCTGCAGGGACACCAGCCAGCAAACCTAGGTGGAAGTCTGCGTTTGTGACAACATAATCATGTCAAATTGGTTGAGGTTTTTTGTCAGGTTTTTTATTTTGGGTGTTTTTTTTTTAAAAAACAAACAAAAAAATTTAAGTATTCATACACTTAAGTAAGGCTCAAGTAAGATGCTCCTTCAGAGAGCACCCTACCCTGTTCTACAGCATGTTTTAAAGTACTCCTCTCCAACGCTAACAGGAGCCCCTGAAGACGAGGTAAGGCTTTGGGGTTTGACATTGCTGAAGAGTTACCAAGAAGGGTGAGGTTTCTTGCTCCCCTCACATCTATACAGTCCCAACAACAGAAACCTGAAACCCTGGTCTAATATTACTAACACTTCTCAGAAGTATCACATACTGTCTCACTGTTTCATTATTTAAATCTTTATTATGCTGCTGTACAGCTTTATTTACACAAAAATTATCACTATAAAGGAGCTGCTTTCAGACTCCAAATACACATTGATTTTTGAAGGCTTTATACTAGGAGCTTCAGTGCAGAACCCCACTCACATTACTCACCCAAGTAGTCCCAAGGAGTTCCTAACAAGTCAAGTGAGTGGGTGAGAAAGTGCCTGGTTTTTGGTTTTTTGTTTTTTTGTTGTTTTTTTTTTTTTTTTCCTTTTCTTTTGAGGACACAAAATTTAGGCTGATTTGGCAGGGCTGGGTTTTGAGCCAAGAGAATTCTGAAGACCAGGGTCTGAGTCTTGCTATTTTCTGCTCAAAAGCTTTCCTCAGCTGAGCAGACAATATTCAAGGATGGAAATGCATTGATTTAGAATTCAAGAGAATTTAATTTTCAGGAGAACGATGATTTTTTGTGTGTCATGCCCCCCCCCTTTTTTTTTTCTTTTTGCAAAATCAGCTTACTTTGAAGACCAATGCAAATATCCTAAATGTATGCTCATGTATCTGCCCTACTTCTGCAGCCTATTTTAAGCATTAAGCAATTCTAAACAGTCTGTGATTCATCTCAGGTTATTAAGGAGAGCGAGCTGAAAACGAGAGAAGAAGAATGGTCTCTAACATCTGATATAATTTTGATAATTAATTCTTTGTTTTATATACGTAATAACAAGTAGTTATGATTCTGTGACTCCTCTGAAAGGAATCATTCAGGTTCTAGTATCTATTAGGATCTATGCAAATTCACATAATTTAAAAGCAGTATGATGATTAAGACAGGATTTTCGATTTATTTCCCCAAGTCTGTAAGTGTTCTTTCTCTTTATGCAAATTACCAGGCCTACTCAGTACTGTTCTTTTTAGATCACCACTTTTCCCCAAAATAAAACACTTCAAGTACCCACAATGGCATTCAAGGCTTACCTGCACTTTTGCATCAGTCTAAATAAACAGTTGGCTTTAGCTGTAGTCTAACCACCATTTTTTTTCCCCAACAACTTATTCTTCATATAAATGAAGTTGAAGAAAATAGAAATGAGTGTATCCATGAAACCACAGTGGTCAATACGTCAAGTCTGATAAAAGTAGTGCCTGCATCTAAAATAAGTGCCTCACTGCTTTGTGCCCTTGCATCAATTAGCATTTAATTTGACTTTTTACAACCTCACTTATCACCAGTTTTCATTCCTTTGAAGCTAGCAAATGTTAGCTTTTCAAGTCTGTCAGTTTATGATTACTTATAACCAACGCAATTTCAGTTGAATGTAAGAAGAGATTAATGTAATGTAACACAAGCACAATGCTCCTACAGTGTTTGTAAAACGGAAAGAAGAAACTCAAAGTAAAAAAGATTATATGATCCTGCTAGCAGGTTTCTAACAAATAAATACATTTGATGACAAACTAAACCAAAAGCAGCTGCAGAAACACATTGTGTCTTTATCAGTTTAAATGTTATCTGTGCCTTTTGGGGGAAAATGGACTATTTCACTTCCCTATTTACACTGCAACAGAGCAAAGTAGCAGCTAATTAAATTGCAAAACAATTTTAAAGAATTGCAATACATATTTACACTACCCACCAGTCCATCACTGTTCTGTGAAATTTTGACACTAGATTTGCAGAAATAAACCAGTGACACCACCGTGGTTTTATCAGGCTTAGAAGAGGAGATTAGATGAAGACTTGTAAAAATGAATAGAGAAAACCCCTCTCTTGTGAGGGTGTGACCTAACCACTAACTGATCACAGCACGAAGGAGGTGAGAACACCGATGGTGTTTTGTAGTTGTCCACCTTGACATTTCTTCTCTCTTCTTCAGGTTCCTTGAAGTGCTGCTCTCAGTAGATTCATGACCTATCTACAAAAAGACTCCTTTTCGCCTAGAAACAGACATGCGTAGAACAGGCTAGAGTCATCAGCATCTCAGTAGATATCAATTGCTTTAGTCCAACTGGGTGGTTAACCTCCCAAAAATCCCATACTCCTACTATTTTAAACCAGAGTTTTCAGATGAGGAGAGCTAACGTGGCACAGCTGTACATCTCCCACATACTCACAAAAGCTCAGACACACTGGCTAGAGTCCCTGGTTTCTCAGCTCAGTACCTTAAAGTACCCATTCTTGCCAGAAAATTAAGATTCTCTGTAAGTGACTGGATGCAAAACACACTCATTTACATCCATATTTCCAGTCTCCAGAACAAACCAGAGGTGGCCAAAACCAGGCTCAGGAGCTGAATCTGGCTTAGGAGGCTCCAAGCCCCTGTACCTCCTTTCTTCCACCTTAATTTTGCATTGCAGCCAGGGAAAGGGACGAGGTGAGGCCCTACGATGAGGGAAGGGAAACCACATATGGCACGCAATGCCGTGGAAAGTAGGAGACACAACCATAGGCTGTAGCCTGGGACAGATGTTTTCTAGGCAGAAACACCCAAAATGTGCTCATAACTCCTGCCCAGCCAGGACACAGGGACAGGAGACCCCAGAGGTGAACAGCTGGGGCAGAACATGCCAGGGAAAAACACCTATTTCCATGCAGTTCAGCTACTAAGTGTTTTCCTTAGATAGCAAAAAAGTCCTGCTAATGGAGAACTGATGCTTCCTCATAAGTAGTGGCTTTCTAAAAGGAATGAGCATCCTTATAATTCTTTGATTCCTTTGACACTATATAAAGACGACCTGCATCCATCTTCTTTTTGCCTTCTGATGTCTTAGCAGCCTCTACTGCCAAGTGGAATTGCTCCATAGTGGAGAAAGCCGCAAAAGAAAGAGTAAGATATTCCACCTCCATCCTTTTCCTGGGGATTTGCTTGATAAGATACGTCAGTTAAGAGAGAGAACATATAAATCTCTAGTTAGCTGTTCTGATGAAGTAAAACAATCTCAGTTAAGCAGCTGGTTCTGAACCAGGAATTATTATTTGCCGCCCCCCCCCCCCCCCCCAAGTGGTGTGCCAGGCTTCCCCCAGGGAGCTCGCTGTGCCAGCAGCACAGATGACAACTAAAACATGCAAGAGATTGCTTAGGAGGTGACCAAGTCCCAAGGGACATCCTCAACAGTGGAACAGCGTTCCCAGAGAGTTGGATGCCAATTAAAGATTTATTTCATCTTCAAAAACTGTATCTGAATAAACAAGACCTCTCTAAGCTTCCTTCCTCTTTCTTTGGGGCACTTTGCTATTCTCTGGCTGTCTGGAAGCGTCTCCTAAGATTTCCATGAAAATCAAATGTGACAAAGAAAATTTAAGCACATTAACAACTGGAAATTCAGTGAGATACTCAGAGATGCCCAGATTAAATTACCACAGCATTATAGTGCTCTTGAATCATCTTTCTTTTCCAGCTGCAGTCTACATTAATTGAAATACCTGTTTTAAAGACAGCAACAGGAAGAAAGGTAGAGGAGAATGCTTTGATCTCTAAAAAACATTGAAAGGAACATGTTATAGTGTCAGAAGGAAAAAAGAAAAAGAGGAAGGAGACCTAGGAGAACTAAGGATAAATCGAGCATAATACAGCATTAAAAAGAATTAAGTGTCAGAGAAAATTGGTGAAGGGAAGCCTCAAGAATTATTTCATGTAACTCCTTTTAATCTTAGAAAATTTCAACACCTATGAGGTAAAATCTGAAGCATCAAAACAGTCACTGAGACAAAAATAAATAACTTCCCATGCTTGAAAAGAGTGGCAGGCTGGTTGTGCCAGGCAGAGTTTATCATACACAGAGTTTTCGTGTGGAAGACATACATTTTCAGCAATTAAGTTATTCTAAACTTGGCCAACTCCTGCCAGAGTATTCAGCTCCTACTTTTAATAAAATACAACCCCTGTCTGTATTCACTCCAAATACAGACATTTTGGAAGTTAAAACCAAATGGATAAATAAAATGGTATGACCCTCTAGACAAGAAATATTTCCATGAACAGAATTTTCTTTCCATTATTTACAATTGCTTCTTTCTCAATGCAATGGCATCAGCTCTTATTTATAGTGATGTTTTCGCCAGGCAGAATTAGGTCTTATTCATCCATGAAAACCCCAGTGTTTTCATGAAAAATGGATTCATCTAAGCACATATTAATACAAATCACTTACGAAGCATCTAGCAAGATGTAGAACTAGTAAGCTCTACTACTCTTTTAAGCTTCAAAAGCTGACAAAATGATATTGCAGCAAAAGCCATAATATTACGAAAACTAACTTTAGGGAAATAAATACAGACTTCTAGCAGAGACATGTAACAAACCATTCCAAGAGATCATTCCTTAATTTTTCAGAAACACAATTGATAGATTAGCCAAACCAACAATTAAAATTTGTTCGGGACTCTAACCAAAAATGTGCAGAAGTCAATTCAAAGATTTTTCAAGGACAGAAGATGTGATCCTTTTTGTCTGATGACCCAAATCCCACACAAAGCCGGTAAGACCGCTTTGCTGGCAAGGGACAACACAAAAGAAAAAACACTCACTGGGATACAAGAGAGTTCTATAAACCAGAAATAAAAATGTCGGTGTTTTTGTCTTCATCTACCTTTGTAGCAATTTCCTGATGTTGCTTGAACTTAGCCCAAGCACGAAGTCAGCCTCCATCTGTTCTCGTGGGCAAGGAGGCAAACTGAAGATTGCTAAGTGACCCCAAGAGCTCCCGCGGATGCTGGGCTGGCTTGAGAGAAGCAAAGAAACCTCCCAAAACTCTTGAATACAAATATACTGCTTGTCTCCAGACTGTCACACACTAAAGGGCATCAAGTTATCACATTTTCTTAACTAGGTAGAATCCCTTCTCTTTACTATTTGGGGGGGAAGTCTAACTTTTCTCATTTCTCTACATCACCCGATATGCTTGTACGTACAGCAGACATATGCCAGCAGAGCATTGCACAGCTTGGTAGCAGCTCCTAGACTAGAAAATAGACTAATGTACAAATAGCTAAATTAACTAAAAGTCACCGAAAACTTTCTTACCTTCTACTCTACAAAGAAAAACATTCCTTCGGTCTGCCTCTGCAACATAAAACAACATGACATGCTCTTACCTTGGCTGTATCAGAGCTAAGGACAAGGATTTGTGTCAGCCCTGATTTGTGGGAGCTGTCGAGGAAGGGAACATTTGTCTAAATGGGGTAAGGGACAGAAGAACAGGACACAAGCCACCGCTTGGGCAACCTGGGACTAGGGCAGGTGAGGTGAGATCGGCCCCAGGCAAGATCTTGGCAGCAGAAAAATGTATTTGTCTGTGATTTACAGTTTAATTGCAACAGTTCCTGTAAAAGCACCAGCGTTACTGTTTGCAAGGAAGGGGCCGTTTCTCTTCACAAAAGATACTGGTTGGGAAAAATTGATTACTTAAAACAGTTTACGCAACATTTTCACTACTAACATACACTTAATTTAATACATTCTATGCTTCAATTAATCAAAAAACATCCCCCACGTTTCTCGAACTATAAATTATATTTAGCTGAGGCGTTGGGCTCTGCTGTTCAAATTACTGAGCCAACCATCAGGTTTGGTTTCTAGATGAATTCCCACACTAGGCAGATGTTACCAGCTCAAAGCTCTCGGAAATATGAAGCTCTTCAACACAACTATTCCCATTATTCAAATTCTCCTCAAGGAACCAAGAGGCCGAACAAAAGGCTTAGTTGAAGATGCTTAAAAGTTCATGCATATGCTGTTGGAGCTATCAAAAGGTGCATTAAACAACTTCCAACAGGAACGCACCCATCTGTTTTATGCTGTCTTGCAGACAGTTAGTCTAATTAAGCCTCCTAGGCAGGGTACAGTTCCCCAGTGGGGTCTGAACTCTATTTAAATTTAGAATTATCTCAAAATCTTCGAGCCTTTGATTGATGTCCCAGTTACTTTGTGACCATTCAAGGGATTCCTCTGCTTGCTTTTATTTTAGTTAGATGACTAATTACTGCATAGTCCATACCAATTAACACTCTGATGTTAGCAGTTAAGACTGTTAGTGCTAACTATTTCTGAAATGCAATAGTACTTCAGGCTTGATCACCAAGGGGGGGGACACAGAGGAAACAAAAATATTAGTTATACCTATTCCTTAACGGAAAACAATTCTGAACTTTCGCACACAAATCCCAAATAAGAAAAAACACTTGATCATATACAGATCTTTACATGGGTTTATAGCCAATAGTTAGTAACAATCAGCAATAGGGTTTGGGGGGGGGGGGGGGCGTTGCAAGGATTAACTGCTCAGAAAGTCAAGTGAAATGTGTTGCATTTATGAAGCTCCTGGTCTTTGCTTAAAGATTTCTGATCCAAACATCCTGAACAGACATAAAAATATATCCAATTCTCTTGAATATACCCTTCAAAATTTAATATGTTCTCTTTTACATACTCAATTAAATGAACGTCCACCTGAGATACATATCCTCCACAATTTCATTCCAGAAAAGTAAACGCTACTTAGACTAGGTCCAGAATTACTTCTGAAGTACAAACATCGTGTTCAACATGCCAGAAATCAACTCACTGCTGGTATGAGTCTCTGAAGTCTGTGGAGTTCTATGCACTTAAGCCAAACATTGAATTTGTCTCAATATCTGCATGTAGTTCGCAAGTTCAACAAGGTCCACTCTACACTGACGCTTTTATGCCATTGAGCTCTATTTCATGTGTTTCAGTTAAATATGCATCATTTATTTAAACAAAACTGCTTGAAGAAAATTAAACTCAATCTCTTAAAAATCAACAGGAGCACAAAGGTATTTTTATTCCTGGCTCTGTGTTAAAACAGACAGTTGGTGAACTAATTTAGAGGAAGCATTAAAAAAAAAAGTGATAAAAGTGCAAATATATTGTGCAAACCTGCAAAGGGTTCCAGCACTGCCCTTGTCCTTCTTGCCAAAGGTTTCTGGTAGCCTTATACTGGCTTAGAAGGCTCAAGGGTGCAATTCCCTATGGACAGGCACCAGGATAAGCATTGCACTTATGTGTAAAGATCCCACACGGGTCCAATCCTTGCAATTTATATAAGGTGTTTATTAGAACTACAGGTATCACAGGCAAGCATTCTGGTTTTAATTAAACCAGTTTACAATAAAAATTCATCTTTTTATCTAGAACTATTCCATCAGACAAGTTCTCCAGTAGGATTCACTGAAACCATGGTTAAGATGCAAAGAAAGTTTATGTAAGTGCTAGATTCTTTACACCTGAAGTAACATGAACAAATCTCTACTTCAGAGCTTCACACAGTTAATATTTTCAGTACCAACATTAAAAAAAGATAAGCCAATATTTTCCCCATAAAGATTTTGAAACGGCTGTGTTTAAATGCCAAACAGCACAACAGTATTTTCATGGACTAGATGTTACCAAATATCAGCTTATCCTCAATAAAAAGTGTACTTCCCACAACTGCAGAAATATTCTCAATGGAGTCAGAAAAGTTTTCTGCTGATCAGAATGTATTTACATTCTTCTCTGTCCATCAAATTGAAAGGTTTTAAAGGGAATACCCTTTCCCTTTAATCTGCAGGGAGTAGACAGCAGCAGCTGAGACCAGGACCAGACTCTCTGGCTCAACCTGTTCACTCCCTGCTACCAGACAGCCCCCAAACACCTAAAAAGAACATATCTTAAAAGCAGTATTTATTTTACAGTTTTAGTAATTCTTCTTGTAAATGTTTCATTATCTGTCAAACAACATCTTTCTGCTTCACGTGCAAAACAGAATATTAGGAAATTCAGCTAAAATTTAAGTCACATCACTTAACTCAGATGCCTAGTAAAGC
The DNA here is from genome assembly GCF_026419915.1 of Harpia harpyja. Taxonomy (NCBI): domain Eukaryota; kingdom Metazoa; phylum Chordata; class Aves; order Accipitriformes; family Accipitridae; genus Harpia; species Harpia harpyja. The sequence goes on from NC_068951.1 coordinate 42,273,783, forward strand.
AATTGACCTCCAGAAGAAAAATCCCTCATTAACAAATTTCCATCTCAGAAGAGAGCAGCAGCTGAAACCACACTCCACAGAAAAATGAAGAAAAATCACTGTTTCATAAGACTAAATCATGTTACAAGAGAAAAAAATTTCCATTATTAGTTGCCATATAAATAAGGAATGTACAATTATTTCTCACAGCCCTCTGCATGTTCTGAAATATTATTTTTGTCAGAAGTATAATTGAAATGACTCTCCCTGACACTTGAGCTTCATTAGATATGAATTCATAGCTTTTACTGAAGGATATCTGAAAATATTAGACACTTTGCATGCTATCATTAGGCATCCGGGAACATGTTGCTATTACAGACAAGGATGGCAGTGAGCTACAGAGACCTGAACAATGAAGAAATATGTCATCCTATCCAGCCAGGTAGTTATGGATAACAAGATTATTTCACAATAATTGAGCTAAATTAAAGATAAAGGATTAAAAAGCCATCACTCTGGATATTGGTATCCTCTAACTTTTCCCCCCCTTGAAGCTGTTCTGAAATATTGACTTTGTAAGGATATCAACATCACTTTTTCAAACTAAACCGATTGGATTTGAGCCCGCGTAAATAAAGCGGAGAATAGAGTCCCAGATATCCCCAAGCAAATATCAATTATTTCTTTGAAAGGGTTGGCCCTACCTTAGCTTGGGTTGGCCCAGGTGGTGCTTGCGGGAGACCAGAGGGGCAAGAACACTGTGCAGATCACAGGAGCAAAGGGATCAGCCCTGCCATGTCCATGCCAGAGGCAAGCCACTGGTTGCAGCAACCCAGTTAAAACAAAGCTCTCAGAATGTCACGCTGAAATCCAAGTACTCAGACCAAAGGGGTTGAGTCTCAGAGCTGCTCAAGATCTCCAATTCCCATCAAGTTTCTTGGCTTCTCTTTCCAAGAGCAGACTCACAACATAAAACAGCTCACAGCCTGTCCTGGGTGCAGAGTTTCATTACTTTTTTTTTTTTTACCTCCTACTTATGAAGGGACCAGTAGACATTCTTGGACAGAACACTGAGAAAGGATACGAGGGGAATACCAAGCTTTCCCACTTTTAGACAGAGCATTGCTTGACAGAGATGAAGTGCTCCAGCAAAGCAGCTTCTCCTGGAGGAACCCACCAGGAGATGAGGCTGCCAGAAATCCCAGAGTCTGACGGGGTGTCTCCATCCAGGGATAGCACATGGATTAAAGACAAAATGGTCCAAGGTGCCCAGCAGGCCCTGAGCTCTGCACAGACTGGTGGGCTCTGCATGCCTGCACTCATCAGCCATAAACCAGAGCATCCGTAAGGCAGGAGCTACTAGATATCCAGCAAGGAGAAACTTCAGCAGAAGAGTAATAAACTGCTGGTTACCAAAAGCTGACAGTTTTGGTTTAGACCTCTGGTGGAAAAGTTAAAAAGAAACAAGTAAACAAAACCCAATTTGCTGCTATACTATTCGCTTGCGTGTGGAAGCGAGTCCGTAACACGAAGCCCAGACCCCAAAACCCAGGTGACACGGGAGATGTGACAGAGAGCCACAGGTCTGATTGCACACCGTGCATCTGGGCCATTGCCAAGCTCTGCGTCCATCAGCCCATATCCAGCAGCTCCAGGTGGGAGGTGGAGACAAGAAATACAGTAATTTCCATTCCCTGGTTCACTGTGGGCCAGTTCAACAGAAGCAGCTCTGTTCCCTAACCTGCTAATTAGCTGAGGGATCAAAGGGGTCATCAAGCACCTTCTTAGCTGCAGCAGAGCAAGTTTTTTTGAAACAAGCTGGATCTAATTTCAGCAAGAGGGTTTCATTAAACTGAGTAAAGGAAAAACAGACATTCCCCCATCGCTTGGCTTTGATCAGACAAGTTGCCAAGGAGGAAATAACAGCAGCAGGGCTCAGATGAATTCCTCTTTGAACAGGAGATAACAATGATGTTTTGCTATCAAATGTCAAGGTGAAGGTACAGTCGTGGCAAAAGACCACCGAAAAACTGATCGAGTTAATGGTTTCTTCAACATTTCAATGAGAAAGAGCTACCCTTTTGTGGTAGCAGAAGGCAGCAACAGAGACAGGGTTTGTGTTAATAAAATTGCAATCTGAATTGCATTTGGGATTTTAAATACCCTATGTTTACAAGCATTTGATTAGTTTGGTGCAAAATGTGTTCAGAGGGCCCATTATACACTTTAGATATAGTGTGAGTTTTGAACATCCTCACAAGTTTCACAATACACACTCAAGCTTCCTCTCAAGGTCATGATTTATTTGTATGAAACTGTATAGGAAACATACATAAGGATATTTTAAATAATATAGGAATAGTCCAACTCTGTCCCAAAAAAGACTATTAAATCTAGATTACAAAAACCCAAAAAGTTAAGAATGCAGAGTGGTAACCATAAGATCATACAGATGCAAGATTTTAATTATTTATGTTTAAATAAATTGTACTGGCAGAAGTTTTCAAGGGAGTTTAAAGGAAACTGGCTTCAAAGTTGCTTTAAAATTCAGGATCTTTTGAAAGTCTACCCATCATCAATATCAGTAACTCCTGCTGGCCAGAAATAGTCTGGAAATAAATATGCATTGCATCGAGAAGAACCAAAGAGAAGTAATCAGATAAATATCTGCTTCCCACACTATGCTTCTAGCCTCCTACTTGAGAAGGAGCTCAACTTCAAGGTTAATTACTAGCCAGAAGATAAGAGCATCTTCCCTGTTTGATGCACAGCACACGTACTGTCCTTAGCAGCCGTGAACAGTGAGTGTAAGACAACAAGAGAGCAAGTGCAGGCTGTACCCACCTCCTCTGCCTTCACAGCTCTTCTGGAACATTATCGGGTTTGAGATTTCCACGTATTTTGACTCTTCTACCCTCCCCGCACATGTGGGTGTACTTTGGTGAATCCTCAGGGGGGGAGAAAAAAGAAAAAAAAGAAGAAGAAAGAAAAAACACACCAAGAAAAAAAAAAGAGCAACTCACTTTTAAGAGGTTTCTGTTGATGCACAACAGCCACCCCAAGAACAGTGATCCCTAATGGTCAGCTACAGAGGGAACAGGAGGTCCCCGGTCAAGAGTTTGTTGCATTTACCAGATTTCAATGTTTTTTGTTGTTTTGTCTTCCACTATTAACTGTTGACTTCTTTATTTTTAGACTGTAAAACGAGGGATAGTCTGTAAGGGTGTTCCATGGGCTATGCCATCAAGGTTAAAAAAAAAAAAGTCAGTACTCTCACGAACTTGGAGGTCACCCACCACAGGACCTGCTAGCTGTAATGCATTACGTACGGCTGCATAGCCGAGACCTTTCTAAATATGCGTACCATAAAAATACATCATGAAAATGCAACATTTTGCCTCTTATTCATAAGTACAGTTTCTTCTGAAATTATAGGGGCTTTAGCAGGATGAAGTATTAATATGAAAAAGGGCATCCTGCCCTGGTTTTAAGGTCAAGATCAAAGTGGTCACATCGTTCCAGGTTACCGCCCAACTTCCACTGTCAGCTCCTGCTCAGCCACAAAAGGCAAGTTACCACCAGAAAACAGACCAATTAAGAGAGTATTAATAATACAGCCGTGTCTTCTTGGCCATGAATAAATTACAACATAAACAAATTAAAACATACAGTAACTGTTGAATACAAGATGTCTGCAAACCATTAGTCTGCTGTGAAAATAGGACACAATATTGCACAACAGAAGGGCGTCTTAAATCCCTTGGCAATGCTTTCTGATCCTGTCCTTGAACTAAATCAGCACCCTAGATAGTGGTGCAACATTATGCATGTGTCCATATAAACTCATATTCTACACTAAAACAACAGTGAACCTCTACAAAAAGCAAACAAATTATTTCTGTTGCTGCAAAAAGTTCAGGGTCAACAGATCTCATAGGCAGTGACCTGACAATCCAAAGGCTGATATTTGCTCTCCTTCTGGGAAGAGTTCCATGAATCATTTCCCCCTGAATACAACATCCCCTGCATGAAACAGCATCAGATACGCACAATGATTCGGTTCTTGGGTTTGTACCAACACAAACTCCATTGCATGTCTCAAAAAAAAAAAAACAGGACAACCACTTTGGCAAAAAACAAAACCACACACACACATCCCCTCAATTGAGGGGAAAAGCTACTTTCAACACAAAAATATAAGTGATGCTTATTTTAAGATGACAGGAGACAGAAATAGCTGTTTGCAGCAAACTACGAGATATTCCAATACCTGTTTGCTTTGCTCAGCATACATTCATCCCCCATCGCTTTGGGGGAGGGAAGCTCAGATGCCCTACACGCAGGGCATAGGCTCACTCTCCTTGCATGATACCAGCTTAATATCAGGGAGGATTCACAGCTCCACTGCAGCACCAGTCCTACCCAACCAAGACCTCAAGATGTTGAGTGCTGCCAGGGGGAAATGCTGCAGGCAGCATTGTGGGAGCATCCCAGCAGCTGCACACACAGCAAGGCTGCGTCTGGCTAGGATGGGTTATTGTCCTATGTCATACAAAAGCAGGTTGCTTGCTTCTACTCCAAGACAGCGCTCTCACATGTCTTTTTGTCTATAGTGAAACTAAAAAAAAAAAAAAGTCCAATAAATTCAGATGAGTTTGGCCATAAACATTTTCATTCATGACATCAAAAAGCATCTCTCCATAAAGTACTATACGTACACTTCTCATTTTGAGAATACTCTACGTTGAAAAATTTTTTAAAAAAAAGTGTTATAGCAATCTGGTATTCAGAGCCAGTCCTAGTAGTAACTCCAACTTAATTGGCATGTGACAGCAGAAGATGGAGAGTCAGGAAGCAGCGGTGAAGGCTGAAGAGCAGGGCAGACTTCAGAGAGAGGTTACCAGAAAACAGGTTCCCAGTCACACACCAGGGAAAGAAGTGCTTGTAACAGGAGATAAAAAAAACAAGAGCAACACGGACCACAGGAGAAAATCCACCCTAAAAAAAAAGAAATGTAAAAGGAAGAAGTCTAAATGAGAAAGAGCATGTCCTGAAGAGCATCAAGAAGTGCTGTGAAGTGCCTGCTCACTTAAAGTACTGCCACGGGGGAGCTCTGGGGGGGAGAAGATGCCAATAGTTCTCTGCATCCAGAAAGGTCAGCCTGCTCTGCTAGGCATCTCCAGCACAAAAATCATCTTCACTAAGTGGCAGCAACTTTTTTTTTTGGTGGGAAGGAGCACATTTTATCCTGATCTGATCCTTGCTAGTGGTGCCTTAAGGGGATTAAAACTTTATCTGACCCTTTAAGGTCAGACTGTCCGGTTCCCAGGCCAAGACTGAGCCTGTAGCATGGGGGACATTCTCAGAGGCATTCACATGTAGAACCAACAGCTATGTGCAGCTGATCATCCTTCTCTGACATTTAGACCCCTACACATGGGTTTTAGGTAGTAGGTTAAGTTTACTACATGTGGAAGGGAGTTGCTGCAAGCTTAATTCTTGACCCCTCAGATTCTTAGTCTGCCTATCCCAAGTACCACTTTGAAGTAATTGCTAATTTCAAGCCCAAATCCACCCCAGTATTTGGTAAGAAACCAAGAGGAGCAACAGATGAAAACAGCACACTTACACCACAGATTAAATTATGCATTGCAGATTGAACCATGTATTGCAGTCATTTTTGTAAAATGGTTCTAAATACTTATTTTCCTCAGAGAAAACACTGACAGATTTCATTAGTTTTAAAAAAAAATTTAGCATGTAAAAGAAAATTTATTAACAGACTCAGCTGCCTCGAGTCTCACTTAAAAAAGTTTTATAGAAGGCACTTTGCTCAAAAAGTTGATGTCCACAAGTCTGAACCCACCTGGATGGAGACCCAGCACAGATGGAAAGGAGCAATATCACTCTGCTCCTTCCCTGCACCACACAAACTTCCCATCTGTGACCCTCATCCAGGGTCCACAGAACTGAAAGCACAAAAGACTGGTGTAAACAACAAATCCAGAAGTCAGACCTCTCCACTATTAGCTGATTAGGCTCCCTTGCCAAAAAATCCATTCTAGTGTTGTTTGTTCTAATGACAGAGCAGGTACAGACAAGAACAGTAGTATGTTAAAGGCATGAAGAATTGAGAGTTAGCACTACAGCGTTTGGGGGTGGCTTTTTTTATTTATATCTGTCAGAACTTTATTTCAGCGATTCATCAGTATCCATGCCTCGTGCCTGTGTGCATAAAGTGTGTTTATGGGAATGAGATGAGTTTCCATCTGGGATGTCTGTCTTGACTTGATTTAGGAGAGCAGTTTTAATAAGTGGTTATCAACCACTTTTTCAATTCTGCTTTTAATGTAGCATGGACAGAGATTTAAGATTCCTGTTGATAAACTAGATGCGAGAGACAGAATAGGGTTTCTTTTTCAAACTGCTTTTCAAGTATCTTGTAAATATTGATGGACAAAATGAGGAGAATTTATGAAAACATAAAATAAATCCACCCTTCCTATAAAACTTGATTAGCTGTATTGATTATATAATAAAAGCCTACAGTTTGGTTTTAATACACTACAAATGATGTATCCAAAATGAGGAGCATCCTCTTTAAAGTGGCTGGAGAAGTTGCAACATTCTCCCTTTCTGAAGTCTTTGTAACCCCGTTCAAGCCAATGGGATTGATAAGTAAAATCCAAGTCAGACCTTTAACATACTTTGTTTTTCTAGTGATTGATGGTATTGGAAGAACTCTTACCAGTTGCAGCTGGCTTTGGGTCATCCCCCAAGCAGAGCTCAGGGATAAATCCATACTGGTGATTAAAGAAAGAGGCATTACCCAGATTCCAAATACTTGCAACAAATTGTCCACAAGAAATCCATGGGCTAGGATGTATTTGCAGACTGTATTAAAAGCTAACACTGACTTTCAAATGAGCTCAGGAAAAATCTTGTGGTGTTCTTAAACATTTTGAAAAGAGAAAAAGTTATATTTCCTGGATAACTTCTTCACAGTGATTATGCATTCATCTCAAGTGGCATTTTAGATACAGATATGCTTAGGCTATAATATAAAGCAGACATACACTTATACTGTGAGTCCATCTGCAGCATCTCAGGAAAAAAATTCCACCCTGGATCAGCCTGGGGTCCACTGAGACTGAATATCCAGCACATGGTTTTTCATGAGACAGTGCAAGATACCAAGAAAAAAAAAAGATACATAGAGACTGTGATAAGACCAAAATAGCAGGGAAGTCACCTGCAAGTGACAAGTTGTTTATAGCCCTGCAACCTCGTCTGCTAAATGTTCTTTGGTTAGCATGCAATTATAACAACTCCGGATACACTTAATGAAAACAAAAAGAAATTTTCACATCAGCAACACCACTGCACAGCAATTGCCGGTGGGTACATTTCCCTAAACAAGCAGTTTTGAGTCATAGGTGCTAATTCGCCTTCTAGCAAGAACAAAACAAGGAAACAATAAGCAAGGCTTGGGAGGACAGATCGCATGAATGTTGTAAGGAGACTAAGTATCTGGTAGAAGTCTCTACAGTTGTTATGTTAACACTTCAAAAATGGGAGATCTTAAAGAAGGTGGAAATTTGGCCAAGATGAAACATCATGTTGGGAGAAGAGCTAGCAATAGATGAGAAAATGGGAATTCCAGAAAGAATAAGGGGAAAAAAAAAAAAAGACACTTGAATACTGACATCTAAAGCATTTATACCACTTAATGAAACAAAACAGAACAGTAGAAGATATTCTGGCTTTAGGCTAAGTTTACAAACAATGAATTCACCTTGGACTAATCAAGCTGGTCTGATCAGTCTATTGTCTAAAGGTGAAGCCTTTTGAGAGAGATTATCCCATTCCCATTTAGTTATTGGTACGTTATCTGGTTAAAACAGAGCTTCTGTTCTTTCCTCCTTTGCCATGCATTGTACAATTCAGGGATTGTATGATCCTCATGTATAAAATACTTAAGATACAAGTGATGTTTAAATCTTGTGTAAGTGCTTTGCAATACTGATATCAATCAAGTTAGATGCTAGAATATTCTGTTACTAGTTCAGAAAAAAAGGAGAGCTCAGTATTAGAACATTGGTACAATTTAATAGAGCTCACTGGATGCAAATGGACACGGGAACATGATACACAGTGAGAGCTGTTATTTAATGACTTCTTTATTACTTTTTAATCACTTTTTTGAAAGGGGTAAGCAATCAAAAATATTATTTGCAAATGGCACTAGCTGGATTTCTGGTGCTCCTACTCAGGAGTATAAGGAAGAATTTAATGGCAGAGGGAATCAATCATTGCCATATGCCAACACTGACATTACACTGAATGGAAGAACTGACAAAACGTAAATCTTTTCTTCAAAAATGTCATCCTTTGCATTTTGTTTCCCCTCAGACTTCTCTCATATTAAAAAGCTGACTCTGCTCGAGAGGAAGCAAACAGCATGAAGACACCTCCATTCACAGGAGCTTGAAGGGTTGTCAGTGGTGGGAAGTGAAATCATCAGGAAGAGCAGAAAAACCATCACGTGGCAAGTTCCTGCTCCAAAGCAATAAAAAGCCCCTGTAATAGAAGATTGGAACCTCAGAAAGAAAAGTGTCAGGTTGAGAAATGCTTTGATGAAGATAATGCACAAATAAGAGGTAGAATGTTTGGGGAGAGGCAGCTGTGGAAAGGAATAATAAAAAAAAATTGTACATAGCAGAGGCTTCAGTAGGTGCTCAAAGCATGAAGTAGACTAGACAAAGTTTCGAAACAACTGCTGGAACAATAATACGCAACCTAGCAAAATTGTGCTAAAATAAACCGACTTCAAATACCAGATCTGAATCCTCTCTACCTTGTTGCAACCTCCATTTCATGTCTGCAAGCTGTCTCTTCAGAGAAACACACACACAACCCCCCCCCCCCAAAAAAGAGGAATTAGATTGCTCACTTTTGTACTGTTTCCCAAGAGCAAGAAATTAATTTATAAGTTTAAACTTAGTCGCAATGCCTATGTGACAGGGCAGATGCTACAGGCCTGAAAGCTGCTCTGAATAAGTAATTTAGGGCTTGATCCCATACCCTGGTTAGGGCCAGGAAGAGATACCCAGGAATAATATTTCTCACTTTGCACACATTTCTGGCATCACCAGCATTTGCCAACATTGGCCAAGTACTTCAGAGGGAACAATAAGCTGCCTCGCACTAAAACATTCAAGGTTTGTACAGAGCGTCAACTCAGAGTGGACTAACCCACAGAGCCAGCTATGGGCTCGCTCAGCTGCCTGCTCGTGCCATCGCAAACACATCCTCAAAGCTTGGAATAGGCTGGAATTACAGATTTTACTAAGCTCATTTCCATATTGCAGTTAGCACTCCCAGCCCAATCCAAAGAGCCAGCGTATCAAAACATAACTTTTTTTTTTTTTTACACGGTGCACATAGCAAATCATTCGCAACAGTCCCTGCGGACAAGCCGTATGCTCCTCAGCGCTTCATCCAGAGCTGCACGCAACCGACCCTTCCTCGGCACGGCCCAGCGGCAACACCTCGGATAGCCATGGAATTCACCGTGTCAAGATCCGAAGGGGCTATTCCAGGGTCCCAAAGGTTCACGTCCCACATCTCCAAAACCCCTACCCAGCAATAACCTGGAGCATCTGGAGCCACTCACAGCAAACGAGGTCTTGCTTCCCTGCTTCGTGAAACAAACCTGCACTGAGACTCTCTAGGAAAGTTCTCCTCAAAGGGCAGGTTTGCCATCCAAAGATAAATCTTCTTTTCCTTTTGCATCCCGAGTTCATGTTGATAGTAAAAACTCCCACAGGCTTTGGAGACCTCTTATAACACATTACACACACAGAGAGGCTCTAAAGAACAATTTGAGCTACACCTGAACAAGACAGCTCAATTTGGCTCTAAATAGCTCCTTATTATCCAAGGCATGGAATTGCAGATTTCTGTTCAATTGCACGTTTTAGCACACACTCCCCAGAAGTTAGGGAGTTGCTCTACAGCTTTCTGCTAGAGAGAAAAATGGTTTTATTTATTTTGATTAATAAAGACTTGCTCAGATAATGGCATTTCTAGCATTTGCAAATTTGAAAACACTGTAAATCCCCAAAGCTTCCCTGCTTTAAGTCTTTTAAATCTCAGGCAGATTTGAAGTCACTTTAAATCTCATGGAAAGCGATTCGCCATAAATCCCAGCACAGCCAGGGTGCATGGAACACATTTTGGCTGATAAGAATACCTTGTGAACACACAGCTATTGTAATGGGTCCAGCACAACAATTCTGCTCACGTCTGCTATAGACTTCATAGGATGGGCTGGTTCCAGCAAAACAGTGAGGTGCTCCTAAAGCATTATAGAAAGAAAAAACATCATTTTCTGAAAGAATTATTTTCTTCCCCACTAAACTTTTTTAATGTTTTCAGCAGCACTGATTTATTAGGATTTGCTTGGGGAGACAGCACTCAGAAGCATCTTTTGCTGTAAAATCCCAATGACAGAGAATAACTCTTACATCTTTCAAACTGTCCACTGTGAAAGATTTTTTCATTAGGATGAAAGTGGTTAGGGATTTTCAGTGTAATATGGAATGATAACCCCTCCGAGAGCACACCTGGGATTGGTTAGGAGCTCACAAACAACGAGGTGCTCCTAGATGGACAAGTTACTCTTTCAGTAGCAGATATTTGTTTAAATTAAATAAGGACTACTGAAAAAATTCTGCCACCAGCAACTCACTGCCTAAAAGCTCACTAGGATTTTTCTTCCGTGAACTGGGATCTGAAAGATCCAGCAAGGAAGCAATAAAGGGACAGAAAACTAATTAGCAGATCTTGAATGCAAACAATATTTGCCATATCACACCTGGACTTTTAAGGCAGAAGCGCTAACAGGTAGTAGCGACAACTTCCACTGGAGCATAGAGACACAGCAGAGGGACTGCACCGCAATCCCCTCTCCCTGTGCCCTGGCACGTGAAGATAATTCTACGATTGCTTTCTTGGAAAGCCCATACATGCCAGGAAAGCCCAGATGAGAACGTGGCACTGGCAGGGAGAGCATCACCCTTCCCACCCTGTCCAACAGCCCCCTGGCCCTGCACACACAGGGCTTGTATAGCAGATTATTCTGTGTATTCAGCGATAAAGGAATAGCTATGCTTTCTACACCAACTTGAAAAATTTTGCCCCATGCATATTTGGCTTTTATATAAAGAGAAACCAAAATTGCTGTTTTTCCATTAAAATTACACACAGAAAAAGCCAGGACTACGTCTTATCCAATACTGCTAAAAAGCATTTTTGTATCTGTTACACATTTTGTTAATGCATAAATGACAGCAGAAAATATTTTCTATCTTCATCAAAGCCCTTCCAGTGGTACTAAGCAGCTCCTTTGACAAATAAAGGCTCCACCAGGAGCCCGTCCGTGGGGGAAGCGCACATCTGGAGCGCCACAGGTTTGCAGCTGGCACACACGCCGCAGACTTCAGCTTACCTGCATCAGGCTGCACACCTCTCACTTCAGAGCGCTCAAGAAATTCTGAAGTACCCAGGAAATTAATAAGCATGTTGTTATCTGGGGAAGGAAGCATTGCCTCTTGAATGCCTTCATTTGTAAACAAAAGAGGGGGTATATGGAGTTGAAATCTGAGTGCTATTTTCTGCACTGAATTCCTATAATTTCAGATACTGGTGTCTGAGTTCACTTTAGATTCTGGGGTTGTTGAGATTCCTGTAATTTCAATTATAACTTGTTTACTCAGAATAAAGCAGAGATGCAGATATAACTAACTTGATACCCAGTTTGACTAAGCTGACAGTTTGTTACTAAAATATTTTTATTCTAAGTTACTTTTTTGCTCAAGTGCTTCATTTTAGTTTGAAAATAACTTTCCAGTGCCCAAGATCTTTTCAGTTTTACTTCTTGATTACTCTTTTCGGCTGCCAAGAGATGCTATAACTCTAACCATGTTGCAGATGAATTTAGTCTCTGTTGGGAATAGCAGCTCATACATGGGATTTATTTTTTTAGTTTTAGGGAAGGTTTTATGAACCTCTGAAAGACTATATTTAGAGGCTTTTTTTAAAGTTATTTTCTTTAAAGTCACTGAGTCAATTACAACCAACTGAGTGGAAACATTTATATTAAACACAGACAACAGTGAATAAGAAATGGGAAGATATATTTGGAAATAGCCAGAGAGACTGTGGCATGGCTGTTTATAACTGTGATTACTGCTTTAATAGCTTGGGGTTCTTTTCCACTATTGTTATTCAAGTGAAAGTTAAGTTGTGCTCAGTTTCAAGCTATAAAGTTTCATTCAGGAATAAGAGTCACGATTCGGCACAGCCGAGCCCAAGCCTGGGTGTATCACGGAGGCGTCCTCCTGCCTGCAGCCACTGAGCTGGACCTTGCAGGGCTGGATCCAGAGCAAAATTTCGGCTCCTTTTAAAGGGCATTGAGGCAAATCTCAAGGGAGAGGTCTGAAAGTCAACAGCACTCGGCAGCCCTGCCTGTATGGAGTTAAGGCAGAGTACAAAAGCTACATTCAAAAGCCACGTTCAAAAGCCACACATAGAAGCTAATGGCATCAAGAGCAGAGTGCCTGCTAGCTGGAAGTCTCCTTTTTGTGTGAAGATTGAACAAAAATCAATCCATTTCAATTATTCTTCACACTGCCTCGAGTGCAGGAAGGTAAGGCTAAGCTTCTCATTTTGGCTCTGGGGTCACGCATAGGACTGTAAAGCACTGCTACATGGGAAGTTACTGGTCCCAATTATCTTTGATCATTAATATTCCAGATTAACAGTGAAAACATGAGCTAGGACATGCTTGCCAAGAGGTAAGTACAGGAATTGGGCTGACCCCCCCCATCAGACATTAGTACAGCCATTCCGCTTCCAGCTTGCAAGTAGCTGTGTGGCAGCCAGCATTGGTGTCCCCAAGATGCGTTTCACACAATATCTCTGTGGGTGTGCCTTGAGCCTGCAAAAATAACTGTTCAAGCCAGGGAAGGACCCTCTGGAGTCAGTGAGGTAAAGCCCATGAGTAACAGAGCAGAAGCTACATATATGCAGAAGCAAACACAGGATCAGCATCTAATATCAATGCCTTCATCTTTAGTCAAACCCACAAATCAAACAGCCAGCTCCCTTCCAAAAAGCTCTACAGTCTTTCCACCAAGGAGCAGTTACCCTTAATCTCAATATCAAAAATAGCATTAAGACCACCTGGGCAGAAAACAGCACTCATACAGAAAGATCAGCATGTCATATTATCAAGATGCACAGCAGTTCTCCCAAAGGAAAGCATGTCACACTTCACCATTCATCACAAGCCTGTTTGTCCAGTTTTCCAGAGCTTTATCAATGCATTTTGGAAGCATAAATTCCAAGTCTGATATTTATCACCAGCTTAGAAAACAAGTCGAGGCAGGGGGGAGGAATTCCTAGTTAATACACTCCTCAGTGAACTCCTACCAGTGCACAAGAGAAATTTATTTTTTAAAGTTTAAGATACCCGAATATTGTGTCATTCTGCACAGCTGTTTACCATAGAACATGCACTGCTCTCACGGGTCACAGCTGGACCCGAAGCGTCCAACCCATTCATAAATACCATAGCTATGATGTTAGGTCCAAAGGTCTACTGCAATAGTTGTAAACAGCAAGGTGATCCTGCAAATGCATTTATTCCAATTCACCTCACACAGTTAAATAGCATTTCCAAGCTATAGCCACTGGAGGAGTGTTTTTAAATAAATTATTCATAAAACGAAAGTTGCAAAGTCTACCAAGCAAGACTTTATCCACAGCACTTTCATCCAGATTCTTCTCTTCTGGAGTCACCAGTAGGGAAACCTTACAGAAAAGCCTTCAACACTGAACGTACAATGCACTAAAGATAGCAAATACCATTTTATCTTCATGAAACTCTGGTATTCCAGAGCTCTGAGCTTTCAAACACCATTTGCTGCACCTTGGTATCTTTATACAATAGCAGTGCAAGTAAAGCTACAGCCAATAGAGCCTGTGACTACTTCTCACATGCTAAACCCACATGAATAATTCTTATTAAGCTTAAAGGCAAGCGGTTACTGCACCCGTTTGATAGATTTATTATCCCCAAAACCTAGTGCACTGATGTGAAATGCAGGTATGAATTGAATAGTTACACTGTACAAACAGTCAGCTATTAGTTGTGTTATGGAAACAAGAACAACATCGCTAAGGTGCTCCGTTGGGATATTTAACAAGTGTCAAAGCCTAGATTGAAAGAGATGTTTGTCTATGAGAGTCAATGAAGATATACATCCTCATACCACAGCTAAACTTCACTCATATAGCATACAGGAAAGCAAAGGAGAAAAAAAAAAAAAGCCCCCTCCCATTATGTTAATCAACTCTGTAGATGACACCACAGGACCCTGATGAAGCTACTACAGCTTTGAATTTGACCCTGCCTTGGTTGGGTGGCGGACCAGAGTCATCCAGAGGTATCTTCCAGCCTAAATCACTCAATAGCTATGCTTCCAGCTAAGACATGTGTCAGCCCCACCAGCCCACTGGGAACTGCCATTAGCCACAAGTCCTTGCCAAAGCATCTGATAAACTGGGGGCAGAGGTTGGGGGGGGGAACGGCACAACGCATACCAGGCACCCCTCACCTCTAAAGGAAGTCCTCACTTAAAAGCAGATTGAATTTTCTAGGAATACTAGAGAGCAGCGTTATAGTTTACCATAAAGTTTCAGTTTTCAAGAATTTAAGAGACACACACTACCTCTCCCTCCCCTAAAATCGTCTGACATTTGAAAGCCAGTAATTAAATACTGTAAAACAACCACCTCAGGGATGAAGAAAACTCAGCTATCTTGTAGGGGTGGTCTCTCACTAAAAGTCATGCTGTGTTATGCTACGCATACTTTAAAGCCTTGCTCAATGAAAGCAATCCTTACAACTGGCTTCAGTCTATTCTACATGACAATTTCTTCCCTCAGTGATGTTAATACCACTTTTGTCTTCTCTTTATGCCCACACTATTTATGTTCTGTCTCATAACAAGGCATTTTGCTGGTGTCAGGACACCCAGATGAGTAACAAGACAGGATTTGTTCTTTCATACATATAAACTGTGTAAAAATCAGCTTTAAACCATTTGACTGTAAAGGCTACTTCCATTAAGTTATACTGAATCAAAACCAAGATGTTCATCCCCTCTTACTCCCATCTGCTTCCGTACATTTCGGAGAACATTACCATATTAGAGATTCCTAGTGAAAAAAATAATTATTGCTATTCTAAAATAGCTTAGACTGGTATGAGTATTACTGACAGTGTTTAAGAAGTCATTGCATTGCAGCCTAATGAGAAGTCTGTAATATAAGAGGTAGCTTAGAAAGAAATATCATTTCTTCACTTGTGTGAAGCTTGGCAGTGTAGTAAGAATTAAAACCCCAGTATAGAGCTCTTCAGGGGCCGTAGTCCAGCCCAGATCCAAATTCTGCATTTCTACAGTGTTTGTAACGGGCTGGTAGTAGTGCAGTCAGCACACACTTGCCAGTTGTGAAACCGTACAAGATATGGAAAGAAGAGATCTAGAACATGTGATAAATTTGTATACTAATAATCATTTTGTCCAAGAGAATTTCCAAAGTCCGGCTTACAGCTGAAAAGAGAAAATAATGTGGATAGCCAATTTTGATCCTCTTTCACTATGACTTTTTTTTTTTTAAAAAAGGGTGCACAATTAATTGAGTGGACAGACAAGTGGTGTCCACAGCACAGGAGCAGGAGGGAACATAGGCAGTCACAGCACAGGCAGGGCTGGCACCCAGCTCTGGGGTTTGGGAAGCACCCACCAGTGCTGGGTGTCAGACTATCACTGGGGATTGGTGTCTTCAAATATAAGGTATGCTCAGGAGCAGATGCTGCATGAGCTACAAGCAGACAGAAAAGCCAAAAAAAAAAAAAAGCAGCATTTTCCAAGCATACATAGGCATTGGTGAAAGGAGGGCAAAAACAAGTGCTATTCTCTCCCCTGCCACAGAGACTCACAGCATAAAAACAACTTATTGATTAACCTCACACCATCCAAAACCTGTCTGCCTCTGCCCAGCTACGCCAGGGGAAATACCTTCTGAAAATGAGATTTTTTTTTTTTTTTTTTTTAGTAAATGGGAAAGCTCTAAGGCAGAGATTTTAAGGGAGGCTTATGTCATCCTTCACAGTGGAGGCAATAGTTAAGGACACAAGACTAGAGCAGATTCAAATCCTAGCTTATTCAAAAATTAGAACAGATCCTCCAAAATAAGATAAAAGCATGAAATTATAGAGAGCTAATGTATCCATCAAGTTAATCGCTTATAGTGCTTGCAAGCTCTTCCTGAAGAATAGAAAGCACGATTATTTCATAGTGCATCTTCCTGAAAAGACTTCACACTGTTGCAAACAAGATCTTTACTGGTTTACCCATATTTTCTCAGCTGTCAGTCACCAGATCAGTCATGACTGCCATTCAGTCATTGGTTTCCACTCTTCATTCAACAGCTTCTGCCAATACCTCTGGGCCCAGGCAGGTTGCTCAGAGAGGACCCATTTCCAGTCCAAGTGCTTGGCTGCTGTATTTATAGAATCACAGAATGGTTTGGGTTGGAAGGGACCTTAAAGGTCACCCAGTTCCAACCCCCCTGCCATGGGCAGGGACACCTTCCACCAGACCAGGTTGCTCAAAGCCCCATCCAACCTGGCCTGGAACACTTCCAGGGATGGGGCATCCAGGGCAACCTCTCTGGGCAACCTGTCCCAGTGCCTCACCACCCTCACAGGGAAGAACTTCTTCCTTACATGTGATCTAAATCTACTAGCTTTTAGTTTAAAGCCATGACCCCTTGTCCTATCCCTACCTGCCCTTGTAAAAAGTCCCTCCCCATCTTTCCTGCTGGCCCCCTTTAGGTACTGGAAGGCTGCTATAAGGTGTCCCAGAGCCTTCTCTTCTCCAGGCTGAACAACCCCAACTCTCTCAGCCTGTCTTCATAGGAGAGGTGCTCCAGCCCTCTCATCATCTTCGTGGCCCTCCTCTGGACCTGCTCCAACAGGTCCATGTCCTTCTCATGTTGGAGGCCCCAGAGCTGAACACAGTACTGCAGGTGGGGTCTCACGAGAGCAGTGATGTGCCCTCACTACTCAAGGCATCTATTTCTTCAGCTGGGCAAGAAAGCCAAAACTTCAAACCTTCTTGCACCAACACTAGGAAATTGGTCCTAGTGGGGTCTTTCAGACCAGAAAGGACAGAGAAGTTAAATTCTGATATTGCCTTGGTTCATTAGTTAGACCAAGAATTAAGCAAAGGGAAAATATACTTTTAATCTATAACTTTCCAGTCTCCAGTGCTTTGAGCATGTATTAGTTATGAAGTAGAGACACCCAGTAACAGCTCCTCAGTGCCATACAAGTATATTTGAGGGCATGCAGAACATGGGCCCTGACATGGCTTCATTTACTTGGTAACCATAACCATATTCTTCAAAATAACTTCCACATTGCCCCTCTTCTCCCTGCTTTTCCATCCAAAATGAGCTCTAGTGCAAATGAGGTACATGGGAAGTATCAGTACCTGCAAAGAAACCAAGAACATCTTTTCCTCGATCTCCAGGCAGTAAAATGGAAAACAGAAGCATCTCTCACATTGAAAACCCACTGGATTTACTTATGCTTTGGACTCCAGACAGGCTAATGAACACTTTTTAAAGACCACCTCTAATTATGTACCACTAATTTGCCACCCAAAAAAATCAATTGCAGATGCAGATAACAGCTTTTAGATGTCTAATTTATGAGTCCCACAAATCAAGTAGATGTTGAAGTGCTGTATGTTGCACTTACAGCTTTTCTGCCTCCTAATTTTGCACATGTGGAAACACCAAAATTGGGGAGGTTTAGGTTTTGTTTCATTTTTAACACAGGCCTTACATGCAAAAAAAAACCAACCAGAGTCCCCTGTGTGGTCACACACTTCTTAAGAGTCTGGACTGCATTGGTTGGGGAATAATGTACATGTTACACACCGAGGTTTCCACTCCAACTCTCTGCATCCAGAGCTCTCACCATGGACATGTATCCTCTGTGGTAAAACAATGTTTTATTCAAAATAAAAGAAGTTCAGGGATTTGCTCAACATCCATGAGTACTTGGCACAATCCCTCTTGAAGACGCCTGCACGCTTTTGCAGGCCATATATAGGTCTTCAGTGTGACATGCCATGATGACACATGTCACATAGTTTATTATATGGCTCCCAAACAGCAAGGCTGAGAGCGAGGAAGAAACAGGCAGGCACAGAGGCTGGTAGCAGGAAAGGCATCAGGAAATCCCATTCTTCATGTCCATATCAGCCCTAAAATATACCCAGGGAGCCACTGATAAGTATGAACCACCCCACTTGTGGACCCAAGCTTGGCCTTCCATGCAGTTTCTAGGACATAAAATCATAAATTGACCTTCCATAAGTGGAAGGGACACCCTGGTAATGCCCCACCAACATGACAGCCCCGAACCCAGCACCCTCCAGCCTAGCCAAAATACCCATTAGTGGCAAAGAGGACACGGCACGTCTGCAGAAGACGGACAAAGCAGCATGCTGTGCTGAGCCTTGCTGTTACAGGACACCTGTAGACAGGTTCATAGCCAGAGCAGTCTATATAACACATCTAATTACATTGGAGACCAGAACCAGCCATACAGCCACAACTCCAGCTTAAAGGCCTTCTCCACACCCACCCTAGACTCAGAACCGAAGGCAGGTCCTACACAGTAGCAGTTGTCTTGATTTTTCAGGGGACTTTGTAGGCCAGACCAGAATTTCCTCGAATTTGCTGGTCCGTTTGTAGCACCACATTGCCATCTGCTGTCCCTCGCCTTCCCTGGCAGCCTCGCCAATAACCAGGTGAAATACAGCAGCACAGCTAGTGCAGTCTAAACAAAGCTGTTCAAAATGCAAATAGGTCTGCGATCCATCACTTCATTTAAATGGATTTTAACATTTTAATCAACTATTTAAGAAATACAAGAGATGAGCTTGTAGGGGGGGTTGACCCTGGCTGGAGGCCAGGTGCCCACCAAAGCTGCTCTATCACTCCCCTCCTCAGCTGGACAGGGGAGAGAAAATAAAACAAAAGGCTTGTGGGTTGAGATAAGGACAGGGAGAGATCACTCGGCAATTACTGTCACTGGCAAAACAGACTCGACTTGGGGAAAATTAATTTGATGTTTTTACCAATCAAATCAGAGTGGAGTAATGAGAAATAAAACCAAATCTTATAAACACCTTCCCCCCAGCCCTCCCTCCTTCCCAGGCACAGCTTCACTCCCAAATTCTCCACCTCCTCCCCCCCGGCAGTGCAGGGGGATGGGGTTTACGGTCAGTTCCTCACACCTTGTCTCTGCTGCTCCTTCCTCCTCAGGGGCAGGACTCCTCACGCTCTTCCCGAGCTGCTCCAGCGTGGGTCCCTTCCACGGGCTGCAGTCCTTCAGGCACAGCCTGCTCCAGCGTGGGTCCCCCGTGGGGTCACAAGTCCTGCCAGCAAACCTGCTCCGGCGCGGGCTTCCCACGGGGTCCCGGCCTCCTTCGGGCATCCCCCTGCTCCGGCGTGGGCTCCTCCCCGGGCTGCAGGTGGAGATCTGCTCCCCCGTGGACCTCCCTGGGCTGCAGGGGGACAGCCTGCCTCACCGGGGTCTTCCCCACGGGCTGCAGGGGAATCTCTGCTCCGGCGCCTGGAGCATCTGCTCCCCTCCTTCTGCACTGACCTGGGGCTCTGCAGGGCTGGGGCTCTCATGTTCTCACTCCTCTCTCCAGCTGCAGTTGTGCAGGTGGTTTTTTTCCCTTCTTAAATACGTTCTCCCAGAGGCACTACCCATCACTAATGGACTCAGCCTTGGCCAGCAGCGGGTCCATCTCAGAGCCGGCTGGCATTGGCTCTGTCGGACATGGGGGAAGGTTCTAGCAGCTTCTTACAGAAGCCACCCCTGTAGCCCCCCGCTACCAAAACCTTGCCATGCAAACCCAATACAGCTTGCAAGGATGCAGTTGAAGTGTTACAAAAAAAAAAGCAGTCTACAATAGCAATGCAAGTATTAAATCTTGGCACATTAGAACAATAGTGTGCATGGGTGTATCACTTCAAAACCAGCTTTTTATACACCAGCAATTCAGTCATTCAAGAATAAATGATGCCTTTTCAGCTAATAATGTCTTGTTTTTATCACCCAAACATATAAGAGTATTTTTTTAACTTGTTCCTGAAATGATATACCAAACTATTTGCAGATTTAACTTTCTGCTTAAATCCTGCATGCAACCAGGCAAGCACACCTCAGCTACCTCCTTTTGCAAACCACCTTCCTGGCTTGCCCAGGATCCTGCCCATTTTTTTCTAAAGAACTTGCAGAAAGATCTCTATTAAATACAGGTTTAAGCAGTGGCTTTGGGACAAAGCTAACCAGACTCAGGGGATAGAACCTGGGTCTTAGTTACAGTGGGAAATTGGAAGAATATTCTTTTTCAGAAAGTTACCTGGGCATGAAGAGTGAGAAAATAAATCTAGCAAAGGGGACTCCTTCCTCAGCAGCCAGCAACACCAATAGGAACACAGAAAGAACAAGGCATGAGGCTGTTCCTTACTAATTCTGACTAGCCTAACTTGCATGCCTACTATATATACATTAATCCTTTTTGCAGCTTGCAGTGCAGGCTCAGGAGGAAGCAAACAGATGGACAACGACTTATCATTGGAGAGACTTGGATCAGCAACTTAGAAATTTAGATTTATACAGAAAAAGCAAGTTAGTCATCCAAACAAATAGATATGCCCTGGGGAGAAGAAAAATCTGGATAGCAATAGAACAAAAATAAAACCTTAAGAAAAATAAAGACCGTGAGCATGCAGAAGGCAGAAACAGATACAAAGTGAACATGAAGAGAAAAGAGCCAAGGCAACACAAAGCAGGCATATACAACTCTCTGCTAAATGCTCATTTCTTGTGTGAGTGCATTTGCAACACAATGAAAGACCAAAATCTTAAAAGCGTGGATTTATACCAGCCTTTGTAACATACAGGTCCATATATTTGTGTTTTCTCTAAAATTTTAATATTTCCTGGCCCCAAGTTTTGCAGAGGAAGACTGAGGCTGCCGAGCTCCCAGATGTGCCCAGCTGTGCACACACAAATCCCTTCCAGCACACCTGTGCTGAGAGCAGCCAGCAGAGCCTCCCCAGCACCGCGAGAGCCACATACCCACCATGTCTGGCCAGCACCACATACAGCCTGACATTGCAGAGTGATTTTGGCACATCCTACAAGTCTCGGGTACTCCGGGCATGGGGTCACCCAGGAGCAGACAGATGATGCACCCAGTGTTTGCCAGCAGCATCCAACTCCCTGCGCAAGGACTGTGCAGTGCCTGTCCACCTTCTGTGCATCAGCAGCTCGATCTGATAGGATATTCAGGATATATTAAGGTTCAGGATCTAAGATAAAAATTATTAGCAGGGGGAAGGTCACAGAGCAGGATCTCTTAAGCAATGAATAGCTTTTCTGAAGTAATTTCTCTTAGAAATATTCTACAGGAAGCAACCTTGCCAAGGCAGAAGATGGTCTGGATGATCTAATCATCTCTCATGTCAGGGCTGTGTCATTACCTTCAGTTTGCATTACAGATTATGTGTAATACACAGCATCCAGAAATAGCATATGCACAGCAGGTTATTCTCCTGGTCCCTGTTGCTTTCCACCTGTCCAGAAATTGTTTGCCAGATCCACAGATGCAAGTTCCTGTAAGTCAGAAGCTGTCATCTTGTTCAGCAAGAGGACACAGGGATAAAGAGCTGAGATATTTTTTATATTTACCCTTCCTACAGAAGGCAGGGGAAAAAAAAAAAGAAAAAAAGAAAAAACATAGCCACAGGAGTATTAAGTATTCTCTCCAGGAGCACGTCAGACACCTGGATTACACTTGGCAGTGAAAGACAGTTACACTAGTCCCTGCCCTGTTTCCATCTCCTTGGTAAATTAACAAGGATGAGCTACTTATTACTCTGGCTGTTATTTCCCACTTCTCTGTACAGCAATAGCATCAGAACAGCAAGCAGGCTTTGCCTGGGAAACAAAGCCAAGGAGAGGCCCAAACCAAAATCCACATTGGCATCATTTGACTAGAGCAGGAGAGGTCTACAGGCTTTATCTTCAGATATTTCCAGGTGGAAATTGAGATTATTATTAAAGCTAATTTATTGTTTTGATAAAAATCATTGATATTCAGTGCCTCAAAGAAAGTGTTAGCCAAAATGTATACTTTTTTAAAAAATGCAACCTACAGCCTGTTTTAACCAGACTGGACTTCAGCCTTTCTCAATCCGTAAGAATCCTTGCGTTTTCCTCTAAAATCCTGTCAAGTTAGCTACCTAAGGATTTTAAGCACTTGAACAACAGAAACCAGCAGAATAAAGGCAAGTCACACAGGTAAGGGAACTCCACGCTTTTGTCCTGAACAGAGGCAGAAAGATCCCAACATTTCAGCTTGCCTCCATCAGTACTTGATTTCCTCCTGATGCCATGGAGCTGTGCCAGGGTAAGGCTTGCAGGAGCAGAGATACCACAAAACAGCCAAAGAACAAGAGTGCCAAAACATTAGAAATATTTCAGTTCTGAAATTGCTTCCAGCTCAAACATCATGATTCGATACCAAACATTTTGGGGTTCAAGAACATGTATCATTACAGTTATTTCAATTGAATTGAAAGAAATACATTTTAAATATGTCAAGAGTTTGAGCAGAAACCTTTGAATCTTCTCATCACCAAGAGTCTACAAAAAACCCACCTATTTCCTATACTTAGTGAGAGGCTCTAGCACTCGGTGACATCCTTTAGCTCACCAACAGCAGTCAAAGACCAGAGCAGTCTAAAGGTACAGTTTGCTCATCGTTGATGGGAGACATACCTGTCCAGCTTTCCATTACATTTAGCACTGCAGAGAGGAAGAAACCTCCAGTTACAGCTGTGCCAGCCAGGGCAAAAGTGTTGGGGAATTAATAGTTGCTCACTCTTTCCCTCTAGTCATCATTACAAGCAGAAGTTAAGTAACATATGCATCAACTCCCTTCTCCCCATTTATTATCCAGGAGAAGCAGAACTAATTAAATATCAGCCTCAAACAGCCAATTCTTTCAGCATGAGGGAGATCGTGAAAAATCACATTCTCCCATTAACTTCCCATGCACTACCAGAAGAGCTAAGTTAGAAACCCACCAGCCTGGAGACATATTCTCCTCCAATTTACATTTTAATGGGAGAGCAGAGGACTTATTGCTAAGTGCCAGGAGCTGATAGAGTTGTGCACATTCTGAGGGTCTAATAAATGCACTGACCCATATTTTTCACATTTTATGGGACAGTGGGGAAAACTGCTGAAAGAGATCGTCTGCAGCTATGTTAATTACACTTTCTATGGGAAAGCAGAGGAACATGCCACAAAGAGCTACTTGCAGCTGCATTTGTGGGACAGTTTAATCTACTGTTTAGAGCAGGTAATTACATGCTGGAAGGATCCTAAGTTCTCATGACAGCTGGACCACTGGGCTCTGTGGTGGTCGCGGTCAGACCTTGACCCTTCTGGGCTGTTCAGACCACTTACAAAAGCTATAAAGGCAGTAGAGCTTTACTGGTGAAAAAATGCATTTCAATTGAGCTTTCTCAAGTAATTAGGTCCTCCCAAGTAACAAACTACAAAGGAGTTCATAAAAAGTTCTCATCTGTGGCATTTGTTCTCTCTGATCTAGCCCCAATACTGGCTGCAGCTATTGGATAGGTGTTTCTCCTCCTCTTATCGCAGCAGGGAAACAGGCAGAGCAAAAGGGATCCCTACACTGCTGTCCTGCTCATCGGCTTTCAAAAGCAGAGCAGCTATGCAATTTGAGAAACATTAGTTTTCATCACATACATCAGAGCCCCTCAATCCACGTCTTGTGGCAGAAGAGGGAGGCTGAAGATGACATTGGTACACGTGAAACAGGTAGGAAAAAGTGAGCTACGGAACAGAGAACAGAATTGCTTAATTTAAAGATAACGCTTCAGCAGAGGGGAAAAGAGTTGGTTGAAGGAGAGTTGGGTTTGTCCTCTCTTCCATGCAGCATGCGTGGCTCTGCCAGAGCTCACCAGCTAACCTGGCCCTGCAGCGACCTTCCAAAACTCCGGGAACAAATCCCTAAGAGATGCTTTGTGCATACTCTTGTGTCTGTGGTGATTAACCAAGATACCACCTTGCTCAGGAGGTAACTGGGACACAAGGTTTCTCAACAGTTTCCTTACACCACTACTTAAGTTCAGTCTGGGTCCCTATTCAAGCAGGCAGTCACCCTAGATGTCTATGTACTCTAAATACTGAACACCATTACACTCGAAGCAGATGAATCCCTGGCTATTTTATTGTTTTATTTGGGGGAGCTTGAGGGGGGAAAACAACTACCACCTTGGCTGGTGTAACTGATGCCAGAAGAAACACTTGGGGTAGTCACTGTTAGCCAAGTTTTAGTAATGTTGATTTTCAAGAGCTGTGATTTACATGCTATGGAGATACTGAAAGCTTTAAGGTAACTTGTCAGGTTTAACAAGAATTTTTATTTGGTTTTGATACTGAAAAGCTTACTAAGGACTTGGAAACTTGTGAAATTTTTTTTTTCTTCCCATTCTCAAGATCTCCTGCAGTTTCAGCCATACTTTCCATGGCTCCGAGCTGCTTCACTCACTAAAAAGAAAATATTCTGAGCAGGCGGATAACATTTTTATCCAGCAAGAGACATTCTCTAGGGTCATAACTGCTTTGAATCTAAATTATTACAGTTTGTGTATATAAAGCTATCCTCCATAACCCCAATCTTACACCTTTAAAGCCAATTTACTGGCCTGTGTTATGCAGCTGAATACCAAGAGAAAAAGGGCAAGACTCAATGTGAAAAAATAACAATTTAGCTCACAAAGTGATTGTATTATCCTGACATTTTATCGACTCTTTAAAATGAAAGAAACACTGAGACAGATATCTTTATTGACCAGGTTGGTGCCCTTTCAATACCAAACTGATGAACAATCATATTAAGCTAGCCACATATTTGTGAATACCCTATAGCTTAATAAATAGTTATGGAGCAATGAAAGTTTACACAGATAACTAGAAATGTCAGAATAATATTACACAGGCACCATAAAATAGAGTATTACTCATTTGAATCACAATCTAACTAAAATAAAACCCACTGCTTGTTTTAAGACTTTGCCCTCACAGCAAGCTTCAGTTTTCCAGCCCCTTCTCACTACCTGGTGACTCAGCACAACAAGATACTCCACAGATGTAATTTTTACTTACCGATAACCAATTTTTCATTAGAGAGCAATAGGCTTAAATTTAAGGTATTGAAAAAGTGCAGAGATAAAGGTGGGCAAGAAGCAACTGTAGAGACAGTTTAACAATAAAGCAAGAACAGATGTTTCCTCTGCCAGGGAGAAAAGGTGCACCAGCAGTTTCCCCACTGCCTCATGGCTCCTTCCAAGAGAAGCAATTAAGTGTTATGCTGCCTAGAAGAGACACATTTACATTGATCTCTTACCAGAAGAGCACAAGAGAAAGAAAAAGCAGGTCTGGTTATCTCCTCCCCCAGACATCTACCTGGCTTCCTAAGAGAGACAGAGCTGGGCTAAAACAGACCAGACACACCAGACCCTTTGCAAAGAAAAAAAAAAACAACACACAAAACAACCAACCACAAAAAACCAACCACACCAAAAAAAAAAATCTCATTTCAGATGATCCCTCTCCCATCAAACACTTAAACTAAAAGCTCCTTGGAGCAGGAACGGGCATCTTGAACATTTATATCCTCTTGGAGGGGCTGCCAAAAAAATTAATCATCCATTTCACACAGCATCCACCAGGAACACAGGAGGGGAAACTGAAAACAAGTTTTCAAGCTATACCCTACCCCTTGTGTCCAGCTGCTCTACTACAAAATCATGTAAGGAGTACTGACCTTCAGGGGGGGAAAAAACCAACCTACTCTGATTTTCAGCCAAACAAACCCAGGCTTTTCAGCAGCACTAGTGGGGAAAGAAAAAGTTAGTTCCCCCAGAAGCAGCAGCTGAGGGCTTGCAGGGCTGCTTTCACACACAGCATGTGAATAAATGGGCCCCAAACCCTATGCTAAATTATGCAGAGCAAGAATTAGAGCTCCTCTCTGAAACCCTGCCTTGACAAGTAAAATATTTCACCATGAAACATCTCTGGAAGCTAACCTGTTATCAGAACATAGCACTTTTAGACAAAAACCTTCTCCAAAAAACCTACCTGGAAAAAGAGACAGGAAGAGGTAGGGAAACAGAATTACAACAGGCTACCAAAGGATTTTAGTCACACTGTAACACTGAGTTAGATGTACTCAGTCATTACATACACAACTCCAGCTGGGGAGGACATAGGGAATGGCCAAGGACCAGCAAGGAGCCAAGAGTAAATACATTTTTTGGTCCCTGCTATAAATGAACATGTATACACTGCACATACCCAAAACCTAACCTGTAATCTCTTCGGATGATACTACACTCTTCCCTGTAAATACTCCTAAACCAACTTTGTTCCTATAGATTATTTCTAGCAACACCAAAGACATCAAAACAACTAAATCAGCCCTTGCAGTACAACAGGAATTTGGTGCTCTGCTCTGAATTTCCATTTGCTGAGCAGAGCTCACCAGCACATCCTTAATGCTCTTCATCCCTCCAACTTTCTTTTCCTAACAAACTTCCCCACATTGCTTTACTAGGACACAACTGCAATCTAAAGCTATTTAGAGAAAAAAAAAAAAACAAACAAAACACAAAACACATTTTAGCCATGCTCCCTTAAACACAACATGCTGTGGCTTGTAACTGAATTCATTAGCATCAGCCCATTGACTTCAAGCAGAACTGAACCATAGGTTCCCCAAAAGCTCACTGCTCCTGTAATCTGCTCTCTTCTAAAATGTGTAGGTCCAGACTCCACACAGATATAAATCTCAGTAACCTCACTGAATCCCATCAAACAGATCAGAGCAGAGCCCAGACCACCACCTTGTTTACATCCAGAAAATACAAAGCAATCAGGACAGAGCTGGCATATTTTAAAAATATAGGTAGTATTTCTTTAAATAAGACATTCCAACATCTTTTTCTGTTCCTTTCTTCTCCCACTACCTTTGCACCTTTAGGTCAGACTTACTTTTTTTTTTTCCTGTTTACATGAGAAGTATAGTTATTAATATTAACTGCATTGGTCACAACGATGAACTAAATAGGCAATCCCAGTACACCGGTATGCACGACCCAGAACATAGAACAGCCCCAGCACCCAGAAACACCCACCAGCACACAGCACAAATTTGGGTGCTGGTATCCACCGCATCATGGACTCACAGGGAGGTGGAGGAGAGGAGGAACAGGGACACGACAACAACACTCCCAAAGTGGGATTTGCAGTGATCTCTGCCAGCCACAGCCACCAACACTGGCAACAACACAGCGATGGGGTTTCCAGAGGTCGGATGTGTCTATGGGAGTTTCAGTCACCATTTAGATACCCTGAAAATAAGTAGTAAAAGCAATGCCTTCCTCCCATGCATGAGCCTATAATAAATACACAGACACATCAAAACATCAATCTGCATTGGCATGTGCAAGCACAAAGCCACATACAGGTGCGCACACAGATGCAACCATTTAAGGCCTAAGTGAATCAAAACCTCTTTTTTTTTTTTTTCAGGAAAAATAAATACTCCTAGACATAGTCCCATAATTAATTTCAAATCTGTTGACCATAAAAAGGATTTATAGCAAAACAAGATTTAAATGCTGTAGAACTAGCTGCTTAGGGCTTTTTGACCAAATACCAGAAAATGTATCAAGCAAAATAATTTATTAGTTTAATCTCTCAAAGAGTGTGCATTTTTTTTTGCTTGGTTTGCTGGCCCTAATGTCACAATCTAATACCAGGCCTTTAGCTTGGTACCTCACTCACCCCCCAGTGTCTCAAGTGCAATTACCTGTTTCAGGGAAAAAATTCAGAGATATCTCAGGTCTAGAATGACTTATTCCTTTTGGTTTTTGTTTTTTTTGTTGTTTTTTTTTTTTTTTTTAAATTGAGTCAAAGTCTGGAGAGTCTCAAAGCAGATTGGAGGTTACAAAACACTTAAACTGAGAAAGATAAGCTAAAACAAAGCCACCGCATTTTCTGTCCATCCTCAATTTTATCTTATTGAAATAAAATATTTCCTATAAAAGGAACAAAGTACGGAAGTTCTGGCTGCAGCAAGTGGAACTTCACCCAGAAAGCTTTTTCATTAAGATGAAAAATCCCTGCTTGAAAAAGGATTTATTCACAAAAAACAAGAGCAACTCAAAGAAGTCATTAAAACACACAAAGTGATTCAAATTTACCCCAAAATTGAGTTTGCAACTTTTAATATATGCATTTAAGCACCTCTGTAGAAGGCTATAACAGTTGTTAAACCAGACCTTATAACAACATGCAAGAGCAAAGCCTTTTCATCTTGAAATTAAATCATTGCATGGTGTAGTACTATGCCATTCCAAAACAGTTTCAAGTAATATTTCTGAAACTCCAGCCTCAGAGGTACAGCTTTGCAGACAGGGCACATAAAACTGTGACAGAGCTCTTACTGTGAATAAATAATGGTGGCTATATCTAGAAAACAATACCAGCCTACACGCCACTTGATAAATATCCCCTATTAAGAAGCTCCAGCGTTTTACAAGCACACTGGATAACTAGCAGTGATCACACTGTAATCTATTTTAATTCACATCAAAAAGTGCTTTTTCTCCTTTCAAGAGAGAATGATTTTCTCTAGCCAAGTAGTTGTAGGCAAAGTTACAAGTCTCTGAAAAAGCAAGGCATATTTCAACTGAAATACCTGAATTTGGATTATTATATTGTGTTTTCAAACCTATTATGAATTCATGTCTTGAAGCCAGCATACCTTCAGTAAGACATATCCATTTTCATCTAAACCGGTCTATAACAGCAAGCACTCACTTACCTGGGACACAGCATACTGATCCAGAAGGGAAGGAGAAAGATATCACCAAGAAAGGTTGCCTTACACCAGCCAAAGGCCACCAAGACACAGTCTCTGCTCCCAAAGAGCCCCAGCCTATGGGCTATTATCCCTTTTATTAACCCACAACACAGCAGCCCTCAGGCTTTGCAGGTGGCCCTCGTTCTGGGGCAAACTCAGCTCAGCTGGCGAGCAAGGTGAGATGCCTGAAAGCCAGCGTTGGCTCTCAGGAGCACAAGGCATCTGGAAAGCCACGGAACAAGAGCAAGAAGCACAAGGAGACCCGAGTTACTCTGCATAAGACAGTGCCTCCGATGTTCCTCTGGGCAAAAACCACAGCCCTGCCAATAAAATTATGAAAATAAGTGCTAATATTATGGCATCTGTGTAACATCTGAGACAGGGATGAAAAGGCATGAAAAATACCAGAAGAGAGGTGGTTTGCTCCGAAAATCAGAACAGCTTTGTAATCTCGTTAGAGCTGATTGCAACATGATTTGTGCCAGGCAAGAGTGAGTTCAGGGCTGCCTTGACACCACTCCAGGTACTTTATTTACTTTGAGGTGAAAGCGATGGTATCGAGCAAAGCTGTATCAGATAGGGGCTTTATCAAAGTATCAAGAATGATTTTCCTTCCCACTAGCGTATTCTGTTCTCTGAGGGTAGGAAGAGTGCTGGCAGCAAGGAGTCATGACTGCTCAGGATCCTTCCATCTGATATCCCTCACTCTCCCCTGGTTTTATACAGAGGACTTAGTTGCCTAACTTAGGGCTCCAGTATGTTTTTGCTAGCAAGGCTCCCAAATTCTTCTGTAGATTTAGCCCTCAACATCCTAATTAAAGAAGCAGCTGCTTTTTATGGCCTTATGTCAGCTTGGAATCATTTTTCTTAGTTATTGAAAACAGCTGCTCTTTTGATTAGTACACTGAGCATTTATTTTCTCTTACACCAGTGTCAAACTGCTTCATTGCAGCATAGACAGGAGACAGTTTTACAAAATAAATCTGTGCTAAGTAGAAGTGAAATGGAACAAATATTTTGGCATTTTTAGCAGTGCTACATAGTGAGACAAAGCACATCCTCAATCAATTCATTTACTTTTGTTCTGACACGACATGAAAAATGAGGAAAGCCATATAAAACTGAGCTCTTCTTTAATACTTCAAAACTTCCCACGGAACAGTTAGCTTCAGTTAAAAGTTGTTGCAGCAGAACGCTTCACCAAAGTACCCCACAGCAGCGAAACTACAAACGCCATTGCAAAAAAAATGACCTTTTACAATGGAAAATGGCTTGGATTAATGTCTTCTAGCCAAATGGTCTCGGGCAGGCTACCTGGGAGCAGGCAGGAAAGGGTAAAGCCTGGGCTGCTGCAGGTGGAGGCAGAGCTGGCAAGCAGCGTGTGGAACCCAGCTGGGCAGCAGCTCTGCCCCTCTCCTTCATTTCAGCCCTCCTGCAGATCTGCTGTGTTTAAAGCTCTCAAACCCTTTGAGCGGGGAGGTTTCATATGGCCTTTAAATGACAGAAAAAGCCTACCGAGACACGAGCCCCCTGAGTCTCTGCTTGTAAAAGGAGGAGGTGTGTACGTTTGTTCGTGTGAATATTTCTAGTAATTGGGGGCAATTTTTGAGCCCAGTTGTGGACTGCTCTGATTAAAGATACTTGGTTAACAAACAATACGTGGTTTGGCCAAGATACCGAAGTAGAAAAAATAGTAATGTAGAGAAACGGTATTTTCCAGGTGTTATTGTTAATTCAATTTGCTATTAGATAAAGATAATTCCCACTCTACAAAGATCCATATTTATCCAAACCACCCCTCGCTGTGCTTAACACACTCAACTTTGCAAGATACTTGTTTAATGTATTTTAATTAAATTTAAAAAAATCCACCTGCTTTCAGAATAAACATCAACACTTTAAATGAAACTGAAAGTACCACTGGCACAGCTATAGACCCTAAGAAACCTATGAATATGAAGGAGCTGTGTGTTATTTCAGTAACTTGTATGCATGCTTCTTGCCTTCCCAGTCAGGGTTTCAGGCAGAAATCCCTTCCGCTGGTGTTTGGTTAATGATAAAATATGCCCTTAGCACAGGAGCCAGAATCAACTACCGTTACAGCCTTCCTATATCCATTATGGGGGTTTAGAAATCAGTGGGATTGTGTCATGTGCATCCCGTGTCCTTCCCCAGGCCCTGTGAGTCTGGACCTTTGCATAGCCCGGGTTGTCTCCAGCTGCTCCTATTAACCTGCTCTCAGAGCACCTTTGCAGGATTTAAGCAGCTCAAAGTCTCCTAATCTGGTTGTCCTCTTCATGGGTATATTTTATGCAAAGATTTTTGGAAGAAAGCAGGTGCTCTTCTAGCTTGCACTGTGTTGCCAGCTCCTCTTTTCTCTAGAGGACCAGGCAATTAATTTACAGAGAGGATTAGATCTGAGCAGATTCTTGAGAGGCTCTGAATTTTTGCATTGCTTTCTCAAGAGCATTTGTAGAGGTTATTTATACAAAAAGCGTAAGAAACTTCAGCAGGAGAAGAGAAAACTGCTAGTCAGATGTCCATATACCACCATCTGTTACAGGGGCCGTCTGGGAAGCAGCATGAAGGCGCAACAAAAGAATTGAGGGTGTTGTGACAGCAGGAATCCAAAATTATTATTAGAACTTCTTGGTTTTCCTCAATATTTAACAGCTGCCAGAGAATTCATAAACCAAAATCTGCATCTTTTATATACTTAGTACTCTGGATTTGAACTACATAAGAACTAACTCAGATTAAGCACCAAATTAAGTACCAACTTTTTGACAAAGCCGGTACAGCTCACATTTGAGTTGTTGATATTGAAAGAGGGCTGCAAAGCCGATGAGTTGAAGGACCCTTTACATTTACTGGATAGATAGGATCAGCCTTTTAAAATTGCCTTGTTTTTATCTTAAAATTTAACAGTAGTTCTCTGCTGTTAATTTTCTCACTGGATAAAAAACGTCTCGGGAACTCTTCATCTTGGTGCCATGTAAGAAGAAGACATTAGGGACAGGGACATGATTTATGATGGTATTTAAATATGGTATGGAAAGCACCATGGCAATTTAAGCAAGGAAACCGAGACGAATGGGAATAGTAGCCTAATTCACCCTGTTCGCATTGGGATCAGACCCAGCATTCATCAAATCACTGGGAAAAAGTCCCAGTCTTGTGACTGCCTGAGAAGACAAGTAAATCCCAGTGCCACTGAAGGCTAACTATGGGACTTGAGTTTTATTTCTAAAAAAAAAAGAGTGATTGGAACAATTTTGTGTGCCACAGTTAATATGCCAAAGGTGGCGTAAAGTTACGACGATGAGAGAAGGTGCATTAATAAGGAAATATATCCAATCTGACATCCAGAGATTATTTAATGTCATACTTTTATTTCACAGGATTTAGTTCCATTTTGGTAAACCAGCTTTTTAAAAATGTGCCCACAAGTCCACTGGGCCATCACAACGCCTCAGGACTCAAGCGAGTGCCAAAGCCTGCTCCTGGCTGCCTCCTCCTCCTCCTCCTCCTCCCTGCAGCCGAGGGCCAACCCTGCAGCATCAGCTGAATCATCAGCGGCTCAGAAACAGGTCATTTCTGAGTAGCCTAATAAGGTGGATTATGCATCTCTCAGTTACTTTTGAAAATGTCAGATATATTTTTGCCTAAGGACAATAGTTAGGGTTTTTTTACACTGATCAAATAGCTCTAATACTCTTTTAGAGAAACCTTTATATAATTCATGACCAAGTCTAAAGTACTAGATAATACTGATTCAATGATAAAACAGCTTTAAATCTTTTAATGTGATTTCAAGAAACCTACTGCTCATGTTCACATCTGATTAAGCTCTATAAATCAAACTCTGCAATCTTTACCAAAACCAATGGTTATGAGCACTGATTTCCAGAGTTTTGACCATGCAAGGATTGCAGGAGCAGGCGTGATTAAAATTGCAGTTGGACAATGAGTTTCATTACATAATTTGAATAGGCTAATCACAAACCTGAAGTCTGTGATATGAAATCCCTTCCCCATGCCGGTCCTGCTGGCGTTTGGACAATGGTTTCTCTCAGCCATCACCCACCTGCGCGAAGGACGTGCCGCTTCTTGGGGCTGCTAGTTAAAACTAATCCATATATTGCAAATATAAATATTTTTGTTAAAAGCTCACGAAACCTAGCAACTAAACCAATATGCTAAACTGATGCTCATTTCTCCTCTCACAGGCAGAGGGAAAGGCATGTTTCCCAGTACCATCTTTGCCCTTTAAATCTATAGCAGGATCTCAAAAACATCTGGATACAGAAGAAACCCCGTAAAGATGCTGTCGTCTTCAGCACTGACATAGACCCCGTTCCAGTCCCGCGCAACCTCCAGCCACACCTGGTCGCCTGCACTCAGCTTCAGGACCGTCAGGAAGGATGCCTGGTCGATCTCCTGGCCGTAGAGCGTCTCACGGGCTTTGGCCACCTTCCTGCTGCGGGCGACGAGGCTGACGCGGGCTGGACGCCCTCTCACCGTGAGGTGGTAAGCGAAGACGTACGCCCCGGGCACGCTGCAGTTGAATTTCCCAGTGGAAGGGTTGTAATCTTCTTGGTCGTTGTACAATATCTTGTCAAATCTAATGGGGACGTTGGGTGGAGGGAAGGGCTTGGACAAGCCGGCACTGAACGCTGATCGCAGGAGCTTTGCGGTGTCCCCTCGGGCACCCTTCGCCCCACGGGAGCCTTTCTTTCCCGGAGCCCCTCGGCCTCCCTTGCTGCCTGCGGCCCCCTTGGGCCCAGAAGGTCCTGTCATGCCGGCGGGTCCCAGGTCCCCTTTTTCACCCTTACTTCCTTGCTCGCCCTTTTCTCCCTGTTTTCCATCCACCCCCTGAATACCCTCAACCCCCATTTCCCCTTTGCTCCCTTTTTCTCCCTTTGTCCCCCCTTCCCCTCTTTCTCCCTTTGCACCTCTTCCCCCCGGCTCCCCGCAGTACCCCTTCTCCCCTGTGTCTCCCTTTTCCCCTTTGCCACCCTGTTCTCCATCCACTCCCGGGTCTCCAGCATCCCCCCTATCTCCCTTTTCTCCTTTGGTCCCGTTCTCACAAGTGTCCCCTTTGGACCCTTTTTGTCCCTTCAGTCCAGGGAAGCCATAGTTGCCCTTATTGCCTTTTACTCCAGCTTCACCTAGGAAAAGGGCAAAGTGGGGAGAAAAAAAGATTAAAAACATTAGTATTGGATTGCTTTGGAGATGACAGCAAAGGGAAAGGTCAGAGTAATATTCCTGGGTTTCCCAGCCCCTCTTACGTACCTTGCAGCCCAGGTTTGCCTGGATAACCGGGGTTTCCACTTACTCCTCGCTCGCCTTGCTCCCCTTTGCCTCCTAGGACATTTCACCATTAATATACTGTTGGTGGTGGTGTCTGCAGCACAGCAATCATTACACGGAACATGACTGGTACCATTTCACATGTGTCCCTCACTTCATTAATAAAATAGACATAAGCAATGTGTGTTTTCAAGAAATGCCTTCAGAAACCTCGGCTGAATCTCACAGCACCAAGCACCATCACGCAGACAACTGCATCTCACTCGAATGTTGGATTTCTAACTCTCATCAGCGCCTCGTTGGGAGGTGGTTGCTGCTGTTGTCCTGGTTTTGGCTGGGACAGAGTTAATTTTCTTCCTAGTAGCTGGTACAGTGCTGTATTTTGGATTTAGTATAAGAATAGTGTTGATAACACGCTGATGTTTTAGTTGTTGCTAAGTAGTGCTTATCCCAAGTAAAGGATTTTTCAGTTTCCCATGCTCTGCAAGCGAGCAGGTGCACAAGAAGCTGGGAGGCAGCATGGCCAGGACAGCTGACCCGAACTAGACAAAGGGATATTCCATACCATAGGACATCATGCTCAGTATATAAACTGGGGGGAGTTGGCCAGGAGGGGCTGATCGCTGCTCGGGGACTGGCTGGGCATTGGTCAGCGAGTGGTGAGCAACTGCGTTGTGCACCACTTGTTTTTCTAGGGGTTTATTTCTCTCCCTCTTTGTTATCTTTCTTTTCATTACAATTTAACATTATTATTGTTGTTGTTGGTTGTTGTTGTTATTAAATTGTTCTTATCTCAACCCTGAGTTTTACTTTTTTTCCAATTCTCCTCCCCATCCCACTGGGGGCGGGGAGGAGTGAGCGGGCGGCTGCGTGGTGCTTAGTTGCCGACTGGGGTTAAACCATGACAGCTGTTTAATGGCAAGATGGAGGAGATGACAGCTCTGCATTTCTCACTCCAGGATTGCCAAAAGTCTTGTTCAAGTGAATCAAAGCCTAAGAGACTGCACTGACTGAACTGCGCAGCACGCTGCTGCTGTTACACCCATTTATCAGCTTTGCTGTGTGTTTCTCCATGACCAAAGGCAGCCGCAGGATCCTACCAGTGGTGTGTGTCAGCAGGACAGAGCTGCTCCGAGCCTGAAATGAAGGGCAGGGTTTCCTTTCCATTACTACTGATGGATAATAATTGCTCTCCATCTTAGCTGAAATCATTTTGCCTGAGATACTTAAATGCAAATGCAGCTTCTACACCTGTGCGGAGCTTCCATGGTGTTTTCTTCCTGCTTATTTCCCTAACCCAAGGCAAATTGAACTCAGTTTTTAAACTCCTGTTCAGAACAAGGAGTTTCAAGTGAGGTCTTTATGAGCGGCTGTTCCTATACTGCCCACACATATGCTACCACCATCTGAGTTATTGTCCCTGCACTAATATCAGCTAAATCTTGCCAGGTGCCAATCCATACCAGTATACTCCATTTCCTTTGAAAAATATTTTTTCCTATAATTTTGTGGTATTCAATGAGGACAACAGCATCTGTTTTCAAAATGAGTAGTTAATCTGCTTTACCTCTTTCTCCTTTAGAACCTTTTGGACCTTGAGGACCTGGGGTTCCTGGCAGACCCTGCAGACCAGTATCTCCCTTCTCCCCCTTGGGACCTGTAACGTAATTACATCAACAAAATTATCTTAGTAACTCAAAGGTTTAACTTTATAAAGAAAATTTGCAATAACAGCTAAGCAACATGTCATTGAGGGATGCATGCAAGGAAAACTCTGTTTCCATCACCCTGAGAGGAGCTGGCTATTTTATCTGACATCATACAACCAATGCAAAGAAAACGTGAGACAGAGGGGTTTGGCCTGAGCCCTGCTCCCCTACGCCTTGCAGACACTGCAGCTGAAACCCTACAGCAGGGCAAAAGGTGAGGGGTGATGGGGCAACACTGTGCTGCTCATGCTGAAATTAGTGGGGTGCGTGCTTGCAGGTCCCCTGGTCAGGCACGCAGATCCCCAGCCTTTGCCTTTCAGCTACTGCAATCCCTAAATCTTACAGTTTTGCATTTCACTCTTGGCTGTAGTTAAAGACTTTTTAAAACCAACTTTCAGCTGCCTCAGAGCCACAGGAGCTCAAACATTCATAAAACATCAGAAGTAATCTGTCTTTAATATTTGAGCGCATCTAAGGAGCTCCCATAGCTTCATAATTGCCCCCCTCCTTAAAAAGAATTAAGTCTGCAAATACCAAAGTGAAACCTGGCAGACACCTCCGTGCTGCATAAAGGATGGGTTGAAAGGCAAGCATGCTGTCTTCAATTTTTTTTTACTTTTTCATCCACTTCGGAATCTAGAGACTCCTGGTGCACATCTGGGAGCAGACTATGGCAGCTTCAATCATCACAACACAACCCATTTGACACAAGGACTTTTCCATCAGCAGTCGAGACGTATAAGTGCAAACTCCCTTTGCAGCCGCTATAATTTCCATTAGCCAATCCCTCCCAAGCTATGGGAAGTGAAAATCCCTCGAGTACATTGTATTAAAAGAAAATTATTTCATGATTTTACCACCTTTCCTCAGATGAATAGTTTCTATCTCCAATATTAGTGCTATTAAAGTGAACATTTGCAGACTAATACACTATTCATTATAGAAGTATTAGAATTAGGTGCTATATAGATATATATTTTAGCAGTAGAAAAAAGAGACAAAGTATGTCTTATAAAATATTTAGGTGCTCTATACAGAGCTGCCTCTTGTGAGAGCAAGTGTTTATTTTAAAATTTGAACCTAAAATTATTTTTGTATTTAACTTCCTCTCTTCCAAGCAGAAAAAAAAATCCAAGAAAAAGAGGCTTTTATCATAAACCTTCAGCAAAGATACAAAACTGCTTGCAGATAGTTTTGAGGGTCATAAAACCATGAAGTGAATGTGAAAGTAAATCTGTGACTCCCAGGAGATCAGACACAGGGACAGAGAATTGAAAAGCGTGGCCACGTGGGGCAGCAGTGATGTGGTATGGGGCCGGCTCTGCACGTGTTCCCACACCAGTGTGGTCCCCAAAGTGAGTGCTATGGGAAGGAAGCTCCTTTTGGGGGCTTTCCCACTCATACTGGTGTTTTATAACTTCTGGGATGTGGCCAGCATGCACTTTTTCGCTCCGGCTTTACACGAGGTATAATCACATTTGGCATTTGCTGCCCAAGTCCTGCCGACTCATTTCTTGAAGGAAAAGCAGGAGTCTCCTTGATAGGGCTTATGCATTTTAGCTAAGAGTGGCAAGACCATACCTGGGGGTCCCTGCTCTCCCGGCTGCCCCCAGGGCCCCGCGGCAGGCGGGCAGCAGTCACAGCAGTTGAAGAAGAAATCGGCTGTGTCAAGTGTGTAGTTCTCGAAGGGGAAGAGCGTGGTGCCCCCTTGGGTTGCGGGGCGTGAGGTGGGTAACTTGGCTCTGCCTGGTGCTGCCGCAAACGGGCTTTTCCCCGTGAGAGGGGTGAGGGGGGTGCGAGAGGCACCACTGCCCACCAGCTGTAAGGGCTTCGTCTTCGTGTACTTCACAGCTGGGGTCACCTTCACTCCGGCGTGCACAGCGATAACAACCAACATCACAAATGCCAAGATGGGCCCCGGTGAGCTCCACATGTTGGCAGCTGTAGGAAAAGACAAACACAATTAATTGCTGCACAACACCCTTTGCATTTGCATGTTCCCTACAAAGCCAGAAGACCTGCCTGAGTTAGTGTCAGGCACGTGTGGGCATCTGCCTGGAGGACTACGTTACAAAGCCTCACTTTTTATGGGGAAAGTAAAGCAAAGTTAGCAAAACCTCCTGCCTGCCCACTCCTATCGACCAGCACCCTACAGAGCACTTGCCATCCAGCTGCTCCTGTTAGCTGTGGTTGGAAGTGCTCCCACAGGTATCAAAAGAAGTTCAAGGGACTGACCGAGAGTTACACGATCACTGGGACACATGATGCCTCTCTCCCAAGTGCATAGTTAGGAATAATTCAATAATGATTTCAGAGTCCAACACAACTGCACGCTATAAAAAGTTTTACTCTAAAAGAATAAATGGGAACAATGAAACATCAAGTATTCAAAAACTTTTATGTCGATTTTTTCTTTGTTACTGACTGCTTTTCTGGACTTACATATTCTTTTAGTGTAAACTTTCAGGTCTGTTCTTTTTATTTTGAAAGTGTTGACTTAGCTGAACCAGGAAGAAAGAACAAAGTAAGAAGCACACATTTTTTCCTATAGGACAGATGATGCCTCTCAGATGACTTGTCATATAAAGCATCTTTGTTTCTTTTTTAAACCAGTGTACCGACCTGTAAATACAAACAGAACAGACTCCCTTTCTTGCTGAACCTGTAATCTAACCTTCCTTAGCAGCTAAGGCACTTCATTACATGAAAAAGTCACCAGGAGAAACTCTGACTATCATTGCCATCCAGAGGGCAAAAGGAGATCCGACTCAAAGTCAGGTATTTGGGGGCTGTATTATAATCCTTCCATCTTTAAGAATTCAGTTTTAGAGGAAAGGGTCATGATTTTTTTTCCATTTTCACACAACAACAAATCATTTAATGGAAAATTGATTTTCCACACAAAATCCCCAGTGATCACTGCTGCCCATTGCTGCCATTCAACCCATTCTTCACCCCATCGGCTCCAGTAAAGGATAAATTATCCCTTCTCTATGCCTGTGTCACATTAGGACAGGATACCGGGCACTGATTTTTGTCATAGGCTCATATTTGCTCCCAAACAGCCCCTGCCAACCTTACCATGAAGAGTTTAGCACAGGCAGGCAGAGAGGAGCCAGACCTGACAGCCAGCAGCAGGGAAGCAGCCACAGTCGCAGAGAAGGAGGGTCATCTGCCGTCTAGAAAGAGAAAAAAAAAGCACCAAATTCTCCTTTTGAAGAATATACTCATGCGGGAGGGTTTTGGAGATAACTAAATAAACCCACAACTTCCACATGCCTAAAGCCAGCAGCAGAAAGAAACTGCAACCTTAGAGACCTAGTAACTTTATGGGGAAATGGTAAATCAGTTTTCAAATCAAAACCATTTCTATGTTTTACTGTCACAAACCACTTCTGCAACAAAAAAACAGACACTCTAAAACAAGACACTCTCCCGTTACGCAGCCAGATTGATGGATTGCTGTCAAATACTGGAAAAACATAATTAATAAAAAAATTATACCTTACCAGTCTGTTTAGAAAATAACTTGCTTAGACCAAGGAATCATTAAACAGATTTTCATTATAATGGGCAAGACTGTTCCTAAAATAATTGTTCCTAAATATATAAATGCATTTTAATAAAACTGAAATTTTGGACTTTTTCATTACATTAGCTCACCACCACTGATTCTAAAATCATTCATTTCTATGCCCCCACTAGGAAAGATTATGATTCACAGTGGACACAAAATATGAAGAATTATACTTTGCTGCAGTGACATCTTGTTCAGTACATCTATATTTAATTGGACCTAAATATCTACTAATCGTTAGCATGTGTCCCATAATAACATTGTAATAATACACTGGTTCTTTTGTTTGGTCCCTAAAATTATAGTATTTAGATATTCCAGTTCACAACAGGTATTTAACCCCAATCTCCCAACTTTAAGTATCAGGGAGATGATTGCACTTTCTGTTAATTAATTATTTCAAGTTCTTATACAGAGGAAGAAAAAGACTAGTCCTCATGCAGCTATACATTCATTACAGACAGTGACTTTTCTTGAGACAAATTATATTGCCACTACGTCTTAAATTCTGTGACTTCATTGCAAATATCCCGCCTAAAGACTAAATGACCAGTGCGTGCTATCTCCTACCTTATAAACGGTCCTGCTCCCAGGACGGCCCCCCCTCAATGGCACTTTGAAAAAGACAACCTTATTTTCGGAGAGAATCGGTTTTATTTGTGTAACAGCTGCCCCCGTGGCCAATGAGAGCCTGCACAGCGTGGGGAGAAGGGGGGATTGGCAAAGTCCCCTGAAAGGAGCAAAGTGACATTGAAATCTGAGGAAATTCAAACACTTTCCCCCAGCTAGGATGCTGCTCTTCACATTGGACTTTTTTGGCTTTTCCCCCAACATCAGTTTTCGGGGCTTTAGGGACACTCCTCTTTCAACTCTTTCAACTTGCAGCATCATGTTTTGGTACGATCAGACTCAGTGTGAATTTGTCCATCTGCTTCAGCAGGGTCCAGGCTTCTCTCTCAGTATTTAGTGTGCAGAGTTTGGCATCGCAGTCCCCTCCTTGCAGTGGGAGTTTAGAAGGGGTAAAAGAGAAATTACAGAAATAGCTGTATGGGATCATGAGTGCATGTGTGCATGTACCTGCACAGAAATGCAGCGAAAGGGGAATTCAGCCTCAAATCCGGGCTGTCCCAGGTAAATGCAGAGATGGAGCAAGCAATCTTCCTTCTCCCTCCACCTCCAGCGCATAGCAGGGTACCTGCAGGCAGCCATGCTGCACAGCGAGGTGGCAGAACAAAACCCCGCTGGGAAAAGGGACAAATCCATCCCAAGAGGGCTGCTACAATGTTGTTCTTATTGGAACGGATAACCCCTCTGGATTTCATAGGCTAATTGATTTTCCTCACTCTTTCCCAGCAATCACAGCACTCGTTTCCTTCCCTGGTGACCTTAAAATGG
Source organism: Harpia harpyja (assembly GCF_026419915.1). Taxonomy (NCBI): domain Eukaryota; kingdom Metazoa; phylum Chordata; class Aves; order Accipitriformes; family Accipitridae; genus Harpia; species Harpia harpyja. The sequence goes on from NC_068951.1 coordinate 42,314,954, forward strand.
GCCAGCGTTTATTCTTAGATTTCCCAACCCGGTTCAGAGTGCAGTATGAAACGCAGGAATGTGAGGCTGCCTTTCATTGCCTTGTCTTGGTGAAATATGAGCAAGGAAACCATCTCATTCAATCAGTCCGAATTTACTACATACCAGTAGACTCAAAGCTCAGCTGCTGGACGAGAAAGGCTGCTTGTTTCAAGCAGGCTAGAGAAAACAATCAATTCTCCTTTAATGTAAGTGGAGAGAATTGTAATCCTCCATGATCTATTTGTGACCACCCTTTCCTGCACATTAGTCTACAGCTTTCAGCAATAAAAAGTTGATTAAGGCAAGTCTATTACTAAGCATACCAGACTAGATTGATACACCAGCTTTTCAGGCTATTCCAAAGAAATCAATTAGGAGCTTTGCAGCAAGATGCTCTAACCCTGTGTAGGACATGGGCTTGTCACAACTCCTGCAATGAAACCTGCACCAGCACTCACTGATGCTCATTCATACTGCTGAAAACAGAGCTGGATCCTGAATTCAAAGAGCTCCTTTTTAAAAATTAATAACCCTTTTCAATACTGTAATTGGACTCAATGTTTTAAACTGAAGTTTTGTCTTCAGCAGTTATATTTCTGACAGGACTATGGACACATAAATTGAACACAAAAGGCAATCAGATCAGTTATAATAAAATCCTTATTTTGCTCTTAACTCCGGACTTTTCATTAGCAACAGAAGTTATTCAACAGGGGAAGATTAAACATTTTTAACCAAGATTACTGCATTTTACAGTGTTGCCTCCATATTCACCAAAGCTAGTCTTTCACAGACTTCAATTTAATGCCATATTTGCTGCACTCCAAAGCTAAAGCAAGAGACACAGCCTGGGTTAGTGTATTTTCCTGAATAGCTTGAGTAGTAGCAGTCTGGAATACTATTATTAGATTATGTGACAACTGCAGGTTTTTAAATTATAGAGTGCTTACTGAGTTACTGAAGCAGTTCCCAAAACTCATGGGTTGAGAGCGTAAATTAAGATTTAGCACTAGATTAATCACTCTGTTTATTCAGGGAATCTGGATCTACCTTTTACTGATATAAATGATGCATGTGGGCCATTAAAATGTCTTCAAAGTACATTTCAAACACACTCCTAGCCTTGCATATTTGCAGATAAGTGGTTTTGACTGAGATTTGCAAAGCTGAGTAAAAAAAAGCTGTGTCCACGCTACTGATTTCTACCAGCACCTCCAGCAGCCACGGGTAGGAAGGGCTGTGATCTTCTCATAACTGCTAGATCACTAAAAGCTCCTCATGGGGCTTGGCAAAAGCAAACACATGAAAGCCAGCGCATCCTGGAGGAAGCTTTAAGCAGCATAAAGCAATTCCCCAAGGAAACAGCATCCTTGCAACCACTAATCCTTGCAACCCTAATGCTGGCTCCCCATCATTATCAGAGATGGGGAGGAAAGGAAGGACTTCACCAGAGACCCTCACCTCTCCCCTCCTCTGCAGCCTGAGGCTCCTCCTTGTCCCAGGAGGGGTCCTGAACCTGGATGCGGCCACAGCAACCTTGTCCTTGCGGGATCCTCTCCCTGGCTGTCACTCTGAAACACAGAGGGACACGGCAAACTGTGTAAATATATTTTGTATTAAATTAATGGAGTATTTCTTAAATGAGATCAGCGAAAGAGATTCAAAAAGCACCCCCCAGAGGGTTCCACTTCCAGCTGTTTGCAAATGAAAATAGAAAATACGGATCTGCAGACACAAGGTAAACTGATAAACTAAAAAAAATCTGGTTTGGAAATACAATAAAGGAGGAAACAGTGAAAACCCAAGCAGCATAGAAAATAAGCCAGGTTTGTAATAATAGGTAATTTAAAATCTTAATGCTCAAGTATCAAGAAGGCAAACTGGAAAACAGAATATTCACATAGAATAGGAAGTGGGTAAAAATGGAATTAAATTACATTCGAGCTCGGTGAAAAGTGTTAAAAGGAAATTAACATTTCTATGTGAAAAAACAATTAACGCTTCTCACAAGATTTCCCACAACAATTTAGCAGACCTCCTGGAAAAGGCCCTCCTCTCCCCCCTAATAATTTTATTTTCTGAAAAATTGAAATGTGTTCCGTTTCCCTTTATTCATTATCACAAAACAATTGAGCTAAACAGAAAACAGAGTGAAATGAAAATTTTCTGCTATGTTTTTACTTAGGGGGGAGGGAATATTTCCATATAAGACAGTACAACAGATAAATTAATCAAGTCAACATACAACCTTTTTTCTCCTCTCTTATGTACTTAGTATGTTGTAGCCTCCTAAAAGTCACTTAGAGGCAACACTAAATGCTCAGTAGGAATTCACCCTTGCTGGGTGAAAAAAAAGCAGAAGGCTGCTGTTTTGTTTTTTTTTTTTAAGACCCACTGGAAAAGCTACAACTTCATTTTCTCCCCTATTTTCCTTCTGTCCTTTCTCTTCTTTTCAACCTGGAAATCCAGCCAGCCCCTGTTTTCCAGGCTGACCCCTTTTCCCAGGGACTTCAGGGTCTCCTTTGGGCCCCAACAATCCTCAGATACCAGGTGACCCCGTGTGTCCCTTCCAGCCCTTCCCACCCACTTCTCCCCTGTTCCCCTCGGACCCCTTTCTCACCAGTTATCTCTGAGTTCCATCTCACCTCTTGGACCCAGTTGCCCTTTGTATCCTGCAGTTCCTGGAGGTCTCCTAGGAGCAGTTTGTCCCCTCCAAGAAGGAAGTCCTGCCTCACCACTGAGTCCCTGATCCTTCTTTCCTCCCTTTGGTCCTCATTGTCCAGGTCCTACTGGGGGTCCTTGTATTCCTCTCTTCCCAATGTATCCTGGTTTATCCACAAAAGGGAAAAAATGGTTAAATCCCCTTTACTAAGAGCAACATGTCAGAACAGACAGAATACAGCTCTGTAGGAGAGCCTTCACTGGTCATCAAATTACATTTTCACCTAAATAATGTCGTTTTTTTCTATGCAACATATGACTACTGAGAACTAAGCTTTAAGTGGTGTAAAAACAGCACAACGAAGCAAACAATATATTAAAAGATCAAAAGCTTTTTCCATCTGGGAATGCTGCTATTCAGATGCCATGGAGCACAGCCCACTCTAGGGACACTGCAGCCATCCTGGAAGCCGAAGGGTCGTGTGTGGTCTGTCCGTGTGCACAGAGCTTGGGATGCTAGTTTGCATTTGTTTGCAAAAGAAAGAATTATGAACTAAATGTTTGAGAGAAATAAAACCTAAAAATGACAAAAATTTTTCTTTGGATTTTGCTTTTACAGTTGTTGTTTTCAGCTTAAAATTTGGGGGGCTTTCCTTCGTGATGAGAACTTTAAATACTGTGTGGTATAAAAATTAAACAAGTCATTTACATAGAAAAAAGAGCTACTGCTCATGTAGGATTTTAAAATGCTTGACTTCAAAAAAATACTGCCATAGGGATTTTCATTGGATGCAAAGGAATAAAAAAATCTCCCTGTAAAATCAGTATAATTGCATTTATTGTTATTAAGGTTCAGATATCAAGGGGAAAATGAGATCAGAAAAAAACCTGCATCAGTCTATGCCAGTATATCCCACAAACCCTAGGCCATATGTTGTTTTAAATTTCCTAAGTTACACCTAAATAGAGATTTATTGCACTTTAAAGTATAATGGCTAGAAGAATCCAAAAGCTACCGTTTCACATAAATAAGCATTTAGGGAGTTATTTAAGGACTATAAGAACTTCATGATACCTATTACATTATATCGAGTCAATCACTCTAAGAGTCCCTAAATGCATATTTAAAATACCAGTAACATGTACTTATTTATGTGAGAGACCGGAATTACAGCACACAACTTGTCGTAGCTCTTCGGGCTGAACTCCTACAGTGGTGCCGATTTTTGAAGCTCTGTTAGGAATGTAAAATGGCCCCGCAAACAAACTCACTCCCCCATGCATCGTACCGCTGCAGTGGGGAGCAGAATGCGTCCCAACTCACAGCCCTGTTCCGGGGGACGGATCTCCTTTGTCAGGACCTACAGGTGCCTCGGGTCTTGACTAAGAAACACGTCCATTGTGCTCGTCTGGAAACTCTAAACGGTCAAAGGTAAAAAGTGATAAAATTACCTGGCTCCCCTTTTTCACCTTGGTCTTCCTTTGTGCGTCGGGCTCGGGGATGTCACAGAAACCCTGCCTCTCTGGTGTACTGCTGTTTTCCTTCAGTGTGTTTAAGAAACAAAATAGTCCTCAATAGCCGTGCCTTTGCTAATAGCGAGCGGTGGGATTGTTTCCCTCCTTGTCTCCAGTACCACCTTTCAGGGAAGATGATATTTGCTGGGGTGGGGGGGGCTGAAATGCCAGGCTGGTGGGTGATAGCGGCTTGTCCCTTCGGGGCGAGGGTTGCCAGCATGCTGCGGCGAGGCTTTGCTGAGGACAGATTGCAGCCCGGCAGCCCCCCGATTGCCACCCTCTGGGACCACTTTGGTGGCTTGTGTCCCCAGCCTGGGTCAGTGGGGACAGCGGGTGCCCGTGGCAGGTCTCCTGTTCCTGGTATTGATGGGAACCGGCTGAATGCACCACGAGCAAGAGCTTTCCCAGCAAAATTATTACTTCTAAAAGAAGCAGAGAAGCGATACGCAGTCATAACGCAGTGCAAGTGCCTCATGTGAAGAACATCTACCAATGCAGGAACTTCTTTCCCATCCACAAATATGGAGATTGTTGTATTCACAGGATGCTAAAACAAAGAAGAAAAACTGCATATATTGTACAGTCCTTAAAGAAGCACAGAAAGATCTCCACTGTCGCTATTTGCAGGACACATAGAGCAACAGCTGCTTTATTGCAGCTTTCTGGAAATTACATTTTCTGGTTGAAATCTCCTTTTTCATGTTTAATATACGAAACCCATGAGATAGACCCAGTACCTACTACCTTAGAGGTAATGTGCTGCCTTTGTGTTCCTTCATGAGCAAATTCTGCAGCTGAAAGTGGCCACTCGACACTTCACGATGCATATCCCAGTATTTAATTATTCTGAGATCAAAATAATCCCAAAGGAAGTACATCATGCCTAGAGCATATTACAAACCAGCAGTTTTATGTATCCAAATTTATAATTGATTGCATTTAAATAGATACCGAACTGATTCAAAATATTTATTTCTCTCAGGCCAAATATTTGTCTTTGAATAATCTGGTTAGAAAACAGAGTGACCTCTATAAACAGTCATGAGCTGTAATTTACCTTTTAAAACTACTCACACTGTGGACTATAAAATTGTATTTTGGATAAAATCATGGCAAGGAAATGAACTGTCAGAGTGATTTTATATGAACATCCAACTTCAGCTGGATTTTCTGAACAATTTAAAGAGGCGAGGGCCCTTTCTGGCTTCTGGTGGGCAATTCGGAAACCAAAGTGCATTTATGGAGCCAACGTAAGGAGGAGAGAGGATCAGTGAGCTGGCAACAGTGCATCTGGAGAAAGATGCGCTGGAGTAGTCAACTGGCTGCTTGGACCACCCTGAGCACAGGAGTTTCTACATCTAAGCACTGCAGTGTGTGTGGATTTTATATATAGATATATAGATATATATATATACACACACACACGCACATATGTATAAATGGGATTATTTCTAGGAAATTTTCCTACTGCATATTGTTGAACTCAAAGAATAAAAAGTGCACCATAAAGTTTTATATTGTCTCTAATTTTTTGTACCCTCAGTTGTACTGTCTCATTTGCCTGTTGTCTCACTCATCCCACGTGTCTGCCTTCCCCAAAGATTTTAGGAGTACATCTCATCACGCCAACTCCTTCTCCTTTCAGCGCACACGCCTATATCACCCTCACTTCCACGCCAGACTTGGCAGCTCTACCGATGCAGCACAGGCGTTAGTATTTGGGGCTTTTTCAGGAAATAGGCAGTTTCTCACTTTTTCTTTGCAAAGACCCTGCAGGCCCATAAAGGCCAAATACCTAAAGTTCAAAACTTGGTCAAAAATTGTGAACCACCATTGTTTAAAAGTTCACACTCTAATACTCAAAATTTTTAAATTTTTCTTTTTTTTTTTTACAAATCAGGAAAGATTTAGCCATACAGCTGCTGTTGTACTTGGATCAGGTGCAATTCTTCTCATATATGTAAAGTTCTCATAAAGTTCCACAGACAAATAAAATTGACTTGGCTGGCTGCCAAGTTTTAGGAAGTTTTTGCTATTAGAACAGGCAACATTTACCAAAGGTGTATGCCGGGATCACTAACACAGCAGTGGCCTATTAATCAGCAAAGGGCAGGTGTTGTTTTCTAAGAACCTTTATGCCAGCACTGTGGCTTAAGCCAAATATTATCAGTTTTCATCTAATTATTTCACAGAGGATCTCTCTAGCTCTGTACACCTGCCACTTTCCCTTCTGAAAGACAAAATGTAATTAAAATCAGGAGCTTATGCCTACACACCTTCTTTTTAGAAAGGGAGATGTAGCATCAGCAAGCAAGTCAGGTATCAATACTGCCAAGGCTCGTAGTTTTGCCATGAGACTTAGATATTTAGTACTCTTAAAGCTTAATCTCTTAAAACCCTGTGATTGCAGAAAATTGCAGATTTCATTTTAAAAAGTCAGTTCTGAGCCTTGTGTTTAAAAGGCTCAGACTCTAGGAGGTAAATTACAATAATCCCAAATGTAATTATATTTAAACTTTTCCAGTCTTATAATTTGAGAAGACATGACTCACAGCTTATAATATTTAAGGGACATCAACCTGGTAACTACAACCATTTTCACACAAAGACATAAGCCGTGTTTCTGATTTCTGAGTCGGATTGTGCCCTTGCCAATATTAAGATGTATAAGTATGAACAGCATCAACTAAAATACCAGGATACTGGACTCAGTGATAGACTCAGCCCTCTCCTAGTCCTCAGATACACTACCGGGCTTTTAATTATTGTAGGTTTTAAACAAAGTCTATGTTCAAGCTGCACCTGCCCAAGAGATGGCAATGTCTCACTGTCGGACACAGCCTGTCCAAGGCAAAGTGCTTTGCATTAGCAAAAGCTTTTGTCCTAAGCTTATTATTCCATACCAAACACTGCAATCATTATCTATTTTAATACTGTGAAATCCAGTCAGCCTGAAACTACCCAAGTTAATAAGCATCTTATAAGACAAAGGGCTTATAGATCTCCACAACAGCAAATTTTATTCAGCAGAGAATCTTGTCCTGCTCCTCTGTGGCACAATGTCAACACACAGTGACGCAGACTTCTTTGCAGGTTATTTTACATTGGGAGGTGTTGCAACACCCCTTGGAAATAAGGAAGTGGAAATATCTACTTTCCTTTAACCCAAATTCTTCTTTGCTCTGGCAAATATATGTTTTGTAATAAAGCAATGTTACAGCACAGGTCACAGTGTTTTAAAGAGTTGCGTGCTGCAACCGTAAAATCATGATAGGAAGCAAAAAATCTGGGAACAAAATTGTCTCTGCGTGTGCTGGACTCAAAAGTTGTTGGGAGATTATAGTATTTACAAAATTAAAAAGCAACAGAGAGGGAGAGAATTGGCTTTTCTGACATACAAACTAGATGCAAGGGACTTTGGATCAACACTAAAGTCAGAGGAAAGATTCCCACTGATTTCTATGGAACAAACACCTAATACCCCTGCAAGGTGAAAATTAACTATCCTGGAAACACAACTCCCCATTTAGCCACAGGCAAGAGGCAGCGTCAGAAGAACGTCGTGGTTTGGGGCTCATTTGACACCTCAGCACACTCAGAGGCGAGCTGCAGAGGCAGCGAGACGCACATCAGGTTTGCATCTCCCAAAAAGCATAACCACCCATGGCCTCCTGTGCAGTGGCTGCAGCTGCCAGTGTGAGGCTGGATGAGCATCTTCTGGCTCTGCCACAGCTCTGTTACGGGACTTCTGTAAGTAGGAGTATCTCGTGCTCTGCAGGGTTATACTCCCACCCACCAAAGCACCATCCATCTTTCTCCCACCCACATTCATCCTAATTTCCCCTGAAGATCCCCTGAGAGGAGCCACCGTGCAAACCTCTCCACCTCCTCTGCACCTCACCCAGCAGCAGCAGAGGCAGCAAAAGTATCTCCAAAAGAATAATACAGGGGAATGTATAATAATAATAATAAATTATAATTATAAATAAATTGTGAAATACATTACATTTTTTAGATCTTCTGATTAGGACAGGAGCAGAGTAACTTCCTTTCCATCTCTCACAGCAGACCTTGAGAAGGGAGAAAGAGCAAAACGTGCCTCAGTGGGAAGGATTTCTACAGCAGTAGCTGCTGTTTGCAAGGAGGCGACAGAGCCCGGTTTGGACTCCAAATGTAGTGACAAGCTTTGCCATATGCCAGACCTTGTGATGAAACGTAGCATATTTTTACAAGCAGAGCTGAAAGACAAAGAAGGGGGTTTCCACATTGGCAGGTGCAGCTGTGAAAAAACAGGGATGAGGGGGCAGAAGGTGGTGGGATGGAGAAGGATAGATAACACAAGAGGTTTCGGAAAACGTGGAGAACTGCTTCAGCCGGAGGCTCAGCACAAGAGGGCACTCCAAGTGCTCCCAACAGCCCTGCCAAGGATGGTTTTACAGCCCGCACCCTGCAAAGATGAAGTACAAACATCCCCAGCCCTCAGCCTTAATCAGCCCCACAGCCCCCGGACATCATGCTCCACATCCTGAGCATCCTGCTCCATCCAGGACAGGCACAACAGGATACAACAAACATTTTCGGGGGATAATTTAACAACGGCCTCTAGACCAAAATGGAATTTTTGGACACCGAGTATATGTGATTAATAGATAAAACATGAAAAATCAGGTATCTGTGAGACCTACACTTTTCAAACTTGTTTCCACTGAGAGCAGTAATAAAGGCTGAATCTGTATGGTCAAACTATATAGGGGAAAACAAAAAAAAACCCCACCTATTTGTAGAAACTGCTCATTTTAAGAAAATTTCCCATGGCAAACTAGTATCAGAATAAGTAGGATTAATCACAAGGCTGCCTGTACTCATGCAGCATTGTGAAAGAGATGAAACAGATAGTGGATGGAATTGCCTGTTTTTAAAATGAAGATGAAAGCCTTCTCCAGCAACTGGGTGCAATCCAGAGCAGCTGTAAAACTGGCCAGCACTGCCGTTCAACGGGCGATTCCTTCCAGACCACCACAAAACACAGCCGCCTTCCCTAGAGGGAAACTTTAAACTCCCAAAGCAACTTCATTTTTCTCTGAAACACTTAGGAAGCAGTTATAGGAGCAAACCACGCATTCACTACCACAGCCGTAGGTTGCTGCCTACCTACCACATGGAGGTAGGTAATAGCACAAGTTATCCGGCAGATGTGGGAAGAGCAATGGTTTGTGTCTTGAAGGTATGAACATCACCGGCTGAAGCTTATGGCAGCTTTGCCTATCAGAAATCAAGATCTCGTAGATGAGCCACTTGCTAAGAAGAAAGAAAGAATTCTGCAATAACTAGACCTACTTGTGAATATTCATCAAAAAATGATACTGATTTGATTTGCATTCACTCCTCCTCCTGTTTTGTCTTTATGATTATTCAAATAAGTAACCTTTGTAGCAAGTAGGTATGTCAATGAGACAATAAATTTTCCAGTAACACTTACAGAAAGAGGGAGGTATTTTTAATCCATAAGCACAAATATTCAGACCTGATATCTGAGTGAGGATGTGAGTATGGACACGTTCAGAGCTCCTATCGGTCAATAACAAGATTACAATTATAACAAGAGATCACACACTTGTTTATACAGACCATTAAACTAGCTGTAGCAATTTAATATTGTAAAAGGGACACATCAAGAGCAGAGAATGATGTGAAGATCTGACTCATGTGGGATTATAGATCCCGCCCAGCCCTCGTACTCAAAGTTGATTAATGCTTTACCTTCTAATTGCTTGTTGTACCTGATCTCAGAATGCCACCCAGCCCCTCCTCTAGCTGGGGTACAGGCAGAGTTACCCCAACCGGAATGCTACGTATAAGCAGTTTCCCATGCAACAAAATTTCTCACACCAGACCATGGACCTTACCTTGCACAAAATTCCAAAAGAAATTGCACCACAAGGCAGGATCAGACCCGACCACTGCTGCCACCACTGTCCCACCAGCCAGCGTCTGCCTGGGTCCTGCGCAGCCTCTCCTGCCTTACAGGCACCTTCGCACTAACACTAATTCCCAAAAGAGAAGCTATAGACTGATGTGGTGTTCATCTAAATCAAGTGGAGAGATAACCACCCACATATGATTGTCACACACACCCCACAGAGGTGATTGCTTTATCCAATTTGCCCTATAATTAGATAAAAGTTGTTCTGTAGTTTGTCAGGTTGACTTTAAATGCAGTTTTGTCAGGAGATCGGTCTGTGACTTTCAACAGGACCACAAGAGAAGAGCAACACCAAATTAGGACAATAATCAAAGGTTTAGCCAGAGCATCGCCTCGGCCCAGCATCCCAGCCTACGGATGTTTTTACAGGAATATTCTGCAAACTCAGACAAACCAAGCCTTATGCTTAGTCTGGAAGTTTCCTTTCCATTAATCAAGACAGCCTGACTAGCTAGACAAAATCTGAAAAAATATGTCCAGATATCTCACTATTGCAAAAAGAAAAGAGTTCGGGCCTGTTGTTTTGTTAGGTTTGCAGGAACATCCTTAGGTCGGCTCAGGTAACCAGGCCTGCAGAAGACCCTGCAGTTATTTTCCTCCTGCACTTAAAGTTAAAATATACTTATCCAAAAGAAGACTACAAGAAAGAAAGTGAAATTTCAGACCTTGCCTGCGAGACAGAAGAAAACCTACCATCTGCAGAAGACAGGTGCAGACTACGTAGTGGAGTTAATAAAAGCATCATTGTGGCACTTTGACATGACTTAGCAAATATTTGACATTCAAAGCTTGCATACAAATACCCAGCACACACATTGGCTATGGCACAAATGCAGACTGCTAACAAATGAAGGTCTTTATTTTTAGAACATTCATCCCTTTCTGCCCTCAAAGAGTCGCCTTAATCCCTAATGAGCAGCCTCGCAGCCCGGTGGTTTGCCTTCCAGGATGGACGAAGCCTACACATGTGAGTGAAATAACCAGCAGAAGACGAGGGGCAGGGGCACGGCAGAAATCTCCACTGCAGAAACCGCCGGCAGCAGCAATGCAGCGGTAACGTGCAGCGACGGGCTCAGGCTGCAGAGCGGTGCTCCCTGGCGAGAAAGCAACTGCTACAGAAGTCACCTCAGCTCCTGCCCGAATTCAACATCCACGTGTTGAAACCACGTCATGGGCAAAGGCAAGGTGCAGGAGCTAGCAGAAGGAAATGGGGTGGAAATGCACCTGGACAGCAAAGCCTGCCCTGGTGTGCAATCCAGCCACCCGCTGACCCGAGCTGGAAAGAAAACTTGCCTCTTGGCAAGTATTTCTGCAGCAGGGTGTGACAGAGCCTAAAGACTCATGAAATATTCAGACTATGGTTTTGACTTTATAAATGTTACGTTAGCCTTTATGGCAGGTAAGTGATTTTATTCCTGTCTCAAGGGGGGTATCTTCTGGATACTTCCTGCAGCAGCGAAAGCCGCTGCTCAAATCCCCAGTAATAATTAACACAAATCTCCAGTGGTGAAACAAGGAAGGGAACAGATCTTCCAGAGCACCAACCCCTGGGGAGACAAGGAAACAAACTCCCTTGTTTTTATATACTTTATACAAGTAACAACTTTGGTATAACTTTTACCTTGATAAGCACAAGACACAGAGAAGCCTGAGGTTCAAGCAGGTTGGGTGCGAGGGGATGGCAACCCCAAGGAAAGTGCTGGCTAGGCCTAGCTTATCCGTGTTACTCATCTTTTATCATATACGCCTGTTTTTAAGGCATTGGGAGGCTTTTCGGCTCCTTTGCTCAGGGCAAAAGGGCCTCCACAGCCCTAGGGCCATCCTGCAGCAGGGGCTGTGCTGGTAAATGCGAGAGATGAGGGCGGGGGGATGCACGTCTCAGCCCAGCCGAGCAAACCCCCCCAATTTGCAACAGGGCTCTGCAGCCGTGGCACTGACACGGCTCCTGCAGAGAGAGGCAAACACAGGGGAGAGGGAGCGACCAAACCCGGCACATCAGCACCTGCCTCCTGGCTCACCGCACACTGCTGGCAAGGGGTTTAGATGCTTTTTTAAATGTATTTATTTGACCACGTGAAGTCTCTCCCTTTCAAACCCTGGCTGCTCCAGCTGGTCTAGTAGAAAAGTTAACTTTTTGTTTCCCTTTTTTTTTTCTCTCTCTCTCTTTCTTTTTGTTCCTGTTTCATTGCTTTGCTTTTCATTTCTTCCAAGGTGCAAACCAGCAAGCTGCTCCTGGGTCAGTGAGCGGAGGAGACCGACAGGAGCAGGCAGCTCAGGGAGAAACAGCGGGTGAAGGGAAAGAGCCTTCCCTCTTTTAGCAGCAATGCACGATAAATCAAACCACAGCCTCCTTTAGATTAAATGCTGTCCTACTTCTCACAAAAGAGTTATTAATCCTGAATTCAATCAGGAGGCAGTTCTGACCATCCTCCTTGGTGAGGTTCCTCCCTCTGGAAACACCAGCCCTTGAAACAAACACCAGCAAGGGCTTGGTGGGGCCCCTGCAGCCCTGTCTTGTCTTAAGGCAAACAACACTTGATTATCAGCAAATCTGTAATTCGTCATGAGGCAAATCCTTCTCCATTTGATAAGATAGTGTGTGTCAAAAAACAAGCGTGAAGCATTCATATATACACTGAACCTTCATCTTATATAAATTGGCAACTGCATCTAATGCAACCATCAGTGGGACAGAGTGAAGCAAGACAGTAACAGATCATCGGGGTGATTATTAGACTGGGGAAAAGTTACTTGTAAACTCCTCTTTGAAAAATACCCTGGCAACAGCTAAAGCTGTTGTGTGGAGCAAGTGGTCTGATAACCGAGAATGGTTTTGCAGGTATTTTTACGGAACTGGTGTAAGTGATAGCCAGCCGCTGCTCTATGACTGGCAAAAACTTGCCATTTCAAGCACCATCCACTCGGGCACCAGGTATTTTGCCAAGCTAAGCTACATGCACAGACACAACGTGGGCTCCCGTAGTACTCCAGGACCAATGGGAGCTCTGCTTTGAGCTAGAAAGGGGCACAACTATTTGTAAGTTCAAAGCGAAGCCTCTGCATAAGTATTTTTTAAGATCAAAGCACCAGTTCTGCAGTCAACATCCATAAAAATAGCAGCACAAGAAAGAGGCACTGTTCTCGCCGTGTGAGCTGGGAACGAAAGCGTCATATCCTGACTGCCCCTTTGCCACCTGTGCAGCTTTGTTTGTGTAAGTGCCTTTTAAAGATACTAACTGAGGAAAGAGCATTTTTAAAGCATCATTAAAATGTGTTCAAATATTAAAAGAGCAACTTTAATAACAGCAGTTACATCTGGCCCTTGAAACAGTTTGCGTTCCTTTATGGCCGTCCGTGGTTCAGAAGACATTAGCCGGTGCCAGAACAGCCCCAGTGTGCTGGAGGTGACCCCAGCTCCCACAGCCACACGCTCGGGACGAGCCACCCCTCTCTGCAGGGAACTCCCCCCTGATCCAGAGGCTTCAGGCAGAGACAGACCAGGGAATGCAGCCATGACCGGCTCTGCAGGCAAAGCTGTGGTGACAGTCACCTCTGGCAGGGCGAAGCGATGAGCTGAACAAACCACTGCACAGCTGCAGAGAACGTGCAAACCTCAGCTCACCTGCAAAGGCACATCTTTAAGAGGCAGTTTGTTGTACAGAAAAGTAAGCAATTTACCAACACCAGCTCTTTGTCTCACAGTTCCCACCTAGTTGTAAAAAGCGGCTCTACTTGTAAATGTGAGAACAACCAGCCCGTGGCCAGCTCCAGCCTCTGGGCTCACTGCGGTACCTGCTGCCTTTGGGGTGTGTTTGCATGTGGCTTCTTCTGCAATGTGAGCACAGCCACAAGCCAAACAGAGCTCGGTGCCTACAGCCAAACAGGCTGTGGTCAAACCCTCAGAGCTCCGCTTCATCAGCCACATCCCCGTGCTGCCCCTGGCCATTTGCTCTCACCTCTGTGGCACGGAGCGTCACTGGCAAAATAAACTTATTATTCAGCTGATGACTCCCTCAGCCCAGCTCATCCCTCTGCCACGGAAGGGGACATGTCCCCAAAGGGGCCGGCAGGGATTGGGGCAGGGCCCCGGCTGGCTCAGTACCATGGCTGAGGACAGGCACACCACACTACACCCCTGGGCTCCCACACTCTTTGGGGATGGTCCCTCCAAATGACACTCGAGTGACTTTAGCCAACCTTCGGCTGTGGGAGCTGCCCGCTGCCGAACAGGGCAAGGACCTGGCACCAGTGACAGCCCTGGTCCCACCCGCACTTGGACCGCATTTGCAACACCCTCATTTTCAAACCTGAGAGGCTGAAGTTAAGGATTTTTGCCCTGAAAGGCAATGGGAGTTTCTCTGTAGCTCCTGCTGCACTTAAAAGTTGCGGCATGTCCCAGTGCTCAGGTGTGCCTGGCTTAGGCAGTTTTTACAGGAAGGCTTTGTACAGCAGCTGCTTCGATGCCCCTTCAACAGCCCAGGGCAGAGCAGGACAACCAGCCCTCCCCAGCGCTGCAGAAATTCGGATCTAGGCTGGCAGCACAACCAGACTGCGTGCACGAGCCCACATGGCAATGCCTGGAGCTCCCCTGCTCCGGTGAAAAGCACAGATGTTTCCCTGAGCCTGTCATGCTGCGCTCAGAGCCGGCACACCCTATAAGATTCATCTGATGTGTCCATTTAAACGGGATGCTGGCTCGTGCCCATGTACCTGGCAAGGAATTGGCTCATTCTCCATGAGCTGTTCATTTTGCTGCAGTACCAGTGCAAGGTTTTGGGTGCAGACCCAACACTGGCAAAACTCATTTTGGAGAGGTCACCAGGAGCAATCCGGGGATCCCTCATCTCAAGCAGCGCTACCCGGCTGGCCTCAAAGCTGAAGCCATTGCCCAGCAGCAAAAACCATAATCTTAAATGAAAGAACACAAGACAAAACCCAACGTTTCTTAATACCACTCATTTATCATTTAATTAGTGTCACATAATAACAGTTTTGAAGGCTGAGAAATAGGATCAGCCTGTCAAGACCAGGTCTCTGTGACTGCTTTGCTTAGTGAGTGAGATTGTACCCGGTATCCTGCTGCCCGAGGGGAAAACAGCGAACAAACCGTTTCTGTTACTTTTATTTCTGACTTATACCGCAAAGTTAAGTTCTTAAGTAGCTCTTTGGTAGCGATCGTGCTTTTTTGTATCGGGAGCAGAATAAACGAAGGAAACCTAAGCCTCACGGTTAGCAGCGTCACGTAGTATTTCACGGGATTTCAGATAAAGTCTTGTAAATACTTGTCCATCCGTATCTCTCTTTTCTGGAAACGCCTCATCTGATACATTATCACCGTTTCCCTCCTTACACGCCCGTAAGCAACACCGGTTTCTGACAGCCCTGCCGCAGCACCTTGCAACGCTCAGGTCTTTCCCACTCAGCCCCTTTGAGCCGGGGAGCAGCACCCCTTCGCGCAGCCAGCCTCCCCCGGCCACCTTCTCAACTACATCACCAGCTTATCTGTGACAAGGTACGCGGATCACATCAAGCGATAACAGCGACCAAAAGCCGGTTTGGCGCCAGATGTGCAGGGGAGGAGGGTTGGTACAGCCGGTGTCCGGTTCTCCGGAGCGTCCCTGTTTTCCCGCAGCGGGGAGGCGAAGTGCATTACGCAAGTGCATTAAACAGCTGCCGCCTATAGACGCAGCATCGCAGGCAAACATTCAACAACATCGCCGCTCCGGCGCCCGGGAGGTGACAACCCGCTAAACCCCACCGGCTTTTCCCCGAACCCGCCTTAGACCCCGCTCCATTCCCCTGCAGCCTCCACGCCGAAGATCCGCGCTGCGAGCCCCGGAGGCGCGCAGCTGCTGCGGCAGCGGGGCGGAGCGGCCCCCGGCGCGGCCGGCGGGGCGCGGAAGGGAAGGGAACGGAGCGGGGCGGTAGGTATTTAAGCGCGGCTTAAATTTATTTGGGGAGCGGTGGTGCGCGGAGTTCCCGCGGAGCGGAGGTGAGGGCGGTGCGGGGGTCCCGGTTTTCCCGGGGAAAGGCGGCGGCGGGGAGGGGGGGAGCCGGTGCAGGCGGTCGGTCCCTGCTCCGCTCGCCCAAGGGCATCGTCGGTGTAGGGCTTCCCCAAATGGAGGGGCCGGTGACCTTGGGCGAGCGGAGCCGCGGAGCCTTGCGCTGCCACCGGCAGTTTCCAAGCAGCTCGGTAAGAAGCGCTGGAGGAAAGGCCTTGGAGCAGGGGTGGCAGCAGCGGAGCCTCCCGAATTTGCTCTGCGTGCCTTCCTCAAGGGAGCTGGTGGCTGGTGGTGTTGCAGAAGGACCTACAGCCTTCAGCAAGGCGCTCTCTGGACTTGTTGCTGTAGACCTGCAGTCAGAGATTTCCAGGTGGTGTTGCTGGTGCAGCGGTCAGGAAGATGGTTTGCCGTAGCGGGGATTTGCTGAAAACAAGTCAAAGACCCAGCAGTAAAAAGGTTGAGATAGGTGGGGAGTGGTGGAGGAGGGAAGGTGAAGGTACTGCTCATACCAGTGTGGTGGCAATACCCACTGTTTGCAGATTTCTGCTTTTTGGTTTTCTTAGAGTTGCTGGTTGCTTCCAGTGTCAAGCAGGTGCAAGAGTACCTTCCTGTTGTGTAAGTGGAGTTGGGATAGTATAGAGGAGAATCCCTGTAATAAATGCTACTGCTCCACTTAATCAGCATGCGTGGTTCTTTTTGGACCGTGTATTTTAAAATGCTTTAGGAATTGGGATGCTCATGAATATCACGGGTACAGCACAAATAACTATGCCTTGAGAGCAATTCTGTGAGTCCTTGGAATGATTTCTAGATGGTGTGGTTTTGGCAGAGAAATGTAGGGAGGCTCTGCACAGAGCATGTACGTTGTTCATCCAGCACTAATGGGAGATGTGGTGAAAGGGTGCCTGGGGAGCAGCTCAGGGCCAGGGGAGCACTTGCTTCATCACCCCTGTGCCCAAAAAGCGTCCAGGACTTGTGATGTAGTGAATGGCACCGAGACTCAGGTGCTCCAGCTGGCCGATAGGAAAAAGCATCCATTGTCCTGCACGATGTTCTGCTAATCAGGTTTTTACCAAGCTTTTAATTTGTGCAGTAGTTGCGTACCTCAAGCCTGACCACTTTCCTGGTGTAGAGCTGAGCGAGTATTCCCCAAACCAGGGCTCTGGGAAGAGAGGAGCCCATGCTGTTGGGCTGTGACATGATGCTCAGCTGTGTCCCCGCGGAGGGGAACCCACCTTGCCCTGCTTAGCAGGTGCTCGCTTCTCTGCTCCCACTGCCTCGTCTGCGTGTATATAGGCATGGGCAAAGCACTTGAAATAAGATGTCAGCAGGTCACTCTGGAGGCCGCCTCCTTTCTCTTTACCCATGCCATCTGCTCTAGATGTAACCCAGCCCCTACCGCTTTTCAGGAGAAATCGGCACAGTGGTGTGTTGCAACTTTGAAGAGCCTTGTCTTGCCTCGCTACCTGCCAGGAGTATTTCTTGTGTTCTCCCCTCCAAAAATTAAGGGTGGCTTTGCTCTCCCCACATTTGAGGGGTGTTCTGCTGTATCAATGGTTTCCTGTGTTCAAAACTGTTTGCTCATAGGGATGAAGTGGTCTGTGAAGGAAGTTGTTCCTTACTGCATATATGGGGTTAAATCAGTTTCTGTGAAAAATGTGAATCTCCCTTTTTACTTCTTATCTGTTGCAAGTATCTCACTTCATTTTTCTTTTCCCCTTTTAGACCAATAACCAGCATGGTGCAACACTGCTTCCTTTCATTAGATCTCAAAGGAGATGCACTTGCACAAGAGTTTGGTACCTGTTTTCCACTAATACCTGTCATAACTATGACAGTATTCACCTTCTCATATTACATATAACCCAAGACCAGCTATTATTTTCAGCTGTTTCAGAAGTGACTCAGAGCAAACCAAAGAAGTCTGAATAAAATAAGAACTGTATTTGAAAGTAAATATTTCTGTAGAGCCCAGACATCTTAGCTATTTTGTTTATTGAGTGATGTGTTTACACATCACTTTTAAGTCCCCTTGAAGGATTTAGCTGATGTCCCAAATCTGAAAAGATTCACAGGAACTGAGGCTTGTCACCAAGAGCAAAGCCAAAACCCCTCTAAGATACCTCCTGGAACAGTTCTTCAGGAACTCTGAATTTTTAAGTATTTGCAATTTAAACGTGGTGCTGGTCTCTAGTCACAAACTTGAGGTCTTCTTTGGGAATCAGCTCTGTTCAAAACCATGTTAATAAACTATGCTTACACTGAAAATACAGGGAGAGCTTGCCCTGAGATTTCAACTTGCCAATTTACCTGTCTTTGCTGAGCTTATCACCAAAGGCCAGTTCTGCTCCAATGTGCAAGTCCCGTCACAGGGGGAGGACTTAGAGCCCATAACATGCTCAGCCCAGAGGAAGCTGGAAAGGAAGGGGTTTGTACATAAATTGTTGAGAAGAAGCTAGTTATGTAAGAAAATGACTGAGGAAACTTCAGAGGAAGGAAGAACAGAAAATCCTTTGAAAAATTAATTTAGCTTTGGAAGAAAATGGGACAGAGCTGCTCCAAGAATGTTTTTGTTACAGAGAAGCTGCATCTTCTTCCTCTGTGCCTCAGTAGAGAAAGAGTGTGCAAATAAATCAGCCAGGCTTCAAAGTTAGGGGGAGTTGATTTTTTTTTTTTTTTTTTAATGTTGGTTTGCTAGGAGCAGCCTACAGTTTTCAGGGAGTACTTAAGGCATGAAATAAGTCTAGACACTAACTGCTTTCAGCTGCTGTGCTGTTACTTGAATGGTTGGGAGCCTTTCTCCAAATGAGATGCCTATGGGTGCTGCAGATCATCCTCTCCTTTCTTGAGGGTCAACAGTTTTATATTAAAAATATATAAGATAAAACATATTTATTATATATATTATTGTATAAAAATAAATTTATCGTATATATTTTTATCGTATATATTTTTATCGTATATATTTTTATCGTATATAAATTACTTCTCACTTCTCACATTGTTGTAGGCCATCATACACTTGATCTGTCTACTTAACTTGAGTGAAGGAGCAAATAGTATTTCTACTTAACTTGAGTGAAGGAGCAAATAGCATTTCAGAAATCATCTGGGTGTACTGCAATCCAGGTGGAGAGATAGTCTGACAAGAATCCATTTCCTCCAGTTACAGATGCAGCTAAATCCCAGCACCAAACCAATGCTTGGGACCACAGTATTACTGAAGAGCTGTTGAAGGAGCACGCACATGATGTGCACCTGAGGACTAGGTTTGTGTTCAGAACTGGAGACAAGTCTGGGTCAGATTTTGTGCAGGTGTGGCATTGCCACTCCTGTAGTGCCACTCAGCGAGTGTTTTGCTGCCTTGCTTGAAGGTACCAAAGGTAAAAAGAAGTCTTTTCGTCAACAGCAGAAGGTGTTTGCTAGACTCCTAGATCTTGTATGCATTATGTAACTTTTTCCATTTAAAAGAAAAATAGCACCTATGCTACCGCTAAGGTCAGCAGGAAGGAAGGTTAGTCTTGACAGATCAGGAAGCTGCTGGAGCTCTTTCTTCTGAGCAAGGTAAAGCAGAAACATGGCTGAAAATGTCATTGCCTTTTCTGCCTTACCATTTTCACTCCTGAAGTATTTTTCCACTCCTGGAAGATTTTTTTTTTTTTTTTCCAAAAAAACCCCATAGGCACAGTCAAACTATGTTCACCCACATGCAAAATGTGAGTCATGTACAGCAATAAAATTTTACCAGCTCTGAACTTCATTCTGGTGTTGCACGGATGGTGGCAAGAACATGTACGTAAGAAGAGTTTGCAATTCCTGTAGCACAGTAGCTGGCAGCAATGTATGGCCAAGCGTGTGATGAGCTGCTGATTCAGGAAGATGAATGCTGAGGAAGAGAAACAAGAGATGGCCTCACTGCTGTTGTGCATTTTTACTCCAGAGTTAGAGGAAGGGGGTTATTTATTAAAATCTATAAGTAGAGACATTTTTAGTGATGCATAATTGTCCATAGTGGGAGCTATGCTGGGTTTATTGCTGCTGTTCTCTTTCACATTCTTTCTGGCATTACTTCCCTGTGAAAACAAGCTTTAGGGTACATTTAAACATCCATGTGTAAGTACTACAGTAACCTGAGGGTTCTGCTTGTCAGTAGGTAATAGGCAACTTTCTAGACTGAGCTGACGCTGTAAGGCCAGGGGCCATGCTGCGTATGGGGAATCTGAGCAGCACAGATGCAATAGAGGAACAGACTGAGATGGTGTCCCTGGGAAATGCTGGCGTTTGGATTCTCTGCACAATTTTAACTGCTGCCTCATCTAAATTTCTTCCTGATTACTCGTCCACAGGACCTGTATTTCATTCCTTATGCACTATGCTTGGTGGTCACTGAATAAAACATATTAAAGAAAATGCAGGATGGACTGGGAATGTGAATCCCTTTGTTGTTCCATTTGCGCTTACAGAAATGTTGGTCTACATAAAATCAATGGGTTCATCTCAGAGTTATGTTAGCATTAAGAGGGACAAGACTGGTGCCTTGGATAAGTCAGGATATTCTGTCTCATTAACAGCAGAACAAGCCCACTTAACACAATAAAGTTACAAATAAGTAAGAACAATTACAGATAAATAACTTGCAGAAAGGATATATATTTCAATACCCAAGAGGGATGACTACCCATTCCTCTTCTAAAAGCTGAAACTATTTACATATCCAACAACTTTAAAATAATTATTGCACTTTGTCTTGTCACACCTGCCACTGGGAGTCTGCATGTTGTAGGTATCCTGCATGCAAGACCAAATACAAGCCTTAGGGGCTCGTGGCAGGATTTTACTTAAGCTTCAGTGTGTGTGCAGTCCCTTAGGATTCTGCAAAACCCACCAACTCTTGCTTTTCTGCCAATACAGCAATTATTTGGCAAATGGCCAATTTTTAGCCAATTAAATATTTGCATTTTGAGGATGGATTGATGGTTTGCTTAGTTTTCCCTCCTACCTTGTTTATAACACTTGGCCCTACTTTACATTTGAAGCATCAGAGACCACCTGTTTAACGATTATGGGGCTATCTCCAGCTCGAGGGTTTATTTTTCCCTGGTCTAGATAAACTTATCTAGACCTGAACATATGTTGGAAACCCTTTTTCTCTGTGCAAGTCAACCAAACTCTCCTGCTGAGGGAGTAAGGTGTTTTTCAAGCATTCTTTGGAAACCAGTCTATCCCAGTTCCCCTGCAAGAATGTTTCTTTCCACAGGAATTTCCCAGCAGGTGCATTTTGCCAGGTGCTGTCTGCCCACCAGTCCGAGTTGCAGAGTGCTAGTGTGAACAAAGTCCCCCAAACTCCTGTCACTCAAAGCAGAAATGCTACAGTAAAGTACCTAACACTGGCATCTTCAGATTACAACTCCAAACACTAGCTCTAACACTGGGAACTAAGGTTATTAATAAATTTTTGAGATTAGGCATGCTCTTAAATGAAACCTGGGATTTTTTTTTTTTTTATGATTTATCTTTTCAGCTGCCCTAATCAGACACATGTGTCAACAAGCAAGAAAATCAGGTTGCCACTTAAAACAATAAAAGCTGCTTTACAGGTTCCTCTTCTTGCTTTTTTTGCTTGGAGGTGAAATTGCTGAAAATAATTTGAATATTGCTAAATGGCTTTAGAAGCTGAATTCTATTCATTTTATTCATAGCTGGTTGTAACAGTCCCATGGCCTCGAAACAGGAAGGCATTTCCACAACACAACTGAATACTTAAGTTCACATTTGTAGACAAATGAACTCTTAAGTTAAAATTGCATAACAGCAAATTATCTCCTGTTCTGGAACACTGGGAACTGATGAGCTAATAACACAGGGCCCTCTCAGAGCACCAGCTGATTGTGGTATTAATGTAATAAAAACCAGTAATGCTTAAAAATATAAGTGGAAGCCTATCTAGAACAAGTCCTGTTTAAAATGGAGAATTTTTAGCCTCAAGAGTTCCCTTTGATCATTGCTACAAGGTAATTGGCCTGGTGGTAAGGCTGCTTGAGACCTCTGGAGGTGTGGAGCTTTGGGCTATTGCTTATGCTTAAAACTATCCCTGAATAAATGCAAATGGGCTACCTTCAGAAAAGGTATCTATGGCACAGTAACACAGTGGATTCTTGTATCTCATTGACTGAGCAGCTGGTTTAAGATGGCTTTTTTTTACTTCCCTCCTGTTTTCCTTTTATAAATTGTGCATCTAGAATTGCATGATCCCAAGATGCCCCTCATGTTTGCTGCATTTCCAAGACAGTCTGGCTAACGGAGAAGGTCTCTCGGTAGATTAAATGCAGTGGAAGTGTGTTAGTGGTGAGGACAAGGACTGTAATTTGACCGTTTGTCTTTTACTTATCTCAATCTCTATCTTTCATTTGGAGAGCGTGCAGCCTCTGCATTAAGACGGCTTGCATTCTTGCTGGTAGTCCAGGGAGTCCCGTTACAGGTGTGTCTGAGTGCCTGGGGATGGGGTTATCCCCCTGTGCCGTGAACAGGGAGAACTGAAGAAACACGGGCTGGCTGCTAGGACTTGGTGACCAATGTCTAGTAAGTGATAGTGGTGAGTCTGCAGCCTGGTAAACTGGTCTAATATCAGTAAAATCAGCCTGGGGAATTTTTTCCTGTTTTTGGCTTTTTCTTATACCAGCTCTGTATTGAGATATACAAGTGTATGTGCCACTGTGGGCAGAAAGCTCCATTAGCCTGGGATCTCTCCCCTCAAAACCACTGCAGCACCCCTCAACCTCATAACCCTTAACACCCACAGCAAGCGCTCCAGCCTTGCAGTTTCTCCATGCGGCAGTCAGGCTTAACAGATATTTACCCAAGAAAGGTATGAGTTTAACTAGCACAGGTATAACCCCAGTGTAAATACCATAATCCTAGATAGTATGAGAGGGCCCTTATCACTTTCCTTTCAATTGTATAGGAAAGGGCTTAACATCTTCATTGAAAAATGCTGCTCTTTTTGCAGAAGGTATAAATAGAGATACTTTTGGCTCCCAGTGAGTCATAGTTTTGCCAGCCGTGCCATTTTTATTACAGGCTTTGCAATATTTACAAGGCTTTAAGGCCTTTCTTGAGTTCTGCTTTAAAATAATTTATCTGAAAGGCATCATCTTCCATTCACACAAGGACAGAAACCAGTGGTGGCCCTTCTCCCCAGCCTGTACCCTTGCAAGTAAAGCTGTTCACAGCAAAGACAGTCACTGCTAGACTTAAAATGGAAGTGATCTGTCCCCCAAAAGCATTGTGGGTGGCCCCCTGGTCTAGGAGATGTAGTCTAGGAGATACAGGGAAGATGGGAGGGAAGGAAACGGACTGCTTTTGGAGAAGGAGGGGAAAAAAGATATATTGGGGAAGGTACTGATGGTTGGAGGACACGGAAGAAGAGGGGCTGGTGGAAAGTGAAGGCTGGGTGGGTGATGGGGCAAGTACAGAAATTTTTCTGCATAAAAATCTGCTAACACAAACAAGCCTCCCTCCCTTTTTTAATGCACAGTGTTTACAGTTTCACTGTGCTTGTTGCCAGCAAAGAGGTTGCATTCGTCAGGGTGTTGAGAGTTGAGGAGCAAGCGGGGAACAGATGCGAGGAGGTCTGGACAGGAGGCCGAGGGATGGGAGGAGAAACACCGGGAGAGAAGCCAGCACATGGATGAAGGAGGGGGAGCAAAGACAGTCCGCTCCCTTATCAACTGCATTGGACAGGCAATTGGAGTGCCAATTCAGTCAGACAGTCTGCCGTGCTTAGGGTGAGCCTATAGTTGTTGCCTTCCCAAAGAAGAAGAGGCAAAAATCTACCTTACAGCGTCTCCAGATGGCGAGGTGTAAGCTAGTCTGGCAGGATGCTCCGTTTGCAACTTAATACGGGAATGTTGAACCTTAACTGGCAGTACTGGCAACCTAAAGGAAGAAAGATGGAGAAATACGATCCGTCAAGGTGTGTGCACTTAAGAATGCATCCACTGGACAAAAAAGTTACACATCAGTAACCAAAGTAAAGCTGTTACAAAACAAACCAGGGATCCTTTTTATTGGCAATTTGTCTTCCCTTAGGTAAATACCCACATACCACCAGAATATACTGTACAGCCTCCAGAGGCAGTAAACCACTGAATATTGTAATATATTTGGCCTATACCAGTGGTCCATCATTATTTTAATCACAGGCTGCAAATTTTCCAGTGCTACTTTAGTATTTGTTGCCTTGAGAGACAAAATTTCTGTTGCCCCAAACTCACTACGAACACAAGACTGGAGGGATGTGACATGTCTAAGCATCTCTGTTCCTGGCATTTTAGGCAACAGAAGTGTAGAACAAAGTGATACATTGGAAGGTTTTTCAGCAGGACTAAAATCTTCTGTATTCCCTTTCACTATGAGCTGACCTGGTCAGCATGTGTGTCCTTAAACCCAACCCCCAAAATAAAGGAGTCCCTCTGTGAAGCCTTGTACAGTTGCTTATCATTCTGTCTCTGTATTTTCTTTAAGTAGATGTTTTTAGCCTGAATTTAAAGATTATTTAAAATACTGAAAAGCAATTTTAACAAAAAGCAGTGGAAGGCAAAACCCATCTCCTAGTTAATACTTGGTCAGCTGTTCTCCTTTCTGTGTGGAGACGGGAACAATGAATGCATAAAGGTATTACCTGAGAGGAAAATCTTTCCTAGACTTGTAACTTCCATTAAATACTCTTTTAATCTGTAATGCATCTTACTTCTTTGGAATGAGCTGAAAAAAATTCTTATGCTATTTGAGATTACTTTTTTCCCTCCCTTTCATAGCTTGTCTTTTCTTTATTCCCAACAATGGCAGAATAATAAAAATCATCAGAAGTAAGCAGAGGAGTTTTTACAGAGCGGTTCTTTTAATCTCATCTTTATTCCAGACCATACAACTCTGCCATCCACATTTATGGAAGCTGGCCCAAAGCCTTCCCTTTTAAATGCATTCCTCCCTGACTTCCACGTGAACCCTGTGCCTTTGTAAGCTAATGCGGTTTTAATTCCTACTGCAGAATGAATAGCAAAACACATTCATAATCAGAATGTAGGAATTGAGAGTGCCCAACTGATAGAGCTTCAATAACTGCAAGCAGCAGTTGCTAGAGCTAAAGATTGTTTTCCTCTGCTCCAGGGCAGCAGAGGCTGGTGATGGCACCGATGCGTTATTTCTGTTTGAACTTTATTTTATGTAACAATTACATGTGGCATCAAACTTGAAACGGTGGTCACTGCATCATTTTTTAGTTCCAGGACTTACTTTCCACTGCAGCTATAATCCAGACTTCTTTATCGTTACAGGTCATCTTCTCAAAATCACTGAAAGCTGGAGATGGATATTAAGCGTGTGAAAGACTATATCTATTGGCTCTACTACCAGTACCTACTGATCACCTGCAGCTATGTGCTGGAGCCCTGGGAGCGGTCCATGTTCCATACCATCACCGTGACTGTTTTCGCTATGGTGGTGTACACAGCTTACGTCTTCGTCCCCATCCATGTCCGCCTGGCTTTTGAGTTCTTCTCCCAGATCTTCGGAAGCCAGCCCGAAAGCACAGTTTCCATTGTGAACTGAACTTGCCTGAGTAGTGATCAGCAGTTCTTGCAACTTGTGAAATGCAATGTCTTCTTCAATTTTGTGTATTTATTCTGAAGCAGTTTTGCAGTTATGAAAATACCATTTTCTCTTACAAAACATGGCTTGCTTAATTACCATAGCTGAAAACCAGAGTAATGCACTGACTACTGGCTGTGCAGTCCCTGTTAAATAAAACACAGGCCAGCTTTTGCTGTGTGATAATGAAATGCATCACCTGGAATGCCACGTTTACATAATATTCAACCGGCGCCCACTTTCAGCACCCTAATTTAATCACACTGGCGTGTATGAAACAGCAAAGACTGTTTATGATGGCTGTGAGGAGGGGTACTACACTCACAATACACAAAGAAGTTCTGCCAACAGAGTGCAATGGCCAACATACCATGCCTTCTTTGACCCAGGTTAGAGAATGTAAGGAGATGAGTAAAATACAGCATGATTTGAGTACTAACTAGTATCTGGCTGGTTACTGACTTCTGCTTTTTAATGGATGGGAAAGGAAATTAGCAGAGAAAGTAACAGTGGTATGAACTTGAATCCAACTTTTTGCATTTAATTTGCTGCATCTGAGTTTAGATGGTCTAAGATAGTAAAAAAAAAAACATACTATAGGTAATCTTGCAGTTTACTGAAAATGACAGAAAGAAACAGAACTGGCTCTGTTTCAGTGTACTCCTGCCTTCTTTGACAAAAACTGAGACATCTTTTCTTTGTGCTCCCATTCACCAAGGCAAGCAAAGTGCATGTCTGCACCAGAGGAAGATGATCCAGAAAATAGAATGGAAGTAACATTTTAATAACTGCAGGGAAGTCTGAAGGCTTAAAGAGATCTCCTTTATAAAGAAGAAATTAGATTTATTATAATTGCCTGTGGGGAGTTTCTTGAACAATGGAAGGTTTGTTTGGTTTTCACTCTACACCTAAATCAAATGTAAATGCCAAATCATAAGTTATAGCTATACAGTGCATGTATCTAACAGCTGATGCTACTGTTATTAGAAGTGAGAGGTGCAAAATGTAAATAGCTTCCAAATGATGTTTGCACAGTTATAGGATTAAAAAAGCCCTCTTAATTTCTTTATCAAGCTGCAGTGGGGTCCGGCATGCTTAAAAGATCGCTGTTTGGAAATCAAGACATGTTTTGAAGGTTGAACAGATCTGAAAATGTGTATGCAGTTTTTTTCAGAAAAAAATAAAATTTTATTCTTCAGAAACAACACTTCAGTGCATGACTCAGCTCTTCCTGTGTCTTCTATTCGTTCATAAATACCCTCGATGTGTGTGGGCCAGGCTGACACCATGGCAGACAGACTATTTTGTTGCAAATGTTTTGGGGCAAAGTTTCAGAGCCCCTTAAATGGATCCATGTGTGGACTGCCACGTTCATTGTCATTAGCCCTTGAGCCCAAGACCTCTCCTCTCTCGGGGTGTGGGGGGGGGAGAGATGAAAAATGTCAAGTACCTGTGAAAATTTCTATGAAAGCAGTCTATAAAATAGAATAAAAGTAACAACCCAAATGTTGGAGGTGAAAAAATGGAAATATTTACCTAGCAAGTTGGTGCTTGAACCAAAAAAACTTCCCAATATCCTATCCTCAAAAGATTCTACTTGTTAACTAGATAATGTGATGATGTAAATCCCATGGCATCTCCTCATCAATCCTGTTTCCAATAACATCTTATTTTTTTAATTTCTCAAAAAGGTTATTTGTTCCCAGTGGCATCAAACAACTGACCAGCTTTTAGGAGTACGAGGAAAAACACTTTCTTATAGGTATGCAAAGGCTGGGTCTCATATCTCAAGGAGCACACACCCCGATGTAATGTTGCTATTTAAACATTTAACTTAAAGCAAACAGAACAAGCAAACAGCTTTGCTCAGGAAGAGGGAATTTCCATTGACCTCTCATGGTGGGATTCCTGTAAAGCACTTATCTTCCTTATTATTCCTGTTACCTTTGTTTAGCTTTGCGGGAGGTGCGCAAAAGATGGAGGAAAACAGCAGCAGTTTCTCTTTGGGAGGGCCCCTGCAGCCTTACTTAAGTGAAAACACTTTTTTTGTGTGCATTCTTCAGCTTCTTTACTAAATTTTAAAGTTTTGAGTCAAGAGGTATTCACCAGGAAGGAAAGAGACAGCTGAAAATAACCTCTCCCTGCTAAAAAGCCTTCTGAGATTTTTCCAACCCTTTTCACTTCTCCTTTCTAGTAGAAAAGCTGAAATAACTCTAGCTACCCAATATTCAAAATTAGTGGGTTCCAGCAGGAGATTTCGAAGCATTTTGGCACACAGCAGTGAAAAGAAACGTTTTTTTCCCTGGCTGAAAGAGAGAGAAGGTGGGACACCACTTTCGACAGCTTGAGACCACACCACAGCTTAGGAAACTCTGCTCCAGTTTTGAAATCCTTTTCTCTGTAGATGAAGCCGTTCATACACAACAGAAAGAGGTTTTCATCAGATTATATCTGCACACTAATGTGGAAGCACCATTTGCTGTAATAGCGACAAGCCACAGGAGGAGGGTCGCATTTCAGAGAGCTGCTAGTAACACCAGCAGACGGCTTGGTATGTACAGCATATGGGCAACAACTCTGTTGTGAAGAGTGTAGTGTTGGGCTCTTTATAAAACACCTTGGCAAGGCACTCTTTTCTCCTGCTTCATTATTACTCCATGTTAATTGTAGTTAATTGCTCCATTATTACCCTATGCTAATTGTAGTTCAGGCTGAGCACAGCAGCTGGAAGTTTTTACACCAAAAAAAAAAAGAAAGGACTATGTTAAGAGTAAACAGAACCAATAATCCAACAGTGATAAATGAAACAAAAGCAGAAAGGGAGATGAACCAGTTCCAGTTGCATTTACCCTGAAAGTACAAATGCATCATTAAATTAAGTGCTGAGAAATTTTGGGGCTCAGCTGGCCAGCACCATACCTCCCTTGTTTAAAATTCATTTTCTTAATTTCATTTAATCAAAGCTAGCATTTATCCCACCATAAAGGTTTCCTGGCCAATTTCATGGATCACCTCCCAAATCCATTAACAAGGGCAACTACACACGCACATGTCCAGACCATGAACCTCCAGAAGCTTCCTTCTGAAGCCCCTCCAGGCAGCCTTTACATGAGACTATTAAAAAAAACTTCCCAGGTACCTTTTCCTTAGCAGTGGTCTTGCACAGGGAACATAGGGATCAGCATCACCACCAGTGACTCTGCACATCTAGCAGGCTTATTGCTAAGTTATTTTGGTGCACTCCTTTTATCACATGAACTAAAATGCAGAGCTTGAAATAGGGTAGCAGCAGTTTATATCTCAGAGGGTCGTCAGTGGGATGCAGACGTCTCTGATGATCAGCTGCCAGCTAAACTCAGCTTACGCGAGCAGTGACTAAATGTAGTGCTAACTTAAAAAGTGTGATATTCCCAGTCCTTTTCATACCCGCAAGGAGCCTTACAGTGGCTCCAGCCTGACTGCTTACTTGGCAGAAGAAAGAGAAAGCTCTGTTTCCATCCTTTCTCTTGATCTTTGTAGAAAAGACTGGCAAAATAGTCCAAGGCGGTTGGTGGGGAAGTGCTGCCATTGCCTATCCTACACATCTTCAGGTCATCTGGGTTCAAACCAGTCACTTGTAGAGACAGGACATCATCTGAGTGTCCAACTTCATCTACATGGAAATCCCTGAAAAATGAGACCCTGTTTTTATGAAATTTGAAAATCTTAAGGATGTTAAAGTACAATTTTTTTTCTGAAGTTTTATTATTGCTGTTATTTGGCCATAATTTAAGATCATTGCTTTGGCTGCAAATTCATTGAAAAAAGTTTTTTTTTCACTTGCAATGCTTCACACAGTTACAGTTAATGGTAAAAAGGCCCTAAAGTTTTTATCAAGTGAAAAATTTCAGTAATGTATTTTAAATAATTGCTTTTATAAAGGCCCTGTTTTAGATAGACCTTCCAAAACAGCAAACAGATATCATCAATCAATAGCATGCAAAAACTGTAACGCATGAGAAATGTGCCTCCACATAGATACCTCTTTGAAACTTGCCTACAAATAAAAATGGTATGTAAAGGGAAATCACTCTGATCTCTCTGGTAGGAAGTTTCTGCTGCACTACTACAAAGGACAGATGTTGTCCTGATCTTCTTGTACACATAGAATTAGCCCTGCCCAGCATGCACACAGCGCATACCAAGGAGGACTGCAAATACAATATGTTGGGTCTGTCTCCCTTCACCTTCTACCAAGGCAATGCTCCATTTCTAGAGTTTAATTTCCCTAATTATCTTGGAAGCTAGGAAAAAAACCCCAACTATTTAAGCCATCGTAAAAGAAGTACAGCAGGGTGTAGTAACAGTCAGCAGAACCATACAAACTGCAAATCACACTTGCGCAGCACCAGAATGCATGTGCCGAAATTGGGCTGATTCTTGCAGATGGATTACTGCAGCCCGGGGCAGAGACATGGACAAGTGGCATCGTGCCAAGCTGAGCATTTGAAAATTAAAACACAAAAGGCTAATTTTCAAATTAAATATTACTGAACTCACGATAACTTTCTCATAATCACACAATACGCTTAACATCCAATGCTGCACCAAAAGCAGTGCTGTCCTCTTGCAGTGCATGAGTCAGCCCCTACCAAAGTAATTATTTACTCCTAAAATACCAAACCGCAGCTATATCAGCAAGTTACTGATATCCTACCACAAACTACTTTTTTGCATGGAACCCATTTCTCTCTGTTTGGTAACTCCAGATATCTTCCTAGCCAACATAAGATAACAGATCATTTATCTGGACTCCCTGTATGCATCTAGGTATTGACAACAGCAGAATTTAGTGATAAACCATGACAAAGATAACCACTCCTCTCCTTTCTGGAGTATTGGTTACCTTCTTCAGAGACACGAGAGCACGTGGCAATGGGCTCGTACGACAGCGGGAGACATCAGGTTCTTGTTTCTCCCAGCCCCACAGCCCCGCTGGCAGCAATTGCCAGTCCCCCACGCTGCTGTGGCTGCACCCGACTCACCCTCTTTGTAAAGTGACTGTCGCTGTTGTTGCCCCAGATGGAATTTAGGGTTGGCTGAGCAGTGAGCAACCGCTGTTTCACAGCCCTCCTGCTTTGAAGAAGTTTCTGCTGCTGACATTGATCCCCAGAAGCGGAGAAAAACAGAGCCCCGAGACCAGCATCCAGCAGACTGCATGAAAAAGGATGCACCACTTTGTCCTACCGTCCCAGTGAGATTCCCACATCCCCTCCTACTCACTTCCAAAACCAGGTGGGCTCCTCATTATTTCCAGAAAGATAGTGGAATGGTCTGTCAGATGAAGGGGATACAAAATCACGATTAAAAAAAAAAAATCTTTCTCTTTTGCCAGCTAAATTACTTGGTGTTTCTTAGCTTGCACTAAAGTCTCCAGCTGCCTGGAGAATTTTCCAGCACAAGCCCTGAAGTGCCTCATTCAGATCACATCAGCGCTCCCCCCCCAAAGCCAAACCTGATCAGAAACTGAAAAACTGGGAGTCAGTAGAAAAGCTAGACTCCTTCTAAAGTACAGATCATCAGCTCCTACAGCCACAGCAAACTTCACCCAACATGCAGCCCTGTTGCAAACTTGTTGCAGTCAAGGGAATCAAGGGAGTTGAAATTACCAAAATGTTCTGGTAAGATAAACTACCTTAAATCTTAGGAAAGTGAAAATTCAGTGTACTATCAGTGTTTGTCAACTGACAAAGGAGGTGAGATGCCTGTAACGTTCCCGAGTTCCTCCGAAGACTGGATGCGAGCGCACAGCGACAGCACAGAGCTCATCCCGCAATTCCAGCAGCAAAAGCCAAAAATTAAATGGGCTCCTCTTTACTCTCTGTCTTTACACACAGGAAGGAAAACTCAGCCTGAACTAAATAAAGACACCTTGGTTCAAAGCATGATCAATTTTGTCCTTAATATATTTATTCCTTAGAGTAAGCAATATTTTGCCTGAATTTGACGAGCCCAAGTTATGAAAATATCTCCAGGCAACTTATATGGAAACTCCCTAGCTGTAAGGCTATGATTCACAGGTGGAGGTAAGAATTAACTCTGAGAGTTCACATTTGTCATCATTGGTGTCTGCTCCACCCTTATTTCAGAGGCTGCTTTCAGTAGTTGCTACATCAGGACAGCTAAGGGCTGATAAACTCTGCTGATCCTGGTGTTTCAGTCAGCCCCGAAGTGGGGCTGTCCTGGAGTTGTTACCAGGATAACTGAGGCCTCCTTTAGATTAGAATAAGAAGCTCTGAGCTAGAAATAGGCTGTAGAAATTGCTTCATGTGGCCTAATACAAGCTATAGCCCCCCTCGATTACCAAGACACATTAGTCTCCGCTTAAAAGGTAAATTAAAAAGATGCATGCATACCCTTTACATCAAACTATGTATCCTACTGCTGAGACATGCTCATGCTCAGGCACGAGAAAAAAGCCAAGAACCAGGACAAAGAGGAGAGAGGAAATATCTACATGATGGAGAATAGGATAAATCTGGCAAACCTGTATGAAAAAAATCAGATTCTGCTTTGCTTACAATGACTGAGCAAAGAGGCAGGACAGGAGAAAATGAAGGTAAATTGTGGCAGCGTCAGGAATAGACATATTGTCAGCTTGGGTGCTGTTTCAGTTATTTTTTTGACAGCTCCTATCTTTGCTTCATAATCATGGAGTAGATCAGAAATATCTCACTATTTCAAGGTCATATTCAAGGATGAATTACATGCCATGAATCTTTATGAGCTTTAGATATTTTTAAAAAAAATGGACAGGAAGAGAAGATGCAGGTAAAATGTACATCATGGAATATTTGACACAAAAATACTAAGGCCAGGCTCAGAATAAAGCACCTTAACATCAGAGAGGGCTGTAACAGGATTGAAGCAATGTAATTAAAAGACGGGGTGACCAGGCACAGCAAACAGCCTCACCCATCAGGCTGGCAGAGGAAAGAGCTTGTATCTGTTCTTTGCATTCTCCACAGCCACAAATTGCACAACAAGAGAAGCCTGGTAGCTCATATACACTAATTATCTGCCAAATGCACAGAGATTGAGTGATTTATGAAGTAACAGTTGGAAAAAAGATGGTGCAAATCAAGTAGACGCATCCAACTCCACACATGCTGGTGCCTTGCCCGGGGAAGTACAGGACGAATCAGGTATTTCACTCAAGGTAAATAATACTTAGCTCCCAAGAAGCCCTCTCCACATCACAGATGAATACTTTTTACTTCCCTTTCCAATATTTCTCCTCACATGAGGATAAAAGGCACAACTTGATGAAATCAAGTAGAATTAGACCACTATGGAGGTGAGCGTACCTACATCTAGCGCTGCGTTCAGCTGTCCGTGCTGTCTCACACTTGGTGTGGAGAAACGTCAAGAAATGCTAAATGCTTCATGTATTAAAGCTCTTCACATCTGGCTAGATGTGACTCATCTGCTATCCAATAATCTGAGTATTTTGGTATCTAAAAGCTCTTCCTCATCACAGATATATTTTGGTGGCACCCGAATACCGCAGAGCCCCATACCCAGTTCAATAACAGCTTTCTATTCAGAATTACTGTGCCCTCTAAAATCTGTCCCATCCGAACGTTGTTACAAGAACACAGGACTTGGGCACTGAAATAAGCATCTTATTGCAGCAGCCCTGGGAACGTGGCCTGTTTCCCAAGAAATCTCCAATAGCAAAACTAGCATCACTGAGGTCATCTTTTATATAAATGCATATACTCCTAAATAAATCATGAGCTGCAAGCATTCATACCAGCTTTGAAAGCTTCCACTCACAAAGAGCAGTCTACAGTCAGTGCCTTTACATTAAAAGTCTATCATATAGACAATAAGTTCCGGTTTTGCAATTTTATAGCTGAGCAATACCTGCACAGACATCTTTTAATAGCGATGTGTCAGATCTCCATGTTGTGCATGTGCCAGCAAGACGGGAGCGGTGGAAAGAAAAATTCAACCCACTAAAATTGCAACACCTCTTCCTGAGAATTTATCTTGACGAATAATTATAAAATGCATATACCATCATAGAGGACTGTTGCAAGCAGGAGGAAAAAAAAAAAAGAAGAAGAAAGAGCTAACTGCCATTACATTTACCAAGCCTGCTACTTCAGCAGTGTCCTAGGTTACCATTGGTAAGATGCTTAACACTAAAACGCTCACATGGTCTGGTGGAGCCCTGGGTGGGCAGGGTGTCCCTGCCCTCCTCCTTCCATGTTTTCCTTTCCTGATTGTTTGTGCAATTTTCATTTATCAGTCCACACTCTCTGGCACAAATTACCTACAAACACGCAGATTTGTT
The DNA here is from genome assembly GCF_026419915.1 of Harpia harpyja. NCBI lineage: Eukaryota > Metazoa > Chordata > Aves > Accipitriformes > Accipitridae > Harpia > Harpia harpyja. The sequence goes on from NC_068951.1 coordinate 42,349,125, forward strand.
CTCAGGTTCTTTCTGCCCCGGGTCCCTTTGAAGTGCCCCTATTTTGCAGTCCAGCCCTGCCTCAGAGGATTATTTCAGCGATAACAAGGTTGGCATAGTGACTGCTGGAACATTACCATTGCGTACTGAAGAAGGCATCAAGTCTGGACAAAAGCAAAGCCACTCAACACCTCTCCTCTGCTGTGCTCCAGAGAAGGAATACTTACAGCAGACCTCAGGCTGCTCCAGTCTAGTGCAAGGCAACTCATCCAGTGCTGTAGTTCTATATCACCTTCCTTTCCTACCCTTTCCAGTTGCCTCCACATGGCCCCCTTGCAAAGTCAGATCGTTGTTACCATTTCTTTAACCTCTCGTTTCCACCAACAAAGTCTCCTTTCCTTACTCCTCCTTCCCCTGATAAACTGTCCATCTTTGGCTCTTTCATCCACATCGAAACACCCAACTTCTGCCTCCGCCATACTCCTGTCCTCTGTTTCCACCCTGAAAAGCAGTGATGGAGGGAGGAGAAGCACTGCACACCCCAGCCAAAGGACAAGGGATACAGGTTTGTTTCTAGGGCAAGTTCGCTGAACTGTTTTTTGGCTTTTTCTCTGCTTCGTTTTGTCTCCAGCCCGCAAGAGTGAGGCAAGTCTAAGAAATGCCAACACCATCCATAATTTTTATGCACAGGTTTTTAACAGATACAATGTGCAAAATATTTTTACCTGCATATTGCTATTCTCATATTATCTCATAAGAGAACTCAAAGTGCCAATATCTGAAAATATAAATTCTACAAAAATACATTCATGTTACTGATGCCAAGGTCCAGAGTTCACACTGGTGTGGACCCTCTCCTGGCAGCTCCACTCCTCTCAGCACAACCCACCCTCTCACCGGGTTTCCTTTAGCCAGCTACTGGGATGAGATGTTTTTAGCTGAGACACGGAAGGTTACAAAAGGCAAGTGGAAAGGAAACTGCTACTGTACAATAGTCTCTAAGATCCCTATCATGTTCTGATGAGCAAATATTTACCTTTTTAAAACAATTATTTCTTGGTCTGAGGTTCAGGTCTAGTGCATCCCAGTACAGGTAACAAACATACCAGTACTAAAGCAACACTTTCTGACTCCTGTCCATGCTTTTGCTTAAAATTAAATCTTTGCCATGGCTGTTCCCCAACCCGGGTAAAGAAGGCTGAACTGAGTAACAAGACCCATCATGATCTTTTACACTAAAAAAGAAAAATTGTAATAAAAGCGATTGCTAAGTTGAACATATCTGTGGGAATTGGCTGTACTTTCTGCATAGGTTCTCATGGTTAGACAGGCAGGTACCAGTGCCACATAAAACTGCCACCCCTCTAAAAGAGTAACACTTTGCAATCTCAGGAGAATAGCTAAGTATTAAAAAGCAATGGAGAATTAATTACCAAAGTGAGTTTCTGTGACAATATAGCATGTTAATAAGACAGCATAAAGGCTGAGCTGCTGAAGTTAACCTGATGATAAACTAAAAGCTTTGGGGTTTGTGATTATCAAAAAACAGTAAGCTGTGATGTTTGATAAACACAACATGGGTGACAGGAGCTGTTGACAACAGAAGTTAGCGTGAGGAGGATTTTCCCTTGTAATACCCAGAAGAAGATCCTATTTCATGAATCTAGGACATCTATCTCCTTGTTCAAGTAGCGCAATTCAAGTAACTTTATGGTTTCGGTTATTTCGGTTTTTAAAGGCTACCAAGAAAAATTCATCTGCTGCTAACCCCATGACAGGCATAGAAGTAATTCTTAAAAGGCTCTAAGAATTTAGAAAGCAGAGGATGCCTTTCAGCACAAAACTGCTGCATGCATCCACTGTGCCTCTGACTGCAGCAGCAGCAGGACTGGGTTTGCACAAAACCAGCACCTATGCCTCTGGCACAGTGAGCATCCAGCTACTCCCAGCTGCTTCAACACACAGCAAGACTGAGAATTATCCCCCTCTGCTGACGAACAGCAGCATTTACCTGTTACTCTGTGGTACCCCTTGCACAGCCTGCATGTAAGCTGCTGCTCTCTCAAACACTATTCAAGAAGTATGCCCTGCACTGCATCAAATATGTCTTATATGCAAGTCTTATGCAACACATTACCTAGTTAAAAGGAAACTAAATCACAGATATCTGTGCTGCGACAAAGCTCATTAAAGCTTGATGATGCAACGCACAGGTCTTATCTATTGATCAGCTGAAAGTGGAGTGTCACAATATGCTGATCTCTGTTGCAAAGCTATTTTAAAGAAGTTTTTTTTCAGCTCTCTTTGTTCCTGCCTCTGAAGTTCAGCACTAATAATGTTTGTGGCTCGTACTATAAATTGGATTGCTAACTGGATTCCTCACAAGGAATTGAAGAAATAGGCAAGAACTGGAAAATAATTGGAGCATTATCCCAGTAAAGTTAGTGCAGATTATCTCACAGAAAGCAGCCCCTGGAAGTGTTGTATCCCAATGGAATTAGCTAATGTTATTCCTCCCATTCATATCGCTCCTTGAGACCACAGAAGTCAAGTTGAAACAGCAGTACCTCTGCCAAAGCACAGCTCTGCATGCGCTGCATTGTTGAAATTATTAGTTTGCAACTTCACAGCTGCAATCAATAAAAGGCAATGAGAGCCCTTCTTTCCTAAAGGAACAGGCCACTTGGCGATGTCTGATTAAAACCTTAACTGGGGGGGAAGATACCTCTTGGTCAGCGAAGCAGCTGCCTGGTCCCTGCTGGGAGCTAGATCCTGGCTCATACTAAATTTGGAAGCTGGGAGCTACTGCCCCACATGCAGGCAAGGCACCATCTGTTCCCACGCTGGAACACCTCCTGCAGCTTCAAGAACCGCTGCCTCCACCTTGCATCCTTAAACAGCTCACTTGGCCACAGCCCGACCTTTATTTCCCCACTCTGAGTACTGACTGTGCTTCTGTTATTTGTCTGCTCTCTGAATGGAAACGACTTCATTCCTCCAAATCATTACTTGATGCAATGAGAAGAGTAAAATTGCCAGGAATGTATGCGTGCGCAGGACCTCGACAACTAAAAATACAGACTAGATGTCACTACGATCCTCTTAAAAATTAAATCTGACATCAGTAAAGATCATAGAGGTGTTTCATTGTTATTATGCAACCCTTCCCATGTATCCATCTAAATGTTGCTAGTATACTTCTACAGTTAAATGAGGGTATTTTTATTAATTTGTGACTTGGTGGAGCAGAATGTCCTAGAAGTTGTGCACACTGCTCTGAATCCCAAATTTATTTTACAGTGAATATTTAAAAAAAAGATGTGTAAAACACTGTGTTTGCTTTTGTTCTTAAATTCCTGAGAGTTTTACATTTAAATTAACACAGCTAATGAAAACAGTAGCCGAGACCAGAACAAAACCTCTTTGTTGGAAGGTCAGAGCTGCTCTAACTGGACAAGAGGTCCCAGGAGCTCCTCTGGTAGCTTCGCCACCTCCTTTCCTGGATCCAGTTTACGTGAGGGAATAGTGACCTCAGGTGTCTGTTAAATTAATCACAGCAATATCTGTCCCATGAATTTATCCTTCTATGCTGCTTCTATTTATTGGTGTTTCTACTGAAAATTAAGCTGCTGTGAGCCAGCTGTTCTGGCTGGCACACCTCCACAAACGCTGTCCTGGTTTTTCTTGCCTTGGCACTTCAGCTTTCATGCAAACTACGTACAGCTATTTACTCAAGGGCCCAGTCATCCACATATAACCATAAGAGCAAACCTATGTTAAAACTGTTTTTAAAATGCTGTTCTTGCTTTCACTACATATCGCACAGATCCTTTTAATGCTGCAACTTTGGTATTGTTTGGTAGCTTGGAGACTAAGCAGTACTTCTAAAGATCAGATACAAAATCTATTGCAAACCTTAGGATAAACTCATCTTGACTTGCATATGAGTTCAGTGTCATTCATAGAATTCAAATGTCAGTGTACACATTGGTTAAGTATTTGGATAGCCTAATGAATATAAATGAAACATAATACAGCATAACATGAAGTAGCGTGCTTATGGTAATGGATTATATAGACCCTAAAGAATATAACAGTAAGAGCAGAAAACTAGTATATAGCTTAAATATAATATTTAATACTTATTGAAAAACAGCAGAGGGAAAGATAAGAAATCAGTGCAAACTGATACGCTTTTCACTTGGAGTAAGATTCAACCAGATGTCTAAATTTACCTAACAGCTAATTGCTAGCAAAAGCTATTGGCTCTTTTCTGCTTAGATTTCTACTGGCTTAGTGATGTGAACCCAGTGGCAAGGACCATTCCTGGTGCAAAGGACAGGGTCAGGAGTTTCCCCAAGGGTCAGCAATATGTAAAAAAAAAAAAAAAGATTTTTCACTAATGGCCATTCACACCTTCAGAAACTGTACCCATCCAGAAAAGCTCTTTCTCTATACTGTCTCCATTTCTACAAATCATTCTGATGACTGGTTCCTGGATTAATGGGATTAAAAATAATGTTTATTGAAAGACATGTGCCTCTTGGAAAAGATGAATCAGGGTAAAATGACACTTCAAAATCTTGCTACAGCTGTTGATAATGATAAAATTAATGGAAGAGTGAAAAGGTTCATTCTGGGATGTAATAAAGTATATAGACTAAGTGAATTAATTATACAACTGTTCTAATTATTAGACAGCTCTATAAATGAGGTGTGTGTACTGTACACACTGTCAATTAATATATTCTGCATTTCTATAGGATGCTTTTTATACATATTTTAATTCATATTTTCTGATTCTGTAACTGGAATTAGAAGAAACTGAGTTATTTAAAATCTCACTGTACAACCTGTTGTCCGTGGCCTCAACCTTTGAAGGAACTATATGGACCTCAACGTGTCTCAAAACGGACCTGCACAAAGACAAGATGCACAGTACAGAGAAGCTTGTAGGACCCAGACCACTGAAGAGCAGGGCCTTTTGCTTACCCTTTCATGACTACTGCAGCATTCAGACTGATGCCACGATAATGGGGTCTCTTCCCCATCTGAACAAGTGAGCTCTGCACAGACACAGATGCAGAGGATTATCAAGTACACACTTTTCATACTGAGTATTTATTTCCCAGACGCTCTCATCCTAGCCCGTAAATCCAAATGGAAAAAAGTGACAAAACATTTAAATCACTCTACATCCCCAAATCCTGCGAAGAAAAATATGTAAAATAAAAACTTATGCACACTGCTTGCCATGCTTCTGACCTTAGGGAATCCTAAGGAGTAATTAACAACTCCATGCAACCAGTCATACATTGAAATGCCAATACAGTTTTAGACAGCAGCAGTCACAGAAGGGGGAACAACATTTTTCACCCTCACCCTTTCCACTCTCCATCATTAGTACTAGAGTAGCTGATGGTGGAGACCTGACAGCTTTATCACCCAAGCTGCCAGAATTTACAAAGCCACCTTTAAATTCATGGCAGTGCCTGTACACAGTCTTATAACTCCTGCAGCTCCTGGGTGAAAAGGGAAATTAAATGGAGCTGTGAAAACTGAAATGTCCTGATGAGTTACCATCTTGCACTTTAGATAACAGCTCCAGAGACATTTGCAGGGAAAGAAAAAAACACTCAAAGCCTCGGCCCACATTAGAAGTATAATTCCTGTAGGTTTATTTCCAGGAAGGTAAGCGGTTATTGCCACTTTCTTACTTCTGTGTTATATATGCCGTTAAGCAATGCATGGCTGTTTCAGTGAGAATGAATGAGAATTAAGCCAAGAGCACACATACAGCAGCAGCATATACAGACTGGCTTGAAATCCAGGCCCCCCCATCTTTCTCTGGCCTGTTTAAAACAGTAACTGGACATATTCATAGTTATTTTCCTGCCTTGTGTTCCCCTGGTCATTTATACCAGACCACAGGTGAACGCTCCCAAACCCAATTTTTCTGTTTCCACACTGTAGTTTTATATTGGCTCCTATAACCGTGGCTGCCCAACATATGTACAGAACAGTGAAGAATCACATAAATGTACTTATGCACTGTTTTCTTCCAACCCAGGATCTCCTTCTGTGCCCCTCGCACATTCCCTTTGCAGCTGGTAGGGCAGCGAGGAGATGGCATGTCTGGTTTTGAAGGCACACCAGGCCTGTCATATATCCTACGTGGCTCCTCGGAGTCTGGCTGCAGTATCAGTAAGACAGTAACTAGCATACAATGGCAAAAATACACGGTGATCTTCCCAAATGTAGTGTATTAATTTAAAAGACTGATCTGGACCACCACAAATCAAGATTATGCAGCTTGACAGGGCTGAAAAATAAACCCATGTCCATCATTTTTTCTACAGGCATTACCATAGACATGTGGTGATTGCACGCTCAGAAGAAATCGACAGCCTACAGGATTAATACTCATACCTATGCAAATCTGACCCTCTCTTAAATGATTTGCAGTATAAATGATTCCCTAAGATGTCAGATCTCTGGCTAGTGCCAGCTTGTAGCAGGTAAGGTCTTACCCATAAACCCATTCCTAAAAATGCCGCCAATTGAGAGGAAATATCCATCTCGACAACTACAATAATACTGGCTTTTCTTTGAATACTGGATCCTCACTAGGAAGAGATGTGAAATATTTTCAGTCCTCATCACACGGCCAAAGTCCACGTAATAAGTTCTGAAATCCACACCTACCATTGCTAAAGTTCTCAAGGAATTCTGTGGTCTGCTTTTTATCTTGTTTATTGTGTACACAGATGTAAAATCTCTCAGAAGTGGTGCTAAGACAATAACAATACTTTGACTGTTTAAAACATACAAGTTTTACTTGGATGGGTGGAAGCCATAGGGGGACAAGAGCTTGCAGAGGCAATACAAAGTACCTTGCTGACTACGAAGAACATAGTTCTGATACTAACTGGCAGTAGATGGTGGCTGTGCCTTGAGCTGAGGTAGGGTTTAGTATATTAGCACCGAAATAAGATGGAGAAAACTGCAGCTGAAAATAAATCTGCAGTGGGAACATTTAAAGTACTATTAGGATCAAATTCTCTTCCCGGTGACTTCACAGAAGATCTGGCTCCTATAAATGACAGGCTTTGTCTTACCCCTCTTGCAACGTGAGACCTGCCAAGTTACAGCCTGGAATTCACAGGAAGTGTATTATTTCATAAATCAAAGAAATCAAAGATCGAGTGATTCATCAGGGCTTGAAAGTAAAAACTATATAGTACCCACTGCGCAGCAGGGGTTCTGAAGAGTATGGAAATGAAACTTCAGTGCAGGGCAACACTTTTTTATCTTTTTTTGCTTTTTCCTTTTTTCTTTTTTTTACTAATATGATCCATAGTAAGTCTCCAGAGAGGTCTGCAAAGAAACTTAATTTCAAAGGAGCACAACTGAGTAACAGTCTGTGAACACAAGCAGCCCAAAGAAAAACGTGCCAAAGAAGAAAAAGCAAGTCAGACAGCTCGACAGCCTATGATTTTCAGTCCCCAAAGCAACTCTAAAGCAACCAAACCCACTCTTCTCTTCCATCAGGATATTGCCACATTAAATAAACCACACAGAACGTGTTGATGCAATTCAGCTCTACTTTTCTCCATCGTAACTGTAAATCTGCAGAAAACAAACGCTGACTGGCAAACATACCTTAATATCACGACAGTTCCTCTTTTCCAAAGGGAACGGTTGGTTATTGTACACCACGAATGGAATCTAACCCAAATGGATTGTACCAACTCCTTCTTCTAAACCAAAGTATTATGTAACTCTTAATTAATGAATTACGACAGCATAGTTGACAACAATCTCACTGTAAAGTTTTTTTTTAAGCTTTGTGGGTAAGCCATATTAGCAACGGACCCAGAAAGAAAGGTATTCGTTGTCCTGCTGTCCTCCCCTGGGGAAACTCAAAAGCCTCTTTCTGAAGGGGAAGGAACAATCCTTCAGAGAAGGTGATAGGTGAAGCAGAGAGGAGAAACTTGGTGCTGTTAACTTGGTGCCAGGCTTGGATATTTGGTATTCAAAAAGACGGATATTAATTGTTTTGAATCACGCAGGCTGGAAGGGACCTCAGGAGGTCTCTAGTCCAACCTCCTGCTCAAACCAGCGTCGACATGAAGCCAGAGCAGGTTGCTCAGCATTTTAACCTGCTTAGGCTCGACACCCTCCAAGGACAGAGACTGCACAACTCCGTAGACAACCTGCTCCAGTTCCTGACTGTCCTCATGGTGAAGAAGTTTTTCTTAAACCACTCTGAATCTTTCTTGTTTCAACTTACACCTGTTGCCTCTCATCCACCCACCACGCACCCCTGGGAAGAGCCTGGCTCCTTCTCCTCCATGACCTCCTCATCAGGCTGGGTGGCTGCTCTTAGGTTCCCTCAAAGCCGTCTCTTCTCCAGGCTGAGCCAGACCCCGTCCCTACGCTCCCCGATGAGGAACGGGCTCCAGCCCTGACCGTCTTGGTGGCTGCTGCTGAATGCACTCCAGTTTACCAAGTCTTTTTTTGTACTGGGAGACAAGCGCCAGCCTGGAAGGTGAAGTCTTAAAACTTATAATTTTCTTTTTTTTCTATAAAATGTAACTTCAAATAAGTTTTCTCAAAATCCAGCAAGGCTTTGCTAAGAACTGGCCATCATGAAAAGAAAGTCAGTAGATTACTGACATCAGTTAGAATAATGTCCTCTTATTCTACTATCTATTGTATATAATCTAAGTTCTCAGAAGAAAATGTGATCTCATTGCTCAGATACAGAAAGACTGAACAAAGGGAGAACTTCCAAAGCTTTGGTTTTACCCATTTCTACAAGTGACGAGAAGTTGCCAGCTGATGCAAAAGGTAGCTAGTTAATTCTGAAACTGGAAGATAACAGTCTTTCCAAAATCAATACTGAAAGTAATATAAATTTAATGCCAAACATCCCTATTCTTACTTTTTCCACCAAAGTTGGAAATTCTTTTTAAAATGCGCTTAAAGAAGTGTTTGGAGATGTTCAGCCACAGTTGACTAACAGGTTAAAACAATGATAAAACTGCTTCGAAGCAGTATTTCTTGATAAATTAGCAGCGACCTTGAAAAATTAATTCCTGTTGAAAAGGGCCACCTCCTCGTGTATTGCTGACAGCACCAGTCCACACCAATTTCAGCAGGATTTGCGAGCGTGCAAGACCTGTCAGGTCAGTCCCCGTGCTAATAAACGAATGCAGCGCATTTCCATGAGGGAAAAAAAAAAAATTAGGACCTAAATCTATCGGCCGAGGTTGTATTGCACTGCCGCCATTTGCTGCAACAGCAGCACGGGCTCGCCCCGCTGGGGGGGGGGGGGGAGGATCAAATCCCATGATTTAAAAAAAAAATAAATAAATAAAAATGAATTAACGTGTCAAAGACTCGCTAACTACTACCGCCGCTCGCCAGCGGCACCCCCGGGCGGGGCGGCCGCCGCCATTTTGTGGCCGCCCGGCCTCTCGCGGGACCGCGGCCCTCCTCCCCTTCCTCTGCCGCCCGGAACCCGGCTCGGCGGGGCGGCCGCCGCCATGGAGTACCTGACGGGACCGCCGGCCCCCACTCAGGGCAACATGTAAGCGGCGGGCGGGCTCCGGGGGTCTGTTGGCCGGGTTTCGGCCTCAGGGGTGCCCCGTTGCCGTGAGGGGGGAAGGAACCCGGGCGGCCATAAACCGGGGGGGGGGGCGGCTCTCCTAGGCCGCCGCTTCTCTTTAAAAAGAAAATTTAAATTAAAAAGCCTGCGCCTACCTTCGGTTTCCCCCGTGGGTTCCCGCAGCGGTCCCCTCCGAGAGCGGAGCTGCTGTTTCTGACTGACTTTTCCTCCCTGTGTTCCAGCCTCTGCTGCCAGTGCGGCGTGCCCATCCCGCCCAACCCGGCCAACATGTGCGTGGGGTGCCTGCGGGCCCAGGTGGACATCACCGAGGGGATCCCCAAACAGGGAACCCTCCATTTCTGCAAGCAGTGCGAAAGGTGGGCAGCCGGGCCCCTCTCCCCCTCCCCGGGGGAAGCGGGCCCTCTCGGTGCGGTGGCTGCGGCTGGAAAGCAGGGCAGCCGTCTGACAGGGCTCTGTCTGCTGCGCATCCTCTTGCCTGGTCTCTTGAGGTTTTTCAGCACGTTCTTGTATTTCTGTCCTTGAGGAAGCAGAAGGCTGTTGGTGTGTAAGGTCTAGAAGAAATCAATGAGTGAGTGTATGGCCCTTGAAAGAAAAAAAAAAAGCGGGCGAGTCGGTAAGGATGGCAGTAAAAGTGTGAATGCACTTGGAATGCACAAATCTTAACGCTTGGGGAGGCAAAAGCTGTAGGTGCATAGTTGATACTAAACCTGAAAGCTTGGGAAATACCTGCTCATCTCTTGAGTGATTTAATTTGCTGAAGCAGCTTCAATAGGCTATAAAACGCTTCCTGTACCGTAGGTATCTTCAGCCTCCAGGAACCTGGATTCAGTGTACCTTAGAATCAAGAGAGCTTCTTGCTTTGTGTCTTAAAAAAATCAAAGCTTCGCTGAGCAAGGTGAGTAGCCAATCCTATCGGTATTGCATAGCGTGTCTATTGGTATTGCATAAAGCGAAGTCCAGCTAACTTACACAGGGTTCAAACCTTCCAGAGCAGCCGTTTGTACTTGTGTAGAGCTTATCAACTCATTTATACTAAACGTGGAATTTTGAACATGCTAGAATTTTGGACAATTCGGTAAGGACAGGGTCAGGTCTAACAAAAAATTACCAAGTGTACTGAGGAGGCTCTTGCAGTGCGATTCAGAGCATACAGTGTGCTGCGCAATTGCTGCTGTATAGATGGGAGTTGAGCATAATTAACCAAAGGAAGCTAACCTGTTTTTAGTGCACTGTCATTTTACAGTTTTCTTTTTAAACATTTTTAAAATTGTTTATACAATTGCTCTTACTGGTTTATGACGATATGAAAGAGGATTGCAGAGCTCTCTATATAGACTAAATTGAAAGCCGCATGTTTAAGTTGAATAAAGTATCTCTTAGGTTCAGGATCTTACCAGATGAAAAAATCTGAGATAGTGGTTTAGGCAAAAAAAATTGTTTTGTTACCGCAGTCATCAAGGTTTAAATTAGATTACCTTGTTGAGCTTCTTGCTATTGGGTCAATACTTAAATATACAAAATATCTTTTGCTGCTGTAAATTTGCATGTTCTTAGTTTTAGAGATTAAATTGGCTCTTAAGTCCCGAGGAAACCGTTATACTATCCAAATTCATCATTGCACGGCATCCAGAGATGCTGTTGAATAGTGTATTCAGTTACTCTGGTGTGACAGCCTGAGGTTGCATCGCCATTATTTTAGGTAGATCAGACTCTGTGTTCTAACTAAGTGTTATTAATTGGGTTTGGTATACTGATACATATGGTTTTAATTAAGGTTTTTCACCTCCTCAGTTCATTGAGAAGCTATGAACTACACCATAAGCTTGTGTTTTGTGGTAGTTAGAGGTGCATGTTTTTAACACATGTACTAGCACAACTGCTGGCAGTAGCTGAGTTCTTGTCCTTTCCCACTGGCAGGTCCGGCTGATTGATGCAGGCTTTATTTGGACTGAACCACATTCTAAGAGGCTGAAGCTGAAACTGACTGTTCAGAAAGAGGTAATTGGAGTACAGTATTCTGCATGTGGCTTTTAAAAAGCTTTTATGGCAAAGAGTATGAATTATTATTATTATTACTACTACTGCTGCTGCTGCTACAACTACTAGTACTACCACATTCTAGATAAGTGGTTCTCTTTGGTAAAATCCAGCATGTGTTTACTGGCTGATCTTGAAAGAATATTGTTTTCATCCTGCCTAAATTTTGTCATTGAGGTGCCATTCATTGCAGTTTGAAGAAGGTTATCGGCTGTTCCAGTAAAGCTGGGAAAATACTACTAATATATGTGACCCACATATAGCTGTCTGTCACATAGTTTTAGTATAGTATGGAAGTTATTTCAGAATGCTGTGGTAAACTAGCTGCCTTGACAAGACTAACGAGGAAACCTTTTAAACTTTTGTTTTGCAGGTGATAAATGGAGCAGTTCTTCAGCAAGTATTTGTGGTGGAATATATAGTTCAATCTCAAATGTGTGAAGACTGTCATAGGATTGAAGCTAAGGATTTCTGGAAAGCTGTAGTGCAAGTCAGACAAAAGGTAGAGGCAAACTGAATTTTCATTTGTTCGTGGCAGAACAATCAGGCTGACAAGTATTTGGGTGATTTTCTGATTTTCTCAGAAAAAGATGTACTCACACTTGCACATTGCCACGGTGATACGTTTTGTGTTCAAGGTTTGGTTTGGGTTTTTTCTTACTGATCTTAGTTTAGAAAAACTTCCTCTCTGCTGTCCGGTATTATGAGCATATTCTTTTTAAATGATGGCTGGCAGGAGGATCTTGTGTGAATTACAAAATATCCTTCTGTATTTTAAGGCAGTGTTGGAAACAGTGGGACAGATTGTTTATAAAAATTTAAATCTTGTTTAAAGAAAATAGTATCTGTAGCAACCAGTTGCACAAAAATGAGAAACAGAAGCTTTAAATAATTTGGTACATATAGAGCACATCTCTGAAATCTTTTTGGTTACTTGGAATAGGCTTTGGACTGTTCCTTCTCTAGGTGATCTCTTCATATAAATGTTTATTCTTCAGAGATACTGCATTTGCACTAGACGGTTCTTAAATAACCTTGATAATTTTAGCTTTATTTGGTTTTAGACTCTGCACAAAAAGACTTTCTACTATTTGGAGCAGCTGATTTTAAAACACAGGCTTCATCAAAATACGCTTCGCATCAAAGAAATCCATGGTAAGTGAGGTGGCTTGTTCGTCTTGAGGTAGAAGAGACTAACCTGTTTTATATTGGAAGAGTGCTTGCATTAGTAGCTATGTACAGATAAGCAGCAGATTATTTAGCCTGTGTATTGTATTTGAAAAAAAAAACCATAGTACTTGAAATAGATATGTTCATCAAGCTTTTTTTTCTTTAAGATGGCCTGGATTTTTATTATTCTTCAAAGCAACAGGCCCAGAAGATGGTAGACTTTCTTCAGTGTACAGTTCCATCTAGGTATATCATTTATGTTTATTGCCTTGAGTACTCAAAAGCTTTTGGGAAATGTCTTTTATCCCTCATTTTTAAAGAATTTTGTAAGTGAAAGTGTAAGGAACCTGTGTTCTAGTTAAAACAGACAAAATCCCTTCTATAGAAGTCCCATATTTTCCACTTAGCCATTGTAAAACTAACCCTCATGCATTTTCCTATTTCCTTAATTTTTTGTATTTGTAGTACACAGCTATATACTTTCATTGCTGTACTTTGTGCTCATTATCTCCTGTTTCAAGTAATGTCCTTCTTGCTGCCTGAAGGCTCTGTTTTTGTGTTTTATAGATCAAAATCATCCCAACGTTTGATCTCGCATGATATTCATAGTAATGTCTACAATTACAAAAGCACTTTCTCTGTGGAAATTGTTCCAATATGCAAGGTAGCTTCTCTCTATTTCATCTTCAGGGTAATGTGCGAAGTGGGTAGGGTTTGGTTTTGGTGATGGAGTCATGATTTATTGGGTATTTGGGAGGATGGGGTAGGTCCACTCCCCACGAAGCATGGAAAGTGCAGCTAGCAGCTATCTTGAGGAGAAGTTATTGGGTGATATTGGGTGGACAACTGAAAATGTAAAGTTTAAAAATCTATTTCAGATTTCTCTAAAGGCTTGATTAAGAATTAAGGAAATATGAGTGTAAATTATTTTCTCTTTGTATGCAGGACAATGTTGTATGTCTGTCACCAAAACTGGCACAGAGTCTTGGTAACATGAGCCAGATCTGTGTGTGCATTAGAGTAACAAGTACCATCCACCTCATCGATCCTAGCACACTGCAGAGTAAGTTAGGGGTTCTTTTCTGCACTACGGCAGCATCTGATTTTTCTGCTGGCACAATTGGGTTTTTGTTTGTTTTCATGAAATCTTGTATTTTTAGACCTTAATGTTGTAAATTTATCTGTACAATCCCTGACATAGAAATTTAATAGCAAACTAAGACACAATTCTGTAAGCTGGATTTCCGTAGTATCCTAGGCAAAATGTGCTGGGTCACTTTTAAGTTCATGGATGTTCTAGGCTAACCACTTACATTTGTCAGCTATATTCCTCTAAAATGAGATGGCATCTAGTTTTTCTCTGGATTATGATTCTCGCCACTTCGATACCAGAAGCACTGTGCTTTGGTTGGTATTTGCTAGTAAGCTCTGCGCATTAGACATGCGATAGGTGATCTGGCTGTCACAGATCAACTGCTCTTGTAGCACAAGTTTGCGATATGGGTCATGTCCTAAATACTTGTGGTACAATAACAAGCTTGAACAAAATGCAGTTGGCAGTTGCATTAATTTTGGCTAATGGTTCCTTTTCCTTTTAATTTCTTGGTAAGAAATTCTCTCCTTTGTGATTGCCCATGCTGGTGGTTTTTTTCCAGTTGCTGAAATTGATGGAAATACCTACTGGCGCCACCCTTTTAATAGCTTGTTCCACCCCAAACAACTAGAGGAATTCATCATTATGGATATCAACAGGGTTCAAGACAAGAAAAAAGGTGCAGGTGCAGGGGCAAGATCAAACAAGGTAAGAGTTCCTCTCTATTTGATTCAGTGTTTTGGGCCTTTCTCTCCCCTCCCTCCCCTACTCAGCTGAACTTCTGTTTTGAATCGTTCTACCTTGCAAAGTCAGATGTATGCTTTTCTATGTCTTGCCATTGGCAAAAAGCTCTTCTCAGGATGCTGTGGACAGTGTTTTGGTTTGGAAATTGCACAGGCATTACATGAATTCCACTTTCAGAAATGCTTTTCTGGTGAAGAGTTTAAACTCTACTTGTTACTGTCATTATTGAAATTATTTTATATTAGCTTTGCAACTCTTCAATTATTAAATTGGTTTTGTTGAAGTATAGAAGCATTTCTTTTTAATCAGAACGAGTGAGTCGGTACCAAACATTTTCTTCTCAGTCAAAAGCTGTATGTGGTTGAAAGCTATGAAATTAAAAAAAAAAAAAACAAACCAACAAAACCAACACCAAAACACATGTCTAGTTATAGAAACAGCTTTCGTGGAATTCTTGTGAAACGTGCTTGGCATGTCCTTTTCTGTACTTTTGTAAAGATGAGAAATGAGGAGTAAAAAGCAATACATTGGATGCTTGATGTAGAAATACAAGTTTAGTTAGAAATATATTTTAAAACAGTAATATAGCAGAGCAAATGTTGTTATAGCACAGCAAGTTAAGCTGCATTTGATTACAAGAGTGTTTTATTTTTCACTCCTTAAGCACACGCTGGCTGAAGCCTGGGTACAGAAAACCTCGGAGTTGAATACAGATCATCAGTATTTCTGCTGTACTCACTTGGGCCACATTCTGAATCCTGGCGACCTTGTCTTGGGGTCTGTTCTGTTTCTTGGTTTTTATTAAATGATTATTTAATGACTGAATTCTCTGGATTCTCTACAGGCTTATGTATTATCAAGAAAATTTTTAACTGTTCCGATTTCTAAATGAAATTGGCAAAAGGGATAGAATCTTTCATTTTGGCCACGAAGAGATGGTCCTAATACAGGAAATCTTTTTTTCTAGCAGAAGTCATCATGTGAAGAGGGCTGTTAGTAATAAGAGGGCTGAAGTATTGACTTTAGCGTGCAGATTGGAATAATGGTTTAGACACAAATAGATGGGAGGGATTTTTAAAATACCAGGGAAGATATTTTTGTTTGATAGGGAGTATTGTATACAGCAATGACAAATGTGAAATTTTTGTAAGATTAGGCAAATTAGGTGATTCTCAAACAGGCTTAAACATGAATGTTATTGGAGCTGTTGTGAGCCCAACAGCACCTCAGTGGATGTTGCTGTTTGGGTTCAGGAGGTTGGGGAGTGCTACTGAACAGAATTTGGGAACAGCAGCTTCTAAGAGTTTTTCAGTTACGACAGCTGCGTGTTGATGTGGATTTTTTTATTTGCTCCTCGCTTCATTTGGAAACATTTATCTTTCTTAGGAGCTGTAACTTACACTAGGCTGCTCTTTAATACACACATATGATACATTGAGTTCAATTTTGTAGACTTACATAAAAGGGTAGGATAAAATACCTGTTTTCATTTTAGATTCGACTTGGCGAACTGCAACTTAAATGACGAGTTTGCCAATAAGATGAACCCACACAATATTCCTGATGTGGTAAGACCATTTTTTTTCTCTGTACAAAGTTCTCTGCGTTACCCAGGGGTATTAGGGAATATAATTTTATAATGAATACTCACTAGTTCCGTATTGCCTAAAGGAAGAGGGGATATTAATATCGAAATTTGAATAGCGTCTAATTTTGAGAACTGTTTTCTCACTACTTAAATTTTCGAGTGGTGGTTAAATAATACATTTACTTCAACTTACCATACTCTTTGATTTTGTTCAAATTACCATGCACTGTCTGGTGAAAACTATTACAACTCCAGTGTGTGTATGCCTCTTCAGGACATAATCCAAAGTGTTTGGAAACTTTTGAATTGACAAATGCTATATAAATTCTATATAAAACTTCTGCGTGCCAGACTGACTCTACCATTTGTTAGCTGATTTTACAGTTGCCCAAGTCTAGACTTGGGTGGTGTTTTGGATTTTGAAAGAGTGTCATCGGTACTGAAGGTGTGTATGTGTAAATACGTGCTGTTTTTCACCGTAGGTACTAATAAAGAAGAGCTACGACCGTACCAAACGCCAGCGTCGCAGAAACTGGAAGCTGAAAGAGCTAGAAAGGGACAGAGAAGGCATGGATACAGATGATGAAAGGTTCAGTATCTGCCATAAAGCTTTTCAGTCCCTTCTACCTAGGATAGTGTGCCAAGTCTAGAAAAAATATTTCTCAGCTTCCGCTGAGCATAAACCCAGTGTAATGCCTAAGCTGATGTGCTGATCGTTATGGAGGCACAAGCAAATGCTGCTGGGTGTGTTTGAGCGGGATACCGGCTCATAGGACAGGTTGATATCGGTGTTCTCTGAAGAGCAGTATCTCTGCATTTTTCCCGCTTCCCTAGTGCAGGAAGTGCTTTAAGCATCTGCACCTTACTTAATGCTTATCCTATTTTGACTGCTAAGTTTTCAGGGAACATGGATACTGAGAACAACGGGCCAGGGGAGTGTGGAAACAGACTGAACCCTGAAATCTTAGAAATAACACTGCAGGTTTTTCAGGTTTACTGTTGCAAAGTATAAAAGCTATTTTTCTGTTTTTAACAAGAAAAGCTTAAATTGCGAGACAAGTGAGTAGTATTGGAAGCATTGTGTCTGTAGCTTACAGTTGGTGTCTGTCTGGCTAAAGGGACGCTTCTGTGAAAACATGCTTGTCACTGGTTTGTTCAGTGACAAAGCTGATACAGTAACAGCAGATTCTAAATAACATTCAATTGAGTAGGAAAAATGAGGCAGTTAGAGTTAAATGAGGAGAGGCAAATTAAACAAATTATTTGGAAACCAGCAGGTGATAATGAAAAAAAAAAAAGCAGAATGAGTTGGAAATGTAGGAGAGCCATCAGAAGGCACGTCTGAAGGACGGCAGATTGCAGTCCTTCCTTGGGGCTTCGTTTCTTTGCTTTTATTTTGTTTTATAAGTTTGCATAAATCCGAAGGAAAAGTGAGTAAATACATTAAGCATCTTTTACAGGCAATACCAGGACTTCCTTGAAGATCTTGAAGAAGATGAAGCCATAAGGAAGAATGTCAACATTTACAGAAGTAAGGCCTTTTTAACCATTTCATTGCATGTAACTAAATCATGACTATTTTTCACTCAATATTTTTACTGAAGTTCTGTATTTGGATTGTTTGAACTACTCATGCCTAGAGAAATGCTGTAATGTAATAGCTTCAGGTATTCAGTGTATTTCACATGCACTGAATGGATGTTGATGGGTTTTGTTTGCTTGCCTTTAACATGAGGGAGAAGCATATTTTCTCCCACACACAAAACCTCTGTTGGGTGAAGGATTTGATACATAATTCAGTGTCATCCATAAGGACAATTGCCATGGGATTGTTGGTTTTTAGGAGGGGTTTGTTTGTTGTTTTGTTTTTGTGGTTTGTTGGTTGTTTTGGGGTTTCGGTTTTTTCCCCCCTTCCTTCCTTGGGGTTGTTCAGGGGATTTGGGGTTTGTTTTCTTTGCTTAGCTGTTTGTTGTTTTTTTTTGTATTTGCTTCTTTAGATGCAGATGTTCCTGTGGAGAGTGATACAGATGATGACGGTCCTCCACGAATCAGTCTGGCTGAAATGCTAGAGGATCTCCATATTTCCCAGGATGCCACTGGTGGAGAGGGAGCAAATATGATGACAGAATAAGAATAGCGCGTTAGTCAATGCAGTAGATATTCCCTTAGTGAGGAAAAAGTACCCAAAACATAAGGAAACATTACAAACTGATCACATGAACATGAAAAGTAACATAATAACTACCACTATACCCTTAAATAATGGTCCTGAATTAATATTTTATATATAATCTTCTAGAGAATCAGCAGTTAAAGTTGAATTTCTGGTGCAACCATTGCAATATAAGTTCCACAAGTTCCTCCCATCCCTGAGTGCTGCCTCCTTGCAGCTTCTGCAGCTGACTGACTTCAGGGTTATACACTGGGAGTAACCATTGTCTTGTGCTGAAGACAGCTGATAAGGAAGGATGTCCAGAGGGAGGGATTTTATTCTAGTTTGCTACATTTGTAGGTGGAGTGCCTACCTGCTGTTTATTGCTTTCATTTCTTTGCATGGGAAGGGTGTTTCCTGTCTTAATCTTTTTGGTACAGTGGTTTGAAGCCTTTTACGATATTGCTAGATTATTCCATATAACAATATTTTGGGGAAGCTCAAGAATGTGTCTTCTGTTCCTTTGGTAAGAGAACTCCAAATATACATGCTTACACAAAAAAACTTCCCTGTAAATTGAGTGAAGATGCAGCTGTTGATCAGAAAGATTGCAAACTTCTGTTAAGTATAATATTGTATTGTATTGTACTATATTCCATGCCTGAATCAGTGGATTAAAAGGAAGACGCATAATGTCTAATTAATACACCAGGTATGAACTATTAAAAAACTATTCAGACGTTTTTTGTCCGTCGTTTTTTAGTTAACTTTAAAATCAAATTTCTCTCCACTGCAAGCCCAAAGAGGACATCAGTAGTGTAGGAGGACATTACATACTTATATTCATCTGTTATAATTCACTTTACTGCACAAAGGTGGTTCAACAGAAATTTTACCAAGAGTTTATGTGCATATACATTTGATTTAACTCAATATAAATAGGGAAGCATAGCATAGCATAGTAAGAGTGGTTTGCCACTGCATTTTTTTAACTTCAGGAAAAAATACTCAAAATGAATGGCATGTGTAAAGGAGGGAAATACTAATAAAGTGAAGTTGGAAAAAAATGTGTAGGATTCATCTAACAGGGTATTAACGGTACCTCTATCAAGGATCTGTACAGCTCAAATGAGAACACTTGACATAGTTTGTCACAGCTTGTATTCTTGTAAGAGAAATAAACAGGGCTGAAAATTCACTATTTCTCTGCAGTATCTGCTGAGGAGGTGTCGAGAGCACCTTTCTCTACTTCACCGTACTTCACAGCTTTTCAACGCCTCAAAGAAAAGCTAAAACAATCAAGGAGTTAGCAGTGTTCAGCCTACTGCCAGGTGAGAGAAATTTTTGCCTTATTCTTTAGTTTAAATGTAATCTTTTGACTAAGTGTTTCCAAACAGGTATGAATCTGCTGGATTTCAGGATTACTGTCTGAGCCTAGGCAATATGCCATAGAAGGCAAAGGTATTTTTGATTGTAAAAGGTGGAGCTAGGTCTAGTTACCAGTTACGAGGATTTTTTTATTCTGTCTCACAATCTTGTATCACCCATTTGTAAAGGGGGAAAAATGGAAATTCAGAAAGGCAGTTTTGATGTAGCGAAGCTCTAAGCCATCTGTCGGCGTTGTTAGCAGCTCAGCCATCCCTTAGTGCCATCTTTTACTGTGTGTTTGTGTCACACTAAGCTCTTCTGCTTCCACTCTCAGGAGCTTTGTCATATTTTTTTACTATGTAGAAGAGCAGTTAAGAAAATCCATAAAGCTGCTGAGAACTAAAGGTACAATTTATCTCATGACAGTAATTTAGTTCAGTGTAGGGAAGGCATAAAACCATGCTTAAAAAATATTCATGAGAATGCAGCTGCATAGCTAACCTGAATTATCACTGCAATAAAAATGTTTTATTATACATATTCTACAGTAGCTACACCTGCCAGTAGTGCTGGGGAGATGTACATAAACTCAATTCTAGTGAGCATTGGGCCAAATCTGTGGAAATTGAAGAACTTTAATTTGTAACGTAGCCAATGAATGCATTCTGTGTCTGGATGAGATGTGTTTTGGGTTGTGGTTTTTCTGACAAGGTAACAACGATCAAGCCTTTATCTTGCATAGTTTGGTAATAAGCTTGCTGTTGTTGGCAGGTGAAGGGGGAGTAGTGAAAGCTTGTTTTAAACTGTGCTGTTTTGATCAATCCTTTTCCTTCTTCTCTAAGGTTTTCCTTCATAGTGTCTCTCAGTAATTTCAGATGTATTGCTGTCTTGTCTGTCATCCTGTTTGTTACTGGAGATATCCCTCTTCCTTCCCGCTGCTCCGTGGTCTGTTGCCAGTCTGTATTAGGTTTCAAGCATCTTTCAGCAAGAGTCTTGTCTGGAAAGATCTCGTGCTACAGGTGCTAGGCAAACAAGTCAGAAATCTAAGTATATTGCTTGGCTTTTTGTGCGTTTGTTTGCTAGCTGGTAACACATAGTAACAGCTCTCCAATGAGTGGGTAAGCTGTGTGTACTTGAAACCAAAGTTAGTTCTAATTTTAGGTTCTTGAGTTTACAGTGTCCCTTTAACATTTAAACGGTTGGGAGCCAAAAGAGGCTTAGATGGTGTACCAGCAGATGAAATGTTTGCCAAGGTCTTCTCACTGACACCGGATAAGTAATTTGCCAAATAGTACTTAATTCACAATAGATAAAAGGCTGCTACTTACCCTGCATCTCTTCCTGAAAATCTCTCTGTGGATTGAGCCACAGCTTAAAGCTCCTCTCCTTTTAAACATACAGAAGTTGCTTCAGGATTTTAAGTCATAACTGCTTAATGATTAATTTGTGCCCAGATTTTGATGAATTTTGAATCGGAAGAGTTGAAGCATAATGTCCCACTAGTTTGCTTGGGGAGGAAGGGGGTTGCTTCTGAGATGTGACTGTATGCACATGTGTGTGTACCAGATTTGGCACAGAGCGTGTGTGATAGCGAGTAGCAGTAGCAGTATGTCTAGTAATTCATGAATAGTAACGCAGATGTAAAAGGGTTGTCCGAAGTAGTTATGTGATGGTTAAATTTGAAGTGTACTTGCCACATGTAATAAGCTAGTAGTAAGGCTAAAAAGAAAGAATACTTTTTAAAGTATTTTTTAAAAAGCGCGGTCAGCTGATGAGATTCTGTTTCAGCAGAGAAGAGAAGTTTTGTCCTTCAAAACAGCCAGCATTTTGTTCTCTCAGAAGTAAGGCTTTTACAGGGAGAAATCAAATAAGGCTTCGTACAGCCTTTCGGCCCTGTCACACTAACTTCCCTGGCTCGGAATGGTGAGAAAAAGTAGTTGCGTAAGCTAATGGAGTTTCACTTTTCTTACCCCCGCAGTGAATTACTGGGGGGGGAAGAAAGGAGACAGACAATGCAAGACTAGAGCTAAACTTTGTGGGGTTTTAGTGCTGAATTTCCATTTTGCTTAATGGTGAATCACTTCTTTTTTGGGCTTTGGTAGCCTTAGTGAACAGTGTGTGCAGTAGCTCCCGTGAGCACTTGATGTATTACTGTGATTCTAGATCATTTTATTGAAATTCAAATTTCTTACATATAAAAAAAAAAATTTTTCAATTTGTCATGGGAGAAGCTGTCCCAAACTTTGTAATAACTCTCTGAAAGTTTTGCTCACAGAAAATGGTGAAGGAGAATGTTACATTGCTTAAGTCAAACCTTACAGCACAAAAGCTGGATGATTGAGGGAAACAAATACACAGAAAAGGGTGATTGGGGTATGCAAGCACTACTTTTTGAATTTTTTTTTTTCTATAGAGAAAAGCAGAGTCTTGTTATATATTGATGATGAAAAGCTTATGGATGATGATTTCACCTTTAACTGCTTTAAAAATCTGTTGGTAGATTCTCACGTAACTACAGAGGTTCCCAAATATGGTTCAGGTGGAAATTGTTCAGATGAAATAATTACTGGAAAATAGTGTTAAAATCGTGCCACACAGCTTACGTGTGTTGTACTAAAAGGTCTGCTTCTGTGCCAATTTTGGGAAATCACAAGCTGAGTAATAGAGTGCGCGCTAGTTGTCGTTGAGATACTGGTCTGGTGAGGAGTTCTAATAGAATTAATGTTATTTTAGTCTTTTACTCTTAGAATTAGCTTAAATATAGGGAATTACAGGGGAATATTCTGTCATAAATTTTTCCTTGAGGAAGTTAGACTAGTATATAGGTTGCTTCTGTTGTTTGGTTGATTGGGTTTTGGCTGGGGCGAGCATCCTTTCACTGGATACCACTGAGAAGAGCCTGGCTCCATCTTCTTTACTGTCTCCCATCAGGTGTTGATACAGATGGATATGATTCCCACTGAGCCATCTCTTCCCCAGGCTAAATGGTCCTGCGTCTCTCGGCCTCTCCTCTGTCAGAGTGCTGCCGTTACGGTGGAGGGGAGGAAGGAAATAGTGAACCAATCATACCATTTCCAAACAGGGAACGTATTTTGGGAAAACCTACACATGGAAAACAGTGCTCACCCTCTCAGCCCACTTTGGGGAAAAAAACCGCGTATCTGTGTATGTGTCTCTCTCTCTGCCCCAAACCTTAGATTAGTTCCCGTATCAACTCTACACCCTCTCACATCTGTCCCTGGACACTCTCAGTGGGGGTTTAGGAGCTGCGGGGCAACACACCGCTGGCCTTTGCCTTTGCTGCCCCTGTAACCCAGCACGTTGTGTGCTCAGCCTCCTGGCACGTCCTGGAGAGATGCTGGATCTGATCCTGCCCAGGCTGGGGTCCGCAGCAACTCTGCTGGGGGCTGGAGGGGAGAGCAGGATTAGACCCTTGCAAACGGGGATAGCGTACGGTCCATTGTGGAGATGCTGCCTGCAGTCAAATCGCTTAGAATCCGATGTGGGCAAGTACTGTTAGACAAATTCCTTTTTCTTTTTGTAACTGAAACGTGCTCAGGATGGAACACACAGTGCCGGCCGTGTTGTAAGGATCTTTCTAGGAATGACCAAATACACTTTGCTTGAAAGGCTGCGACGTCTTGGTGAGAGGCACGGGCCTCACGTTGGTCAGGAGGCATCTGCAGTGGCAGGCACTTGCCCATTTTTCTATAGAAGTTGCTGTAGAAGAATTGAGATGTGCCTGTGATTAATGTGATAGTCCACCTGATGTCACTATTCCTTCATGTTAATGGCCGCAAAAGCAATCTGTTCAGCTGCTACAAAGAAAAGATGGCTATAAACTCTGAAAAACTTGTTTATGCCGATGTAGTTCCTAATATTTTCACTTAAGTTTAAAATAACGTAACACCAACCTAAGGAAAAATAAGATAAAAGCTGCTTTGAGCTTGATGTTAAAGGACTTATTCCTGGCAAATCGCACCTTCTGCTGACAGATTCGTCTCTACGTACGCTTTGCCAGGGCCACTTATTTTAGCTGCACTCTCCAGAACAGTTAAATATAGGGGTGAGACTCATGTGTTGGGTTTCAGAGGAGGTTTGGCAATGTTTGCTGTAGCTCATTCCAGAACATAATCGTGTAGCAAAGAATATTACTGCCTTCAGAATTTACTGATGTTTTCTGTACTTCACCTTCATTATAAGCTTAGGATGGGAACCTGGTTAAGACACATAAGAAATAGGAGATGAAGTTTAAAACTTGTCAGGATCTCAGTTCCATGATGCAAAACAAAGCATAATCGTCAAGAGAGAGAAGTGCCTTTGTGTAATTTGAATATTCAGCTTTATAAAATGAAACAATTATGTATGACACAATTCCACAACTAATGTACCTTTTCACATCAACTAAGAAAATGTTTCAGGTGTGCCAAGCACAGAAAGGACTTGAAAAACTATTTTAAAATAATCCATGCTCAGTGACAAGTTTTGTAAGATAGAAGGAACTATTTAAGCTGTAAATTATTTGGCCGGTTGGTTGTATACCACTTAGCATGATGAGACTTCATGCTGCATGGACTGTAACAATTATGATTTAATGCCTTTGTTATTAATGTAGGTCTTTTTTGATTCATACCTTTTTGGAGGGCGGATCTGAGATACGGGTTAAAAATTGCAGCCCTTTATACCTCTGCTGAAATGAATTTATGCTGATGTATGAAAGCTTGACAGATTTAAGACAGTATGGATGGAGCAGAAGAGAAAACAAAGTCGTCGTTTGAAGCTCTTAGGTTTGTTTTAGACTTTTCCTTAAAAGGTGAATGATCATATTGAAAATAATCCAGAATTAGGTCCTTTAGGAGCCCTGAGTCCCCCGAGGAGCAGAGGTGTTCAAGCACTCTGTGTTGCGCTGTCTGGATCTGAGGTCCCCTGATGGAAGCGTTGGTCGGAGGTAGGCGTGCAGGTTCCCAGCACAGCGCACACAGAGAGTTAGTCCCAAAGCAGAGGATCTGCAGAAGCTGCCACGCTGAGACGGGAGATGCCGGAGCCAGCCCAGTGGCAGTGCTCGTACGAGCATCGATGAGAGGAATCACACTCAGGCCGCTCTTCAGCTGACTCTCGGAGGCAGCTGCTCCTCGGCCTTCCAGCATCTCTGGGCTTCAGTGCCTGTTCCCATACCTGTGTGCTAAACTCCCCGGCCTAGCAGGTGGCTGGTATTGCCCAAGACTGAGATCCAACACAAGGATGCGTACGCTCCAAGTAGGATTTAAAAGGAATTCTCTTCAGTCCAAATTGTGACAATGTTGAGACAGCTGCCTTTTAACCTTGGCAACCTCTGAACTCCATACATAGCTCACTCGCTTGCTGCACTTTCCTCGTTGCCTGAATTTGCTCTTTCCCAAAGCCTGTGATCTTCAGCCTGACACAGTCTCTTGGAAGGATTCCTGTTGCTGTGGCTTTCCCACTCTGTAACGAGGTCAGCTGGAGTTAAAATGCTTTGTAAAAGTTTGGGTATTCGTAGCTACTCCAAGTTTTCTCTAAGTTTGATTGGACTTTTTAGTATCACTTCCTGTAATACAGGCATAAAGCTTCTATAGGTGTCACTGACAGGTAGCGTCCAGTAAGAAGCTTAGAGCGCTGTGTTACATACCCAAACGATAGGTCAGTAATATCTGATGCAGTTGAGCTCGTACGCAATTCCCTGCACTCCGACAGAATGCGAGATACATACAAGATTATTTAATCTCGAAAACAAATTCTTTTAATGTAGGTTTCTAATGTAATCTAACAAAATAATCAAAAGTCAAGTTTGAGTGCTAATGACCGTTAATGCATCACTTCATTATGCAATTAGCCGTGCATGACTTACACAAGTGAAAGCAGCCCTGGGTATCCTCAGATAAGTCTTTCAAATGGAAAAACTTGTTACAGGATATAAATACTCTGGGGGATTTTGTTGGTGTTTGATTTGAACTTAACCAGCTTTCTAAAAAATACAGGTGCTTCTCAACAGCGTATTTTAATTTGCTGGGTGACACTCTCTAGCCTCCACATGCAACATGCAGTGGGAAGGAACAAAAAAGTTTCCTTTGTCTCTAACCAAGCGTGTGCCCTTCCAGAGTGGAGCTGAGGGAAGAGCTGGGATCCACCGCCAGCCTGGGATGATGCTCTGACTGCGGATGGTGTTGTTTCGTACCCGGCGTGCTCCTCAGACTCCCTTTCCCAGCCCAAGCGTGCCCGCTGCCCCAGGGGACGGGAGAGGACTTGCTAAGTGACTTCCAGTCTTTGTGCGCCGTGTGGACCTGGTGTTTTAATCGGGCTCCTCAGGGAAGTATTGGCAGATGTTTCAGGTTTAGAGATGGGAAGCTACGCACCGATTGTACGGTGGGGAGGTGGCAGGTCGGGGCAGCCCTTTTGCCTGCACTGTCTTAGAAGGTGAGAGCTTTGGGAACAAAGTCTTCCTCTGACGGGCAAAGGCATCACATCTCTCCTTTTAGATGGCTGCCCAGTGGCCTGAACCCCAAGCTGTGGTGTGAGGTGGATCACAAATTCACCTACTAAATGTGTTGTGGGTTTTTTTTTTTAATGTGGTGATTACAAATGGATTTGAGCAAGGTCAGAAATCACATGCTCGTTGAATGCTCAAGCACCTACAGGCTCATCATCTATTTTCCTGCCTGACGTATCCTTAAAGAGGAGCACTGTCAGTAGGAGGGATGTGGAGAGCCTCACTCTGGCACATCTCGTGTTGGGAATTTAATGATGGTTACAGGTTCAATGCATGTCAAAAGGAGATGGTATGCGAGTCCTTTCTGTCTTACATCAATGCCATAGCCATTAGGCTTCTGGATTTCTCTCCTCCTTTTAAGGCAGCCACATACCAGCCTCGGCTGTCTGTGCGAACCTGACCGGCAAACAGAATTTGTGAACTCGTGGGATGAGCAGGAGGCAAACCCTTAGCTGCTCTGCTGTTGCCCACTTTTCAGCGAGGCAGCAGTTACAGCCAGTGACAACATGGTACCTGTTTAGGTACCCTGAGTAATTCTCTGGTAAACCTTAGGAGCCCCAGTGCCTCTAGTTTTAAGCAGCAGATGAATAGTGGAAAACCTGCATTATGAGATGATGGACCGCATATTAAGTATCTAAGCTGAAACAGGGGCAATATTCTTATATGCTTTTCCTGTAGCCCTCAAACCAAAACAGGAATAATCCCATTATACATAAAGTATTAACTCTTGCCTTTGTAGAAACATCTTTTTGAAATACTAGGTTATTTGTTAATGTTTTTTTCTTATACATTCTGTACAAACAAAAATAAATTCAAACCAAGTCAGCTGTATGAGAAGGGACAACGTTTTAGACTCTTGCAGTTATAAGATCTGTAAGAGGACGCCCCTTAGTACCCTCAGCTGTGCTTCTCATTCCAGCTCCTCGGGCAGGGAGGGCAGTTCAGCGTATGGAAGTCAGCAAGGTGAGTGAGAAGCGCTGCAGAGAGGAAGAGGCAAAGTCCCAGCCTCCTCAGGGAAGCAAACATTCACACTTTCAAATTCTTACCTTTGTCCCTCTGAAAAATATCTAGAAAAACTTCTATGTAAATACAATTCTATACAGTATTTACACTGTATACTGGCAAGGTCACCAATACAGGAAGAAGTGATTTTCTGCAGCAGAGACAACTATAACTAAGCTGTTGCATGAAGTAGTTTCAGCTGAGCAGGAAAGTTAGGCAGAAAGTTTCAGCCAGGCAGGACTGAGTTATTTAAGGTCAGCTTTGTAAAAGGAAGCAGATCTGCTGTAAACTCAACATTGCTCTAAACAGCTATATGCAAGATGACAAGGAATACATTCTGTGGGATGCAGAGCTATTAAGTGCTGACAAGTTCATCTTAGAAACAGGATTTTCAAGTCAGATAATGAATAGCTAAGATAAGAACTCAAATTATGCTCAGATGTAAAGAGTAGCATAGACAAAATGCATACGTCGTAGTAGCAAAATAATAAAAGTAACAAGAAGGAGCATGAACTTCTCTTAGGCCTCTAAAAACTGTTAGAAGTAATCAGTAGCAGAGGGAGTGAAGTTCCACGTGAACAAATCATCATCATTGCCTTTAGGAAGTTTAAACTATTTGGATCAATAAAATACAGATTATAGTGTAGTGAGAGATAAGCTGTAAAACTCCTACAATAATAAACCTTCATAATGAGGATGCTGTGAATCTACCATTATGTATTATAGCTGTAAAGATCAAACAGTTCATAGTGAACAGCAGTTTGATTTTAGCAGACGTTTATTATTCTGTTCTTTAGGTTCAACTCTTGCTGAACCAGCGTTGGTAAGTTGTGCAATTTAAATATGAGATTAATTTTAAAAAGTGAAACGGTGATCTGAATGGTGCTCCACATCACCCTCACCATCCTTTTTAATGTATAGTACCACAGTGACATAAACTTCCCCTGTAGAAATGCATGGACCGGGAGGTCAGATCTATTCTCAAAGGTGGGGAGTGGAAATGATGTTGGAGTACCAGACTGGTTATAGGTCAGAAACTAACACTCTCAAATTAAGACTGCGTGTTTCAGTCCACGTTTGCAAATATTAAAATTAAGTCCTTTATTGACAGAAAGTTACTAAGCAGTGCATACTGCATATGCAAGCCTACGCTGTGGTCAGCAGGCCTAGGAGATAGCAACAAGCACCTCTTGTTCATGCATCTGATTGATAATAAAGCCCTGCAAACAGCAACTGCAACCAGCCATCTCTTTTCCCATGCACACACCCCCAAACGCTCAGCCCACACGGACAGTGGAAAGCAGGCGTCTGGAATTAGCAGCTATCTAGCGTGGCAGGCATCGGCGTTAAGGATTTGATATTCTCTTGTTGAGCAAGCAGATCCACTGACAGCATTGAGATTAAGCAGCCACCGCAGTGTCTAACAAACAACGTCCTACTCACGTAGACTCTACGAGTGTCTCTGTGCAAAAACTGTCTGGTGCAGGCTGGCCTGTCTATGCGAGAAAGTTTGTCCGAAAAACTTTGCTTGTTCTTGGCTGTGCAAGGAATTCGGTCAAAGTGGGGTGGAAATGCTACCGGTGCCAGCAAGAAGTCACAGGGAACTGAACTTGGTGGAGGTGTCCTCAGAGAAGGGTGTGCAGGCAGGAATTGCAGGGAATATTCCTTTTCCTATTCCTCTTGAAATACTTTCTGCTTCAGCCATGTGACAGTAAATCTAGATTTGCAACGCCTATCACCAGGTTTCAAAAACAAATGTTGTGGCCAGTCAGTGCAGTCTGTACAAACTAGTAGAAATGCTGCTGACTGCAAAAAATCTTGAAAAATGTTGAAGCAGGCTGTTGCAGTAGTCTTTGTTCCATGTCAGATAGTGTCTGTTCTCACACAGCTGGGATAAACGTTATCAAGTGCATGGCTAGTTTGATAGACACCAAATTATACCAGTGCCTGGCCTTGATCAAATTTACCTTGCCGGATGAGCATACACAGGCCTGACATGAGCAAATCTGGAGCCATGGCCTTATTCTATCAATTCAACACCTCCGGCTGCTGGTCAGAGCGCAGCTTCCAATAGGGAACCTGCCCAAGCAGGTTAGTGTTTTGAAACTGAAATTGCAAGATGGAGTTTGCATGTAATATTTTAAATCCAATTCTGTAGACGAGAGCCTTGGTGACAGGCAGGGAAGAGATTGTGATGAGTAAAACTAATCAAGAAGTCGGGGGTTTTTTTCAGCTGCCACTTAGCCCCTTGATTCCGCCTTTGGTTTTTGGTTCTCTCCTGGCTCTCTCCGATTCACACAGCTGAGCTAGGATCTTTGCTGCTGCGGAACAGCACAAAGAGCTGAAACAGCATCGCTGTCACTGGCAGACACAGAGGAGCCGTCCGTGCCGAAGGACTGCTGCATGCAAACCGGGCAGCTCAACAGACACGATCCTACCCCGGCTGTTGCAAAAGAGGCACCAGGCCCTTCGGGCAACCACAACAAACACCAAGTGGGTTTGGCTGGAGAGACTGGGAAAGGGCGGCAATAAACAAAAACACGCCCAGGGTCAGAGTTCCTACTTCTGCAGCCTGATGTCAGATTCCTTAATGTCAACAAATACTTGGGATGTACGTGTATAGCCTTCTACTATAATTTAGTGTAAACATAGCTATGGTGGCTGGCTTATCCACTGAGCTTTCTTTGCAGGCATACAATGCAGTATGTACATGTCTCTCTAGCACGTATAGTGCAAAATACTGTATTTACGTATCTACATTATAGACTGACAGTTTTGAAACAAAATTGTGATCTTCCTAAGTAGTCTAATAATTGACATAACTAAAATACTATGTTTCCCTCTTCTGTTCCTAAGCAGTAAGTGCAATATACATACTGAGCATGAAAGCTCTCACATATGAGCAAATGTAACATATTTACTAATTTAGCCATTAAATTACTTCAATAAAACATAGAATTGGATTCTAATCTGAAAGCATTAAATAGATCTTTTTTTCAAACTTGGAGATTACTTGGGTACTGTCAAAAGAGTTGTAAGTTTAAGCACAGCTGCCTTCATTTTCCTGAATAAACTATTTTCATATCCTATCTTATTTTCCCCTAATTATAAATTGGAAAGTAACTGAATCTCATGTTGAGATGACAAATAACATAATTAGTGTCTTCACTTTATCACGGTCTATGACCAAATCTCATTTCATAAGTCATTTGATTGCCACTTACTAATAGCATCTTACTCTCTTGAGGGAGAGGACATACTAGGAGCATCTCTATGCTGGAAAGATGTAAGAAAACTCACTTCAGGGTGGGTGGGAGCAAAGTTGCGCCTATGTTACCCTGTATGCACCCTGGTACTGCTCTCTTCTTCTCCTGGGATGATACAGAGCACCGATTCTAGTTGCCAAGTTAATTGTATTGGGACTTCATCCCTGGCCAGCTCCAGTCCACGTCCACTGTAGCAAGCTGGCAGCACAGGCATCTCGTGTTTCTAAGGCTGAAGCTTAAAAAACATGGAAACAAAGCCAATTACAGGGTGACCAGCGCATTACTTACAAAGTCTGCGGTCTCAGGAGTTCATGTTTCAGACACTACTCGACAGGTAGAGTATAAAAGGAGGTAAAAGAGGGGGAATGATGGGTTTAGGAAAAAAGGAGAGACATCGTATTTCAGGTAGGGTTTTTATTGGTTTTCAACCGAGATGTCCCTACCACAACTGAATATGTAGTTTCATGTTCTGTATATGATATGCATGCTTTACCAGTCTTCTAAAAATAAAACAAAAATTATCTCTTTTTATAAAGTTCAAGAATATGATAATTTTATTCTAAATTTTCATGGAAGTAAATCCCCACATTTTTAATAAATTAACTGCATTATTTGCACAATGATGATGAAGCAGTCAAGTAATTCATTGTATTAAATAATTGAGGGAACTAAATAAATAATAAAATCATTCTATAAATACATGCATACCAAGCTTAGAGAAGCAGCTTATAGTTGTGTAGTGTGCAAAACCTTTTGTGCACACATCTCTCCTATCAGCAAGGCCATGGCAGACAAGAACAAATGTATGCCATATAATTTCTCAAGATGAAAACCGCTCAATATCCAAGCAGATCTCCCTGGAATAACAAAATACGCAGCACAGTCATTTCTGTACCAAACCCAGCTTCATAACTCCAGCCAGTCTTTAAAATTGAAAGCTCTTTAAGAAGCAGTCAGTCAAACAATAAAAACAAGGACTGATTGAAATTGTTTTGGCAAAATAATTTGCTGTGAGAGAGTCCCGGAATACAGAAGAACGTTAAGAGATACTGCAGAATAAAACAGTGTTTGCACACACCCTGAACCTGTTTCTAAACAAAAATGGAGTGTTAAGAAAAACAGTTCTTTGATCCAAAAGTCAGTGTCAGGTTGCCAATGTTACTTCACGACAGAAACAGTATTTTCATGTTGGTTTCCAAGTAAGTGCAAGAAGAATTGAAAAGCCGTGCTAATGTGGACAGGGACAAAGATGTAAGCAGTGTATAATACCATAACTAACATAGTAATGTTGAAAGTGTAGAAAAGCAGTTTTTCCCAGGGCTCCATGAGATAGCTGCAGGTGATTAGTTCAAACTGGCAGTACAGCCAATAGAGATAGTTCTTCAGGCTCTTAATATCCATCTTCAGCTTTGTGCCACTTCTGAAAGCCCTCCCTATTACAATAAAGGATAGTTAGTAGAAACAGAAACCTCACAAAAAAGAAAAAGGCAAAGATACATAAAAACATTGTATGGGCAGTAGCTCCATGCTACTCAGTTTGCGCATACTGACTATTTTTAGTAAATGATGTATTGAAAACACAAGAGAGCTAAAAACCCAAGATTGCAAATACATTTTAAAGCATAAAACATGATCAGATAGTAACAGACTAGCATGAGTCATTCTTTTACCCTATGCCATAAAAGGCTTAATTTGTATTCCTTTTTCCTTTCCTACATTCAGTTCTGAACATGACAGTCCAATTTAGACCACTATGTACTGGGCACTGTTATTTACCAAGGAGGTTCCACAATATCTATTTCCCAGAAACTGGTTACCCAACTGTTGCAATTCCGTTCTCCAAGCCAAACTCTACTTTCATAACTTCGCTTTGCACAGGATTATTTAAGACTCTGTTGAAGCGGCGTAATTCAAAAAGCATTTCAAACCCTCTCTCCTTCACCATTCATAGATTTTGACGTAGAACTTGGCTAGAAGTCTGATTTCTACTACTGTAGACTGAATTTTATGTTTCATGCTGCTGGAATGCAAACTGGGAGAATGCAGAATACCACACATCCAGAACTACAATAAAAGGAAACTATATACAGATTATCCAGCTGCTTCTACAACAGAGATTGATCTGTTGCCAGAATGAAAACACTGAACTTTATTTTAAAGCTTTGTGTTCAAATTAGCACTAATAATTATTAAGTGTTACATTATATTGTCACCAGAATACAGAACTGGAGAGGTAAAGGGAAAACAGGACTATTTCAGTTACTGGTGCTTCCTGTCATTTGGCAAATGCGAGGAGACGAAACAAAAACTGTGATTCCCCTCTTTTTAATTGGAAAGTTAAGAACTTTTGGTGGTGTCAAGATCTGCGGAAAAAAACTTATTCCACAGAAATTAAATGCAACTTCACAGATCTGTATAGAGTGGGATTTTATCTGAACAAAAGCCCTTCCTAAAGTTTTTAGAAAAAATTTGCCTCACCTTTTCCACTTTACTTCCATAGCTTCCACACCTCTTTTCTGTCCAACAGGTGAGATAGATAGACTAGGTAATGCTTCTGTAGTTGAGAATTATTATTAACTACTTTCAGCAATATCCTTGCTATATCTGTCACATTTCTGTATATTTCTTGCAGTTTTTACTAAATCCAGGTTATACTTAAGCCTCTTACCATCAAATGTATTGCCAAGCTACTTTGAGGAAAGACTTTCCTTACAAAAAATGGATTTTGCAAAAAGTAGAACTTACCTCTTCACTTCTCCCTGATGACAAAGTATCTAGATGAGAGATGCTTCCTCACACTTCTGCCTTTTGCAGCTGAACAGCTCATGTACAGATTGAGAAGCAGAAACAATTAGCTTTGATCCTCAATTACAGAGTGTGTGTCCTCCATACTCCGCCCTTCTTCACTATTGCTAAAAACTCCTCTGGCCGAAGCTCTCTGCATTATGCAACAAGGACAGCCATCGTCTGGCTCAGTACCGCACTCTCATG
Source organism: Harpia harpyja (assembly GCF_026419915.1). Taxonomy (NCBI): domain Eukaryota; kingdom Metazoa; phylum Chordata; class Aves; order Accipitriformes; family Accipitridae; genus Harpia; species Harpia harpyja. The sequence continues at coordinate 42,382,654 of NC_068951.1, forward strand.
ATAGCATTAATTTGATAATTTGTACAAAGTCAAAGTTGAAGAACTGCAGGTAGGGAGGAACATAAAAGGCTGAAATACTATTTAGGACAAGCAGCAAAAAATGTTTACAATTATTGCCTGCCTTAGTTTCAAATCTCAAAAAATATCTCTGCTTCTGTGGGACTTTACAATGCAGGCTGCCAAAGTTCCTACAAGGTGCCATTTAATGTCCATGCAAAAATATGGTGTCAGAGTTAAGTAGCCACAAAAATGTAGCTCAATTAATATGTCACAGGAAAGTCTCTGGTGAAGCCACCACCTCCTGCAACCTTTGATTAATGCCACTTTCAAACAGTTCCCAGTCTTCTCTGCATCGGTATCTCCCAGCCCCATATACACACCTCAGTCGTCCTCATCCAGAAACGCCCGGGTGAAGAGAGTATGTGGACAAGATTTCTACAAGGAAAAGATGGTGAGTTTTTCTTAAAAATGCTACAAAATAAAACCAAGCCACAATGCTTGAGGCATTTTAATGATCTAATTGGACAAGTAAATTCGGTAGAAATCTGCATAATATATTATGTTCTAAACTATCTGCCTGCAGTCAAATCATTTCCACATATGAATCAGCTTCATTCTGGTAGAATATGCCACAAGCAATGTCTAAGGCATTTGAACCTCACCTTCTTTCAAACCTTCCTTACTAAACACAGCCTGAGCTGATCTATTAGTAAATGCTGACCTGCTCCCTCAACCTTTTTTTTTTCCCCCATGGTTTTCAACAAAATAAAATTTTCTGTTTAAAAACTGTCCACTTTCCATAGAAAATTCAGAAACAGTAAACCACTGCCCCTGGCAGCAGTAGTCAATATGCCCCATGCCTTACCTTTCCCCTGCAGAGCCAGGCGTCTGCCACAGGAGTGCATCTCCCGAGCTGTCCGAACTACTACATCTGGACGATATAACTGAGGTTGGGGTTTAGAGAGTGGACTCATCAAATGTGAAATATAATCGCCCTGGAGTACTGCTGCAGGATTCTTATCTCAAGAGTTTCTACTTTCAACCAGACTTTCTCAGCTACATATTTCAATGGAGTATGGAGGGCTGGGGTAGGATGAGGAGGGGTTTAGGGTTTTTTTTTTCCATGAAGATGTTGGTGAGAAACAACATATACACGGTAGAAACAACATTCGACTACCACAGTGCCAACGTTCTTGGCAGGCCAGAATCCCTGCTTCATGTTACTCACCTTCCCTGTGACGTAGATCAGCCTCTTCTGAATCCTTTAGCAAGATGTGGCAGCAGAGCACCGATTACCAGGGCAGCTGAAGGCAGGGCTGTCACCTCCGTGCTCTCTGAATCATCTCCAAAAAACATTTGCATAAAAGCCAGGAAAACTCGGGTCGGTATTTCTGCCGTTCTCAAGTGCACAAAACTGTACAGATGTTTTCGTTCTTTTCAATAATTCTCCACTAGTTCTTTCAATAACAAATTCCCCAAGTTGAAACAATGCAGAAAGTGAGACTTGTCTGGCTTTGCTTTAGTTCTAACAGCTTCATAAAGTTTTCACCTGACAGCTGAGAGCTATTGCAAAAGAGGTAGGTGGCAGTGCAGAAGATCAGGCAATTTCACAGAAATAAAATGCTGGGGTAAGCAGAATCCATTCCCAACCTAATGCTGTAAGCAGATCTTGGTCGGTGGTATGTAAAGCCCCCAGGAATCCTCTCCTCGCTTTCTGAGCAGCCACTCCTGCTGCTTTTCCCAGCTTCTACCCCAAGGGGAAATAAGAACTCGTGAATACCTTTCACAATTCGTAATCAGATGTGTGTAGCTCCACGCAGAATACAAGATTTGCCTGAAATGCCTACCTCTTAAGGCGGTTGTAGCCTATGTGCTTTAAGACACTTTTCCCTACACAGGGAAGAAACAGAAATAGTCTTCAAGATTAAAAAAAACCAAACCACCATCACCAACAAAAAACCCAGACAAAACCATACTGCTACATTTGGTAAGACGCTGTGACGATGACTGCAGATGCATGGAGAAAGCATTTTTTTGCAAAGATCTTACTCCGAAGAGCAGTCTCCAAAGAGACTCTCCTGGATAGCACTCTGTCCCTGAGGGGCTGGTCCCTTGTTTTCAGGTCTCTTGATCATGTTACCCACACAATTAAATTTCAAAACCTATTTTTACTCCTTCTCACTGTGGTTTCCAGCCAAACAAATTCAAACACAGCCATATAAAAATCATACAGTGACACAGCATACTTCTTCCTAGCAAGGGAAACATGAATTAAAAGAGCAAACCAGAAACATTCAAATTACCACTGCACTAAAGGAAATCACCAGCCTCCCTTTTTTAAGTTCAGTGAGGTTCCCCATATGGAAAAGCGGCTGCTTCTGGTTTATACAGGATTTAGCACATTAGCTCCATAAGCAGAAGTAAGGGGTTTTTTCCTATTATTTCATGCCTTATAATGGGATCCTCTGATGTCTAATAAGGTGTAAACCCATACTGAGGCATTTGCTCTGCATTTGGCTTCAGAATGGCTGTCTTCTGTGTGGCTTCTCTGCAGTCTAGTAAGGACTATGTAATAATGCTGCTTTTCTTTTCTTGATCATCTCTTTTGACAAAATTTGTATCTTTGATTTCAGTAGTTCTTTTCCTGATTTAACTGAAATTGGCCATGGGTTAAAAAGTATGGTATGTAGGAGTATAGAGGGAGAGAGGTAATGAAAGAAAATAAGCCTCATTTCCGTAGAAGACTGAGCTAAAAATGCCTGAAATATCTCTGCCTCACATCTATACACTGTGGTAAGTCCTTTATCGGTCTACTTAAAATTTAGACACTGGAAAATAATCGAAGCAGAAAGTCAAGGTGATCAGGACAGCTTTCTAATCTACCCCATCCGTCTATCCACACAAAGCAAGGCACAGACAAGTTTATTTGGTCATAATAGCATACTTTTTCTTCTTTCCAAGAAGATAGATCAGTTTGATCCATTTTGGCTCCAGCACTGCTTGGAAAGAATGGAAAGAAGCAACATTGCCTATGAATTATTAACATACTGGGGAGGCAGTCTGCTGCAGCTCTGCGCGACAGCCATCATCTGCATGTGCACTAGTACAAGCTCTTCTGGCTGCAGCTTCAAGTCCGGAATGTGGTTCTGCTCAGCTCGGCAACCTCTTCCTGCCATCCCCTCGCGCTGGGAGGGAGGACACATCAGGGAACTAGTCAGGCCTGGCAGGACAAAGATGTGCCAGCACCCTCAGTCTGCGCACAACCTGACCACACAAACACAGGCGCTGGACGAAGGGACAGGAAGGAAACACATGACAAGGACAGGGAGATGGTGGGAGGTTGGGCAGGCCAAGGCAGCCCAGGCAAAGATGAGCTTAACCTGCTACACAAACAGTGGTGCCAACCTCCTCCTATGAACATCTGCAGCCTCTGATAGTCGTCATCTGTCCTCAAGACACCTGAGCACCAGCTTCACGGCATAGGGAAAGAAACCCAGCAATAAGGAATGGCTCATATAATCAGCTGTTAGCTTGGCTTGCCAATACAATTAAGCTGCAACAAATAAGCTACAGAATATACGCTACTGTTCTTGGAAAGAAGAAAAACTGCCCTATAGTGTAGAACAGGCCAGTTCTTAAAAAGGCTCTGTTCTGGTGTAAAATATCCGGCATGCAGCCCCACAAATCCTGGCACCAGATGACAGGTTTATCTGGAGCGGTATCACGCCTGGAATCAGGCTGTATGACACCACGTAACAACTAGATGAGGAATGTATCTTGATGAGGAATGTATCCTGGCTCCAGCTTATAAGGGCTTGACTTACTGCCATTTGTAATGCAAATAACATATTTTAATTATTACATTGTTGTCTGCAAGAGTCATAAGATTTCCCAGCATGCTTCCCCACATCTGGCTAGACGAGTTCAGGAACATTTTTAATTCTACATCAAGACAGATAATTAAGTGAAAACTATGGAGGCTAGTGATCTCCAAAAGCACAAGGAGTATGCAGAGTTGGCCCAGAAGGATTAGGCACAGACTATTTCAACTTGAAGTAAGATGGTATCATACCATTTAATATGTTGCAAACTGAGCGTTTCATAGAAGTTGGGCAGTTAAGCATGTCAGTTGTGAAGAGCAGTGAACCCAGACCTTCCCAGTTGCAATTGTTTATCTTACTATACAGCTCACTCACATAGTTTTTTATTTAGCTACCACTGATGCACAGGCAACTCGAGCAAAGCAAGTTTCTTCTGCCCACCAGTGTCCCAGCAGTATCTAAAGCATGCTCTTGTGGGGCAGTCTGCTGTGACAGTCCTTGCACGCCTGGTCTCTCACCAAGGTCAGGGGTTCTTCTCTAAGTGTGGTTCAAATTCACCACATTTTCCAGCTCCAGTCTGTGCATTGTTCCTTCACCTGGCAGACTTTCACATCCGTTTCTGAACTGAGGATGGGTCATTTAGGAATAGAAAAGATAAGGGAAGCTATGTGTTCCTGCACTGAGCCGCTAAGCCCTGCTTTCTCCCTCTTCTCTAAGCTGTTAACAATGTTTATGAGTTTCAGTTCTTTTCCCCAGTGTTGCCCATGCTGTGGTATCACTCAACATGTAACTGATGTTGTTTCAGGTGTGAAGCAACTATAACCAAAAAGGAAAAGCTGCCTAAAAGGAGTTTAAAATCTAGAACTGTACAGATTCAAAGCCACGACTGTGAGTTGCAGAGCTGAATGCCCAGCCTGGGCCTAGGAGCTGATTAAACTGGGAGTTCTCCTAAGACCAAGATACCCCCGTTCTCTAACTTCCAGGCTCATTCTGTAGTTTTATTTTAAAACAGGGGTGATACAACCCTAGCTATCTTGCAGACTTTCAGCACATTATACAAAGAACTGACTGAAGCAGTAAGGAGAAGAAATTTCATTTAGCTTTTAGTAGAGAAATAGCTGTGGTTCTTCTTTATTTTAGACATTTTTACATGCATACAGCAAATCATATGCACAATGACAGTCATATGACAAGCATATATCAAATACTATGGAAGAATTTATTAACATAGGACTTTAAAAAAAAAAGTGCATTTTCTCAACCAGATTATTTATTCTGTAAACTATTCTAAAATCATACTTCCTGTCATTAGCCTATTTGTCAGGTACACAGAAAATTACATCAGGATGCCCTGCTAAAAGTGACACCACAGTAGAGTGCCACAGGATGGGAATCGGGGACTTCCCATCAGTACTGGTCAGGGACATCACATCCTCCTACACTCCCATCTCCTCTTGTTTCTTTTCCCCTCCTCACTGAGATCAGAAGTATATGCACCTCTGGTGAACAGTCTGAGTAAACATTTCAACTACACAGTTCAGTGAAATTCCACCTTTAATTAAGAACTCTGAAGCTGACTCCCGAGTACTCCTGCAGCAACTGGGTCTCGAGAGATGACAAAAAGCTACTGCAAACTTCAGTTGTGCTGCCAGCAAATACAGTTGTCTCCCACGTGTGTGGAGTAGAGGGTTTCTATATACAGGCTCATGATAGCAACAGCTGCAGCCCCAATGTGCTCCATTAATGCTTCATCCCTTTTCCAGGAAGACACTCAGCTGCCTGATTCTGTCACAGGCATTGAGGGAATCCCAAAGCCTTCATGACTTAGCCCAGTTGCATAAAAGGCAAACAAGGGCTCTTTAGTGGGCAACAATTAATTTTAAATCATTGCAGCATGAAACCCTCCCACATCTAATGCTGAAACCACAGGAAACAGTGCACTGGGTTCGGAATATGCAAAAGAACATTCCACTTACGGATCATCAAAAAGGTAATAGCTGTGTGCTTGGTTCTCTCTCCCAGGTGTCAACACATACTTAGCAAGGGCTAAGAATCCACCAGAACTGGTGCACTGTACAGAAGATTTCTCTGGAAGATAAATTAGCATAGGGTGAGGTCCAACGAGCTGGTTTCCAGGAGGAAAGACAAGGAATTAAAAATTTGATTTTTTAAAGAAAATATGCAAGATGACAGGATGAGCTCAGTGATTTTGTCTTGTTTTAACTAAGGCAGTTACCAAAATGGGTGTCCCTTCCTGGGCAAGAACAATGAATTCTCACTCACATCCTCTGTAATTTCAGCTGTGGCATCTAAAGCCTACCCAAAGCTTTTACCACCCCCCAAAAAAAGCTCTCAAAGCTGAATTCAGTATTTCAGCAGAGTATAGCTCCTCATCCAGCTGTTACCAGGAGACCCAGCCTTGCTCAGAGAAAACAGCCCAGCCAGTCGGCTGGCGAGGGGCACAGTGTCTCTGCCAGGCAGGAGCCCTTGGTCCTTACTTTGTGAAGGGCAAGCAGGAGTCACTATGCGCTCGTTGCCACAAAACGAACCCAAAAGAAAAAGAGAAAAAAAAAACCACCAAAAACCCCAAAACCAACTCACACAGATCTCATCTTTTCATTACAAGCAAGGGGAGAAGGGCGGCTGTGCAAAAATCTCCTCAGCACCTGCGGCGTTGTTCGCCACAGCTGAGCCCACAGGGGTACCCCTGGGCTGCCGGCCCTCTCCACCTTCTCAGCCCTCCCGCCTGACCCTCACATCTCCTCAGCCTTCCCGCCTGCCCCTCACGTCTCCTCAGCCTTCCCACCAGCTCCTCACACCTCCTCAGCCTTCCCGCCTGCCCCTCACATCTCCTCAGCCTTCCCGCCTGCCCCTCACATCTCCTCAGCCTTCCCGCCTGCCCCTCACATCTCCTCAGCCTTCCAGCTGCCCCTCACATCTCCTCAGCCTTCCCGCCTGCCCCTCACATCTCCTCAGCCTTCCCGCCGGCTCCTCACACCTCCTCAGCCTTCCCGCCTGCCCCTCACATCTCCTCAGCCTTCCCGCCGGCCCCTCACAGCCCCCTCAGCGTCCCCACCGGGCTTCCCGCGGCTACCGGCCCGTGCCTCGCCCTGTGCTGCTGCTTCGCGTCGCTCCCTCTGCCCCGGGCAGCCAGCAGCACCTGCCCTACAAGGTAACACAGCCAGTGTCGTCCCCCCCCGGCTCCCTCGGGCCGCCGGCCGGCCGAGAGGCGTCGAGGAGGCGCGGGCACCGCTCCAGGCCCCACCGAGGCGGCAGCTGCCTACAAGCCCCAGCAGCCCCCGCGCCACGGAGGCGCCAGCAGCGGCGGGAGGGCGGCGCAAGGGCTGCTGGGGCCGGTAGTCCCGGGGGAAGGCCGGGCGGAAAGGCTTAAGGAGCGAGGGACGGCGCAGGTCGTGGGCATATCGTGAGAGGAAAAATGCAGTGTGGGCGTAGCGTGAGAAGTTAAATTGTGTCCGCGACAGTGACAGAGTGAGAGCAACCGCACAGGTCTCAGAAATTCTGCTTACACGGTGTTGGTGGCATCCACCCTCCTCATGACTCCTCCAGCCCGCACCTTCTCCCTTTCTCTGGCAGCAGTGATGCTATGTGAACAGCTTGGGGGGCTTTATGCTCATATTTTATTCCACGTTTTCCAAAACAGAAGTGGTTTTACTCAGATGAGCCTCTTCCCGTCCGTGTCTCTTACCTCAGGTGGAGCGAGCGACCGCGCGTCCCAGCCAGCCCACAGGGCCAGCAGCCGCCCTCAGAGCAGAGTGCTTCAAGTAAGCGGTGCCCACCATTTCACTGCATTTCTTTTCAGCATAGACATGTATTTGGTGAGTAAGATCCAAATTAGCTATAGTAAGAGAAAATACCCTTTAAAATCTAATTATACATTTTCTACAGACATCAGATAATTAAGAGCGTTCTGAGGAAGAAAATAGTTCCTGCCTTGTGTAAGTGATCCTTTGAAAAGGCAAATTTGAGAACATTCGGTGTATCCTTTGACTGTGACAAAAGTGTCTCCAGAGGAATTACAGTACTAGGAAGTATTACAGTCTTTTCTGTAATTGCTTTAAGAAGTACATGACATTCAAATGTGTCTGTTAAGAAATGCTCTCTTTTCTTTCTGTCTAGGCACAGGTATAAAATTTGAGAGTGTCTTTATCTTTTTTCAGCATTTTTTTTTTTGTTTAATTTTGTAGACTATTGCTATTTTAGCATGGATTCTTCCTTGCTTCCTCAAACCCAAGGTGGAGGTGTTTGTTCCTTGGTGTGCATAACTGTGCTCAAGTGAACGGGCCTTCAGAGCAACACAGCACACGGCCACAATTGTGGACATGAACAATTTGGCAGGATAAGACACCAAAATTAGATTTACCAAGTTATTTAATGCATCACTCCCAATTGTCTTGGGGAGGTTTTAGATACCTGCATAGCTTTGAGCTGTAGACACTGGAGTAGAAATGGCGTGGTCATTTGGGTACTTACTCTTTTTCAGTAAAATCCTAGTTGGTAAAATTCTGCTTGGATTTCAGTACACAGTGTAAAAAGTGAAAACGATACAAGGGGAAAGCACTGGAAAACTGAATAATCCATCCAAATAATACATACTTTTTCTCCAAAAGGCCACATCAGCCTGCCTGTATGTGCTTTATCTAAAACTTATTTCAAAAAAGTCTTCATCAATGTCATCAAATTGAAAATATTTATCTTTTTTTTAACTAAATTTTCTTGTATCCCTACACTTTTAAAATTCTGTTTCAATCTCTGGTGCTTTATAACTACGAGGAAGAAGAATATTCCATGCACCTTTGAAAGGAAAAAGGTGGTATGGATTATGTATAATAATGGAAAGATTGCTAGAAGTTTACCTTCTGCTAAGATATTAGCCCAGACTGCCTCATGGATGCCTTTCACAGGGCAGAAGATGACTTTCAATGAAATTTAATCTACTATAAGAGGAGCAGAGAAGACAATTGAAGACTCAGGAAACAGTTTGTTTTCTTAATTGCTGACTCTTAGGAACTAGAGAAGTGAAAATCCTCACACTACTGTGAAAGTGGAAGTAGGGATAAATCAAGGAACGACTTGAAGAAAACAGCAAACCCTGCAGCTTCAGTATCCTGGAACGTAATCTGCTTAACAGAGAGAGAATTGGCCCATCAGCGGTGCTCCACAAATAAGGAACAGGGATTTGCACTTTTCCAGGCTGACATAATTAGTCACTGCTTCCTACAAAAATACAGAAAGCAATAACCAGGCTATTTCAATCCGCCAGATCCTGCCTCTTCTGACTGTCAAACCCACTCATGCTAACATGTTAGAGCTCGGCTTACAGAACTGAGACGTTTGCACCCAGAGAGGATTGTGCCCTTTCTTTGATCACCATCTCTGCTCTCCCGAATAGCTTCCAACAGCCAAGCATAACGAGGTTCAGCAGTACGGAAAATGCCAGCACGCTGGAGTCATCTGTGCCCCAAAGAGACAGCTAATTCACCTCACGCTGCCGTCAAGCCCCATGCTGTGGGGCTGAAGATGCGTGTTTTACAATTGGCTCATCACGGTCAGCAACGCCTGTCATCGCTTCCAAACCGGGATGCTTCAGGAGTCAAAGTGTGTCCCGTCACCTTTTCCTCTCGCAATGCTAATTAGACTCTGTGCTCTGCAAGTGCACGACAGAGACATAAAAGACGTTGATGAATCTTGTTTGTTGCTGCCCTGTAACTGTAATAAATGCACCTCAGGACAGGCAGATGATCGAGCAGAAATGTTAGAATTAATCCTGTGTTTTAGAAGTGAAACCAGCAGATAAAACAGTTTCTGCTTTAAGACATTCATATTAGCTCATTAAAACTATATATGGGCCCCAAGCAGAGACCCTTCACCTTTGCCCAGAACTCTTTCTCAAAATTAGTTTCTACTGTGGCACATGAAGAGGAAAAGCCTTGCTTTCAGGGCTAATTAGCATGAAAAGAAATTGTTTATTCTTGGATTGAAGAATAATGTCCTGTGTGAAAGAGATTTGCAGGTATGAGAGAGTCAGACAGTGGAAATTGCACAGAATGCAGCAATTTATGTTCAAAATTAATCTCCCTAGCCAGAGTACTAGAAGTTTATTATTTGAAAAGAAAATCTTAACATCTATAAACAATTTTTAAATTGTCTACAAAGAACACAAATACATAAAATTTGTGTCTCCTCTGTGTGCATTAATTTCTCTGACTTCATTTACTTTTCATCCAGTCTTTCTATATAAGAAGCTTTATAAAATCGGAAGGCTAAAATACACAGAAGTACGTATTTTGCTTAACTATGTTACAGTTCATTGTTCTCCAGGACACGTGAATTTGAAACCTTCAGATAGCTTTTTTAAGTTAGCTCGGGCCATCTATACTTTGTAGTACCAGTTATCAGAAAAGTGGATCCACCTTGTATTTTTATTCCTGTAATTTCTGAGTAATGACATTGATCAATTGTGACTGAGAATTTGAGGCAGATTTTTCTTAATCTTTATGTATTTTTTATCAGAAAACAAGTCCTCTGCATTTCTGCACTGCCAAGATAATCAGTGATGCTGCTTCTTTATTCATATTATTTTGACAGAGGTTCAGACCTTTATTCTCTTTATTTAGATAGTTCTTTTACATGTGTCCTAGTTTCTCTAGGACTATGGCATAAGAAATGGGAATTTATTTTCAGTGTAATTCCGAAATCACCACTGACAAAAATAAAATCTGAAGGATAATTGGAACTATTCTAGAAATACATGAGGAAAAAAAGGAAAATAAATATATTCATAGCTTATAATTTAAAGCAATGCAAAAACAGTCTGTGTAACTGTTATTACGCACTGTGTTCACATGCAGGCACGCAAGTGGCAGAACAGTACATATTGTACTAGTGGTACAGTAATGTTAATTGGGTATTTCTTCTGTTATGAAATTTTTGCTTGTCAGCTTTAACTGTATTCCTATAAAATACTTTTTTGTGTGAAATTTCTTAGGTTTTATTGCTGTCTTCTGAGAACTATTTCATACTATTGCAAGAACTCACGTATGGATCAGCAAAGAGGTTTCTGTTCTGTAGCTTTATTTTCAGTGTAATCAAGCACTACCAGAGGGATGCTACCCTGTATATACATACCTAAAAGGTGGATGCTTTGTTAAATATGATACAGCTATTTGCTAAACAATAGATCAATAAGAACTGGGACTCTTGAGTTTTAATCTTTGTTCTGCCTTACCTCCTTCGGTGCCCCTTCATAGTTGCAAACTGCGAAAGCAGTGGGTCTTTGAGCCAGAAGGTCTCATTTTTAACATTTCTCTTTGCATTTCTCTTTATAGCCTTCTCTTATTAATAGCCATTTGTCAATGTAGAATTTTCAGAATTTTAGTGTAGATGTAAAAATACCTTCTTTTACACATATCCATCTTTATGATTAATAACAGAAATCTAGTGACTGGCCTAAAAAGACTGATTCCTTTCAAAATTATTAAAGGCTTTCATCCCATCTTCTGATCTGATCTTAAACGAGGACATTTTCAGTCCTGGAAGAATGAGGCATTGCTGCTCCATATAAATCAAAATCTGAGCTCACAGTCTAATTTAATCAAAAAAGGGAAGAACAGTTTTTACTGGAAAATGCAGACATAACCATCAAATGATGGATAACATAAGGTCATTGCTAAGTCGTATCTTGGAAGAAAAATAAACCAGAGATTTGCAGATGCAAGATTGTATTTACTATTAACCTTTGCAGTGTAACTAAAGAGAAACATTTCCCAGCAGGAATTAGTACCCAGAGTGTAGCTTTTGAATCTTCATGGATTTATGAACCATGTTCAATTACATTTTTAATTCTTTCCTCATACACAACACTTTTATGACCTTCCCACCTATCAAAGCAGCATAAAAATAGGACTCTGCCACTCCAGAGAGACCTATTGTTTCAAGACTTCACAGACTTACTATTAAAGCCCATTTCATGTTTCATAAATTTTTATGTCAAGCATTCATCCCTGGCTTGCTTTCCTGTCCAAATGACATACTGGATTTTATTTTAAAGATATATTAAATCCTTTCAGCCATATTTTCCTTATTCCAGATGTAACCCTAGAGAACCGCTGTAAAATGCCATTTGAGGGTGAGAGAAAACAAAGCCCATTTTGAAAACAAAGGGCAAAATTATCCATAGTTTGTCTCATTGCTACTTATATGTTGAAATCCTCCTCCATGTTGCTAACATAAATGTAATAGTTGTTGATCTCCTGCCTCTCTTCATATGCAGAGTTCAATCACCAAGTATGCTTCCAGTGAAGGATATTTATCAATATACTCTTAGCTTTAAATGGCTAGAGAAAGGGAGAGCTCTGAGTACACAACAGCAATTTTAGCTATAATTCTGCCACACTGATTCTAACAGAAGGCAATGTATTAGGCAAAAATTTAGATGTGGTTAAATGATACCAGAGTGTCTCTATGAGTCATTAAGAAATTTGCATTTCATGGAAGAGATTGGATTCAGTTGTTGTATCCACATGTGACGTTTCACCTATATAAATTTAATGCAGGACTATTTGGTGTTCTTTCAGATGATTTTTATTTAAAAGATGGCCAGGGAAACAGTTTTCCACAAAAAAAGTGTTGTAATTTTTAAATGTTTCAATGAAAATCTGTTTTTTATGAAAACCGTAAAACAAATGTCAGTGATTCCTTAAACAGATATTTATAGCAACTTTGATATTTTTCAATACCCTTTTTAAATATTTCTAAAGATCTAATATTAGAGAAGAATAATCTTGGGCAGTTTTTAAAACTAGATCCTCAGGCTGTCGGGAAACAGAATGGTGTTAAGGAATTGTGCGGGAACGGTGAGAAAGTGAAGGATTGCAGCGTGATAGTGGCAGCCTCTTAAACTGCTTTTGACACTGAGGAAAAGTCCAATATAGCTGTACCTTTACACTCTGTTCTTTCTACAACCTTTCATATGTGTAAGGAGTTAAATGCAACAAAATACAGTTCAACAGCACAACAGTGAAATTACGCTATTTATACTTTTAAACACACAGCTATTAATGTTATTAAATAGTTAAGCAAATTACTGTGAAACTAAATTTTGTGAAAAGAACTAGTATTTAACAGCAATACAGGAGGTGTGGAAAGAACTATTATAAACCCTTTGTCAAGCCTTTCACTAGTTTATCGATGTTTGCCTTAACAGTACAGCATGTTGTACTTATTCTCCCTATGTGATTTTTCCATTTTCTTTTTATGCACTGTGCTATAACGGCAGGTAACTGTGAGGTCCTTAGCTTTGAAACAAATACCACAAACATTTATATCATTACCCCTATAACTAGTCCCATTGATTTCAGTAGTACATGTATTCCTAAAATAAATCCAGGAAAGCCATATATAGCAGAGCATAGGCTGAAGGTCCATGAGAGTATGTATGTGCTGAACTGCCTTTCCAGAGCAGGATCACAGTTAAAAAGCCTTTAATTTTAGATTTTTCAGCAGAACTCACCTATTTGGAGAAACTGGTTTTAGGACACAAGACTTCATTAAATGTCTCTTGGTATCATAGAAGAATGAAGACTAAGTGAACTTATTAACCTTAAGGAAGTAGTACAGCAGGTTTAGAAAACAGCAACTGCAGTTTCAAGTACTTATTACTTCACCCTAACACAACTTAGCCAAAGTTTAAAGTATGTATCTTCATTTAAAATGAGGGTTTCTCACTTCTTCGGAGACGTTCTGTCTGACTTGCTGTCTTGTATTGTCACTCCTGTCTTGATGTTTGTCAGCATAAGACTTCTCAAACATTTAAGAACCCATTTTATTGGGGTTAGAAGCCTTTATTACATGCCATCAAATCCGCTGGACAAGTACTTGAACTTCCTTACATCTTTTCAACTTTTGAATTAAAACTCACTGTAAGGGAACTTTCTGTCATGTCTCAAAACTGTATTTTACACAGGCCAACATTTACTGCCACTGCTTCAGCTTCGTATCTTGCGTTTCTTAGACTGCTCCTTATACCTCAGCAGTGCAGATTTTCTTGAGAGTGCTTGTTACTGGTAGTTTCAGGTAGAAAACTTATGAAGATAAAGAAAAACATCTTAAAGTCTTACAAGTAATATATTTCATGTCATAACCATTACAGGAATAAAGTATATGGGCATTTAGTTTTTTCACTGTGGTTCTACTGTTTCATGTGTACTGATTGAACCAGCCCTTGCTGAAGGGAACTCTTTAAAAGGCACCAGGCTCAAAGGCCCTGAAAGGTGGGGTCTTCCATCTTTTACACAGGAGCTAGGTGGTAAATACAGCTTGCTTGACTTCCAAAGAGTTTTGTGATTCAAGACTTTTATGAATTTTCAGATCGAGAAAGACCAGATAAAGAAAAGCAATAGAAGAAAGGTAGATGAATATGCACACAGCCCACAGATTCTGCACATTATGCTATATTTTGCTTTTCTATCTTCACAGACATCAGTTCAGGAATTAATTCCTGTTGCTCCTGGTTGGGAACACAACTAGTAGAACTCAAATTTTGGCTGGTAGCCCAGTTCCTCTCATGTAAGTGCATCAGCCATCTCCTGTTCCATTACCAAATCCATAGCATCATGTATTTGTTACACAGAAAGTGCTGTTAGTTAATGCTTAGCCAAGCTGTAGAATTATTTCTTGAATACGTTACTTTTTCCATTACAGCAAGGAGCAGAAAGGAGAAACTGTTTGATCTGCACACAGTTATCTGGTTTTACTTCTAAAGCACAGGATTAATTCTAACATTAAGATGTTTCTGCTCAGTCGATCTGCCCATCCTGAGGTACATTTCTTACACTTAAAAGTTAAAGTAGAAATGTTACGAGAGTCTGTGGGGGAAGAGGTGCTTTTTCTTTGTGCTGTCACTTTTGGTGACAGAGCAAAGCGTGGTTGACACCCTTTTTCTGTAGCAGGTCAAGTCAAGCTGCAGTGGCCCTGGCCTCCCTGAGCTACCCCAGCACCTACCCAGGCAGTAGGTGGAACCAGGAGTGCAGGGGCACAAGGGGAGGCCAGATATGCACAGCTGCAGGACCTGCAGCAGGAATATGGACTGTGCATCAAGGAAGGGAGCAAACCCTTCCCCTCTCTCCTTCAGCAAGAGCTCTGGACATAGCAAGCCTGTGAAATACTGTATCATCCCTCCAGCAAACAGCATCACTTTCCATTTACTGCAAAGGTCTCCTTCATAACTCCTATGGGCAACAACAAACAAGATTCATCAACGTCCTTTATGTCTCTGTCATGCACTTGCAGAGCACAGAGTCTAATTAGCATTGCGAGAGGAAAAGGTGACGGGACACACTTTGACTCCTGAAGCATCCCGGTTTGGAAGCGATGACAGGCGTTGCTGACCGTGATGAGCCAATTGTAAAACACGCATCTTCAGCCCCACAGCATGGGGCTTGACGGCAGCGTGAGGTGAATTAGCTGTCTCTTTGGGGCACAGATGACTCCAGCGTGCTGGCATTTTCCGTACTGCTGAACCTCGTTATGCTTGGCTGTTGGAAGCTATTCGGGAGAGCAGAGATGGTGATCAAAGAAAGGGCACAATCCTCTCTGGGTGCAAACGTCTCAGTTCTGTAAGCCGAGCTCTAACATGTTAGCATGAGTGGGTTTGACAGTCAGAAGAGGCAGGATCTGGCGGATTGAAATAGCCTGGTTATTGCTTTCTGTATTTTTGTAGGAAGCAGTGACTAATTATGTCAGCCTGGAGAAGTGCAAATCCCTGTTCCTTATTTGTGGAGCATTACTAATGGATTGGGCATTGCACAGGCCACTGAGAGACAGAACCACTGTATAAGGAGCTGACAGTATAAGCAACTGATCGGATTACTGGCTAAGTGTCTTCAACTCCCATATTAAATCAAGTTGTGGTTGTTTTCTTTTCACGTACCAAGTTTATTGGTTATTCTGGACAATACTAGCTATCCGTAGTGACCAGCAATGATAATAAGGTAAAAAAGCAGGAGATAGAGTAGTTAACAATGGATTCACAATACGGCATGAAGCTTTTTCCCCCCTGTATTTTAGTTTTAAATTATTTCATTTACTTGGCAGAGTAGGTCTGCTGACTTTCAATTTAAGCATAAAGGTCAGCAGAGAACAATGTTTTTGGAGAAGTCATTAGCTATAAATAAATCAGTTCATAACATCTGATAAACAGCCTCCTGCAGAGGGATCCGTGTAAATACGTTCCATTCCTTCTATGCGCTCTCTCATCCTTTGTTTGCTTCTTTTTCATCAGCTGAAGGCAGCTGCCAGTCATTCTGCCCTCTCTAAACAGATACTGTGATTGTGGCAATTTTGTGAGCTGTGAGAATGCTGAACGCAGTGGGGCTTGCAGGGAAGAAAACTGAATTTAGTATTGTCTTGCTATCACCAGCTTTTTCTGTATGCACGTGCAGAAATGTATCCTTGATAGCTGGAAGCTGCAGTAGGGAAGCCCGCAGCTGTTTGAAACTCATTCCCCCATCTGGTGTCAGCTTCAGAGTCTGGTGCCTCAGGAGACCTAGGACTGATGTGGGAACTGGAGGGGGGGGGGGGGGGGGGGGGGGGCGGAAAGTAGATATAAAAGAAAATTAAAACAAAAAGTCATCAAATTCTCTTGTAGTCAGATGATTTCTCCCATTAAAATACAGCTCCTATGCAGTAAATCTGCATCATGGTGAAGCAGATGGTGCTGTGATATGTGTATTTCACAAAGTGGGAAGGAAGGAGAGACAGTTCTGACAGCTGAAGGTACCAACCCATGCAGCTATTTTAGTACAAACCACGCCATTTGGATCTCATTAGACATATTGCCCATCAGAAGACAGAGAACAAACAAAAAGAAATGTGTTTGTCGCTGCAGACACACAAGAAGAATAGGTATCACTTAAAACATCCTTGAGTAGGAGTTATGTATGGGAATTATCACTTTCCTTACTGCTTCCAGTTCTTATGAACCCAAACTTTCTTGTATGATTCAGTGGAGCATAGATACCCAAATACCTCTAAGCAGCTTATCCCTATTACCTAATACAGAATGTTTTTAAAGTCTTCTTCTGTGAGTGTCCCTAACAGTTAACTTCTGATTTTTTTTAATTACTTTTGTATTTCTTTCTGTGCTTTTGTATTTCTCTTGGAGGAAGACTATGGCCGTATCCAGTGGACATCAGCAATGCACCTTCAGTTTTCTGTGCCCACTCTTTAGAAAAAGTCTGAATCTCTTCCTTTTCCTGCCACTTATAAAATACATATCCCATTTCAGCCCTAGAGGTATGAATGCTTCATCTTTATTTATCAACAGACCCATTTCAAGCAAATTTCAAACATTGGGCATGAATACAAACACTGTAATTTAAAAAATGGGGAAAGTGTTACTAAATTCTCCATACCCCAATAAAAAAAAATCTTCCACCATCCTTGTTTGAATATTTCTCTATCTCCATCACCAAAATCTGGGAAAATAAGTGAGCCTTTTGAACTAAAAGGAGCCTGTCCCTGAGGCTGCATATGAAAATAAAGCAGTATGTGAGAATCAATCATATATTCCCAGAGACAAAAGGAACACCGGCTGCCTGCTTTGTGCTACTCAGGGACCATAATGCAGTCAGAAAACCAATTTACCTGGCTTACTCAAGGAAATCTTAAGCAGCCCAGAACTGAGTTATCTTTATCATGCCTTTTAAAAGGCTGTACTTTTTAGGATATATTAAGAGTATGGTCAAGGGAAGGTGTCAGGGTTGGATCACTTTGAAATTCACCATGGCTATAACTAACCTCTTGAAGAGTCATGGAACTGAGTGCAACTTGGGATCTATTTTAAATTGTGCAATCAGCTGAGTCCACAGTTAATTTTAGTTTTAGAGTAAGTCACAAAAACAGGCACCTGTAATCTCAGTTCCCTTGTCATCTCAGTTTTGGTACAAGCCTAGCATGGCTGACCTAAGGATCTAGTCCAGAATGCAGCCCATAATGTTTTGCATACAAATGTATCTGAAAGAAGTAAAAATGCAAGAAATTAAAGTGTATAAATCAAATCTGTAGTCTCTTGCTTAATGCAAATTAAATAGTCTGCAACAAAGACATGAAACATCTGCTAAACCAAGTAAAAATTAATGAAGAAGAAAATTAAGATTGCTTTGTTGTTGATTTTTATCAATTTGTGTTCAAATCTGAGAAAGATTTAATAAGAATGCTGCCAGTTTGTAGCTAATTCAAAGTGATTCTAAATGGCTTAGGTTCTATTTATATTTTCCTTGCATATTTTGGAGTTATTCATAAAAGTGCTAAGTTTGTGATGCATTAATTCACCAGCAAATACTTTACAAACATTTCCAAATATATCTTCACTCAGTACTGATACAAAGTTATGCTGCTGTTTAAATGAAAGAATACTTTAGATAGCAGCTTTGGCAGTCAGGATCATCTTGGGCTTTATCTGCCGGGCTTTTCTGGTGATATTTCAGTCATGCTCCAATTCTCAGTGAGTTCATCTCGGAAACTGACAGGGAAAAATGTGTTTTGAATAATTATGATACAGAGGGCCTAACCAGGGAAACCTCAGAATAAATCAGTGAGAATTTCCAAGAGTATGTTATTCCCTTGAGAGGTGGACTCGGAATCAAAATTTTGGGATCGTGCTCCCACCAAGGTCCAAGGCAAAGACTCCCACTGACTTCAGTGGGAACAGAGCTTCAGCTTTTTGTTTGCATTTCATTGTCACTGTCAGTATTATGGTTTCTTCATGAACCTTTTATATATTTGGATCACCTGGTAACTGCTTGACTACCGAGACCAGAATCACATCGTATTCCTATCAGCTTCTTCCCCTCGCACTTCCTTGTGCCAGTTGCAGATTGTCTTTACATCGGCATGTGAGCTCACTGTTAAAAACATATTTTACTTTTTACCTACAATAGCCAAATTTTTCTTGCAATTCTAGAATTGTATTAGTTCAAGGTTCTGTAAGTTGATAGACTCCAGAATTTCCTTCTGAAATACATCCCTGGTTAAATTTTTCCATAAAGTGAGTATTGGCATCTTTTCTTGATTGTGTGTATCACAGGGTAGTTTGGCTCTGATATTAAAAGTAAATAAGAACATGTAAACACTAATAAACAACAGCCCTTAGTTTACTTGGAAATTACATTGATTTTTGTTTTCTTGAAATAATGTTAGCTTCAGGTATAACTTACACCAAATTATATATTTATAATCAGAAATTATATACCCTAACATTATTAAGCCAGGTCTGGGATTTCCATTCTCATGTTATCTGTCTGTATGCTGGTCCCTGCATACATTTCACCTTCCCAATATATCCAGGATGCGCTTCAGCTGCACAGCGATACACTGCTTCTCTGTTGTGGTTTGGTGCACACTGTTCCATAGCAGAATCTTATGTTTAAATAAACATGTTGCTAAAACATGACTCTCCATTTTCCAGAAATATCCCTGCACCCTGTGACTCTCTCTCATTCTCACTAACACTAAGGTCACTTTATGCTGCCAGGAAATAAACGAAAATCAGACTTTACACGTGAAGATGTACTATAATGAGGAATGGGAATTGAGAATCATGGAAAATAGAAAAGAACAATTTGTGTGGAAAATTGCTATTTTCATTCCACACCTGCAAATGTTCCTCTTAAACGGAGATGCAAGATGAGCAAAATTCCTATAATAAGATTTCTCATGGGTTTAACAGGGAGAAGGCAGAATTTACTTGCAATGCTTGGCATTTGCTGCAACAAAAAATCCTGGAAACAATATTAGAAAGTGTTGTTTATATCAACTGAGATCGAAAGAAATGATAAAAATCATTGGCAGAAAAACTAAACTTTATTTACCTGTTATCAAAACTATTGTAGAAAACAGTTTATGATATTGCTATGCTTTTATTCCTCTGGAGAGCTGTGTCTGTCATCCTGAATATTCAAAAATTTGTTTCTTTAAAACATCTGAAAAGAAAAGCACAAGATATTTTACTGCATTGCAGTTTTATTCCTGACATGCAAAAAGCCAGTTTTATAGTTACCATTGGTACTAATTTTTCTATTATGATTTTATATATTAACAGAAGAAAAGGGAGATGATGACTCTGTAGGATTCTGGGAATATCTTGGTATAAGTTTCAGTGTTCTGACCTGCATTGAAAGGACTAACCTGCAGTAAGCTACATTACTGTGCACTTCTGATTTATGCTAATAACACTGTTTGAATCTGACAATCCTGAGAAGACTTTTCAAATGGGCAGCAGAATAATAACAGAAGCATACTGCAAATTTTAGCGTCCCAGAGAATATTATAGAATAGAAATTTTACAGATTTTGGTAGTATTTTTACAAGGAAATTTCCATCAAACTAAATGCTTCATGTTAGTGAAATTATCCAGTAAAGCTGCCCCAGTCAGTATTGTATCTATCTTCACTGTTCATCCCCAGGGTAAAATAACAGTAAATTCAGTTTGCAACTAGAGTAACTGAAACAATTTTTTATTGTTATTATTATTTAAGTTATCCTTGTAAGTATCTTTACAAAATGAAGCTTCTTACAATCAAAAACATTGTTTTTCTATTATAAGCAAGAAATTATAATGCTAACAGTGTTGGTATTGTGCAGACTAGCAAAAAAGGGAGTGCTCTCATCAATATCTTATTCTGTATTTTAATTCTGGGTACCATGAAAATTGTCTACGAATCAAAGTTGTATGTTGCTTTTTTTCTCTTGGACCCAAAATAATTTCCCATTTTTTCCCATACCATGCAACATATACCCAATTCCTGTATATTGTAACACTAAATAGATGATCAATACTTGTTTATATTAGCAGATCATTTGCTTCTGAAGCCAACGCATGAAAACAAATTATGCCTTGATAGCTTCATGCTACGTGTAAGCAGTAGGAGGAGCTGTTGAGCAAGAAATGTTTTTTTTTCCACATGCTCAGCTCATTACATCGTATACAATTATTAAGTTTATTTGTGAAGCTGACTTAGTATGGATTTTCATTCCTTTCACAAATGAACAAAAGTCAGAGTTCCCCCCCCCAACAAAACCAAAAGGAAATCCTTTAATAACAACTGACATGACAAATATTTATGAAATTTTTATTACTGATTTCCAGTGTTTAAAATAATTTGCTTCGATTTTGAAGTCTGTTTCTCCACTGGGGAGATTTGCTAGAGCAAGCAGTGCAGGATTCAGCCATGGAGTGCATAATGAATCCCGTAAGTGGGTTTTTTGGCTCACTATGGATCAGACCACTGGGCTGTCTCAATGTTGTTCTGAATTTTGCACTTAATGGTACAGCTGTGTAGAACTTGTACTTAATACCGGCATTATTAGCATTTAATTAGTGGACAGTTCCATTTCAAGGGCTGAGGATTTACATGGATTACTCTGAGATGGCCCTATCACGATGACAACTGCTACCCCATTGCATCTGTTTAGCAGAGCAAGACTTTGCCTGTACCCTGTTGTTTCATCTGTCTCCCATTCAGAATGGAAAGCTTTAGACACTCTGCAGCTGCAGAGTGTTTCAGATCACATTTTCACAGCCGAGATGCTTTTGGAATCGACTCAAGCTCTCTTGCAGTATAAAATATGTATAATGCAATGGAAGATAGGCAACAATAATCATTTTGCTAATGGACTGCTCCAAGGCATCTGCTCCTGGGGGCATTTAGCACAGAGAGGATCCTGTACTTCTTTCTTTGGAGAAAGTTGTTGGACGGTGTATGGATACCAGGCCTCTGCAACTGAAATGACAATGAGGAGATGCACGCTGGTGGCTGGAAGAGTGATTTGTGCACTCTTTGGCTTGAAACCACTTTATTTCACTTCACAATCCCATAGTCTGAATTGAAATTGCCATCAGCGAAACACAACTTTCATACAAGTCACTGTTCCCTGACAGTACATACACATTTATATTTCATCAAAATGATGATTAAATAAGTAATTAATTAGTTGGCGGTAGTGAGCAGTATTCTCCACATTTTTACTTTTATTTTATCTTTCATTAGAGATAAAGTTAAATAGAATTAAAGGAAGCCATGATACAGTTATTACTAAAAACAAACACAATCATTAGAGAGCAAATTTTGCTTATGGGCCACATACGGATTCCAGCCAGTAGAATGAACAACTCAAAGGGGAGTTGCTGCAGCAGATACAGCAAAAAGCCAGGGAGAAGAAATTAGCTCTCTAAGGGCACAAAGACAAACTGACTGTGCTGAGGGTTCTGTGTTGTAATGCAAGTGTCCCAGGCGTGCTAAGACACAGTTTAGACAGAACAAAACTGAGGCTTTGTTTAAACTGAGAAGTTTTGCTGGAAAAGCTCTATTCACAAAATGGGGACTCAGTCTGACCAAAAAGCTTCAGGCCAGAGGTAGCTACAAAGTTTGTACTAACAAAAATACTGTTTTTGTTGGTGCAACTTATTTCATTCTCTGTTTGTTACGTTTAGCCTGATGTTTCCTAGCAGTACTTGTTAAATTAGCTATTCAGTCAGCATGATAAGCTACAGATGCTGCAAAGTCTGTGTTGTTACTGTATTACCAAACTTACGGGTGCATATTTTGGCCTTTCAGGTAAAGACCCCGCAGCTCAACTCAAGCGGATAGTGACAGACTGGAAGATAAAGGTAAGAGTTTCTTCAGGCCTGAAATGTACAACTTTGGATAGTCCTTTGAAATACTGATAAAGTGTTACGTACTTCTAAGATTTAAAGCAGTATCATTGTTACAACACCTGTCATTAACTTGCCTCCTTCTCAGCGTCGGATGTAAGAATCGGACACAAAAAGGCTTAAATTATTAACTTTGGGTTAACTGGGTTTGGGTTTATGTAATTTACTTAAGCTGATCTTTGAAAAAACTAGCAAAACAATAGTTTACGTAGGTTTATGTGTGACTTCGATGTTACCAAAAGTCCTAAGGAAGTGGGAGCTGCTGGAAGACTTGGAAGGCTCGTATCTGAACACTCAGCCTTGGCTGAAAGGCGGTTTATTGTATTTTTCACTCAAAATTTCAGGCTGGTTTTGTGGTTTGCTAATTCGTTTTCAACACCACTCTTACGTGCTTGACTATTATATCAGCTGTCATACTCTCTGAGGTTGGTTGACGAATTTTGTCAGTTTTCAGACCCGCGGCCTGCCAGCTGGCTGAAAATCACTCCAGCTCATTTGCAGCTCAGGCACTATGCTGAATTGTTTATATTCTAGCAAACTTCTGCTCACACAGTCACAGCTTGTAATTTTCATTGCTTATCAGTTAGCAGAAAAACTACGACTTACAGAAATGGGTCGGAGAAAGGGAGTACACGTTTTGAGTATTGGGGCTTTTCTCCGTTAAAATGCCGTCTAGGCAAATTCTACAATCAGTTTAATGATCATTGAGAAATTCCTGCTGTGGTTCTCCTTCACCTGCGAGCCCCTGAATGTAACCGGAGACCACTTGACAGTCTTGTAAGCCTACCCTCCGGAAGAATGACAGCACCAGTTTGTTTCTCGGTTGCCCAGGGTTTTTAGCAGAAGCAGGGGTGGCGGAGAGGGTCGCCCGGGCCTCTGAAATACGGTCAGCTGCAGCCGAGCGTTTGCTGCCCCGGGACGCCCCGAGCAGAGCCCGG